>NC_090243.1:0-612500 GCF_024489055.1 Chanodichthys erythropterus
TAACACATTTTCCTGTTTCCCTTTTCTCGCCATAAATTCGTTGCCTCGCCACGGCCAAACCGTTTGAGATATCCAAAATCCGTTTGCAATTAAACAACTTCAATGTGTTCGCAACAAGTTAAAAAAGCTTGGTGTAAATTGGATAAACCCTGTAGGAGTAGTAGTATAAAATTCATAGCCTGTTTTTCAAAAAATTAACATTCAAACCAAAATAGCTGACTTCCTGTTGGTCGGAGCTAATGAATGTAAATTAGAAAATTGTCCGGCTTGATGAGAATAATATGTGTACCGAGTTTGGTGACTGTAGGAAAAACTAACCCCCACTTTTGTCAAAAGGTGGCGCTACTGAGCCCCTCCACCACGCCCATTTCTATGGCTTTGTCCATGTCTACTGGTTGACAATATTGATGTGTGTGTCGAGTTTCATGCAATTTGAAGCATGTTAAGAGCCTCAAAAACACTCAAGAATATTATTACAGTTTGACCTGTTGCCATGGCAACAATATTTCAAATATCAAAAATCCTGTCATAGGTCTACATCTGCTGTGTATTGACATTACACTGATGAAGTTTGAAGCAAATCAGGTAAAAATAAGAGGGTGATCTCAAAACATTTCAAAAAGTGATACACTTCCTGCTGCCAGTTGGTGGCGCTATAACTTTGACTCACAATAGTCACATCCATGTGATCAGACTCCTATAACGAACACACTCGTGAAGTTTCATAAAGATCAATATATGTATTAAGACGTTATAACACATTTCCTGTTTCCTTTTTCTCGCCATAAATTCGTTGCCTCGCCACGGCCAAACCGTTCGAGATATCAAAAATCCCCTGGCAATTTTTAATCATCAGTGTCTTGACTTCATGCTGACCGAGTTTGGTGGCGATCGGATTAATCGTCTAGGAGGAGTATATCAAATTCCAGAGCATGCGTTTTTCAAACAACCCTTAATAGCTGACTTCCTGTTGGCGTGGCGATTAACTTAGAGCGCGAAAGTTGTTCGGCCCGATGAGGTCTATATGTGTACCGAGTTTCATACTAATACGTGCAAGCATGTTTAATATATGGACCAAATTTTCAGACTTTTTTCAAGGGGGCGCTGTCGAGCCCCTGCCACGCCCGGGTACCAGCCTCTCCGGCGTCCTAATGGCGGATTCCAATGTGTGTGCCAATTTTCAAGAGTTTTTGAGCATGTTAAGGCCCCCAAAAAGCCCCGGAAGACGGAAAAAAAAAAAAAAAAAAAAAAAAATAATAAATATAGCTGCGAGCAGCGATGGCGGGCCCAAGCCCGGTGGCACCGCCACCCCGGTGGCTTCAGGGCAACTGTGCACAGCGGGCAATAGGCACTTAAAACGGTTAAACATCAAAGGACTATGTCAAATTCACTCCACATTTACTGCACTACAAGGTGCCGTTATAGAGCCCCTCCTCCCTGCCCATTTTCAAAGGATTACATGTGCCAAGTTTTAACATTATTCTGATGAATTTTGAAGCAAATCAGGTAAAAATAAGAGGGTGATCTCAATGTATGCTGAAAGTGACACATTTTCTGCTTCCAGTTGGTGGCGCTATGACTTTGAATCACAATAGTCAAATCCATGTGATCAGCCTTGTACAACGAAGACTAAGCCAAAGTTTCATCAAAATCAATTAATGTATGCAGAAGTTATAACACTTTGTTTCCCTTTTCTTGCCATAAATTCGTTGCCTCGCCACGGCCAAACCGTTTGAGATATCCAAAATCCGTTTGCAATTAAACAACTTCAATGTGTTAGCAACAAGTTAAAAAAAGCTTGGTGTAAATTGGATAAACCCTGTAGGAGTAGTAGTATAAAATTCATAGCCTGTTTTTCAAAAAATTAACATTCAAACCAAAATAGCTGACTTCCTGTTGGTCGGAGCTAATGAATGTAAATTAGAAAATTGTCCGGCTTGATGAGAATAATATGTGTACCGAGTTTGGTGACTGTAGGAAAAACTAACCCCCACTTTTGTCAAAAGGTGGCGCTACTGAGCCCCTCCACCACGCCCATTTCTATGGCTTTGTCCATGTCTACTGGTTGACAATATTGATGTGTGTGTCGAGTTTCATGCAATTTGAAGCATGTTAAGAGCCTCAAAAACACTCAAGAATATTATTACAGTTTGACCTGTTGCCATGGCAACAATATTTCAAATATCAAAAATCCTGTCATAGGTCTACATCTGCTGTGTATTGACATTACACTGATGAAGTTTGAAGCAAATCAGGTAAAAATAAGAGGGTGATCTCAAAGCATTTTAAAAGTGATACACTTCTTGCTGCCATTTGGTGGCGCTATAACTTTGACTCACAATAGTTACATCCATGTGATCAGACTACTACAACCAACACACTCCTGAAGTTTCATAAACATCAATCAATGTATGCAGAAGTTATAACACATTTCCTGTTTCCCTTTTCTCGCCATAAATTCGTTGCCTCGCCACGGCCAAACCGTTTGAGATATCCAAAATCCGTTTGCAATTAAACAACTTCAATGTGTTCGCAACAAGTTAAAAAAAGCTTGGTGTAAATTGGATAAACCCTGTAGGAGTAGTAGTATAAAATTCATAGCCTGTTTTTTCAAAAAATTAACATTCAAACCAAAATAGCTGACTTCCTGTTGGTCGGAGCTAATGAATGTAAATTAGAAAATTGTCCGGCTTGATGAGAATAATATGTGTACCGAGTTTGGTGACTGTAGGAAAAACTAACCCCCACTTTTGTCAAAAGGTGGCGCTACTGAGCCCCTCCACCACGCCCATTTCTATGGCTTTGTCCATGTCTACTGGTTGACAATATTGATGTGTGTGTCGAGTTTCATGCAATTTGAAGCATGTTAAGAGCCTCAAAAACACTCAAGAATATTATTACAGTTTGACCTGTTGCCATGGCAACAATATTTCAAATATCAAAAATCCTGTCATAGGTCTACATCTGCTGTGTATTGACATTACACTGATGAAGTTTGAAGCAAATCAGGTAAAAATAAGAGGGTGATCTCAAAACATTTCAAAAAGTGATACACTTCCTGCTGCCAGTTGGTGGCGCTATAACTTTGACTCACAATAGTCACATCCATGTGATCAGACTCCTATAACGAACACACTCGTGAAGTTTCATAAAGATCAATATATGTATTAAGACGTTATAACACATTTCCTGTTTCCTTTTTCTCGCCATAAATTCGTTGCCTCGCCACGGCCAAACCGTTCGAGATATCAAAAATCCCCTGGCAATTTTTAATCATCAGTGTCTTGACTTCATGCTGACCGAGTTTGGTGGCGATCGGATTAATCGTCTAGGAGGAGTATATCAAATTCCAGAGCATGCGTTTTTCAAACAACCCTTAATAGCTGACTTCCTGTTGGCGTGGCGATTAACTTAGAGCGCGAAAGTTGTTCGGCCCGATGAGGTCTATATGTGTACCGAGTTTCATACTAATACGTGCAAGCATGTTTAATATATGGACCAAATTTTCAGACTTTTTTCAAGGGGGCGCTGTCGAGCCCCCCTGCCACGCCCGGGTACCAGCCTCTCCGGCGTCCTAATGGCCGCGGATTCCAATGTGTGTGCCAATTTTCAAGAGTTTTTGAGCATGTTAAGGCCCCCAAAAAGCCCCGGAAGACGGAAAAAAAAAAAAAAAAAAAAAAAAAAAAAAAATAATAATAATTAAATATAGCTGCGAGCAGCGATGGCGGGCCCAAGCCCGGTGGCACCGCCACCCCGGTGGCTTCAGGGCAACTGTGCACAGCGGGCAATAGGCACTTAAAACGGTTAAACATCAAAGGACTATGTCAAATTCACTCCACATTTACTGCACTACAAGGTGCCGCTATAGAGCCCCTCCTCCCTGCCCATTTTCAAAGGATTACATGTGCCAAGTTTTAACATTATTCTGATGAATTTTGAAGCAAATCAGGTAAAAATAAGAGGGTGATCTCAATGTATGCTGAAAGTGACACATTTTCTGCTTCCAGTTGGTGGCGCTATGACTTTGAATCACAATAGTCAAATCCATGTGATCAGCCTTGTACAACGAAGACTAAGCCAAAGTTTCATCAAAATCAATTAATGTATGCAGAAGTTATAACACTTTGTTTCCCTTTTCTTGCCATAAATTCGTTGCCTCGCCACGGCCAAACCGTTTGAGATATCCAAAATCCGTTTGCAATTAAACAACTTCAATGTGTTAGCAACAAGTTAAAAAAGCTTGGTGTAAATTGGATAAACCCTGTAGGAGTAGTAGTATAAAATTCATAGCCTGTTTTTCAAAAAATTAACATTCAAACCAAAATAGCTGACTTCCTGTTGGTCGGAGCTAATGAATGTAAATTAGAAAATTGTCCGGCTTGATGAGAATAATATGTGTACCGAGTTTGGTGACTGTAGGAAAAACTAACCCCCACTTTTGTCAAAAGGTGGCGCTACTGAGCCCCTCCACCACGCCCATTTCTATGGCTTTGTCCATGTCTACTGGTTGACAATATTGATGTGTGTGTCGAGTTTCATGCAATTTGAAGCATGTTAAGAGCCTCAAAAACACTCAAGAATATTATTACAGTTTGACCTGTTGCCATGGCAACAATATTTCAAATATCAAAAATCCTGTCATAGGTCTACATCTGCTGTGTATTGACATTACACTGATGAAGTTTGAAGCAAATCAGGTAAAAATAAGAGGGTGATCTCAAAGCATTTTAAAAGTGATACACTTCTTGCTGCCATTTGGTGGCGCTATAACTTTGACTCACAATAGTTACATCCATGTGATCAGACTACTACAACCAACACACTCCTGAAGTTTCATAAACATCAATCAATGTATGCAGAAGTTATAACACATTTCCTGTTTCCCTTTTCTCGCCATAAATTCGTTGCCTCGCCACGGCCAAACCGTTTGAGATATCCAAAATCCGTTTGCAATTAAACAACTTCAATGTGTTCGCAACAAGTTAAAAAAAGCTTGGTGTAAATTGGATAAACCCTGTAGGAGTAGTAGTATAAAATTCATAGCCTGTTTTTCAAAAAATTAACATTCAAACCAAAATAGCTGACTTCCTGTTGGTCGGAGCTAATGAATGTAAATTAGAAAATTGTCCGGCTTGATGAGAATAATATGTGTACCGAGTTTGGTGACTGTAGGAAAAACTAACCCCCACTTTTGTCAAAAGGTGGCGCTACTGAGCCCCTCCACCACGCCCATTTCTATGGCTTTGTCCATGTCTACTGGTTGACAATATTGATGTGTGTGTCGAGTTTCATGCAATTTGAAGCATGTTAAGAGCCTCAAAAACACTCAAGAATATTATTACAGTTTGACCTGTTGCCATGGCAACAATATTTCAAATATCAAAAATCCTGTCATAGGTCTACATCTGCTGTGTATTGACATTACACTGATGAAGTTTGAAGCAAATCAGGTAAAAATAAGAGGGTGATCTCAAAACATTTCAAAAAGTGATACACTTCCTGCTGCCAGTTGGTGGCGCTATAACTTTGACTCACAATAGTCACATCCATGTGATCAGACTCCTATAACGAACACACTCGTGAAGTTTCATAAAGATCAATATATGTATTAAGACGTTATAACACATTTCCTGTTTCCTTTTTCTCGCCATAAATTCGTTGCCTCGCCACGGCCAAACCGTTCGAGATATCAAAAATCCCCTGGCAATTTTTAATCATCAGTGTCTTGACTTCATGCTGACCGAGTTTGGTGGCGATCGGATTAATCGTCTAGGAGGAGTATATCAAATTCCAGAGCATGCGTTTTTCAAACAACCCTTAATAGCTGACTTCCTGTTGGCGTGGCGATTAACTTAGAGCGCGAAAGTTGTTCGGCCCGATGAGGTCTATATGTGTACCGAGTTTCATACTAATACGTGCAAGCATGTTTAATATATGGACCAAATTTTCAGACTTTTTTCAAGGGGGCGCTGTCGAGCCCCTGCCACGCCCGGGTACCAGCCTCTCCGGCGTCCTAATGGCCGCGGATTCCAATGTGTGTGCCAATTTTCAAGAGTTTTTGAGCATGTTAAGGCCCCCAAAAAGCCCCGGAAGACGGAAAAAAAAAAAAAAAAAAAAAAAAAAAAATAATAATAATCCTTAGAAGAACAAGAGGGCCCTGCGCGAATTTTCGCTTGGGCCCTAATAATCCTTAGAAGAACAAGAGGGCCCTGCGCGAATTTTCGCTTGGGCCCTAATAATCCTTAGAAGAACAAGAGGGCCCTGCGCGAATTTTCGCTTGGGCCCTAATAATCCTTAGAAGAACAAGAGGGCCCTGCGCGAATTTTCGCTTGGGCCCTAAATATAGCTGCGAGCAGCGATGGCGGGCCCAAGCCCGGTGGCACCGCCACCCCGGTGGCTTCAGGGCAACTGTGCACAGCGGGCAATAGGCACTTAAAACGGTTAAACATCAAAGGACTATGTCAAATTCACTCCACATTTACTGCACTACAAGGTGCCGTTATAGAGCCCCTCCTCCCTGCCCATTTTCAAAGGATTACATGTGCCAAGTTTTAACATTATTCTGATGAATTTTGAAGCAAATCAGGTAAAAATAAGAGGGTGATCTCAATGTATGCTGAAAGTGACACATTTTCTGCTTCCAGTTGGTGGCGCTATGACTTTGAATCACAATAGTCAAATCCATGTGATCAGCCTTGTACAACGAAGACTAAGCCAAAGTTTCATCAAAATCAATTAATGTATGCAGAAGTTATAACACTTTGTTTCCCTTTTCTTGCCATAAATTCGTTGCCTCGCCACGGCCAAACCGTTTGAGATATCCAAAATCCGTTTGCAATTAAACAACTTCAATGTGTTAGCAACAAGTTAAAAAAAGCTTGGTGTAAATTGGATAAACCCTGTAGGAGTAGTAGTATAAAATTCATAGCCTGTTTTTCAAAAAATTAACATTCAAACCAAAATAGCTGACTTCCTGTTGGTCGGAGCTAATGAATGTAAATTAGAAAATTGTCCGGCTTGATGAGAATAATATGTGTACCGAGTTTGGTGACTGTAGGAAAAACTAACCCCCACTTTTGTCAAAAGGTGGCGCTACTGAGCCCCTCCACCACGCCCATTTCTATGGCTTTGTCCATGTCTACTGGTTGACAATATTGATGTGTGTGTCGAGTTTCATGCAATTTGAAGCATGTTAAGAGCCTCAAAAACACTCAAGAATATTATTACAGTTTGACCTGTTGCCATGGCAACAATATTTCAAATATCAAAAATCCTGTCATAGGTCTACATCTGCTGTGTATTGACATTACACTGATGAAGTTTGAAGCAAATCAGGTAAAAATAAGAGGGTGATCTCAAAGCATTTTAAAAGTGATACACTTCTTGCTGCCATTTGGTGGCGCTATAACTTTGACTCACAATAGTTACATCCATGTGATCAGACTACTACAACCAACACACTCCTGAAGTTTCATAAACATCAATCAATGTATGCAGAAGTTATAACACATTTCCTGTTTCCCTTTTCTCGCCATAAATTCGTTGCCTCGCCACGGCCAAACCGTTTGAGATATCCAAAATCCGTTTGCAATTAAACAACTTCAATGTGTTCGCAACAAGTTAAAAAAGCTTGGTGTAAATTGGATAAACCCTGTAGGAGTAGTAGTATAAAATTCATAGCCTGTTTTTTCAAAAAATTAACATTCAAACCAAAATAGCTGACTTCCTGTTGGTCGGAGCTAATGAATGTAAATTAGAAAATTGTCCGGCTTGATGAGAATAATATGTGTACCGAGTTTGGTGACTGTAGGAAAAACTAACCCCCACTTTTGTCAAAAGGTGGCGCTACTGAGCCCCTCCACCACGCCCATTTCTATGGCTTTGTCCATGTCTACTGGTTGACAATATTGATGTGTGTGTCGAGTTTCATGCAATTTGAAGCATGTTAAGAGCCTCAAAAACACTCAAGAATATTATTACAGTTTGACCTGTTGCCATGGCAACAATATTTCAAATATCAAAAATCCTGTCATAGGTCTACATCTGCTGTGTATTGACATTACACTGATGAAGTTTGAAGCAAATCAGGTAAAAATAAGAGGGTGATCTCAAAACATTTCAAAAAGTGATACACTTCCTGCTGCCAGTTGGTGGCGCTATAACTTTGACTCACAATAGTCACATCCATGTGATCAGACTCCTATAACGAACACACTCGTGAAGTTTCATAAAGATCAATATATGTATTAAGACGTTATAACACATTTCCTGTTTCCTTTTTCTCGCCATAAATTCGTTGCCTCGCCACGGCCAAACCGTTCGAGATATCAAAAATCCCCTGGCAATTTTTAATCATCAGTGTCTTGACTTCATGCTGACCGAGTTTGGTGGCGATCGGATTAATCGTCTAGGAGGAGTATATCAAATTCCAGAGCATGCGTTTTTCAAACAACCCTTAATAGCTGACTTCCTGTTGGCGTGGCGATTAACTTAGAGCGCGAAAGTTGTTCGGCCCGATGAGGTCTATATGTGTACCGAGTTTCATACTAATACGTGCAAGCATGTTTAATATATGGACCAAATTTTCAGACTTTTTTCAAGGGGGCGCTGTCGAGCCCCCCTGCCACGCCCGGGTACCAGCCTCTCCGGCGTCCTAATGGCCGCGGATTCCAATGTGTGTGCCAATTTTCAAGAGTTTTTGAGCATGTTAAGGCCCCCAAAAAGCCCCGGAAGACGGAAAAAAAAAAAAAAAAAAAAAAAAAAAAAAATAATAATAAATATAGCTGCGAGCAGCGATGGCGGGCCCAAGCCCGGTGGCACCGCCACCCCGGTGGCTTCAGGGCAACTGTGCACAGCGGGCAATAGGCACTTAAAACGGTTAAACATCAAAGGACTATGTCAAATTCACTCCACATTTACTGCACTACAAGGTGCCGTTATAGAGCCCCTCCTCCCTGCCCATTTTCAAAGGATTACATGTGCCAAGTTTTAACATTATTCTGATGAATTTTGAAGCAAATCAGGTAAAAATAAGAGGGTGATCTCAATGTATGCTGAAAGTGACACATTTTCTGCTTCCAGTTGGTGGCGCTATGACTTTGAATCACAATAGTCAAATCCATGTGATCAGCCTTGTACAACGAAGACTAAGCCAAAGTTTCATCAAAATCAATTAATGTATGCAGAAGTTATAACACTTTGTTTCCCTTTTCTTGCCATAAATTCGTTGCCTCGCCACGGCCAAACCGTTTGAGATATCCAAAATCCGTTTGCAATTAAACAACTTCAATGTGTTAGCAACAAGTTAAAAAAAGCTTGGTGTAAATTGGATAAACCCTGTAGGAGTAGTAGTATAAAATTCATAGCCTGTTTTTCAAAAAATTAACATTCAAACCAAAATAGCTGACTTCCTGTTGGTCGGAGCTAATGAATGTAAATTAGAAAATTGTCCGGCTTGATGAGAATAATATGTGTACCGAGTTTGGTGACTGTAGGAAAAACTAACCCCCACTTTTGTCAAAAGGTGGCGCTACTGAGCCCCTCCACCACGCCCATTTCTATGGCTTTGTCCATGTCTACTGGTTGACAATATTGATGTGTGTGTCGAGTTTCATGCAATTTGAAGCATGTTAAGAGCCTCAAAAACACTCAAGAATATTATTACAGTTTGACCTGTTGCCATGGCAACAATATTTCAAATATCAAAAATCCTGTCATAGGTCTACATCTGCTGTGTATTGACATTACACTGATGAAGTTTGAAGCAAATCAGGTAAAAATAAGAGGGTGATCTCAAAACATTTCAAAAAGTGATACACTTCCTGCTGCCAGTTGGTGGCGCTATAACTTTGACTCACAATAGTCACATCCATGTGATCAGACTCCTATAACGAACACACTCGTGAAGTTTCATAAAGATCAATATATGTATTAAGACGTTATAACACATTTCCTGTTTCCTTTTTCTCGCCATAAATTCGTTGCCTCGCCACGGCCAAACCGTTCGAGATATCAAAAATCCCCTGGCAATTTTTAATCATCAGTGTCTTGACTTCATGCTGACCGAGTTTGGTGGCGATCGGATTAATCGTCTAGGAGGAGTATATCAAATTCCAGAGCATGCGTTTTTCAAACAACCCTTAATAGCTGACTTCCTGTTGGCGTGGCGATTAACTTAGAGCGCGAAAGTTGTTCGGCCCGATGAGGTCTATATGTGTACCGAGTTTCATACTAATACGTGCAAGCATGTTTAATATATGGACCAAATTTTCAGACTTTTTTCAAGGGGGCGCTGTCGAGCCCCCCTGCCACGCCCGGGTACCAGCCTCTCCGGCGTCCTAATGGCCGCGGATTCCAATGTGTGTGCCAATTTTCAAGAGTTTTTGAGCATGTTAAGGCCCCCAAAAAGCCCCGGAAGACGGAAAAAAAAAAAAAAAAAAAAAAAAAAAAAAAATAATAATAATAATCCTTAGAAGAACAAGAGGGCCCTGCGCGAATTTTCGCTTGGGCCCTAATAATCCTTAGAAGAACAAGAGGGCCCTGCGCGAATTTTAGCTTGGGCCATTATAATCCTTAGAAGAACAAGAGGGCCCTGCGCGAATTTTCGCTTGGGCCCTAATAAATATAGCTGCGAGCAGCGATGGCGGGCCCAAGCCCGGTGGCACCGCCACCCCGGTGGCTTCAGGGCAACTGTGCACAGCGGGCAATAGGCACTTAAAACGGTTAAACATCAAAGGACTATGTCAAATTCACTCCACATTTACTGCACTACAAGGTGCCGTTATAGAGCCCCTCCTCCCTGCCCATTTTCAAAGGATTACATGTGCCAAGTTTTAACATTATTCTGATGAATTTTGAAGCAAATCAGGTAAAAATAAGAGGGTGATCTCAATGTATGCTGAAAGTGACACATTTTCTGCTTCCAGTTGGTGGCGCTATGACTTTGAATCACAATAGTCAAATCCATGTGATCAGCCTTGTACAACGAAGACTAAGCCAAAGTTTCATCAAAATCAATTAATGTATGCAGAAGTTATAACACTTTGTTTCCCTTTTCTTGCCATAAATTCGTTGCCTCGCCACGGCCAAACCGTTTGAGATATCCAAAATCCGTTTGCAATTAAACAACTTCAATGTGTTAGCAACAAGTTAAAAAAAGCTTGGTGTAAATTGGATAAACCCTGTAGGAGTAGTAGTATAAAATTCATAGCCTGTTTTTTCAAAAAATTAACATTCAAACCAAAATAGCTGACTTCCTGTTGGTCGGAGCTAATGAATGTAAATTAGAAAATTGTCCGGCTTGATGAGAATAATATGTGTACCGAGTTTGGTGACTGTAGGAAAAACTAACCCCCACTTTTGTCAAAAGGTGGCGCTACTGAGCCCCTCCACCACGCCCATTTCTATGGCTTTGTCCATGTCTACTGGTTGACAATATTGATGTGTGTGTCGAGTTTCATGCAATTTGAAGCATGTTAAGAGCCTCAAAAACACTCAAGAATATTATTACAGTTTGACCTGTTGCCATGGCAACAATATTTCAAATATCAAAAATCCTGTCATAGGTCTACATCTGCTGTGTATTGACATTACACTGATGAAGTTTGAAGCAAATCAGGTAAAAATAAGAGGGTGATCTCAAAGCATTTTAAAAGTGATACACTTCTTGCTGCCATTTGGTGGCGCTATAACTTTGACTCACAATAGTTACATCCATGTGATCAGACTACTACAACCAACACACTCCTGAAGTTTCATAAACATCAATCAATGTATGCAGAAGTTATAACACATTTCCTGTTTCCCTTTTCTCGCCATAAATTCGTTGCCTCGCCACGGCCAAACCGTTTGAGATATCCAAAATCCGTTTGCAATTAAACAACTTCAATGTGTTCGCAACAAGTTAAAAAAAGCTTGGTGTAAATTGGATAAACCCTGTAGGAGTAGTAGTATAAAATTCATAGCCTGTTTTTCAAAAAATTAACATTCAAACCAAAATAGCTGACTTCCTGTTGGTCGGAGCTAATGAATGTAAATTAGAAAATTGTCCGGCTTGATGAGAATAATATGTGTACCGAGTTTGGTGACTGTAGGAAAAACTAACCCCCACTTTTGTCAAAAGGTGGCGCTACTGAGCCCCTCCACCACGCCCATTTCTATGGCTTTGTCCATGTCTACTGGTTGACAATATTGATGTGTGTGTCGAGTTTCATGCAATTTGAAGCATGTTAAGAGCCTCAAAAACACTCAAGAATATTATTACAGTTTGACCTGTTGCCATGGCAACAATATTTCAAATATCAAAAATCCTGTCATAGGTCTACATCTGCTGTGTATTGACATTACACTGATGAAGTTTGAAGCAAATCAGGTAAAAATAAGAGGGTGATCTCAAAACATTTCAAAAAGTGATACACTTCCTGCTGCCAGTTGGTGGCGCTATAACTTTGACTCACAATAGTCACATCCATGTGATCAGACTCCTATAACGAACACACTCGTGAAGTTTCATAAAGATCAATATATGTATTAAGACGTTATAACACATTTCCTGTTTCCTTTTTCTCGCCATAAATTCGTTGCCTCGCCACGGCCAAACCGTTCGAGATATCAAAAATCCCCTGGCAATTTTTAATCATCAGTGTCTTGACTTCATGCTGACCGAGTTTGGTGGCGATCGGATTAATCGTCTAGGAGGAGTATATCAAATTCCAGAGCATGCGTTTTTCAAACAACCCTTAATAGCTGACTTCCTGTTGGCGTGGCGATTAACTTAGAGCGCGAAAGTTGTTCGGCCCGATGAGGTCTATATGTGTACCGAGTTTCATACTAATACGTGCAAGCATGTTTAATATATGGACCAAATTTTCAGACTTTTTTCAAGGGGGCGCTGTCGAGCCCCCCTGCCACGCCCGGGTACCAGCCTCTCCGGCGTCCTAATGGCCGCGGATTCCAATGTGTGTGCCAATTTTCAAGAGTTTTTGAGCATGTTAAGGCCCCCAAAAAGCCCCGGAAGACGGAAAAAAAAAAAAAAAAAAAAAATAAAAAAAAAATAATAATAAATATAGCTGCGAGCAGCGATGGCGGGCCCAAGCCCGGTGGCACCGCCACCCCGGTGGCTTCAGGGCAACTGTGCACAGCGGGCAATAGGCACTTAAAACGGTTAAACATCAAAGGACTATGTCAAATTCACTCCACATTTACTGCACTACAAGGTGCCGTTATAGAGCCCCTCCTCCCTGCCCATTTTCAAAGGATTACATGTGCCAAGTTTTAACATTATTCTGATGAATTTTGAAGCAAATCAGGTAAAAATAAGAGGGTGATCTCAATGTATGCTGAAAGTGACACATTTTCTGCTTCCAGTTGGTGGCGCTATGACTTTGAATCACAATAGTCAAATCCATGTGATCAGCCTTGTACAACGAAGACTAAGCCAAAGTTTCATCAAAATCAATTAATGTATGCAGAAGTTATAACACTTTGTTTCCCTTTTCTTGCCATAAATTCGTTGCCTCGCCACGGCCAAACCGTTTGAGATATCCAAAATCCGTTTGCAATTAAACAACTTCAATGTGTTAGCAACAAGTTAAAAAAAGCTTGGTGTAAATTGGATAAACCCTGTAGGAGTAGTAGTATAAAATTCATAGCCTGTTTTTCAAAAAATTAACATTCAAACCAAAATAGCTGACTTCCTGTTGGTCGGAGCTAATGAATGTAAATTAGAAAATTGTCCGGCTTGATGAGAATAATATGTGTACCGAGTTTGGTGACTGTAGGAAAAACTAACCCCCACTTTTGTCAAAAGGTGGCGCTACTGAGCCCCTCCACCACGCCCATTTCTATGGCTTTGTCCATGTCTACTGGTTGACAATATTGATGTGTGTGTCGAGTTTCATGCAATTTGAAGCATGTTAAGAGCCTCAAAAACACTCAAGAATATTATTACAGTTTGACCTGTTGCCATGGCAACAATATTTCAAATATCAAAAATCCTGTCATAGGTCTACATCTGCTGTGTATTGACATTACACTGATGAAGTTTGAAGCAAATCAGGTAAAAATAAGAGGGTGATCTCAAAGCATTTTAAAAGTGATACACTTCTTGCTGCCATTTGGTGGCGCTATAACTTTGACTCACAATAGTTACATCCATGTGATCAGACTACTACAACCAACACACTCCTGAAGTTTCATAAACATCAATCAATGTATGCAGAAGTTATAACACATTTCCTGTTTCCCTTTTCTCGCCATAAATTCGTTGCCTCGCCACGGCCAAACCGTTTGAGATATCCAAAATCCGTTTGCAATTAAACAACTTCAATGTGTTCGCAACAAGTTAAAAAAAGCTTGGTGTAAATTGGATAAACCCTGTAGGAGTAGTAGTATAAAATTCATAGCCTGTTTTTCAAAAAATTAACATTCAAACCAAAATAGCTGACTTCCTGTTGGTCGGAGCTAATGAATGTAAATTAGAAAATTGTCCGGCTTGATGAGAATAATATGTGTACCGAGTTTGGTGACTGTAGGAAAAACTAACCCCCACTTTTGTCAAAAGGTGGCGCTACTGAGCCCCTCCACCACGCCCATTTCTATGGCTTTGTCCATGTCTACTGGTTGACAATATTGATGTGTGTGTCGAGTTTCATGCAATTTGAAGCATGTTAAGAGCCTCAAAAACACTCAAGAATATTATTACAGTTTGACCTGTTGCCATGGCAACAATATTTCAAATATCAAAAATCCTGTCATAGGTCTACATCTGCTGTGTATTGACATTACACTGATGAAGTTTGAAGCAAATCAGGTAAAAATAAGAGGGTGATCTCAAAACATTTCAAAAAGTGATACACTTCCTGCTGCCAGTTGGTGGCGCTATAACTTTGACTCACAATAGTCACATCCATGTGATCAGACTCCTATAACGAACACACTCGTGAAGTTTCATAAAGATCAATATATGTATTAAGACGTTATAACACATTTCCTGTTTCCTTTTTCTCGCCATAAATTCGTTGCCTCGCCACGGCCAAACCGTTCGAGATATCAAAAATCCCCTGGCAATTTTTAATCATCAGTGTCTTGACTTCATGCTGACCGAGTTTGGTGGCGATCGGATTAATCGTCTAGGAGGAGTATATCAAATTCCAGAGCATGCGTTTTTCAAACAACCCTTAATAGCTGACTTCCTGTTGGCGTGGCGATTAACTTAGAGCGCGAAAGTTGTTCGGCCCGATGAGGTCTATATGTGTACCGAGTTTCATACTAATACGTGCAAGCATGTTTAATATATGGACCAAATTTTCAGACTTTTTTCAAGGGGGCGCTGTCGAGCCCCCTGCCACGCCCGGGTACCAGCCTCTCCGGCGTCCTAATGGCCGCGGATTCCAATGTGTGTGCCAATTTTCAAGAGTTTTTGAGCATGTTAAGGCCCCCAAAAAGCCCCGGAAGACGGAAAAAAAAAAAAAAAAAAAAAAAAAAAAAAAATAATAATAATCCTTAGAAGAACAAGATAATCCTTAGAAGAACAAGAGGGCCCTGCGCGAATTTTCGCTTGGGCCCTAAATATAGCTGCGAGCAGCGATGGCGGGCCCAAGCCCGGTGGCACCGCCACCCCG
Organism: Chanodichthys erythropterus; assembly: GCF_024489055.1. Taxonomy (NCBI): domain Eukaryota; kingdom Metazoa; phylum Chordata; class Actinopteri; order Cypriniformes; family Xenocyprididae; genus Chanodichthys; species Chanodichthys erythropterus. The sequence continues at coordinate 15,621 of NC_090243.1, forward strand.
GTGGCTTCAGGGCAACTGTGCACAGCGGGCAATAGGCACTTAAAACGGTTAAACATCAAAGGACTATGTCAAATTCACTCCACATTTACTGCACTACAAGGTGCCGCTATAGAGCCCCTCCTCCCTGCCCATTTTCAAAGGATTACATGTGCCAAGTTTTAACATTATTCTGATGAATTTTGAAGCAAATCAGGTAAAAATAAGAGGGTGATCTCAATGTATGCTGAAAGTGACACATTTTCTGCTTCCAGTTGGTGGCGCTATGACTTTGAATCACAATAGTCAAATCCATGTGATCAGCCTTGTACAACGAAGACTAAGCCAAAGTTTCATCAAAATCAATTAATGTATGCAGAAGTTATAACACTTTGTTTCCCTTTTCTTGCCATAAATTCGTTGCCTCGCCACGGCCAAACCGTTTGAGATATCCAAAATCCGTTTGCAATTAAACAACTTCAATGTGTTAGCAACAAGTTAAAAAAAGCTTGGTGTAAATTGGATAAACCCTGTAGGAGTAGTAGTATAAAATTCATAGCCTGTTTTTCAAAAAATTAACATTCAAACCAAAATAGCTGACTTCATGTTGGTCGGAGCTAATGAATGTAAATTAGAAAATTGTCCGGCTTGATGAGAATAATATGTGTACCGAGTTTGGTGACTGTAGGAAAAACTAACCCCCACTTTTGTCAAAAGGTGGCGCTACTGAGCCCCTCCACCACGCCCATTTCTATGGCTTTGTCCATGTCTACTGGTTGACAATATTGATGTGTGTGTCGAGTTTCATGCAATTTGAAGCATGTTAAGAGCCTCAAAAACACTCAAGAATATTATTACAGTTTGACCTGTTGCCATGGCAACAATATTTCAAATATCAAAAATCCTGTCATAGGTCTACATCTGCTGTGTATTGACATTACACTGATGAAGTTTGAAGCAAATCAGGTAAAAATAAGAGGGTGATCTCAAAGCATTTTAAAAGTGATACACTTCTTGCTGCCATTTGGTGGCGCTATAACTTTGACTCACAATAGTTACATCCATGTGATCAGACTACTACAACCAACACACTCCTGAAGTTTCATAAACATCAATCAATGTATGCAGAAGTTATAACACATTTCCTGTTTCCCTTTTCTCGCCATAAATTCGTTGCCTCGCCACGGCCAAACCGTTTGAGATATCCAAAATCCGTTTGCAATTAAACAACTTCAATGTGTTCGCAACAAGTTAAAAAAAGCTTGGTGTAAATTGGATAAACCCTGTAGGAGTAGTAGTATAAAATTCATAGCCTGTTTTTCAAAAAATTAACATTCAAACCAAAATAGCTGACTTCCTGTTGGTCGGAGCTAATGAATGTAAATTAGAAAATTGTCCGGCTTGATGAGAATAATATGTGTACCGAGTTTGGTGACTGTAGGAAAAACTAACCCCCCCACTTTTGTCAAAAGGTGGCGCTACTGAGCCCCTCCACCACGCCCATTTCTATGGCTTTGTCCATGTCTACTGGTTGACAATATTGATGTGTGTGTCGAGTTTCATGCAATTTGAAGCATGTTAAGAGCCTCAAAAACACTCAAGAATATTATTACAGTTTGACCTGTTGCCATGGCAACAATATTTCAAATATCAAAAATCCTGTCATAGGTCTACATCTGCTGTGTATTGACATTACACTGATGAAGTTTGAAGCAAATCAGGTAAAAATAAGAGGGTGATCTCAAAACATTTCAAAAAGTGATACACTTCCTGCTGCCAGTTGGTGGCGCTATAACTTTGACTCACAATAGTCACATCCATGTGATCAGACTCCTATAACGAACACACTCGTGAAGTTTCATAAAGATCAATATATGTATTAAGACGTTATAACACATTTCCTGTTTCCTTTTTCTCGCCATAAATTCGTTGCCTCGCCACGGCCAAACCGTTCGAGATATCAAAAATCCCCTGGCAATTTTTAATCATCAGTGTCTTGACTTCATGCTGACCGAGTTTGGTGGCGATCGGATTAATCGTCTAGGAGGAGTATATCAAATTCCAGAGCATGCGTTTTTCAAACAACCCTTAATAGCTGACTTCCTGTTGGCGTGGCGATTAACTTAGAGCGCGAAAGTTGTTCGGCCCGATGAGGTCTATATGTGTACCGAGTTTCATACTAATACGTGCAAGCATGTTTAATATATGGACCAAATTTTCAGACTTTTTTCAAGGGGGCGCTGTCGAGCCCCCCTGCCACGCCCGGGTACCAGCCTCTCCGGCGTCCTAATGGCCGCGGATTCCAATGTGTGTGCCAATTTTCAAGAGTTTTTGAGCATGTTAAGGCCCCCAAAAAGCCCCGGAAGACGGAAAAAAAAAAAAAAATAAATAAATAAATAAATAAATAATAATAAATATAGCTGCGAGCAGCGATGGCGGGCCCAAGCCCGGTGGCACCGCCACCCCGGTGGCTTCAGGGCAACTGTGCACAGCGGGCAATAGGCACTTAAAACGGTTAAACATCAAAGGACTATGTCAAATTCACTCCACATTTACTGCACTACAAGGTGCCGCTATAGAGCCCCTCCTCCCTGCCCATTTTCAAAGGATTACATGTGCCAAGTTTTAACATTATTCTGATGAATTTTGAAGCAAATCAGGTAAAAATAAGAGGGTGATCTCAATGTATGCTGAAAGTGACACATTTTCTGCTTCCAGTTGGTGGCGCTATGACTTTGAATCACAATAGTCAAATCCATGTGATCAGCCTTGTACAACGAAGACTAAGCCAAAGTTTCATCAAAATCAATTAATGTATGCAGAAGTTATAACACTTTGTTTCCCTTTTCTTGCCATAAATTCGTTGCCTCGCCACGGCCAAACCGTTTGAGATATCCAAAATCCGTTTGCAATTAAACAACTTCAATGTGTTAGCAACAAGTTAAAAAAAGCTTGGTGTAAATTGGATAAACCCTGTAGGAGTAGTAGTATAAAATTCATAGCCTGTTTTTCAAAAAATTAACATTCAAACCAAAATAGCTGACTTCCTGTTGGTCGGAGCTAATGAATGTAAATTAGAAAATTGTCCGGCTTGATGAGAATAATATGTGTACCGAGTTTGGTGACTGTAGGAAAAACTAACCCCCACTTTTGTCAAAAGGTGGCGCTACTGAGCCCCTCCACCACGCCCATTTCTATGGCTTTGTCCATGTCTACTGGTTGACAATATTGATGTGTGTGTCGAGTTTCATGCAATTTGAAGCATGTTAAGAGCCTCAAAAACACTCAAGAATATTATTACAGTTTGACCTGTTGCCATGGCAACAATATTTCAAATATCAAAAATCCTGTCATAGGTCTACATCTGCTGTGTATTGACATTACACTGATGAAGTTTGAAGCAAATCAGGTAAAAATAAGAGGGTGATCTCAAAGCATTTTAAAAGTGATACACTTCTTGCTGCCATTTGGTGGCGCTATAACTTTGACTCACAATAGTTACATCCATGTGATCAGACTACTACAACCAACACACTCCTGAAGTTTCATAAACATCAATCAATGTATGCAGAAGTTATAACACATTTCCTGTTTCCCTTTTCTCGCCATAAATTCGTTGCCTCGCCACGGCCAAACCGTTTGAGATATCCAAAATCCGTTTGCAATTAAACAACTTCAATGTGTTCGCAACAAGTTAAAAAAAGCTTGGTGTAAATTGGATAAACCCTGTAGGAGTAGTAGTATAAAATTCATAGCCTGTTTTTCAAAAAATTAACATTCAAACCAAAATAGCTGACTTCCTGTTGGTCGGAGCTAATGAATGTAAATTAGAAAATTGTCCGGCTTGATGAGAATAATATGTGTACCGAGTTTGGTGACTGTAGGAAAAACTAACCCCCACTTTTGTCAAAAGGTGGCGCTACTGAGCCCCTCCACCACGCCCATTTCTATGGCTTTGTCCATGTCTACTGGTTGACAATATTGATGTGTGTGTCGAGTTTCATGCAATTTGAAGCATGTTAAGAGCCTCAAAAACACTCAAGAATATTATTACAGTTTGACCTGTTGCCATGGCAACAATATTTCAAATATCAAAAATCCTGTCATAGGTCTACATCTGCTGTGTATTGACATTACACTGATGAAGTTTGAAGCAAATCAGGTAAAAATAAGAGGGTGATCTCAAAACATTTCAAAAAGTGATACACTTCCTGCTGCCAGTTGGTGGCGCTATAACTTTGACTCACAATAGTCACATCCATGTGATCAGACTCCTATAACGAACACACTCGTGAAGTTTCATAAAGATCAATATATGTATTAAGACGTTATAACACATTTCCTGTTTCCTTTTTCTCGCCATAAATTCGTTGCCTCGCCACGGCCAAACCGTTCGAGATATCAAAAATCCCCTGGCAATTTTTAATCATCAGTGTCTTGACTTCATGCTGACCGAGTTTGGTGGCGATCGGATTAATCGTCTAGGAGGAGTATATCAAATTCCAGAGCATGCGTTTTTCAAACAACCCTTAATAGCTGACTTCCTGTTGGCGTGGCGATTAACTTAGAGCGCGAAAGTTGTTCGGCCCGATGAGGTCTATATGTGTACCGAGTTTCATACTAATACGTGCAAGCATGTTTAATATATGGACCAAATTTTCAGACTTTTTTCAAGGGGGCGCTGTCGAGCCCCCCTGCCACGCCCGGGTACCAGCCTCTCCGGCGTCCTAATGGCCGCGGATTCCAATGTGTGTGCCAATTTTCAAGAGTTTTTGAGCATGTTAAGGCCCCCAAAAAGCCCCGGAAGACGGAAAAAAAAAAATAAAAAAAAAAAAAATAAAAAATAATAATAATAAATATAGCTGCGAGCAGCGATGGCGGGCCCAAGCCCGGTGGCACCGCCACCCCGGTGGCTTCAGGGCAACTGTGCACAGCGGGCAATAGGCACTTAAAACGGTTAAACATCAAAGGACTATGTCAAATTCACTCCACATTTACTGCACTACAAGGTGCCGTTATAGAGCCCCTCCTCCCTGCCCATTTTCAAAGGATTACATGTGCCAAGTTTTAACATTATTCTGATGAATTTTGAAGCAAATCAGGTAAAAATAAGAGGGTGATCTCAATGTATGCTGAAAGTGACACATTTTCTGCTTCCAGTTGGTGGCGCTATGACTTTGAATCACAATAGTCAAATCCATGTGATCAGCCTTGTACAACGAAGACTAAGCCAAAGTTTCATCAAAATCAATTAATGTATGCAGAAGTTATAACACTTTGTTTCCCTTTTCTTGCCATAAATTCGTTGCCTCGCCACGGCCAAACCGTTTGAGATATCCAAAATCCGTTTGCAATTAAACAACTTCAATGTGTTAGCAACAAGTTAAAAAAGCTTGGTGTAAATTGGATAAACCCTGTAGGAGTAGTAGTATAAAATTCATAGCCTGTTTTTTCAAAAAATTAACATTCAAACCAAAATAGCTGACTTCCTGTTGGTCGGAGCTAATGAATGTAAATTAGAAAATTGTCCGGCTTGATGAGAATAATATGTGTACCGAGTTTGGTGACTGTAGGAAAAACTAACCCCCACTTGTGTCAAAAGGTGGCGCTACTGAGCCCCTCCACCACGCCCATTTCTATGGCTTTGTCCATGTCTACTGGTTGACAATATTGATGTGTGTGTCGAGTTTCATGCAATTTGAAGCATGTTAAGAGCCTCAAAAACACTCAAGAATATTATTACAGTTTGACCTGTTGCCATGGCAACAATATTTCAAATATCAAAAATCCTGTCATAGGTCTACATCTGCTGTGTATTGACATTACACTGATGAAGTTTGAAGCAAATCAGGTAAAAATAAGAGGGTGATCTCAAAGCATTTTAAAAGTGATACACTTCTTGCTGCCATTTGGTGGCGCTATAACTTTGACTCACAATAGTTACATCCATGTGATCAGACTACTACAACCAACACACTCCTGAAGTTTCATAAACATCAATCAATGTATGCAGAAGTTATAACACATTTCCTGTTTCCCTTTTCTCGCCATAAATTCGTTGCCTCGCCACGGCCAAACCGTTTGAGATATCCAAAATCCGTTTGCAATTAAACAACTTCAATGTGTTCGCAACAAGTTAAAAAAAGCTTGGTGTAAATTGGATAAACCCTGTAGGAGTAGTAGTATAAAATTCATAGCCTGTTTTTCAAAAAATTAACATTCAAACCAAAATAGCTGACTTCCTGTTGGTCGGAGCTAATGAATGTAAATTAGAAAATTGTCCGGCTTGATGAGAATAATATGTGTACCGAGTTTGGTGACTGTAGGAAAAACTAACCCCCACTTTTGTCAAAAGGTGGCGCTACTGAGCCCCTCCACCACGCCCATTTCTATGGCTTTGTCCATGTCTACTGGTTGACAATATTGATGTGTGTGTCGAGTTTCATGCAATTTGAAGCATGTTAAGAGCCTCAAAAACACTCAAGAATATTATTACAGTTTGACCTGTTGCCATGGCAACAATATTTCAAATATCAAAAATCCTGTCATAGGTCTACATCTGCTGTGTATTGACATTACACTGATGAAGTTTGAAGCAAATCAGGTAAAAATAAGAGGGTGATCTCAAAACATTTCAAAAAGTGATACACTTCCTGCTGCCAGTTGGTGGCGCTATAACTTTGACTCACAATAGTCACATCCATGTGATCAGACTCCTATAACGAACACACTCGTGAAGTTTCATAAAGATCAATATATGTATTAAGACGTTATAACACATTTCCTGTTTCCTTTTTCTCGCCATAAATTCGTTGCCTCGCCACGGCCAAACCGTTCGAGATATCAAAAATCCCCTGGCAATTTTTAATCATCAGTGTCTTGACTTCATGCTGACCGAGTTTGGTGGCGATCGGATTAATCGTCTAGGAGGAGTATATCAAATTCCAGAGCATGCGTTTTTCAAACAACCCTTAATAGCTGACTTCCTGTTGGCGTGGCGATTAACTTAGAGCGCGAAAGTTGTTCGGCCCGATGAGGTCTATATGTGTACCGAGTTTCATACTAATACGTGCAAGCATGTTTAATATATGGACCAAATTTTCAGACTTTTTTCAAGGGGCGCTGTCGAGCCCCTGCCACGCCCGGGTACCAGCCTCTCCGGCGTCCTAATGGCCGCGGATTCCAATGTGTGTGCCAATTTTCAAGAGTTTTTGAGCATGTTAAGGCCCCCAAAAAGCCCCGGAAGACGGAAAAAAATAAAAAATAAAAAAAAATAAATAATAATAATAAATATAGCTGCGAGCAGCGATGGCGGGCCCAAGCCCGGTGGCACCGCCACCCCGGTGGCTTCAGGGCAACTGTGCACAGCGGGCAATAGGCACTTAAAACGGTTAAACATCAAAGGACTATGTCAAATTCACTCCACATTTACTGCACTACAAGGTGCCGTTATAGAGCCCCTCCTCCCTGCCCATTTTCAAAGGATTACATGTGCCAAGTTTTAACATTATTCTGATGAATTTTGAAGCAAATCAGGTAAAAATAAGAGGGTGATCTCAATGTATGCTGAAAGTGACACATTTTCTGCTTCCAGTTGGTGGCGCTATGACTTTGAATCACAATAGTCAAATCCATGTGATCAGCCTTGTACAACGAAGACTAAGCCAAAGTTTCATCAAAATCAATTAATGTATGCAGAAGTTATAACACTTTGTTTCCCTTTTCTTGCCATAAATTCGTTGCCTCGCCACGGCCAAACCGTTTGAGATATCCAAAATCCGTTTGCAATTAAACAACTTCAATGTGTTAGCAACAAGTTAAAAAAGCTTGGTGTAAATTGGATAAACCCTGTAGGAGTAGTAGTATAAAATTCATAGCCTGTTTTTCAAAAAATTAACATTCAAACCAAAATAGCTGACTTCCTGTTGGTCGGAGCTAATGAATGTAAATTAGAAAATTGTCCGGCTTGATGAGAATAATATGTGTACCGAGTTTGGTGACTGTAGGAAAAACTAACCCCCACTTTTGTCAAAAGGTGGCGCTACTGAGCCCCTCCACCACGCCCATTTCTATGGCTTTGTCCATGTCTACTGGTTGACAATATTGATGTGTGTGTCGAGTTTCATGCAATTTGAAGCATGTTAAGAGCCTCAAAAACACTCAAGAATATTATTACAGTTTGACCTGTTGCCATGGCAACAATATTTCAAATATCAAAAATCCTGTCATAGGTCTACATCTGCTGTGTATTGACATTACACTGATGAAGTTTGAAGCAAATCAGGTAAAAATAAGAGGGTGATCTCAAAGCATTTTAAAAGTGATACACTTCTTGCTGCCATTTGGTGGCGCTATAACTTTGACTCACAATAGTTACATCCATGTGATCAGACTACTACAACCAACACACTCCTGAAGTTTCATAAACATCAATCAATGTATGCAGAAGTTATAACACATTTCCTGTTTCCCTTTTCTCGCCATAAATTCGTTGCCTCGCCACGGCCAAACCGTTTGAGATATCCAAAATCCGTTTGCAATTAAACAACTTCAATGTGTTCGCAACAAGTTAAAAAAAGCTTGGTGTAAATTGGATAAACCCTGTAGGAGTAGTAGTATAAAATTCATAGCCTGTTTTTCAAAAAATTAACATTCAAACCAAAATAGCTGACTTCCTGTTGGTCGGAGCTAATGAATGTAAATTAGAAAATTGTCCGGCTTGATGAGAATAATATGTGTACCGAGTTTGGTGACTGTAGGAAAAACTAACCCCCCCACTTTTGTCAAAAGGTGGCGCTACTGAGCCCCTCCACCACGCCCATTTCTATGGCTTTGTCCATGTCTACTGGTTGACAATATTGATGTGTGTGTCGAGTTTCATGCAATTTGAAGCATGTTAAGAGCCTCAAAAACACTCAAGAATATTATTACAGTTTGACCTGTTGCCATGGCAACAATATTTCAAATATCAAAAATCCTGTCATAGGTCTACATCTGCTGTGTATTGACATTACACTGATGAAGTTTGAAGCAAATCAGGTAAAAATAAGAGGGTGATCTCAAAACATTTCAAAAAGTGATACACTTCCTGCTGCCAGTTGGTGGCGCTATAACTTTGACTCACAATAGTCACATCCATGTGATCAGACTCCTATAACGAACACACTCGTGAAGTTTCATAAAGATCAATATATGTATTAAGACGTTATAACACATTTCCTGTTTCCTTTTTCTCGCCATAAATTCGTTGCCTCGCCACGGCCAAACCGTTCGAGATATCAAAAATCCCCTGGCAATTTTTAATCATCAGTGTCTTGACTTCATGCTGACCGAGTTTGGTGGCGATCGGATTAATCGTCTAGGAGGAGTATATCAAATTCCAGAGCATGCGTTTTTCAAACAACCCTTAATAGCTGACTTCCTGTTGGCGTGGCGATTAACTTAGAGCGCGAAAGTTGTTCGGCCCGATGAGGTCTATATGTGTACCGAGTTTCATACTAATACGTGCAAGCATGTTTAATATATGGACCAAATTTTCAGACTTTTTTCAAGGGGCGCTGTCGAGCCCCCCTGCCACGCCCGGGTACCAGCCTCTCCGGCGTCCTAATGGCCGCGGATTCCAATGTGTGTGCCAATTTTCAAGAGTTTTTGAGCATGTTAAGGCCCCCAAAAAGCCCCGGAAGACGGAAAAAAAAAAAAAAAAAAAAAAAAAAAAAAAAAAAAAAAATAATAATAATCCTTAGAAGAACAAGAGGGCCCTGCGGGTAGAAGAACAAGAGGGCCCTGCGCGAATTTTCGCTTGGGCCCTAAATATAGCTGCGAGCAGCGATGGCGGGCCCAAGCCCGGTGGCACCGCCACCCCGGTGGCTTCAGGGCAACTGTGCACAGCGGGCAATAGGCACTTAAAACGGTTAAACATCAAAGGACTATGTCAAATTCACTCCACATTTACTGCACTACAAGGTGCCGTTATAGAGCCCCTCCTCCCTGCCCATTTTCAAAGGATTACATGTGCCAAGTTTTAACATTATTCTGATGAATTTTGAAGCAAATCAGGTAAAAATAAGAGGGTGATCTCAATGTATGCTGAAAGTGACACATTTTCTGCTTCCAGTTGGTGGCGCTATGACTTTGAATCACAATAGTCAAATCCATGTGATCAGCCTTGTACAACGAAGACTAAGCCAAAGTTTCATCAAAATCAATTAATGTATGCAGAAGTTATAACACTTTGTTTCCCTTTTCTTGCCATAAATTCGTTGCCTCGCCACGGCCAAACCGTTTGAGATATCCAAAATCCGTTTGCAATTAAACAACTTCAATGTGTTAGCAACAAGTTAAAAAAAGCTTGGTGTAAATTGGATAAACCCTGTAGGAGTAGTAGTATAAAATTCATAGCCTGTTTTTCAAAAAATTAACATTCAAACCAAAATAGCTGACTTCCTGTTGGTCGGAGCTAATGAATGTAAATTAGAAAATTGTCCGGCTTGATGAGAATAATATGTGTACCGAGTTTGGTGACTGTAGGAAAAACTAACCCCCACTTTTGTCAAAAGGTGGCGCTACTGAGCCCCTCCACCACGCCCATTTCTATGGCTTTGTCCATGTCTACTGGTTGACAATATTGATGTGTGTGTCGAGTTTCATGCAATTTGAAGCATGTTAAGAGCCTCAAAAACACTCAAGAATATTATTACAGTTTGACCTGTTGCCATGGCAACAATATTTCAAATATCAAAAATCCTGTCATAGGTCTACATCTGCTGTGTATTGACATTACACTGATGAAGTTTGAAGCAAATCAGGTAAAAATAAGAGGGTGATCTCAAAACATTTCAAAAAGTGATACACTTCCTGCTGCCAGTTGGTGGCGCTATAACTTTGACTCACAATAGTCACATCCATGTGATCAGACTCCTATAACGAACACACTCGTGAAGTTTCATAAAGATCAATATATGTATTAAGACGTTATAACACATTTCCTGTTTCCTTTTTCTCGCCATAAATTCGTTGCCTCGCCACGGCCAAACCGTTCGAGATATCAAAAATCCCCTGGCAATTTTTAATCATCAGTGTCTTGACTTCATGCTGACCGAGTTTGGTGGCGATCGGATTAATCGTCTAGGAGGAGTATATCAAATTCCAGAGCATGCGTTTTTCAAACAACCCTTAATAGCTGACTTCCTGTTGGCGTGGCGATTAACTTAGAGCGCGAAAGTTGTTCGGCCCGATGAGGTCTATATGTGTACCGAGTTTCATACTAATACGTGCAAGCATGTTTAATATATGGACCAAATTTTCAGACTTTTTTCAAGGGGGCGCTGTCGAGCCCCCCTGCCACGCCCGGGTACCAGCCTCTCCGGCGTCCTAATGGCCGCGGATTCCAATGTGTGTGCCAATTTTCAAGAGTTTTTGAGCATGTTAAGGCCCCCAAAAAGCCCCGGAAGACGGAAAAAAAAAAAAATAAAAAAAAAAAATAAAAAAAATAATAATAAATATAGCTGCGAGCAGCGATGGCGGGCCCAAGCCCGGTGGCACCGCCACCCCGGTGGCTTCAGGGCAACTGTGCACAGCGGGCAATAGGCACTTAAAACGGTTAAACATCAAAGGACTATGTCAAATTCACTCCACATTTACTGCACTACAAGGTGCCGTTATAGAGCCCCTCCTCCCTGCCCATTTTCAAAGGATTACATGTGCCAAGTTTTAACATTATTCTGATGAATTTTGAAGCAAATCAGGTAAAAATAAGAGGGTGATCTCAATGTATGCTGAAAGTGACACATTTTCTGCTTCCAGTTGGTGGCGCTATGACTTTGAATCACAATAGTCAAATCCATGTGATCAGCCTTGTACAACGAAGACTAAGCCAAAGTTTCATCAAAATCAATTAATGTATGCAGAAGTTATAACACTTTGTTTCCCTTTTCTTGCCATAAATTCGTTGCCTCGCCACGGCCAAACCGTTTGAGATATCCAAAATCCGTTTGCAATTAAACAACTTCAATGTGTTAGCAACAAGTTAAAAAAAGCTTGGTGTAAATTGGATAAACCCTGTAGGAGTAGTAGTATAAAATTCATAGCCTGTTTTTCAAAAAATTAACATTCAAACCAAAATAGCTGACTTCCTGTTGGTCGGAGCTAATGAATGTAAATTAGAAAATTGTCCGGCTTGATGAGAATAATATGTGTACCGAGTTTGGTGACTGTAGGAAAAACTAACCCCCACTTTTGTCAAAAGGTGGCGCTACTGAGCCCCTCCACCACGCCCATTTCTATGGCTTTGTCCATGTCTACTGGTTGACAATATTGATGTGTGTGTCGAGTTTCATGCAATTTGAAGCATGTTAAGAGCCTCAAAAACACTCAAGAATATTATTACAGTTTGACCTGTTGCCATGGCAACAATATTTCAAATATCAAAAATCCTGTCATAGGTCTACATCTGCTGTGTATTGACATTACACTGATGAAGTTTGAAGCAAATCAGGTAAAAATAAGAGGGTGATCTCAAAGCATTTTAAAAGTGATACACTTCTTGCTGCCATTTGGTGGCGCTATAACTTTGACTCACAATAGTTACATCCATGTGATCAGACTACTACAACCAACACACTCCTGAAGTTTCATAAACATCAATCAATGTATGCAGAAGTTATAACACATTTCCTGTTTCCCTTTTCTCGCCATAAATTCGTTGCCTCGCCACGGCCAAACCGTTTGAGATATCCAAAATCCGTTTGCAATTAAACAACTTCAATGTGTTCGCAACAAGTTAAAAAAAGCTTGGTGTAAATTGGATAAACCCTGTAGGAGTAGTAGTATAAAATTCATAGCCTGTTTTTTCAAAAAATTAACATTCAAACCAAAATAGCTGACTTCCTGTTGGTCGGAGCTAATGAATGTAAATTAGAAAATTGTCCGGCTTGATGAGAATAATATGTGTACCGAGTTTGGTGACTGTAGGAAAAACTAACCCCCACTTTTGTCAAAAGGTGGCGCTACTGAGCCCCTCCACCACGCCCATTTCTATGGCTTTGTCCATGTCTACTGGTTGACAATATTGATGTGTGTGTCGAGTTTCATGCAATTTGAAGCATGTTAAGAGCCTCAAAAACACTCAAGAATATTATTACAGTTTGACCTGTTGCCATGGCAACAATATTTCAAATATCAAAAATCCTGTCATAGGTCTACATCTGCTGTGTATTGACATTACACTGATGAAGTTTGAAGCAAATCAGGTAAAAATAAGAGGGTGATCTCAAAACATTTCAAAAAGTGATACACTTCCTGCTGCCAGTTGGTGGCGCTATAACTTTGACTCACAATAGTCACATCCATGTGATCAGACTCCTATAACGAACACACTCGTGAAGTTTCATAAAGATCAATATATGTATTAAGACGTTATAACACATTTCCTGTTTCCTTTTTCTCGCCATAAATTCGTTGCCTCGCCACGGCCAAACCGTTCGAGATATCAAAAATCCCCTGGCAATTTTTAATCATCAGTGTCTTGACTTCATGCTGACCGAGTTTGGTGGCGATCGGATTAATCGTCTAGGAGGAGTATATCAAATTCCAGAGCATGCGTTTTTCAAACAACCCTTAATAGCTGACTTCCTGTTGGCGTGGCGATTAACTTAGAGCGCGAAAGTTGTTCGGCCCGATGAGGTCTATATGTGTACCGAGTTTCATACTAATACGTGCAAGCATGTTTAATATATGGACCAAATTTTCAGACTTTTTTCAAGGGGGCGCTGTCGAGCCCCCCTGCCACGCCCGGGTACCAGCCTCTCCGGCGTCCTAATGGCCGCGGATTCCAATGTGTGTGCCAATTTTCAAGAGTTTTTGAGCATGTTAAGGCCCCCAAAAAGCCCCGGAAGACGGAAAAAAAAAAAAAAAAAAAAAAAAAAAAAAAAATAATAATAATAAATATAGCTGCGAGCAGCGATGGCGGGCCCAAGCCCGGTGGCACCGCCACCCCGGTGGCTTCAGGGCAACTGTGCACAGCGGGCAATAGGCACTTAAAACGGTTAAACATCAAAGGACTATGTCAAATTCACTCCACATTTACTGCACTACAAGGTGCCGCTATAGAGCCCCTCCTCCCTGCCCATTTTCAAAGGATTACATGTGCCAAGTTTTAACATTATTCTGATGAATTTTGAAGCAAATCAGGTAAAAATAAGAGGGTGATCTCAATGTATGCTGAAAGTGACACATTTTCTGCTTCCAGTTGGTGGCGCTATGACTTTGAATCACAATAGTCAAATCCATGTGATCAGCCTTGTACAACGAAGACTAAGCCAAAGTTTCATCAAAATCAATTAATGTATGCAGAAGTTATAACACTTTGTTTCCCTTTTCTTGCCATAAATTCGTTGCCTCGCCACGGCCAAACCGTTTGAGATATCCAAAATCCGTTTGCAATTAAACAACTTCAATGTGTTAGCAACAAGTTAAAAAAAGCTTGGTGTAAATTGGATAAACCCTGTAGGAGTAGTAGTATAAAATTCATAGCCTGTTTTTTCAAAAAATTAACATTCAAACCAAAATAGCTGACTTCCTGTTGGTCGGAGCTAATGAATGTAAATTAGAAAATTGTCCGGCTTGATGAGAATAATATGTGTACCGAGTTTGGTGACTGTAGGAAAAACTAACCCCCACTTTTGTCAAAAGGTGGCGCTACTGAGCCCCTCCACCACGCCCATTTCTATGGCTTTGTCCATGTCTACTGGTTGACAATATTGATGTGTGTGTCGAGTTTCATGCAATTTGAAGCATGTTAAGAGCCTCAAAAACACTCAAGAATATTATTACAGTTTGACCTGTTGCCATGGCAACAATATTTCAAATATCAAAAATCCTGTCATAGGTCTACATCTGCTGTGTATTGACATTACACTGATGAAGTTTGAAGCAAATCAGGTAAAAATAAGAGGGTGATCTCAAAGCATTTTAAAAGTGATACACTTCTTGCTGCCATTTGGTGGCGCTATAACTTTGACTCACAATAGTTACATCCATGTGATCAGACTACTACAACCAACACACTCCTGAAGTTTCATAAACATCAATCAATGTATGCAGAAGTTATAACACATTTCCTGTTTCCCTTTTCTCGCCATAAATTCGTTGCCTCGCCACGGCCAAACCGTTTGAGATATCCAAAATCCGTTTGCAATTAAACAACTTCAATGTGTTCGCAACAAGTTAAAAAAAGCTTGGTGTAAATTGGATAAACCCTGTAGGAGTAGTAGTATAAAATTCATAGCCTGTTTTTTCAAAAAATTAACATTCAAACCAAAATAGCTGACTTCCTGTTGGTCGGAGCTAATGAATGTAAATTAGAAAATTGTCCGGCTTGATGAGAATAATATGTGTACCGAGTTTGGTGACTGTAGGAAAAACTAACCCCCACTTTTGTCAAAAGGTGGCGCTACTGAGCCCCTCCACCACGCCCATTTCTATGGCTTTGTCCATGTCTACTGGTTGACAATATTGATGTGTGTGTCGAGTTTCATGCAATTTGAAGCATGTTAAGAGCCTCAAAAACACTCAAGAATATTATTACAGTTTGACCTGTTGCCATGGCAACAATATTTCAAATATCAAAAATCCTGTCATAGGTCTACATCTGCTGTGTATTGACATTACACTGATGAAGTTTGAAGCAAATCAGGTAAAAATAAGAGGGTGATCTCAAAACATTTCAAAAAGTGATACACTTCCTGCTGCCAGTTGGTGGCGCTATAACTTTGACTCACAATAGTCACATCCATGTGATCAGACTCCTATAACGAACACACTCGTGAAGTTTCATAAAGATCAATATATGTATTAAGACGTTATAACACATTTCCTGTTTCCTTTTTCTCGCCATAAATTCGTTGCCTCGCCACGGCCAAACCGTTCGAGATATCAAAAATCCCCTGGCAATTTTTAATCATCAGTGTCTTGACTTCATGCTGACCGAGTTTGGTGGCGATCGGATTAATCGTCTAGGAGGAGTATATCAAATTCCAGAGCATGCGTTTTTCAAACAACCCTTAATAGCTGACTTCCTGTTGGCGTGGCGATTAACTTAGAGCGCGAAAGTTGTTCGGCCCGATGAGGTCTATATGTGTACCGAGTTTCATACTAATACGTGCAAGCATGTTTAATATATGGACCAAATTTTCAGACTTTTTTTCAAGGGGGCGCTGTCGAGCCCCCCTGCCACGCCCGGGTACCAGCCTCTCCGGCGTCCTAATGGCCGCGGATTCCAATGTGTGTGCCAATTTTCAAGAGTTTTTGAGCATGTTAAGGCCCCCAAAAAGCCCCGGAAGACGGAAAAAAAAAAAAAAAAAAAAAAAAAAATAATAATAATCCTTAGAAGAACAAGAGGGCCCTGCGCGAATTTTCGCTTGGGCCCTAAATATAGCTGCGAGCAGCGATGGCGGGCCCAAGCCCGGTGGCACCGCCACCCCGGTGGCTTCAGGGCAACTGTGCACAGCGGGCAATAGGCACTTAAAACGGTTAAACATCAAAGGACTATGTCAAATTCACTCCACATTTACTGCACTACAAGGTGCCGCTATAGAGCCCCTCCTCCCTGCCCATTTTCAAAGGATTACATGTGCCAAGTTTTAACATTATTCTGATGAATTTTGAAGCAAATCAGGTAAAAATAAGAGGGTGATCTCAATGTATGCTGAAAGTGACACATTTTCTGCTTCCAGTTGGTGGCGCTATGACTTTGAATCACAATAGTCAAATCCATGTGATCAGCCTTGTACAACGAAGACTAAGCCAAAGTTTCATCAAAATCAATTAATGTATGCAGAAGTTATAACACTTTGTTTCCCTTTTCTTGCCATAAATTCGTTGCCTCGCCACGGCCAAACCGTTTGAGATATCCAAAATCCGTTTGCAATTAAACAACTTCAATGTGTTAGCAACAAGTTAAAAAAAGCTTGGTGTAAATTGGATAAACCCTGTAGGAGTAGTAGTATAAAATTCATAGCCTGTTTTTTCAAAAAATTAACATTCAAACCAAAATAGCTGACTTCCTGTTGGTCGGAGCTAATGAATGTAAATTAGAAAATTGTCCGGCTTGATGAGAATAATATGTGTACCGAGTTTGGTGACTGTAGGAAAAACTAACCCCCACTTTTGTCAAAAGGTGGCGCTACTGAGCCCCTCCACCACGCCCATTTCTATGGCTTTGTCCATGTCTACTGGTTGACAATATTGATGTGTGTGTCGAGTTTCATGCAATTTGAAGCATGTTAAGAGCCTCAAAAACACTCAAGAATATTATTACAGTTTGACCTGTTGCCATGGCAACAATATTTCAAATATCAAAAATCCTGTCATAGGTCTACATCTGCTGTGTATTGACATTACACTGATGAAGTTTGAAGCAAATCAGGTAAAAATAAGAGGGTGATCTCAAAGCATTTTAAAAGTGATACACTTCTTGCTGCCATTTGGTGGCGCTATAACTTTGACTCACAATAGTTACATCCATGTGATCAGACTACTACAACCAACACACTCCTGAAGTTTCATAAACATCAATCAATGTATGCAGAAGTTATAACACATTTCCTGTTTCCCTTTTCTCGCCATAAATTCGTTGCCTCGCCACGGCCAAACCGTTTGAGATATCCAAAATCCGTTTGCAATTAAACAACTTCAATGTGTTCGCAACAAGTTAAAAAAAGCTTGGTGTAAATTGGATAAACCCTGTAGGAGTAGTAGTATAAAATTCATAGCCTGTTTTTTCAAAAAATTAACATTCAAACCAAAATAGCTGACTTCCTGTTGGTCGGAGCTAATGAATGTAAATTAGAAAATTGTCCGGCTTGATGAGAATAATATGTGTACCGAGTTTGGTGACTGTAGGAAAAACTAACCCCCACTTTTGTCAAAAGGTGGCGCTACTGAGCCCCTCCACCACGCCCATTTCTATGGCTTTGTCCATGTCTACTGGTTGACAATATTGATGTGTGTGTCGAGTTTCATGCAATTTGAAGCATGTTAAGAGCCTCAAAAACACTCAAGAATATTATTACAGTTTGACCTGTTGCCATGGCAACAATATTTCAAATATCAAAAATCCTGTCATAGGTCTACATCTGCTGTGTATTGACATTACACTGATGAAGTTTGAAGCAAATCAGGTAAAAATAAGAGGGTGATCTCAAAACATTTCAAAAAGTGATACACTTCCTGCTGCCAGTTGGTGGCGCTATAACTTTGACTCACAATAGTCACATCCATGTGATCAGACTCCTATAACGAACACACTCGTGAAGTTTCATAAAGATCAATATATGTATTAAGACGTTATAACACATTTCCTGTTTCCTTTTTCTCGCCATAAATTCGTTGCCTCGCCACGGCCAAACCGTTCGAGATATCAAAAATCCCCTGGCAATTTTTAATCATCAGTGTCTTGACTTCATGCTGACCGAGTTTGGTGGCGATCGGATTAATCGTCTAGGAGGAGTATATCAAATTCCAGAGCATGCGTTTTTCAAACAACCCTTAATAGCTGACTTCCTGTTGGCGTGGCGATTAACTTAGAGCGCGAAAGTTGTTCGGCCCGATGAGGTCTATATGTGTACCGAGTTTCATACTAATACGTGCAAGCATGTTTAATATATGGACCAAATTTTCAGACTTTTTTCAAGGGGGCGCTGTCGAGCCCCCCTGCCACGCCCGGGTACCAGCCTCTCCGGCGTCCTAATGGCCGCGGATTCCAATGTGTGTGCTAATTTTCAAGAGTTTTTGAGCATGTTAAGGCCCCAAAAAGCCCCGGAAGACGGAAAAAAAAAAAAATAAAAAAAATAAAAAAAATAATAATAATAATCCTTAGAAGAACAAGAGGGCCCTGCGCGAATTTTCGCTTGGGCCCTAATAATCCTTAGAAGAACAAGAGGGCCCTGCGCGAATTTTCGCTTGGGCCCTAATAATCCTTAGAAGAACAAGAGGGCCCTGCGCGAATTTTCGCTTGGGCCCTAAATATAGCTGCGAGCAGCGATGGCGGGCCCAAGCCCGGTGGCACCGCCACCCCGGTGGCTTCAGGGCAACTGTGCACAGCGGGCAATAGGCACTTAAAACGGTTAAACATCAAAGGACTATGTCAAATTCACTCCACATTTACTGCACTACAAGGTGCCGCTATAGAGCCCCTCCTCCCTGCCCATTTTCAAAGGATTACATGTGCCAAGTTTTAACATTATTCTGATGAATTTTGAAGCAAATCAGGTAAAAATAAGAGGGTGATCTCAATGTATGCTGAAAGTGACACATTTTCTGCTTCCAGTTGGTGGCGCTATGACTTTGAATCACAATAGTCAAATCCATGTGATCAGCCTTGTACAACGAAGACTAAGCCAAAGTTTCATCAAAATCAATTAATGTATGCAGAAGTTATAACACTTTGTTTCCCTTTTCTTGCCATAAATTCGTTGCCTCGCCACGGCCAAACCGTTTGAGATATCCAAAATCCGTTTGCAATTAAACAACTTCAATGTGTTAGCAACAAGTTAAAAAAAGCTTGGTGTAAATTGGATAAACCCTGTAGGAGTAGTAGTATAAAATTCATAGCCTGTTTTTTCAAAAAATTAACATTCAAACCAAAATAGCTGACTTCCTGTTGGTCGGAGCTAATGAATGTAAATTAGAAAATTGTCCGGCTTGATGAGAATAATATGTGTACCGAGTTTGGTGACTGTAGGAAAAACTAACCCCCACTTTTGTCAAAAGGTGGCGCTACTGAGCCCCTCCACCACGCCCATTTCTATGGCTTTGTCCATGTCTACTGGTTGACAATATTGATGTGTGTGTCGAGTTTCATGCAATTTGAAGCATGTTAAGAGCCTCAAAAACACTCAAGAATATTATTACAGTTTGACCTGTTGCCATGGCAACAATATTTCAAATATCAAAAATCCTGTCATAGGTCTACATCTGCTGTGTATTGACATTACACTGATGAAGTTTGAAGCAAATCAGGTAAAAATAAGAGGGTGATCTCAAAGCATTTTAAAAGTGATACACTTCTTGCTGCCATTTGGTGGCGCTATAACTTTGACTCACAATAGTTACATCCATGTGATCAGACTACTACAACCAACACACTCCTGAAGTTTCATAAACATCAATCAATGTATGCAGAAGTTATAACACATTTCCTGTTTCCCTTTTCTCGCCATAAATTCGTTGCCTCGCCACGGCCAAACCGTTTGAGATATCCAAAATCCGTTTGCAATTAAACAACTTCAATGTGTTCGCAACAAGTTAAAAAAAGCTTGGTGTAAATTGGATAAACCCTGTAGGAGTAGTAGTATAAAATTCATAGCCTGTTTTTTCAAAAAATTAACATTCAAACCAAAATAGCTGACTTCCTGTTGGTCGGAGCTAATGAATGTAAATTAGAAAATTGTCCGGCTTGATGAGAATAATATGTGTACCGAGTTTGGTGACTGTAGGAAAAACTAACCCCCACTTTTGTCAAAAGGTGGCGCTACTGAGCCCCTCCACCACGCCCATTTCTATGGCTTTGTCCATGTCTACTGGTTGACAATATTGATGTGTGTGTCGAGTTTCATGCAATTTGAAGCATGTTAAGAGCCTCAAAAACACTCAAGAATATTATTACAGTTTGACCTGTTGCCATGGCAACAATATTTCAAATATCAAAAATCCTGTCATAGGTCTACATCTGCTGTGTATTGACATTACACTGATGAAGTTTGAAGCAAATCAGGTAAAAATAAGAGGGTGATCTCAAAACATTTCAAAAAGTGATACACTTCCTGCTGCCAGTTGGTGGCGCTATAACTTTGACTCACAATAGTCACATCCATGTGATCAGACTCCTATAACGAACACACTCGTGAAGTTTCATAAAGATCAATATATGTATTAAGACGTTATAACACATTTCCTGTTTCCTTTTTCTCGCCATAAATTCGTTGCCTCGCCACGGCCAAACCGTTCGAGATATCAAAAATCCCCTGGCAATTTTTAATCATCAGTGTCTTGACTTCATGCTGACCGAGTTTGGTGGCGATCGGATTAATCGTCTAGGAGGAGTATATCAAATTCCAGAGCATGCGTTTTTCAAACAACCCTTAATAGCTGACTTCCTGTTGGCGTGGCGATTAACTTAGAGCGCGAAAGTTGTTCGGCCCGATGAGGTCTATATGTGTACCGAGTTTCATACTAATACGTGCAAGCATGTTTAATATATGGACCAAATTTTCAGACTTTTTTCAAGGGGGCGCTGTCGAGCCCCCCTGCCACGCCCGGGTACCAGCCTCTCCGGCGTCCTAATGGCCGCGGATTCCAATGTGTGTGCCAATTTTCAAGAGTTTTTGAGCATGTTAAGGCCCCCAAAAAGCCCCGGAAGACGGGAAAAAAAAAAAAAAAAAAAAAATAATAATAATCCTTAGAAGAACAAGAGGGCCCTGCGCGAATTTTCGCTTGGGCCCTAATAATCCTTAGAAGAACAAGAGGGCCCTGCGCGAATTTTCGCTTGGGCCCTAATAATCCTTAGAAGAACAAGAGGGCCCTGCGCGAATTTTCGCTTGGGCCCTAATAATCCTTAGAAGAACAAGAGGGCCCTGCGCGAATTTTCGCTTGGGCCCTAATAATAATAATCCTTAGAAGAACAAGAGGGCCCTGCGCAAATTTTCGCTTGGGCCCTAAATATAGCAGCGATGGCGGGCCCAAGCCCGGTGGCACCGCCACCCCGGTGGCTTCAGGGCAACTGTGCACGGCGGGCAATAGGCATTTAAAATGGTTAAACATCAAAGGACTATGTCAAATTCACTCCACATTTACTGCACTACAAGGTGCCGCTATAGAGCCCCTCCTCCCTGCTCATTTTCAAAGGTTTACATGTGCCAAGTTTTAACATCATTCTTATGAATTTTGAAGCAAATCAGGTAAAAATAAGAGGGTGATCTTAATGTATGCTGAAAGTGACACATTTTCTGCTTCCAGTTGGTGGCGCTATGACTTTGAATCACAATAGTCACATCCATGTGATCAGCCTTGTACAACGAAGACTAAGCCGAAGTGTCATCAAAATCAATTAATGTATGCAGAAGTTATAACACTTTGTTTCCCTTTTCTTGCCATAAATTCGTTGCCTCGCCACAGCCAAACTGTTTGATGTATCCAAAATCCGTTTGCAATTAAATAACTTCAATGTGTTAGCAACGAGTTAAAAAAAGTTTGCTGTAAATTGGATAAACCCTGTAGAAGTAGTAGTATAAAATTCATAGCCTGTTTTTTCAAAAAATTAACATTCAAACAAAAATAGCTGACTTCCTGTTGGTCGGAGCTAATGAATGTAAATTAGAAAATTGTCCGGCTTGATGAGAACAATATGTGTACCGAGTTTGGTGACTGTAGGAAAAACTAACCCCCCCACTTTTGTCAAAAGGTGGCGCTACTGAGCCCCTCCACCACACCCATTTCTATGACTTTGTCCATGTCTACTGGTTGACAATATTGATGTGTGTGTCGAGTTTCATGCAATTTGAAGCATGTTAAGAGCCTCAAAAACACTCAACAATATTATTACAGTTTGACCTGTTGCCATGGCAACAATATTTCAAATATCAAAAATCCTGTCATAGGTCTACATCTGCTGTGTATTGACATTACACTGATGAAGTTTGAAGCAAATCAGGTAAAAATAAGAGGGTGATCTCAAAGCATTTCAAAAAGTGATACACTTCCTGCTGCCATTTGGTGGCGCTATAACTTTGAATCACAATAGTCACATCCATGTGATCAGACTACTACAACCAACACACTCGTGAAGTTTCATAAAGATCAATATATGTCTGCAGACGTTATAACACATTTCCTGTTTCCTTTTTCTTGCCATAAATTTGTTGCCTCGCCATGGCCAAACCGTTTGAGATATCCAAAATCCGTTTGCAATTAAACAACTTCAATGTGTTAGCAACAAGTTAAAAAAAGCTTGGTGTAAATTAGATAAATCCTGTAGGAGTAGTAGTATAAAATTCATAGCCCATTTTTTCAAAAAATTAACATTCAAACCAAAATAGCCGACTTCCTGTTGGTCGGACGTAATGAATGTAAATTAGAAAATTGTCCGGCTTGATGAGAAAAATATGTGTACCGAGTTTGGTGACTGTAGGAAAAACTAACGCCCCCACTTTTGTCAAAAGGTGGCGCTACTGAGCCCCTCCACCACGCCCATTTCTATGGCTTTGTCCATGTCTACTGGTTGACAATATTGATGTGTGTGTCGAGTTTCATGCAATTTGAAGCATGTTAAGAGCCTCAAAAACACTCAAGAATATTATTACAGTTTGACCTGTTGCCATGGCAACAATATTTCAAATATCAAAAATCCTGTCATAGGTCTACATCTGCTGTGTATTGACATTACACTGATGAAGTTTGAAGCAAATCAGGTAAAAATAAGAGGGTGATCTCAAAGCATTTTAAAAGTGATACACTTCTTGCTGCCATTTGGTGGCGCTATAACTTTGACTCACAATAGTTACATCCATGTGATCAGACTACTACAACCAACACACTCCTGAAGTTTCATAAACATCAATCAATGTATGCAGAAGTTATAACACATTTCCTGTTTCCCTTTTCTCGCCATAAATTCGTTGCCTCGCCACGGCCAAACCGTTTGAGATATCCAAAATCCGTTTGCAATTAAACAACTTCAATGTGTTCGCAACAAGTTAAAAAAAGCTTGGTGTAAATTGGATAAACCCTGTAGGAGTAGTAGTATAAAATTCATAGCCTGTTTTTTCAAAAAATTAACATTCAAACCAAAATAGCTGACTTCCTGTTGGTCGGAGCTAATGAATGTAAATTAGAAAATTGTCCGGCTTGATGAGAATAATATGTGTACCGAGTTTGGTGACTGTAGGAAAAACTAACCCCCCCCCTTTTGTCAAAAGGTGGCGCTACTGAGCCCCTCCACCACGCCCATTTCTATGGCTTTGTCCATGTCTACTGGTTGACAATATTGATGTGTGTGTCGAGTTTCATGCAATTTGAAGCATGTTAAGAGCCTCAAAAACACTCAAGAATATTATTACAGTTTGACCTGTTGCCATGGCAACAATATTTCAAATATCAAAAATCCTGTCATAGGTCTACATCTGCTGTGTATTGACATTACACTGATGAAGTTTGAAGCAAATCAGGTAAAAATAAGAGGGTGATCTCAAAACATTTCAAAAAGTGATACACTTCCTGCTGCCAGTTGGTGGCGCTATAACTTTGACTCACAATAGTCACATCCATGTGATCAGACTCCTATAACGAACACACTCGTGAAGTTTCATAAAGATCAATATATGTATTAAGACGTTATAACACATTTCCTGTTTCCTTTTTCTCGCCATAAATTCGTTGCCTCGCCACGGCCAAACCGTTCGAGATATCAAAAATCCCCTGGCAATTTTTAATCATCAGTGTCTTGACTTCATGCTGACCGAGTTTGGTGGCGATCGGATTAATCGTCTAGGAGGAGTATATCAAATTCCAGAGCATGCGTTTTTCAAACAACCCTTAATAGCTGACTTCCTGTTGGCGTGGCGATTAACTTAGAGCGCGAAAGTTGTTCGGCCCGATGAGGTCTATATGTGTACCGAGTTTCATACTAATACGTGCAAGCATGTTTAATATATGGACCAAATTTTCAGACTTTTTTCAAGGGGGCGCTGTCGAGCCCCCCTGCCACGCCCGGGTACCAGCCTCTCCGGCGTCCTAATGGCCGCGGATTCCAATGTGTGTGCCAATTTTCAAGAGTTTTTGAGCATGTTAAGGCCCCCAAAAAGCCCCGGAAGACGGGAAAAAAAAATAAAAAATAAAAAAAAATAATAATCCTTAGAAGAACAAGAGGGCCCTGCGCGAATTTTCGCTTGGGCCCTAATAATCCTTAGAAGAACAAGAGGGCCCTGCGCGAATTTTCGCTTGGGCCCTAATAATCCTTAGAAGAACAAGAGGGCCCTGCGCGAATTTTCGCTTGGGCCCTAATAATCCTTAGAAGAACAAGAGGGCCCTGCGCGAATTTTCGCTTGGGCCCTAATAATAATAATCCTTAGAAGAACAAGAGGGCCCTGCGCAAATTTTCGCTTGGGCCCTAAATATAGCAGCGATGGCGGGCCCAAGCCCGGTGGCACCGCCACCCCGGTGGCTTCAGGGCAACTGTGCACGGCGGGCAATAGGCATTTAAAATGGTTAAACATCAAAGGACTATGTCAAATTCACTCCACATTTACTGCACTACAAGGTGCCGCTATAGAGCCCCTCCTCCCTGCTCATTTTCAAAGGTTTACATGTGCCAAGTTTTAACATCATTCTTATGAATTTTGAAGCAAATCAGGTAAAAATAAGAGGGTGATCTTAATGTATGCTGAAAGTGACACATTTTCTGCTTCCAGTTGGTGGCGCTATGACTTTGAATCACAATAGTCACATCCATGTGATCAGCCTTGTACAACGAAGACTAAGCCGAAGTGTCATCAAAATCAATTAATGTATGCAGAAGTTATAACACTTTGTTTCCCTTTTCTTGCCATAAATTCGTTGCCTCGCCACGGCCAAACCGTTTGAGATATCCAAAATCCGTTTGCAATTAAACAACTTCAATGTGTTAGCAACAAGTTAAAAAAAGCTTGGTGTAAATTGGATAAACCCTGTAGGAGTAGTAGTATAAAATTCATAGCCTGTTTTTTCAAAAAATTAACATTCAAACCAAAATAGCTGACTTCCTGTTGGTCGGAGCTAATGAATGTAAATTAGAAAATTGTCCGGCTTGATGAGAATAATATGTGTACCGAGTTTGGTGACTGTAGGAAAAACTAACCCCCCCACTTTTGTCAAAAGGTGGCGCTACTGAGCCCCTCCACCACGCCCAGTTCTATGGCTTTGTCCATGTCTACTGGTTGACAATATTGATGTGTGTGTCTAGTTTCATGCAATTTGAAGCATGTTAAGAGCCTCAAAAACACTCAAGAATATTATTACAGTTTGACCTGTTGCCATGGCAACAATATTTCAAATATCAAAAATCCTGTCATAGGTCTACATCTGCTGTGTATTGACATTACACTGATGAAGTTTGAAGCAAATCAGGTAAAAATAAGAGGGTGATCTCAAAGCATTTTAAAAGTGATACACTTCTTGCTGCCATTTGGTGGCGCTATAACTTTGACTCACAATAGTTACATCCATGTGATCAGACTACTACAACCAACACACTCCTGAAGTTTCATAAACATCAATCAATGTATGCAGAAGTTATAACACATTTCCTGTTTCCCTTTTCTCGCCATAAATTCGTTGCCTCGCCACGGCCAAACCGTTTGAGATATCCAAAATCCGTTTGCAATTAAACAACTTCAATGTGTTCGCAACAAGTTAAAAAAAGCTTGGTGTAAATTGGATAAACCCTGTAGGAGTAGTAGTATAAAATTCATAGCCTGTTTTTTCAAAAAATTAACATTCAAACCAAAATAGCTGACTTCCTGTTGGTCGGAGCTAATGAATGTAAATTAGAAAATTGTCCGGCTTGATGAGAATAATATGTGTACCGAGTTTGGTGACTGTAGGAAAAACTAACCCCCACTTTTGTCAAAAGGTGGCGCTACTGAGCCCCTCCACCACGCCCATTTCTATGGCTTTGTCCATGTCTACTGGTTGACAATATTGATGTGTGTGTCGAGTTTCATGCAATTTGAAGCATGTTAAGAGCCTCAAAAACACTCAAGAATATTATTACAGTTTGACCTGTTGCCATGGCAACAATATTTCAAATATCAAAAATCTTGTCATAGGTCTACATCTGCTGTGTATTGACATTACACTGATGAAGTTTGAAGCAAATCAGGTAAAAATAAGAGGGTGATCTCAAAACATTTCAAAAAGTGATACACTTCCTGCTGCCAGTTGGTGGCGCTATAACTTTGACTCACAATAGTCACATCCATGTGATCAGACTCCTATAACGAACACACTCGTGAAGTTTCATAAAGATCAATATATGTATTAAGACGTTATAACACATTTCCTGTTTCCTTTTTCTCGCCATAAATTCGTTGCCTCGCCACGGCCAAACCGTTCGAGATATCAAAAATCCCCTGGCAATTTTTAATCATCAGTGTCTTGACTTCATGCTGACCGAGTTTGGTGGCGATCGGATTAATCGTCTAGGAGGAGTATATCAAATTCCAGAGCATGCGTTTTTCAAACAACCCTTAATAGCTGACTTCCTGTTGGCGTGGCGATTAACTTAGAGCGCGAAAGTTGTTCGGCCCGATGAGGTCTATATGTGTACCGAGTTTCATACTAATACGTGCAAGCATGTTTAATATATGGACCAAATTTTCAGACTTTTTTCAAGGGGGCGCTGTCGAGCCCCCCTGCCACGCCCGGGTACCAGCCTCTCCGGCGTCCTAATGGCCGCGGATTCCAATGTGTGTGCTAATTTTCAAGAGTTTTTGAGCATGTTAAGGCCCCAAAAAGCCCCGGAAGACGGAAAAAAAAAAAAAAATAAAAAAATAAAAAAAATAATAATAATAATCCTTAGAAGAACAAGAGGGCCCTGCGCGAATTTTCGCTTGGGCCCTAATAATCCTTAGAAGAACAAGAGGGCCCTGCGCGAATTTTCGCTTGGGCCCTAAATATAGCAGCGATGGCGGGCCCAAGCCCGGTGGCACCGCCACCCCGGTGGCTTCAGGGCAACTGTGCACGGCGGGCAATAGGCATTTAAAATGGTTAAACATCAAAGGACTATGTCAAATTCACTCCACATTTACTGCACTACAAGGTGCCGCTATAGAGCCCCTCCTCCCTGCTCATTTTCAAAGGTTTACATGTGCCAAGTTTTAACATCATTCTTATGAATTTTGAAGCAAATCAGGTAAAAATAAGAGGGTGATCTTAATGTATGCTGAAAGTGACACATTTTCTGCTTCCAGTTGGTGGCGCTATGACTTTGAATCACAATAGTCACATCCATGTGATCAGCCTTGTACAACGAAGACTAAGCCGAAGTGTCATCAAAATCAATTAATGTATGCAGAAGTTATAACACTTTGTTTCCCTTTTCTTGCCATAAATTCGTTGCCTCGCCACAGCCAAACTGTTTGATGTATCCAAAATCCGTTTGCAATTAAATAACTTCAATGTGTTAGCAACGAGTTAAAAAAGTTTGCTGTAAATTGGATAAACCCTGTAGAAGTAGTAGTATAAAATTCATAGCCTGTTTTTTCAAAAAATTAACATTCAAACAAAAATAGCTGACTTCCTGTTGGTCGGAGCTAATGAATGTAAATTAGAAAATTGTCCGGCTTGATGAGAACAATATGTGTACCGAGTTTGGTGACTGTAGGAAAAACTAACCCCCCCACTTTTGTCAAAAGGTGGCGCTACTGAGCCCCTCCACCACGCCCATTTCTATGACTTTGTCCATGTCTACTGGTTGACAATATTGATGTGTGTGTCGAGTTTCATGCAATTTGAAGCATGTTAAGAGCCTCAAAAACACTCAACAATATTATTACAGTTTGACCTGTTGCCATGGCAACAATATTTCAAATATCAAAAATCCTGTCATAGGTCTACATCTGCTGTGTATTGACATTACACTGATGAAGTTTGAAGCAAATCAGGTAAAAATAAGAGGGTGATCTCAAAGCATTTCAAAAAGTGATACACTTCCTGCTGCCATTTGGTGGCGCTATAACTTTGAATCACAATAGTCACATCCATGTGATCAGACTACTACAACCAACACACTCGTGAAGTTTCATAAAGATCAATATATGTCTGCAGACGTTATAACACATTTCCTGTTTCCTTTTTCTTGCCATAAATTTGTTGCCTCGCCATGGCCAAACCGTTTGAGATATCCAAAATCCGTTTGCAATTAAACAACTTCAATGTGTTAGCAACAAGTTAAAAAAAGCTTGGTGTAAATTAGATAAATCCTGTAGGAGTAGTAGTATAAAATTCATAGCCTATTTTTTCAAAAAATTAACATTCAAACAAAAATAGCCGACTTCCTGTTGGTCGGACGTAATGAATGTAAATTAGAAAATTGTCCGGCTTGATGAGAAAAATATGTGTACCGAGTTTGGTGACTGTAGGAAAAACTAACCCCCCCACTTTTGACAAAAGGTGGCGCTACTGAGCCCCTCCACCACGCCCATTTCTATGGCTTTGTCCATGTCTACTGGTTGACAATATTGATGTGTGTGTCGAGTTTCATGCAATTTGAAGCATGTTAAGAGCCTCAAAAACACTCAAGAATATTATTACAGTTTGACCTGTTGCCATGGCAACAATATTTCAAATATCAAAAATCCTGTCATAGGTCTACATCTGCTGTGTATTGACATTACACTGATGAAGTTTGAAGCAAATCAGGTAAAAATAAGAGGGTGATCTCAAAGCATTTTAAAAGTGATACACTTCTTGCTGCCATTTGGTGGCGCTATAACTTTGACTCACAATAGTTACATCCATGTGATCAGACTACTACAACCAACACACTCCTGAAGTTTCATAAACATCAATCAATGTATGCAGAAGTTATAACACATTTCCTGTTTCCCTTTTCTCGCCATAAATTCGTTGCCTCGCCACGGCCAAACCGTTTGAGATATCCAAAATCCGTTTGCAATTAAACAACTTCAATGTGTTCGCAACAAGTTAAAAAAAGCTTGGTGTAAATTGGATAAACCCTGTAGGAGTAGTAGTATAAAATTCATAGCCTGTTTTTTCAAAAAATTAACATTCAAACCAAAATAGCTGACTTCCTGTTGGTCGGAGCTAATGAATGTAAATTAGAAAATTGTCCGGCTTGATGAGAATAATATGTGTACCGAGTTTGGTGACTGTAGGAAAAACTAACCCACCTTTTGTCAAAAGGTGGCGCTACTGAGCCCCTCCACCACGCCCATTTCTATGGCTTTGTCCATGTCTACTGGTTGACAATATTGATGTGTGTGTCGAGTTTCATGCAATTTGAAGCATGTTAAGAGCCTCAAAAACACTCAAGAATATTATTACAGTTTGACCTGTTGCCATGGCAACAATATTTCAAATATCAAAAATCCTGTCATAGGTCTACATCTGCTGTGTATTGACATTACACTGATGAAGTTTGAAGCAAATCAGGTAAAAATAAGAGGGTGATCTCAAAACATTTCAAAAAGTGATACACTTCCTGCTGCCAGTTGGTGGCGCTATAACTTTGACTCACAATAGTCACATCCATGTGATCAGACTCCTATAACGAACACACTCGTGAAGTTTCATAAAGATCAATATATGTATTAAGACGTTATAACACATTTCCTGTTTCCTTTTTCTCGCCATAAATTCGTTGCCTCGCCACGGCCAAACCGTTCGAGATATCAAAAATCCCCTGGCAATTTTTAATCATCAGTGTCTTGACTTCATGCTGACCGAGTTTGGTGGCGATCGGATTAATCGTCTAGGAGGAGTATATCAAATTCCAGAGCATGCGTTTTTCAAACAACCCTTAATAGCTGACTTCCTGTTGGCGTGGCGATTAACTTAGAGCGCGAAAGTTGTTCGGCCCGATGAGGTCTATATGTGTACCGAGTTTCATACTAATACGTGCAAGCATGTTTAATATATGGACCAAATTTTCAGACTTTTTTCAAGGGGGCGCTGTCGAGCCCCCCTGCCACGCCCGGGTACCAGCCTCTCCGGCGTCCTAATGGCCGCGGATTCCAATGTGTGTGCCAATTTTCAAGAGTTTTTGAGCATGTTAAGGCCCCCAAAAAGCCCCGGAAGACGGGAAAAAAAAAAAAAAAAAAAAAAAAAAATAATAATCCTTAGAAGAACAAGAGGGCCCTGCGCGAATTTTCGCTTGGGCCCTAATAATCCTTAGAAGAACAAGAGGGCCCTGCGCGAATTTTCGCTTGGGCCCTAATAATCCTTAGAAGAACAAGAGGGCCCTGCGCGAATTTTCGCTTGGGCCCTAATAATCCTTAGAAGAACAAGAGGGCCCTGCGCGAATTTTCGCTTGGGCCCTAATAATAATAATCCTTAGAAGAACAAGAGGGCCCTGCGCAAATTTTCGCTTGGGCCCTAAATATAGCAGCGATGGCGGGCCCAAGCCCGGTGGCACCGCCACCCCGGTGGCTTCAGGGCAACTGTGCACGGCGGGCAATAGGCATTTAAAATGGTTAAACATCAAAGGACTATGTCAAATTCACTCCACATTTACTGCACTACAAGGTGCCGCTATAGAGCCCCTCCTCCCTGCTCATTTTCAAAGGTTTACATGTGCCAAGTTTTAACATCATTCTTATGAATTTTGAAGCAAATCAGGTAAAAATAAGAGGGTGATCTTAATGTATGCTGAAAGTGACACATTTTCTGCTTCCAGTTGGTGGCGCTATGACTTTGAATCACAATAGTCACATCCATGTGATCAGCCTTGTACAACGAAGACTAAGCCGAAGTGTCATCAAAATCAATTAATGTATGCAGAAGTTATAACACTTTGTTTCCCTTTTCTTGCCATAAATTCGTTGCCTCGCCACGGCCAAACCGTTTGAGATATCCAAAATCCGTTTGCAATTAAACAACTTCAATGTGTTAGCAACAAGTTAAAAAAAGCTTGGTGTAAATTGGATAAACCCTGTAGGAGTAGTAGTATAAAATTCATAGCCTGTTTTTTCAAAAAATTAACATTCAAACCAAAATAGCTGACTTCCTGTTGGTCGGAGCTAATGAATGTAAATTAGAAAATTGTCCGGCTTGATGAGAATAATATGTGTACCGAGTTTGGTGACTGTAGGAAAAACTAACCCCCCCACTTTTGTCAAAAGGTGGCGCTACTGAGCCCCTCCACCACGCCCAGTTCTATGGCTTTGTCCATGTCTACTGGTTGACAATATTGATGTGTGTGTCTAGTTTCATGCAATTTGAAGCATGTTAAGAGCCTCAAAAACACTCAAGAATATTATTACAGTTTGACCTGTTGCCATGGCAACAATATTTCAAATATCAAAAATCCTGTCATAGGTCTACATCTGCTGTGTATTGACATTACACTGATGAAGTTTGAAGCAAATCAGGTAAAAATAAGAGGGTGATCTCAAAGCATTTTAAAAGTGATACACTTCTTGCTGCCATTTGGTGGCGCTATAACTTTGACTCACAATAGTTACATCCATGTGATCAGACTACTACAACCAACACACTCCTGAAGTTTCATAAACATCAATCAATGTATGCAGAAGTTATAACACATTTCCTGTTTCCCTTTTCTCGCCATAAATTCGTTGCCTCGCCACGGCCAAACCGTTTGAGATATCCAAAATCCGTTTGCAATTAAACAACTTCAATGTGTTCGCAACAAGTTAAAAAAAGCTTGGTGTAAATTGGATAAACCCTGTAGGAGTAGTAGTATAAAATTCATAGCCTGTTTTTTCAAAAAATTAACATTCAAACCAAAATAGCTGACTTCCTGTTGGTCGGAGCTAATGAATGTAAATTAGAAAATTGTCCGGCTTGATGAGAATAATATGTGTACCGAGTTTGGTGACTGTAGGAAAAACTAACCCCCACTTTTGTCAAAAGGTGGCGCTACTGAGCCCCTCCACCACGCCCATTTCTATGGCTTTGTCCATGTCTACTGGTTGACAATATTGATGTGTGTGTCGAGTTTCATGCAATTTGAAGCATGTTAAGAGCCTCAAAAACACTCAAGAATATTATTACAGTTTGACCTGTTGCCATGGCAACAATATTTCAAATATCAAAAATCTTGTCATAGGTCTACATCTGCTGTGTATTGACATTACACTGATGAAGTTTGAAGCAAATCAGGTAAAAATAAGAGGGTGATCTCAAAACATTTCAAAAAGTGATACACTTCCTGCTGCCAGTTGGTGGCGCTATAACTTTGACTCACAATAGTCACATCCATGTGATCAGACTCCTATAACGAACACACTCGTGAAGTTTCATAAAGATCAATATATGTATTAAGACGTTATAACACATTTCCTGTTTCCTTTTTCTCGCCATAAATTCGTTGCCTCGCCACGGCCAAACCGTTCGAGATATCAAAAATCCCCTGGCAATTTTTAATCATCAGTGTCTTGACTTCATGCTGACCGAGTTTGGTGGCGATCGGATTAATCGTCTAGGAGGAGTATATCAAATTCCAGAGCATGCGTTTTTCAAACAACCCTTAATAGCTGACTTCCTGTTGGCGTGGCGATTAACTTAGAGCGCGAAAGTTGTTCGGCCCGATGAGGTCTATATGTGTACCGAGTTTCATACTAATACGTGCAAGCATGTTTAATATATGGACCAAATTTTCAGACTTTTTTCAAGGGGGCGCTGTCGAGCCCCCCTGCCACGCCCGGGTACCAGCCTCTCCGGCGTCCTAATGGCCGCGGATTCCAATGTGTGTGCTAATTTTCAAGAGTTTTTGAGCATGTTAAGGCCCCAAAAAGCCCCGGAAGACGGAAAAAAAAAAAAAAAAAAAAAAAAAATAATAATAATAATCCTTAGAAGAACAAGAGGGCCCTGCGCGAATTTTCGCTTGGGCCCTAATAATCCTTAGAAGAACAAGAGGGCCCTGCGCGAATTTTCGCTTGGGCCCTAATAATCCTTAGAAGAACAAGAGGGCCCTGCGCGAATTTTCGCTTGGGCCCTAAATATAGCTGCGAGCAGCGATGGCGGGCCCAAGCCCGGTGGCACCGCCACCCCGGTGGCTTCAGGGCAACTGTGCACAGCGGGCAATAGGCACTTAAAACGGTTAAACATCAAAGGACTATGTCAAATTCACTCCACATTTACTGCACTACAAGGTGCCGCTATAGAGCCCCTCCTCCCTGCCCATTTTCAAAGGATTACATGTGCCAAGTTTTAACATTATTCTGATGAATTTTGAAGCAAATCAGGTAAAAATAAGAGGGTGATCTCAATGTATGCTGAAAGTGACACATTTTCTGCTTCCAGTTGGTGGCGCTATGACTTTGAATCACAATAGTCAAATCCATGTGATCAGCCTTGTACAACGAAGACTAAGCCAAAGTTTCATCAAAATCAATTAATGTATGCAGAAGTTATAACACTTTGTTTCCCTTTTCTTGCCATAAATTCGTTGCCTCGCCACGGCCAAACCGTTTGAGATATCCAAAATCCGTTTGCAATTAAACAACTTCAATGTGTTAGCAACAAGTTAAAAAAAGCTTGGTGTAAATTGGATAAACCCTGTAGGAGTAGTAGTATAAAATTCATAGCCTGTTTTTTCAAAAAATTAACATTCAAACCAAAATAGCTGACTTCCTGTTGGTCGGAGCTAATGAATGTAAATTAGAAAATTGTCCGGCTTGATGAGAATAATATGTGTACCGAGTTTGGTGACTGTAGGAAAAACTAACCCCCACTTTTGTCAAAAGGTGGCGCTACTGAGCCCCTCCACCACGCCCATTTCTATGGCTTTGTCCATGTCTACTGGTTGACAATATTGATGTGTGTGTCGAGTTTCATGCAATTTGAAGCATGTTAAGAGCCTCAAAAACACTCAAGAATATTATTACAGTTTGACCTGTTGCCATGGCAACAATATTTCAAATATCAAAAATCCTGTCATAGGTCTACATCTGCTGTGTATTGACATTACACTGATGAAGTTTGAAGCAAATCAGGTAAAAATAAGAGGGTGATCTCAAAGCATTTTAAAAGTGATACACTTCTTGCTGCCATTTGGTGGCGCTATAACTTTGACTCACAATAGTTACATCCATGTGATCAGACTACTACAACCAACACACTCCTGAAGTTTCATAAACATCAATCAATGTATGCAGAAGTTATAACACATTTCCTGTTTCCCTTTTCTCGCCATAAATTCGTTGCCTCGCCACGGCCAAACCGTTTGAGATATCCAAAATCCGTTTGCAATTAAACAACTTCAATGTGTTCGCAACAAGTTAAAAAAAGCTTGGTGTAAATTGGATAAACCCTGTAGGAGTAGTAGTATAAAATTCATAGCCTGTTTTTTCAAAAAAATTAACATTCAAACCAAAATAGCTGACTTCCTGTTGGTCGGAGCTAATGAATGTAAATTAGAAAATTGTCCGGCTTGATGAGAATAATATGTGTACCGAGTTTGGTGACTGTAGGAAAAACTAACCCCCACTTTTGTCAAAAGGTGGCGCTACTGAGCCCCTCCACCACGCCCATTTCTATGGCTTTGTCCATGTCTACTGGTTGACAATATTGATGTGTGTGTCGAGTTTCATGCAATTTGAAGCATGTTAAGAGCCTCAAAAACACTCAAGAATATTATTACAGTTTGACCTGTTGCCATGGCAACAATATTTCAAATATCAAAAATCCTGTCATAGGTCTACATCTGCTGTGTATTGACATTACACTGATGAAGTTTGAAGCAAATCAGGTAAAAATAAGAGGGTGATCTCAAAACATTTCAAAAAGTGATACACTTCCTGCTGCCAGTTGGTGGCGCTATAACTTTGACTCACAATAGTCACATCCATGTGATCAGACTCCTATAACGAACACACTCGTGAAGTTTCATAAAGATCAATATATGTATTAAGACGTTATAACACATTTCCTGTTTCCTTTTTCTCGCCATAAATTCGTTGCCTCGCCACGGCCAAACCGTTCGAGATATCAAAAATCCCCTGGCAATTTTTAATCATCAGTGTCTTGACTTCATGCTGACCGAGTTTGGTGGCGATCGGATTAATCGTCTAGGAGGAGTATATCAAATTCCAGAGCATGCGTTTTTCAAACAACCCTTAATAGCTGACTTCCTGTTGGCGTGGCGATTAACTTAGAGCGCGAAAGTTGTTCGGCCCGATGAGGTCTATATGTGTACCGAGTTTCATACTAATACGTGCAAGCATGTTTAATATATGGACCAAATTTTCAGACTTTTTTCAAGGGGGCGCTGTCGAGCCCCCCTGCCACGCCCGGGTACCAGCCTCTCCGGCGTCCTAATGGCCGCGGATTCCAATGTGTGTGCCAATTTTCAAGAGTTTTTGAGCATGTTAAGGCCCCCAAAAAGCCCCGGAAGACGGGAAAAAAAAAAAAAAAAAAAAAAAAAATAATAATCCTTAGAAGAACAAGAGGGCCCTGCGCGAATTTTCGCTTGGGCCCTAATAATCCTTAGAAGAACAAGAGGGCCCTGCGCGAATTTTCGCTTGGGCCCTAATAATCCTTAGAAGAACAAGAGGGCCCTGCGCGAATTTTCGCTTGGGCCCTAATAATCCTTAGAAGAACAAGAGGGCCCTGCGCGAATTTTCGCTTGGGCCCTAATAATAATAATCCTTAGAAGAACAAGAGGGCCCTGCGCAAATTTTCGCTTGGGCCCTAAATATAGCAGCGATGGCGGGCCCAAGCCCGGTGGCACCGCCACCCCGGTGGCTTCAGGGCAACTGTGCACGGCGGGCAATAGGCATTTAAAATGGTTAAACATCAAAGGACTATGTCAAATTCACTCCACATTTACTGCACTACAAGGTGCCGCTATAGAGCCCCTCCTCCCTGCTCATTTTCAAAGGTTTACATGTGCCAAGTTTTAACATCATTCTTATGAATTTTGAAGCAAATCAGGTAAAAATAAGAGGGTGATCTTAATGTATGCTGAAAGTGACACATTTTCTGCTTCCAGTTGGTGGCGCTATGACTTTGAATCACAATAGTCACATCCATGTGATCAGCCTTGTACAACGAAGACTAAGCCGAAGTGTCATCAAAATCAATTAATGTATGCAGAAGTTATAACACTTTGTTTCCCTTTTCTTGCCATAAATTCGTTGCCTCGCCACAGCCAAACTGTTTGATGTATCCAAAATCCGTTTGCAATTAAATAACTTCAATGTGTTAGCAACGAGTTAAAAAAAGTTTGCTGTAAATTGGATAAACCCTGTAGAAGTAGTAGTATAAAATTCATAGCCTGTTTTTTCAAAAAATTAACATTCAAACAAAAATAGCTGACTTCCTGTTGGTCGGAGCTAATGAATGTAAATTAGAAAATTGTCCGGCTTGATGAGAACAATATGTGTACCGAGTTTGGTGACTGTAGGAAAAACTAACCCCCACTTTTGTCAAAAGGTGGCGCTACTGAGCCCCTCCACCACGCCCATTTCTATGACTTTGTCCATGTCTACTGGTTGACAATATTGATGTGTGTGTCGAGTTTCATGCAATTTGAAGCATGTTAAGAGCCTCAAAAACACTCAACAATATTATTACAGTTTGACCTGTTGCCATGGCAACAATATTTCAAATATCAAAAATCCTGTCATAGGTCTACATCTGCTGTGTATTGACATTACACTGATGAAGTTTGAAGCAAATCAGGTAAAAATAAGAGGGTGATCTCAAAGCATTTCAAAAAGTGATACACTTCCTGCTGCCATTTGGTGGCGCTATAACTTTGAATCACAATAGTCACATCCATGTGATCAGACTACTACAACCAACACACTCGTGAAGTTTCATAAAGATCAATATATGTCTGCAGACGTTATAACACATTTCCTGTTTCCTTTTTCTTGCCATAAATTTGTTGCCTCGCCATGGCCAAACCGTTTGAGATATCCAAAATCCGTTTGCAATTAAACAACTTCAATGTGTTAGCAACAAGTTAAAAAAAGCTTGGTGTAAATTAGATAAATCCTGTAGGAGTAGTAGTATAAAATTCATAGCCTATTTTTTCAAAAAATTAACATTCAAACAAAAATAGCCGACTTCCTGTTGGTCGGACGTAATGAATGTAAATTAGAAAATTGTCCGGCTTGATGAGAAAAATATGTGTACCGAGTTTGGTGACTGTAGGAAAAACTAACCCCCCCACTTTTGACAAAAGGTGGCGCTACTGAGCCCCTCCACCACGCCCATTTCTATGGCTTTGTCCATGTCTACTGGTTGACAATATTGATGTGTGTGTCGAGTTTCATTCAATTTGAAGCATGTTAAGAGCCTCAAAAACACTCAAGAATATTATTACAGTTTGACCTGTTGCCATGGCAACAATATTTCAAATATCAAAAATCCTGTCATAGGTCTACATCTGCTGTGTATTGACATTACACTGATGAAGTTTGAAGCAAATCAGGTAAAAATAAGAGGGTGATCTCAAAGCATTTAAAAAAGTGATACACTTCCTGCTGCCAGTTGGTGGCGCTATAACTTTGACTCACAATAGTCACGTCCATGTGATCAGAATACTACAACCAACACACTTGTGAAGTTTCATAAAGATCAATATATGTATGCAGACGTTATAACACATTTCCTGTTTCCTTTTTCTCGCCATAAATTCGTTGCCTCGCCACGGCCAAACCGTTCGAGATATCAAAAAACCCCTGGCAATTTTTAATCATCAGTGTCTTGACTTCATGCTGACCGAGTTTGGTGGCGATCGGATTAATCGTCTAGGAGGAGTATATCAAATTCCAGAGCATGCGTTTTTCAAACAACCCTTAATAGCTGACTTCCTGTTTGCGTGGCGTTTAACTTAGAGCGCGAAAGTTGTTCGGCCCGATGAGGTCTATATGTGTACCGAGTTTCATACTAATACGTGCAAGCGTGTTTAATATATGGACCAAATTTTCAGACTTTTTTCAAGGGGGCCCTGTCGAGCCCCCCTGCCACGCCCGGGTACCAGCCTCTCCGGCATCCTAATGGCCGCGGATTCCAATGTGTGTGCCAATTTTCAAGAGTTTTTGAGTATGTTAAGGCCCCCAAAAAGCCCCGGAAGATGAAAAAAAAAAAAAAAAAAAAAAAAAATAATCCTTAGAAGAACAAGAGGGCCCTGCGCGCTTAATTCGCTTGGGCCCTAATAATAATCCTTAGAAGAACAAGAGGGCCCTGCGCGAATTTTCGCTTGGGCCCTAATAATCCTTAGAAGAACAAGAGGGCCCTGCGCGAATTTTCGCTTGGGCCCTAATAATAATAATAATAATAATAATAATAAACGGAGCAATTCCAATAGGGTCCTCACACCATCGGTGCTCGGGCCCTAATAACCTCTGCTTTCTGCCTTGTGATAGATGACAAGTGAGACACACCGAAGATGGCAACTATAGGACATGGGGATAAAGAAACATGCAAAGCCCTAGACATGAAGTCAAAAAAAGAAGCCCAAAATGAGGCCAGTTTTGGGCAGCTAAAGAATGTATGAGTGTGATCAGCGGGAGAGAAGGAGCATCTGGTACAAGAGTCTTCTGTTTGTGGGAACAATTTATGAAGTCTAGCTTTGGTCAAATAAATTCGATGCAAGACTTTTAACTGAATGAGACTTAGTCGAGCACATACAGTGGTAGAGTTAACTCTAGCAAGGGCCTCAGACCATAGCTCTTGCGATAACTTGATTTGCAACTCATTCTCCCAAGTTATCTTCAAGCAGTTAAGAGAGGATGTACGATATTGAGATATCTTTAATACTTTTATATTTACAGTCATGCAAACTTTGGAAAAATACTATTTATGGCACTCAGACAGGAATGTCCAATTGTGTTGATAGAAAAAAAACGAGATACATTTATAGTTTCAACATTATTTGTTCTTCAGAAAAATGTGTACCAATTTTCATTATTGGAGGTGCACTGAGATCCCTTTCTCTGGAAATTAACCATATTGGGACTTAAAAATTAAGAAAAGAAAAAAAGTCAAGAATTATAATCTAAAAGGATATCTGTAATATGAGTTATAGAAATGCAAACTTTGGGCGAAAAACACAAGTTTTTTGAACTGTTGGCATATAATGCAACAAAGATTGCTAACGTCCTACAGATTTAACTAACAGTCCTACCAATCTCTGTGTAAAATATGTTGTTCTAAAGTCATTTTACCCCCCCTGTAATCTGACTCCAAATCTCAGGTGAAAATTGTAATTCTGCTGTGTTGCACGATATACTGGTACTAGAAAGGTATCGCGATACCCTGCTTTTAAAAATGGTCCGGTTCTTAATTTTATTAGTACCGGTACTTTGAGTGCCAGCTGTATTTCCTAATGTGATCGTGCGCTGACAGCAGAAGTGATGTCTCACGCATATACTTAAGTATCGGTATCGTGATATTTAAGTTGGGTATCGTATCGAAGTCCAAATTTTGGTATCTTGACAACACTAGTAACTTGTATAACCAACATGTGTAACCTTTGGCTAAAAAAAAACAGACTACGCCACCTAGGTTATTTCTCTACCCAAGGAAAAATAAAATAAATATACCAAAACGAGAATTCAACCAAAAGGAAGTACAATAGGATGAAGGACCCTGCTGGTTCGGATGGAATCAAAGACAGAGATGTGACTTTACAAAAATAGTATAAATTTACTTATACAAAAATTACTTATACAAACAAAATAAAGAAAGAAAATAAAATAGATACACAACAACAGTAGATAAAAATCACAATTAATATTTAAAAATAATCCAAGCTACTTCACTTTAGCAGAACACTTATTCAAAACTTGTCGTACAGATAAATTGGGCAGATTAATCTTTAGAACACTGTAAATCAGCGGTTCGATCGGCAGTGGGCGTGTCACCCGAGTTGAGATATACACCATTAACAAATAAAGAAACAAATATTAAAGAAACTTAACCCGTCACATATGGTTGGTCTGCTAATATCACAAAACCCATCACAGTGAGTGCTGTTCACAGGAATGGATATCTTTTCCTAGGCACTTACAGTATATGCTCATAAATGGAGAGAGTTTATGAATTGGTGTGCAGCATGAAATGATGACCTGGTAAATTGTCCAATGTCAGCCATATTATAATTTTTACAAGAGTGCTTACACAGCGGGTGTGCGTCTTCCATGCTCGAAGTCTATGTCATTGTTTCCCAACCAGGGTCATGATGAAGAGGGCAAAAGTGTCTGAGAAAGCACTGAAGGCTAGCTCTTTTTTGGTAGAAATAGTAGCCAAGTCGAAAACATCACACACAATCACGAGACTTACCAGCAAGAAAAGCCATTGGGCTTCATTCATACATTGGGCTTCATTCATAAAACTTTCCTAAA
Source organism: Chanodichthys erythropterus (assembly GCF_024489055.1). Lineage (NCBI taxonomy): Eukaryota > Metazoa > Chordata > Actinopteri > Cypriniformes > Xenocyprididae > Chanodichthys > Chanodichthys erythropterus. The sequence goes on from NC_090243.1 coordinate 56,687, forward strand.
TATATGAGTAAATTTGGAGCAATTTACGTGTAAAATGGACCTTCCCGAAAACTCTCCTCCAGATTCACAAATGCTTAGTAAACATCAGATTTGATAGTTAAATGTTTTTATGTTAATGAATTCCAGACTAATAGGCCATATGCCTAACAAAGAAAATATTAATTTAACGTGTCCAACAAAGCGTTTTTAGCTAGCTGAAAAATTGCCAAGCACTCTTTTGAAAATGGCCAGCTGGTGGTGCTTGAGAGTGCTTTGGAAGCACAGCGTTTTTCCAGCTGTGACGCTTTGGTTGCTATGATTTTGGAATATCCACAGCAGTAATGTGTTTAGTGTCTCATTTTGAAGAATTACTGAATATAAAAATGCAGTAACCAACAATATTAACTTCTGTTGTTCAATCATTTGTACAATGAGGATGGTTGGTCACTGAAGTAATTTGTACTGCCCCTCCTCCACTGTGATTGGACGGCTGGGTAAAAGGTGACAGTGATGAGCTCTGCGTTTTACCCACTGTTCAACTCTCAGCTACAAAAAACAAAACAAAAAGGTAAACAAACACGTGAAATATTACTATGGTACATAGTGCATCAAAATGTAGTGTCATCAGTTTGCCTCAAAGAACACAGAACTTAACATAGCATAACAGGTTGCCCTTCGTCTGCCATGTTTATTTACTCTAAAGTCACATTTGACCGTTAGAGATTTGGCAAGATTTCCCATGTTCACAGTTGGGAATCTGGTTATTTGTGATAGGAATCTGTGTTAATGTGCGATGTGCTGTCTTGGTCACATCATGGCACTCCACACACTATAGGAACAAAACTGTTCTCTATGATAATAAAAATCTATGATTCTCTTACATTTCAAAAATCTTTTGGTGTGGGCCAGCCTTAACCAGAGACAGTGCTTTGCAAGGCTGTAGCCAATTTTAGTAAATCCAATGTAGCGTTTATCAAAATGATCAATATGCAGTTTGAGTTCATTCTTTGAGCAAGAAACTAATATAAATAAAGTCTTATTAAAAAATCACTTCATGAAAACTGTTACAGTTATGTTATGTTTGTTTTAGTTTTCATAGACTTTTAGTTTGTTTTCATATGTCACATGTGTTCCTTTGTTCGGTTTTCCTGCCACCTTTTAGTTATCATGGTAATTAATTTAATCATTACAGGCTGGGATGGACAGTATTTATGATACATGTATTTCAAATACAAATTGTATTTTGTAATTTGTATTTGATAGGGTTGATGAAAATGGCTTCGTATTTTGTATCAAAATACATTACTTTTACAAAATACTAGTGTTTTGTATTTTTGTATTTTTAAAATACTGTAAAATACTTTGTAAGAAGTCTACATGATGACATCATAAAATTGCGTCCTCTGATTGGTTCTTACTCAGAACAGAACAGAAAAATTGATCCATATGGAAGAAGGTGGTCAAGAAACGTGTAGGCTGCCAACTTTCCATCAAGTTTTTGCATAAATTGCTATAATTTTTAAAAGTTCATGTAAGTTTCGGTGTTCGTTTTGGTAGCATAGGCTAAATAGTTCACCAATTGACATAATGTTCTTGTAAACTATTATACAGAGCAGCACCCCCCTATATTTATGATTAACAATCAAATGATTAATTAGTTCGAAAAAAGTTGCTATGAATACAGGTGCCATCAGTTGTTCTTATGAATGACTTGTTTGTCATTGAGTCAGTGTTGCTGATGTAAAGTAGGCCCTTCATTACTGAACACCAAGTAACTAAATTAGGAAACTGTTGGTTACTTTAAAAGTAACCTTCATCTGGGAGATCACAGGGATATGTTAATATTGGATATGTTAAAACCACAATATGTAAATTTTCACCCTAGAGGTCACTTCTTCAAAACAAAGGCATAGCTTGATGACACCTTGATTTCATGGAATCATGGGAGGTGTTGTCTTCACCTCTACAGTAGGTGGAAGAGAATCAGGATGAAACTCAGGCAGAAATAATGTTCATGGATGAGATTAATAATGGTACTATAATATGAAGCAGTGCATGGCCGAGTGTTGTGGGAGCTGAACGAGGCCGCTGGAGCAATTGCTAATGATAGATGAGTGCAAGACACACCTCGACAGCAGCGGGACTTTTATTATGCCACAGTCGCTGCTTCCGCTTCTTCCGGTCAAATGTATGTGGGGTAAAGCAGCACTGTTTATCATATAGATACATCTGTGTGTTGAAAGTTGTTATAGTGCTACTCTGTGCATTTGCTCAGCAGCTGCTATGAGACACTTGTTGCACACTGCAGTAAGCTAGATCAATGATAGGCATGGTAAAACATGGTACTCGCTGTAAATCAAGAAAACAAGATTCAAACAAAAAGACTTAATGTGTTGAGCTATATAACATGATTAGTTTTCTGTTAATTAATGTATCCAAACAGTTGCTCATCCGTCGAATAAAACACATAATATACTAAAGTGTCTTTGATGTTTCCATGGTTTTGACAAAATAAAACTGGAAATCGAGGGTAATGATGCAATTGATACGCACGGACACGGTCTGTGTCTTGGTTAAAATTGCTTATTTCTCTGGATTTAAACAATTTTGGAAAAAAATTGGGATAATGTAAGTACACAAGTCAACAAAATATATAAAATTGTTCTAGTGGTTTTTGGACATTTTGATCCAAAAATCCTACATATTGTGCCTTTAACTGGTTGCACATATCAGTTCCCTTTCAAGGGAACTCGCGCTGCGTAAAAACGCTATGGGAACGCCTCTGCGTGATGTCGTCTGAAGCACGTATACAATCTGTCCAATCAGGAGACGGAACGTCATAGGCGGGTGACGTCACTGACCAGGAACCACAAAGCCAGCCCGAAAACACTGTCATTCAGCTTCTGTGTCTTCAGCAAGCGCTTCGTGTGATACTGTCTAACCTATTTATTGTTGTCTGTCTATTGCAAAACTGCTTTTTGATATGGCGAGTGAAAAACTCTACAGGAAGTGTGTGCACCCTTGTCCGCGTTTTATCCCGGACGGCGACACACATGTAATGTGTGTTGTTTGTTTGGGAGTGCAGCATGCCCAGGCAGCTCTCGAGGGGGCTGCTTGTGTGCATTGTGAGCAGATGCCTCTGCGAGCCCTCTTTGAGGAGGGTGGCTCGGCTCGCGTTCCTCAAGGCTCGGGTCCCGCTTCTGCTGAGGCAGGGCGGCGCCTTATGTCTTGGGGTTCGCAGATGGATGTAACAGAGGGGTTAGAGACGGGGCCCAGCCTTATCTCTGCCCTCACCTGTTGCATCTGGAAGTGTATCTATCCGGAGGCAGGAAGCACGCGTTGCGGTTTCTTCCGCTCCGGTGGATACGGTCACGTTAATGGCGTCTAGTTCTGAGGAGCTAGATGTTGTTAGCGTGGCCACGAGGGAGTCTGAAGATCCACTACTTCAGTCTCCCGCCAGCGAGGAGCTTATAGAGGTGCTTTCTCGTGCTGTCGCTAAGTTAAACATCGACTGGCCAGCCGAAAATCAAGAACAGACCGTGAAAAGTAAACTGGATGAACGCTTTCTGCCATCTTGGTCTGCTCAGCCTCCACGTCGGGCATTACCCTTCTTTCCAGATCTCCACACTGAGGTGTCGAGATCCTGGAAGAAGCCGGTATCTACACGTGTTTACACACCTCAGGTGAAGATGGGCAAGACGGATCTGAGGGCCGTCATTGCCGCTAAGAGGGCTTCGAAGAAATCCTGACGCCATAAGAACCGTCAGGATTCTGAGGGCAGTCCCTACCGAAGTCACACAGCATTCACCTCATTACACGGTGCCTGTGTGTCCTCAGTGCCCTCAGGGGAGTGCTCTGCCAACCCCGCCGCTATGCCGGGGCGCAGTGCTTCCCCGTGTGTCACCCGAGGGTGGTGCGCGATCTCTAAATATGAGTCATCCAGATCAGTTGTTCCCTGCCGGTCAGCTGTTACAGGGCACTGTGCTGGGTGCTCATGTTCCACCAGAGGCCAGCCTCGAGGGGCTGGTTCCCTTAGTAGATTTTTTGTCAGAGTGGAAAAATCTGTCAAAAGTATCTCAGTGGGTCCTGCGAACTATAGAAAAGGGGTATGCAATTCAGTTTCGAACACGCCCACCCTGATTCAGCGGGATTCTGACCACAGTGGTGGATCCCGAGCAGGCTCTGGTGTTGGCACAGGAAGTTCAGACACTCTTGCAAAAAGGAGCAATAGAAAGGGTTCCTCCTCCCAGCAAGGAGTCGGGTTTTTACAGCCGTTACTTCATTGTGCCAAAGAAAGACGGGGGATTACGTCCGATTTTAGATCTACGACAACTAAATCGAACAGTAGCAAAGCTCAAGTTCAAAATGCTCACAATAAAGCATGTCGTGTCACAAATCAGATCCGAGGACTGGTTTGTGACAATAGATCTGAAAGACGCGTATTTCCATGTGTCAATACTCCCACATCACAGAGAATTCCTGAGGTTTGCTTTCGGGGGCGAAGCATACCAATATCGGGTTCTCCCCTTCGGCCTAGCATTGTCACCCCGAACATTTACCAAATGTGTAGATGCGGCGCTGGCGCCCTTGTGCATGCAGGGCATCCGCATTCTGAACTACATAGACGATTGGTTGATTCTCGCTCAATCAGAGCAGATAGCGGTTCAACATCGAGGTGTTGTTCTCGCTCATATGGAAAAGTTGGGGTTGAGACTAAGCGCAAAGAAAAGTGTGCTTTCTCCTGCACAGAGAACCACTTATCTGGGCGTGGTATGGGACTCGGTGATTATGAGAGCCCGTTTATCTCCGGCTCGAATAACATCAATCCTCAATACCGTCTCGGACATAAGGCAAGGCCAGTCACTCACTGTAAAACAGTTCCAGAGACTGTTGGGTCTGATGGCAGCAGTGTCCAACGTTATACCTTGCGGCCTGCTGTACATGAGACCGCTGCAGTGGTGGCTCAAAACCAAGGGGTTCTCACCGAGGGGGAATCCGTTTCGTATGATCAGAGTCACGCGGCGATGCTTACGTGCTCTAGACATATGGAAGCAACCTTGGTTTCTGCCCCAGGGACCTGTGCTGGGGGCTCTCAGTCGTCGCGTCACGCTAACGACAGATGCATCCCTCACGGGCTGGGGGGCGATCATGAGTGGTCGTTCGACACGGGGTCTGTGGCAGGAACATCATCTCACTTGGCACATAAATTGTCTAGAAATGATGACGGTATTTCTAGCATTGAGATACTTCCTCCCAGACCTCAGAGACAAACATGTGCCTGTCAGAACAGACAACACATCAGTAGTCTCATACATAAATCACCAGGGGGGTCTGAGATCACGCCCGCTTTACAAGCTGGCGAATCAGATTCTCCTGTGGTCCCTAGGGAAACTGCTATCCCTCAGAGCAGTTTACATCCCAGGGTACCTGAATGTGGGAGCAGACATCCTGTCGAGGCAGGGGCTGAGGCCCGGGGAATGGAGACTTCATCCCGAGGTGGTGAAGCTCCTTTGGGAGAACTACGGCGAAGCCCAAGTGGATCTGTTTGCGTCTCGAGGGACGACTCACTGTCCACTGTGGTTCTCCATGTCAAACCCAGCACCTCTTGGGCTGGATGCTATGGTACAACCGTGGCCGAGGCTACCGCTGTACGCATTTCCCCCGATTGCTCTGCTCCCGGGGGTTCTGGAGAGAGTTCGCCGGGATGGGGTTTGGCTGTTATTGGTAGCCCCGTACTGGCCGGCCCGAGTATGGTTCTCGGACCTGGTATCTCTCCTGGACGGATCTCCGATGGAGATGCCGCTCAGGGAGGACCTTCTCTCACAGACGGGCGGTCTGATACTGCACCCCCGCCCGGAGTTATGGAAGTTGTGGGCGTGGCCTCTGAGGGGGCACGTCTCAGAGATTCCGGTCTCTCAACTGAGGTTGTTGAGACCATACTCCAATCTAGAGCTCCCTCCACGAGGAAACTGTATGCTCTGAAGTGGAGATTATTCACTTCTTGGTGCGAGAATCATCAGTGGGATCCAGTTAACAGCCCGGTTAGCGCGGTGCTGGACTTCCTGCAGGAGAGATTTTCCACAGGGCTATCCCCCTCCACACTAAAGGTTTAAGTGGCGGCCTTAGCTGCTTACCACGCTCCTTTCAGTGGAGTCTCTTTGGGGAGACACCCACATATAACACGTTTCCTTCGTGGCACTATGAGGATAAGACCTGCAGTTCACACGAGGGTACCGACATGGGATTTGGCCACTGTGTTACAGGGTCTATCTATGGCTCCCTTCGAACCCATCGAAGAGGTTGCAGAAAAGTTTCTAACACTAAAAACAGTGTTTCTCATCACTATCTCGTCTCTCAAAAGAATTGGAGACATTCAAGCCCTGTCGGTTGCTCCATCGTGTCTTGAATTTGCGCCTGGTAATATGAAGGCATTTCTACATCCCAAACCGGGATATATTCCGAAGGTTCTCACTAATACTGCGAGACCTATCATGCTGCAGGCCTTCTCTCCTCCTCCGTTTACGTTGTCGGACCAGGAAAAGCTAAATCTGCTATGTCCAGTACGGGCATTGGATGGGTATGTTCATAGAACTGCCAACTGGAGAAAAGATGAACAGCTGTTCATATGTTTCGGTGCACCAAGAAAAGGTCTACCAGCATCTAAGCAGAGAATGAGCAAGTGGGTGGTCGAGGACATTTCACTTGCTTATGAGGCGGTCGGACAGCCTTCACCATTGGCTGTCCGAGCGCACTCGACTAGGAGTATGGCTGCCTCCAATGCATTTATTTCGGGGGTCTCCCTTTCTGACATTTGTGATGCGGCAGGCTGGTCCTCACCGCACACATTTGTAAAATTTTACGAGTTGGATCTCGGCTCCGCTCCAGGGGCACAGGTGTTATTGTGAGTTGTGCGTTTCGGCTTCACACGATCGGTCACTTGTTACTATGGCGACGTTGGTATGGCGTTCCCATAGCGTTTTTACGCAGCGCGAGTTCCCTTGAAAGGGAATGTCTCGGTTATGTATATAACCTTAGTTCCCTGATAGGGAACGAGATGCTGCGTAACTTTGCCATACTCCCTGTGTGTCCGAGAGCGACTTGCTTCAGACTTTGAGAAGCTGAATGACAGTGTTTTCGGGCTGGCTTTATGGTTCCTGGTCAGTGACGTCACCTGCCTATGACGTTCCGTCTCCTGATTGGACAGATTGTATACGTGCTTCAGACGACATCACGCAGAGGCGTTCCCATAGCGTTTTTACGCAGCGTCTCGTTCCCTATCAGGGAACTAAGGTTATATACATAACCGAGACGATTTATTGCATGACTTGGGCAGAGAAAAGCTGTTGCTATCAAACATCGTTTACTTAATCATCTAAGTCAGTGTAATGGTGAAGGGATAGATCAAATAGGCCAGTTGATGGAAGGTTTGCAAATCAATTTCATGCTCCCTTGTAAAATATTTTGTAGTATTTTTAAAATACAAAAATACAGTAATTTATTATGATACATGGTGTGGCTGTTCTATTTTGTAGTTTATTTTGATACACTTAAAATTAAGGTATTCGATATTTTATTTTAAAATACATTTTGATGTATTTTTTGCCCAACCCTGATTACAGGTGTTCATAATTAGTTCCCTCATTTGCTATGTATTTAAGTTCCTGCCTTTGCACTCTTCAGTTGTTTGGTATTACTTGTGTTTGTAGCACACTGTTGCACTTTTGGATTATCTTTGAGTCTTCTAAATAAACCTTGTTGGATTTTTGTACTCTTCGTCATCTTCATTGGCGCTACTGTAACAAAAACAGGCACGGAAACTTCAGTGCTGCTTGATGCTTGAAACGTCAGTGCTTGATGCTGTTAAGACACTGGGCCAGAGCCTCAAACTTCTAAATGGGAGACATGCACATATACAGGAAAGCTATTTTTGCATCTTTACATTTTCATTTGTTTCAAATTCAACACATTAATAGTATATCTCATTACCAAATAAAAACTTCTGAGCACATGCCTTATCATCATTACATCAATTTGAGAAACAAATCTCGGCATAGAGCACAAACAAGAAACAGGAAGTGGTTTATTGCTGCTGTGCTTCTCAATTTCATTTCCTGAGTAACACTGGATTTTGAAACAGGCAAATTCCAGAAAAAAACAACGAAAAATTTAGGGTAATTTTTAAAGTGTTTGCTTTTGCTGACCCTTATTACTGCTCTTGTGCGGTACAGTTCCTGTACTGTGCCAAAAGACCACTAGAACTCCAAGGGATTTTTGAATGACCAAAATCAACTCTGTTTTAGATACACTGGCTTCACAGTGAGCTCTTGTGCTTGGGGACACTTTCATGACTAATGCAGTTAGAAAGTGTTTTGGTGTATAGTGTGGTAGAATTTTAGTTTTAGTTGTTTGGCCAGAAGGGAGTTTTTTATCATTATTTTCATCTCTCCTCTAAAACTTGAATTGCTAAGTAGGCTACATAAGTATGTTATTTTCAAAGCAATAGAGCATTTAACCTTTCAGTGCCACTCACTGGACATTTCTGAACTACCTTGTACATAAACAACCAACATATTAAACTATGGCCAGATTCATAAATGAAAATCGCCACTCACTGGCTTTGAAAGTGTTGTGAAATGTGCAAGAACCATAGTACAGAATTATTTTGCCAAAATGTAACCACAGTCCAGTTTTTCCAATGAACCCAGGTTGGTAAACTACATAAAGCAAAAAAAAAAAAAAAAAAAAAAAAAACTAAACCAAAATAAACAAACAAACAACAACAACAACAACAAAAAAAACACTTGGTTACTTTTAGAAACATTGATCTGTCTTCTAGGTCTTTCCGGGTCACCACTGCTTTATCTGCATTAAGAGTAGGAGACAGTGATTAACAAATATTCTGTTTTCATAGCTTAGGTCTTAAAACGGTTGCTGGAGGCCGTTGTTGTTTTGCCTCAGTCCGTTTGTGGTTATGCCCTATGCAGAACTCATCTCATACCAGATCTAGTATTTAGATGAGTAAGTACATGCATGCCATGTGCCTGGACTTTCAGTTTAACTACAGTGAATAAAATGTGGAGTAATGACTACAGATAAGTTTCACAAGTAGTTTTCTCACAGAAACAGGTTTAAACTCTCTAACCTCTGACTTATTCACTGACTAGCTAGCAAGATTATATGAACACCCTACACATTCAGTTACACCGCTCAGCGTACTAGCCTAGAATTCTGTTTTTCAATAGCCTGTCTTTACCTTATATAAATGTTCAAATATAAAATATTAGTTTATAATTCCATTTGCTGATTACCCGGTTAGCCTATAACCTACACTAATGTTCAGTTATACCATTTGTGTAGTAGCTTAACATTCCGTTCTATTAACCTGCTAGCTTAGCCGATACCTTACACAAATATGCAATTATATGTTGTTTTTTTACACAGAGGCCTTTAACCTTGCTCTTGGAGACCCATTGCCCTGCATGCAAAGTATTACAAATGGCAACCACTTGAGGTCCTAGGCAGATTCAATTCAGTGGACAGATCAAATTGTTTAGATCACCGGCTTTAAGAAAATAGAATATTCTGATTTTAGAAGAAAAATACAAAATTACGTAGTGCATGAAAATTTTTTAATCAGAGAGAATATGCATGTTATTTACATTTGAATGTGTGTATGTCTATTCTATCTGGTGAACACTGGTGATTTCTTTTGGCTCATGCACACTTGTATTAGCTTTGAATATGTCACATCCTGTGAGAAAACTTTCCCAGACTCTTCACTGCCCGGTCCCGAACATGGCTGTTTCATTTTGAGTTACTGTGGTCTAAACTGAGAAAGAAAAACGACAAACCTGTGGGCACGACACCTCACTTTCTTAATACCATGTTGGGTTCCTTCGCAGAAAAAAACAACGCTTTTTACCTGATTAGTGAAACTGTCAAATCAGGTTTTGGTGCTGAAACCCCTGTGCATATGGGCATGGCAGATGTTTTTAGATGTACAACTTTCACACCAAGCAGACTTGGCACTGTTTCTTGAGAAAAGTTAGAACACAAGACCACATTTGTACATCTGTTACCTAAGGACATTGTTCCCGCAAATTGAATTTACACATTGTAAAAATAATAAATTGTGACAACACTAGGTTACACCAGCAAAAGTCATTTTTATGGGTCAGCTCAGATTTAAATAGCTAACAATGTTGCAATATTCTTACAACAGATCTGCAATCCTCATCAACACCATTGACCATTTAATCCTGAGTTGAATTGAGTAAAGATCTGTTTCATCTGGTTTTCAATAGTGCTGTGCCTTGTGACAGGAATGAGGCAACTATTTGTGATGGGTAAACATATAAAAGGAACTAAAAATTTAGAGAAGAACAAGAGAAAGTGGAAGTAAACATGGCCTAGGGGTTTTCTAACCTGTCCTGGAGCACCCCCAGCACTTCACATTTTATGTCCCCCTCATCTAACTCAACTGATTCAACTCATCAACTCATCAGCTCATTAGTAGAGACTACAAGACCTGAAGTGTCAGATAAGGGAGACATACAAAATGTACAGTGCAGGGGTGCTCCAAGGACAAATTTGAAAACTCCTGGCCTAAGGCCTTAACTCCAAATTAAAACTGGATTTTCCAAATCTGTTGTATCTGACTGATTATTATCTGATGCTATATATTGTCACGATCACCATCTGTTCCTGTCATGTTCCTGTCACATCCCGGACTACATTTCCCATGATCCTCCATTGCTCATCACCTGCACTCACTTCACAATCATTCCACACTAATCACCACACCCAGCTGCAGCTCATTATCAGGACTATTAAGGACTTTCACTCACACCACCTCACCGCGAAGTCTTGTTTTCCCAGTGTAACATTTCCAAGCGTTTGTCCTGTTTATCCTGTCGGTTCCGGTTCCGGTTCCTGTTTCTGATCCCTGTCTGGTTCTCCTGTCCTGTGATTGATAGCTGCCTGCCTTTTGACCACTGCCTGTTCTCTGACTACGATCCTGCCTGTCTCTGATGTTCCTGTTTACCCCGTTTGACCACGCCTGTACGACCACGCTCAACATTTAATAAAGCTTCGCATGTGGATCTTACTCTGAGTCCCGCCTTCGTTACATATATACTGTACTTCTAAAGAAGCAACTCAGGCTACTTTTCACATGAAGAAGTTATATGTAACTGTTATGAGTAAAAGTCCAATTACACTGTTGCGGCTTTATATAACGGTTTCAAACTCTTGGTTTTCAAACTCCTCAGGGTATTTTATGAATGTCAATTTTGGTCAGGTTGTCACGTGTTTTATTGTATTTTATTAAAATTCTTCTCCATTAATTAATTATACTGTCATTTCTGTTGATCAAAATAATGGTTTGATATTTTGTATATACATTTAACATTTTTGCTGTTTTATAAATGTTTTGTACAGAGCCCCTAAACGGACATTGTGATGATAAATTAGATGGGAGGAAAAACTATATTTTAATATTTTATTTACGTTCCTTTGCAAAACTTTTGCACTCACTCTAAATATAGGCTATTCAATTACAGGTCCCCAATATGACCAGTTACCGGCATATATAGTGCAATGACATCACCACTGGATTTTTTAATGCTCACGTCACAGCTGTTTATTATAGACTGTTCATATGACAGTTAAAGGGTGCTCAGCGCTCAGAGGTATGTTTAGTTCTACAGAAAGTTCAATCAAAACATGATGAAGGGAAGTCTGGTACATTACAATTACAAAATTAAATTTTTTTGTTTCACTTTCTTATTATTTTTAAATCTGTTGGTTTCTCTTCCTCCTCTCAAAGCCATGTTGTTCTAGTATTCCTATATTAAATTATATTGAATGAACAAGCATAGTAGCTGAATTGACTTAATGCATTTTTCAGTTCAAACAGGCCTACAAAAATGTGTTTGTGTTTCAGTCCCATTCGCTCTTTTCCCAGCATGCACTGGGGCATGATTAATTACTATGGTTACAACCAGTGGTGTAGTCCTAAAAAAATAAGTGGTGTACTATTACCCCCCCCCCAAAAAAAAAAAACAACAACAACAACAACAACAATTATATATAAATATATAAATATGTTTTATGTTTTTGTTCACTAGTAACATGTTTCATTCAATACAAATAAATACAGTGCATTCTAAAATTGGTTGACATTTTTAATGTTTTACAGTTTGACTTATTTAAACATGTTGCTTTGGAATTATATTCACTGTGAAAAGTGATATATCTGAAATTAAAGTTTCATTTTATTCAAAAGGGTATAAAAAAAGCAAATTATTCAAAATCTAATTTATAAACAGTATAAAAATGTGGTCACAAACAAACAAAAACAGTAGTCAGGCTGAATGGAAATTTAATCCACTCTCTGTCAGTAGGTGGCGCTTATGGAACAGCAGAAATGGAGCTGTTTCCCCGGAAACCTCTTTAAACTCAGTTTTATATTATTTATGCACATGTAAGCTTATCAGTTTGACTGAATTTTCTATTTCATTGTGTCATGAGAAGTCAAACTATATAATTTTCCATTATCATAGCATTTATTATGAATAATAGCAACCTACACATAGCCAATAGAAACAACAGAACATGTCACAGGTGTAATATAAATCTAGTGAAAATATTCCCTTAATAGATTATAAATTCTACAAGTTAGCCAAATTTACCATAAATACTACAATTAAACGATATAAATTCTAGTAAGGGTGGGTGATGAATAGTTTAAAAAGCTTCCTAATAAATGTTGGCGCAAGGTGATGTTTGTTCTCTTTTCAGACTTCTGTTCATTTTTGTCCATCAGTCTAAATCGCGTTTGACTTTCTCTATAGCGTTTTAAAGTGTTTCACTCTCAATATATATTCAAATGGATCGCACATTTTATCATCAGTGTCGGGATGGCTCGTGGAAATCTTATCACACTTTTGGAGCCTGATAAGATTCAGAGTTGCCTATGTTTATGATTCCCGCACCACTCATGCATTAAATAAACAAGCTTCAGTTTCGCTGACGGTCTTTTGTACGGGAACTTAGCGCTTAAAAGCACCGAACGCATGATGTAGGCTATATAATTAATTAAGTCTTATTTATTCACCATATTTCTCACGCCGTGACCGCTGCAGTGAGAGATCTGTGCTCAATGCAAGGCTCAAAACACCGAGTGGCTTTGATCGGAGTTCTCTCACTGCAGCGCGAACACGCACTGTGAAGCCTTTTTTAGCCGACAATGATGAGCGGGCAAATGACAGAAGTGCTCATGCACCAATTACAACAAAGAATCGCGAGTTTACACAACAGCATTGGACGCACAGTTAAGGGGGAAGCTAACAGGAGAATATTGGGTATACGCAAATACTGATCCTTACAAGTCGTAATACGCAAACAGCCCTGAGCAAAAAGTAAGCAAGTTGTAACCACCACTGGTTACAACTGTTTGTCAGTTTTATTTACATCATTGTCATTAATTTTGTTGTCACATTTAGTAATGCATTGTCTTGTGATGTGCTTGTTCCTCTTTTTAAGAGATCACCCTTTTGTTTACCCAGTTGTTATCCTTGTTGTGTTTCATACCATGTGTCTCATGTGTAAGTCTTAAGGTCTATTATGTTTAAGGTTTATAAGATGAGGTTTATAATCTTATGAGCGTTTATGTGATGTGCCGATTATTTATATATATGTGTGTGTGTGTGTGTGTGTGTTTGTGTGTTTGCTAACTTAAACAGTAGAAATACTTAGAAAACCTTCTTAGTCACTTAATCTGAATGGTAAAGAAAGCAGATTTGAAGTCTTGACAATTGAAGCTCAGTGAAGACAAGTATTTGAATAATTAATAATATACACAGAAATGTCATGCAAGCTATCATTTTTAATGTTCAATAAACAATTGAGAACTTTTTCTTACTACATGGTGAAAGCAGCACCAAGTCAGAAAGTTTCATCTTTTGAGTCATAAGGGTATGCAATAACAACCCAAATCTCCATAAAGCAACTTCAGTGAAATGACAAAGGATAGAACAGTTTAGAGCAGAAGGCAACATATATCTGTTCTTCACCTAAAATGCATTTTTGTACATCTTCTATGCAGAATAGTCACATGACACCAACGTGAGGAGCCTCTGAAGTGGCTGACATCACTTTGCCCTGACACGTGACATTTGGTGTTATAAACTAGTCTAAGACAATCGGGGAAGCTTATTCATCACTGAACCACTGAAATACTCTTGGTTATCTGTTGTGATTCTACCAAGAGACAGAACATGAATGTCTCTACAACCTCAGACTGTAAGTATCAAAAATCATGAAAAATTGTATTTCATTTACTATGATTGTGTATATAATAAACACCTTGTTTAAAGACGTTAGGTATATAGGCATATTAGGCCATTATGTGAGATTTTTTTATGAACTGTTACCTGCTTTGGTCCTGTGATGAATTTGAATCGTTGAATCATATAATTTGAAAATATTCTGTGTGTATATATTACCTGAATGTGGTTATTTGTGGTTACATTAAACCTTTTTTTTTTTTTTTTACATACATAATTACATTTACTTATTGCTGAAGGGCTTTGAGGAGGCTGTTTCACTCTTCCATATGATATTTTGGACTGATAATATGATTTGTCTCTCAATAGATGAAAGTGAAGCTGTGAATTTCACATATTTTACAGACTTGGTGAGTAGTATTATTATTGTGTATATATATATATATATATATATATATATATATATATATATATATATATATATATATATATATATATATATATATATATATATATAATACATAATATATATATTAATAATATTCATATTTTTGGGGTCCAAAATTCGGGAAAATTCTAAAAGGGTTCTATTTTGTGTATTTGGGTTAAAAAGTTTAATGACATATATCTAGTCAAATTTTGTAACACTTTTAAACTTTAAAGTTCTAAGATGTCATCAAGCTTTTTTGTCATAACACAACTCTTCAAGCCAAAATTAAAATGCCACCCACAGCTAATGTTATCAGTAAGCAGAGGTTGAGCTTCTTTTAGTGCTGCATGCTTATTTGGACATTTGATGTGTCAGTCAAGTAAAACTATCTATACTAATTCATATCTTTGTCTCTTATTATCTGATGCACCTCTTGAATTGAGATCATACAGACAGATTTGACTGTTACCACATTGTGCACAATGAAATGATTTCCCAAGGTGTGCGTCACATATCCTTTATCTGTTATCTGTATATAGGATGGAACAGAATCTAGTGTTTGACATGCTCCGAAGGGGCTCTGTTTATGTCGACCCCCAGGGCGGGTGCCACTTTACCTGTTTGTGCACGCTTCAGAAAGGGTTGAAAGAGGATGTGGATGCGGTGTACTTGTGTGGTTTCTCCAATAGAGACACCTGCACCTGATCTGAGCAGCGGAATATGTTTCGTAAATTTAGATTGTCAAAGTTAGCAGGGATGTGATGTCACACTGATTCACACTTTACTGATCAACTGGATTACAGCTGCAAAATGGTGAGAGACTATTTTACCACTGTAGACAGGAAGTGGCTGTCAGTTGAGTTGAAGATTGTCTGAAAAGACAGTGGGAAACAAACTTCTTAGCTTCATAGTCAGCATTCTGAGAGGATTTAGAAGAAAAGCTAATAAGAGAATGTAAAGGAATATTAAACCCAGAAATCTTTTACTCACCCTCATGTTGTTTCAATCCCGTTCTTCTGTGGAACACAAAAGAAGATATTTTGAAGAATGTACAGGCCACTCTTTACCATATAATGAAAATGACTGAAGGCTGTCAAGCTCCAAAAGGATGACAAATGAAATAAAAGTGGTTCACATGACTCATTCACAATATTCCAAGTCTTGTGAAACCATATAACTGTTGAACAGACCAAAATTTTCTTGTTATATTAATTTAAATATTTGTCCATTGTTGCCATCCATTGCAATATGTGCCTTAAGACAAAACACACCAGTTTTAATGGCAATAATGTTGTGATGTCAATGGAATGTGACCAATTGTGCTGTGGCAAATTTTAATATTAGTGGAAGGGCAAATCAAATGCGTTAGGGAAGAATATAAGTGAATAAACTTAAATTTCATGTCACATGAATGTACCGTCTTGAGAAGACAAAATACTTTTAGAAAGTTTTTTTGCATGAACTGCTTTTGTGCTTATGAATCTTTTGCAGCTTTTTGTCATTTTGGAGCTTGACATTCCAAATCTCCATTCATTTTCATTACATGAAAAACAAAGGCCAGTGTGTTTTTTCAGAACTCCTCTTTTTGTGCTCTACAGAGGAAAAATGTTCCTTTAGATAATTGGAATGTTTTTAAGTAAATCTAAATCAAATGAAATGGACATTGCTCAGAATTCAAAGTACCTAAATATATACTTTTTTCATTTCAGACAACTGATGACTATGAATCAGATCTGGGTGGATTATGTAACAAAGAACTAGTGCGACAGTTCAGTAAGACATTCGAGCCCCCTCTCTATTGGATCATCTTTGTCGTGGGGGCTTTGGGCAACCTACTGGTCGTCTGCATCTTCACAACTGTGCGAAACCGTCTCAAAACCATGACTGACGTCTATCTGCTGAACCTGGCAGTGGCTGATCTTCTCTTCCTTGGCACATTGCCCTTCTGGGCAACAAATGCGGCTCAGGGCTGGGTGTTCAGCCAGGCCATTTGCAAAGGAGTTTCTGCAGTCTGCAAGATTAACTTCTTTGCCAGCATGCTTTTACTCACTTGTATTAGCGTGGATCGTTACATTGCCATCGTCCATGTAACCGAAGCGCACAACTACAAAAACAAACGCATGCTGTATAGTAAGATAACTTGTTTGTTTGTGTGGCTCGCCTCTTGCCTCTTAGCTCTACCGGAATTTCTCTTTGCCAAAGTGAAAATCATAGGCCCCCAGCACAGTTCCTGTGTCATGGTATACTCCATCACAGACAACAATCTTACTAAAGTCTTGGTGTTGGCTTTACAGATCTGTGTTGGCTTCCTTCTCCCACTGCTGGTCATTGTTTTGTGTTACTCAGTCATTATTCGTAAACTCATGCAGGCTCGAAGCTTTGAAAAACACAAGGCTCTGAGGGTCATCTTTGCAGTTGTGGCTGCTTTTGTTCTCTCACAGTTGCCATTCAACGGATATCTGATTATAGAAGCAGGCCAAGCCAGCAATGCCACAATAACGGACTGTGAAGTCATGCAAAGCTTAGATATGGCTGGCCAAATTGTGAAGTGTCTTGCCTACACACATTGTTGCCTGAATCCCATTCTGTACGTCTTTATCGGGGTTCGCTTCCGGAAGGATCTCTTGAGCCTGCTTCAGCGCATGTCCTGTAACCTAGGACTGGTCGACAACAGCAAACTGCAACAAGTTCCCAAGAGGCCTTCTGTTATGTCCGACACTGACACCACCCCTGTTTTTTCCTTATAGATCTGTCTACTGTACTTACCATATCGACAACTTCTTCAAAAACATTTTCTTCATCTAGTGTGTTATTGGCATGTTAATGGCATGATAGACTTATTTTTCAGAGTTATAGGTCCTTATAAACACAAACATTATTGTGCAAGCTCTATGAAATGTGCTTCATTATAGTACTATTCCTATATAGTTCACTGGAAGTACATGCTGGGAAATTGTGGAGATTTATGTACATAGATTCTGTTCATGAGCATTTAATCAGCATTTTACGGATGATTCTAGTCAGAGCTGTATATTGTGTCCTAGAGGTATACTATCATGCTTTTCATACTTTTCTAGCAAAAAATGATGCAAAATTGCTATTGTACAGTGTACATATATTTTGAGAATTTGTAGAATTTGTTGAGTGTAATGGATTTCATTTTGTATTAAAAAAAATGGGATAATGACATGAGTTCTGATTTTCTTTTTCTTTTTTATAAAATCTCTATTTACTCATATCAACTATAGGGTCAACTTTGGTCCCATGAACATTTTGAAAACAAAGTCTTTTAAAATTTTTGTTATTTATTTTTTACATGCACTAGTTTAAATTGTTGACTTAAATTGCTGGTTGTAAAAGAAATGTGGGACAATAAAACATGTACAAAAACATTCAAATATTGGAACTGTTTGATTATTTCAGTCTTTGTTTATATATTTAGAAAATATATATACATACAGTATATTTAAAAAAAAAATATTTAGTTTGAGTTGAAGTAGCAGAAATAAGTAGCAAAAATAAGTGATGAAGGCATGCATGATAAAAACTTACAAGACAGTTTTAATATAATTGAAATCTGGTAGTTTTAATCGAAATCAGCCCCTGTATCACTGAATGAATTGCCTAATGTTGAAGAAACACCCACATATGTCTAACAAGACATACAAAAAACCTTGTGTGCCCAGGAATGGACAACAAGTGGTTGGTCACTATTGTGGTTAACTCATTCAGTTGTAAACGGAAATAGTAGGCTTTGCACCAGATCAGGAGCACTCCAAGGCACTGACGTTGGTTAATTTATGCCTGTACAAACAGATGGTGTACCACAAGACACAACCGCAAGAAAATATCAAGAAATAAATGGCATGAATACAGCTTGCTGATAGAATCTGATGGAAAGCTTGCTAAAAATTATGCTTAATGCTGAAAATAATTGTGATTAATCTGGAATCACTTACAGGAAATATAAAAAATAAAAGTGTTCCATGATTTAAAAGTATAGTTTGCCCAGAAATTAAAATTGTCATCATTTACTTTCCTTCATGTCGTTCCAAACAGTATGATTTTCTTTCTTCTGTGGAACACAAAAGATGAATTTTTATGAATATCCTGGCCCTGGTTTTCAATACATATTTCAATTATATTTCCCATACAATTTTGCTAATTATATTTTCTGTTATCAATGATCTTATTCATAAACAAATGATCATATATGATTATCAGGCCACCGTTTTTTTTTTTGTTCAATCCCAAGTGAAAGCCACATGGTGTTTTTTATCTGTGTATAAGTGAAGTTCCTAAACGTAATTTAGGGAGGAGCGAGCCCATCTAATCTTCCAATCAACAGCCAGAGTATATAAGCAGCTGCTTACCTCTCTTCAGTCTCAGCTGTTTCAGCATCCCTCCACCTCCCCAAACTCCACCTTCATTTCAGGTACCTTCCCCTTTGTAATCACATCCTATTTATTCACTGGGGGGTGTATCAGAGCTTGAGTTGAAGATGCTTCATCGAGCCCCTCCTCAGTGGACAGCAAGCCAAATTAGCTAACCTAATACCCTAAAGATTATATAGGCAAACAAACTTGTTAACGTATTTTCTGTGGTAAGAGAAAAGTTTGTGAATGTGGCTTCTGTGCACTGCCATATTTTCACTATGACTGTTATGATGTCTCGTGTGGAAAACGTTAAATAATGAAAAAACTGGTTGGCATGCACTGTGGGTTATGGTAAAGCAAAAGTGACACAGCAGTTTCAGATGGTATTAGAAGCAGAATGAGACCATGCATGCAGAGTATATTGCACTGATATATCATCTGCCACAGCAGTAATGCAGATTTATGCAACTCCAGGAAAAGGCCATTGTAACACACATACCAAAGTCCACTTTCGCTCAAGAGACAATGGCTTCAACAGTGAAAGAGAAAATGACTACATGAAACAAGTTTCAAATAAACATTTCATTAAAATAAATTCTTTATAATGGACCTCTTGAGTTTAGTTGCTTTTTGAGGTAAGATACTATCTTATATATTAATTTCTATTCACTTATTTTTGAATGCTATTATTACTATTAATAATATTTTCTCTTCCAATCAAATAATTGTATATTTATTACTATTTTAAAGCCTATTTTTTATTTGCCCTGGAGCCAAATTAGCTATATTAATTAATTTATTAGATTAATTAGATAATTTACTCATTTAGTTTAAACTTAATCTTCTCTAGTTATACCTTTTTTCTTTACCTTGCGTCACTTTTGCAGTACCAAATGTGACACTTGTTACCCAAGCTTTGAATTACCTCTTTTATGGAATCCCTTTTAGAATGAAGAAAATTAAAAAACAAAACAAAACAAAAAAACAATGAAAGGATTCACAGGTAAGATGACCTTGTTTACATGAACTAAATGCTCATTCAATTTGAATATTCTTATGTTATGCATACAAAGTGTCCAATAAGACAGAAGTTGGAACTCAAATTCAGTTCCAATATGATGTTTTTTTTTCTAGTTTTACACTCCTACTCCACTGTGTTTCAGCACCCTGTTTGGTTTACAGAGCAATATTGTTCTAAATTCCCTGTAAGAGTATACGGGAAGGTCTTTTGTCATGAAACATCTTATAGTGTATTTCCACTGGGTGGCGCTAGTTTCCGCTATTCCGCTATTGTGTTTTTACTTTCACTTTTGCCAGCCGTTTGCTACTCCATTTCTTCAGGTGTTAATGTGCGTGATTGAATGTAAGTTTATTATTTAATTATACAAATTATAAGTGATATATGTTTATTATGTTGTTGTGTTTAAATATTCAGTTTGTGCAACCGAATTTTAATATGTGTACTATGTTGTAATATGAGAGCTATATACAGTGATTCACGTGCATATGTTCACTGCTGTTAATCCCCTCTCTGTGACATTGGTACATGCATAACTTGTGAGTAGTGTGTTACTGTTTGTTTATGTAAATTAATGTTATTGGACATACACTGATGTATATTTTTATTTTGTTCATTTCAGAAAGACCACATTTAATACCTTGCACATAACTGAATGATGCCAAATATGCAAACAAATATAAAGAGTTGAACTGTTTCATGTCTCCTGTCATGCTTCTTACCGGAGCCCCATAGTGGATGAGCATTCACCTAGCTATATTATTAGTTATAGTTCTTTTCATTTGGTCCTTCGAGCCGGAGTTTTTATGTAGACAATTGTCTGCAGAGTTTCGCCACTGCTAAGCAACTGATTGACAAGATGAGACCTCTACTAGCCTCAGGGGACTTTGAAATAAGACAGTGGGCTTCTAATGTACCTTCAGTCATTCAGCACTTACCTTCCACAGTTCGCTCAGAGAGCATTGAACTGTGGTTGCAGCAGTATAATTTGGATCCCCTGGAACCAGCTCTGGGCTTGGTGTGGCACTGTCTAGAAGACCATGTGGGCTTCCGGAATCGTGAAATGATAAATCACCCCCCAACAATGAGACACATTTATAAGGTCTTGGCATCACAATATGACCCCCTGGGGTTTATCATCCCCTTTACCACACGGGCCAAGATTCTTGTCCAGAAGCTCTGGGCCAAACCAAGGAATTCTGATGATCCAAACCTTCCCACAGACTTGCTAGAGAAATGGAATAGGTGGGAGGAGGAGTTGCCCGACCTCAGCAAGATCAAGCTTCCCAGATGCTACATCCCTTCCAACTTTGATGTGGAGACATCAAAATTTAATTTGCATGTGTTCGGTGATGCATCGGAAGTGGCCTATGGATCGTTGACTTACCTCCTTATTGAGCAGCATGGGAAGATCCACACCTCCTTTGTTATGGCCCGCTCTAGGGTAGCCCCCAAACGGCAGCTGTCAATGCCACGTCTCGAACTTTGCGCGGCTCTGACCAGTGCCCAGCTTGCCAATTTCCCCAGTCAGGAACTGACCATCACCATAGAGAAGGTGACATTATGGACTGACTCTACTACTGTCCTGACATGGATACAGTCAGAGTCTTGTAAATATAAAGTTTTTGTTGGGACAAGAGTGGCGGAAATCCAAGAGTTGACCGAGCTTCACTCATGGAGGTATGTAGATTCCTCCAATAACCCGGCGGATGATATCACCAGAGGGAGGAAACTTACAGAGCTGGCAAACCCAGGTAGATGGAGTCAGGGTCCAAAATTCCTTTGTGAACCACCAGATCACTGGCCAGTCACGCCCTTGTTAGAGGCCCAAGATGACATATCAGAGAAAAGGAAAGCTGTCTTCTGTGGTCTGGTTGGGAATGGGGATCAAAGTTCTGGGATTCCTGATGCATCCCAGTATACTTCCTGGAGAGACTTGGTAAATGCTACTTACCAGTTTCTTCACGGGGCAGCTACCCAAACCATGAGCACACAACACCCTGACTACCAGAGTGCGGAAGTACTCATATTGAGTCAATGTCAGGAGGAGACCTTCCCAGAGGAGCTTAGAGCCCTGAAGTCAGCGAAACCTGTGCCTGTTTCCAGTCGTCTGAACACACTTGCACCAGAGTTGGATTCCACACTGAGATTGATCCGTGTGGGAGGAAGACTGCGGAAACTGGATGACTTAAGTCAAATTGAGATCCACCCAGTGGTTTTAGACCCGCACCATAAAGTAACTAAACTTCTTATAAAGCACTTTGATGAACGCCTTCTCCACCCAGGACCTGACAGGGTTTTCGCCGAACTCCGTCGCCATTACTGGATCCTGAGAGGCAGACAAGCGGTAAAGCAACATCAGAGAGAGTGTGTAGAATGCCAAAAGTGGAGAGCCAAGCCAACTGTGCCTATCATGGCTGACTTACCTTTAGCTCGTCTGCGACTATACCAACTGCCTTTTTTCTCAACTGGAGTTGACTGCTTTGGGCCCTTCATTGTGAAGATTGGCCGTCGCACTGAAAAACGATGGGGAGTCATCTTCAAGTGCTTGACGACCAGATGCATTCACCTTGACCTCCTCAATAGCATTGATACCGATGCATTTTTGTTGGCACTTAGACGGTTTATAGCTCGCAGAGGAACCCCATCCGAAATTTTCTCGGATCAGGGGACCAATTTCCGAGGAGCTGCAACTGAATTACGGGAAGCCTTCAAAGTAATGGAACCCAAACTGCAAGAGTTGTTGGCTAACTATCAGATCAACTTTAGGATGAATCCTCCCGCCGCACCACATTTCGGAGGTGCATGGGAAAGGGAGATCAGATCAGTAAAGTCTGCCCTGCAGGTAGTTGTTGGTAGCCAGTCGGTTCCAGAGGAAGTACTACGCACAGTACTGATCGAAGTCGAGGGCATCCTTAACAGCAAGCCATTGGGATATGTCTCATCCGATGTGGCAGACATAGACCCGGTTACCCCTAACATGCTGCTCATGGGGCGGCGAGACACCTCACTCCCCCAGGTAATCTACACTCCTGAACCGCTATCCAAGCGTCGCTGGCGTCACTCTCAAACCATTGTGGATCACTTCTGGTCATACTAAACCCGGCATTACCTCCCAAGCCTTCAGACTCGCCAGAAGTGGCAGCGAGAAACCCAAGATTTAACTGAGAATATGGTAGTGATGATTATGGATCCGCAGCTTCCTAGAGCCCATTGGCCAACTGGTCAGGTAGTCAAGTTGATACCCATTGCTGATGGACACATTAGATCAGCTCAAATCAAGGTCAGTGATCGCTTATACATACGACCTGTGGCCAAACTCGTCAGACTTCCAGCACTTCCGGATGGAGGTGACGCTGACCCCAAGGACTAGGGAATTTATTCTCACACATATTAGCTATGCTAATCTGGGGGCGGCTGTTCTAAATTCCCTGTAAGAATATACGGGAAGGTCTTTTGTCATGAAACATCTTATAGTGTATTTCCACTGGGTGGCGCTAGTTTCCGCTATTCCGCTATTGTGTTTTTACTTTCACTTTTGCCAGCCGTTTGCTACGCCATTTCTTCAGGTGTTAATGTGCGTGATTGAATGTAAGTTTATTATTTAATTATACAAATTATAAGTGATATATGTTTATTATGTTGTTGTGTTTAAATATTCAGTTTGTGCAACCGAATTTTACATTGTGCACTATGTTATAATATGAGAGCTATATACAGTGATTCACGTGCATATGTTCACTGCTGTTAATCCCCTCTCTGTGACATTGGTACATGCATAACTTGTCAGTAGTGTGTTACTGTTTGTTTATGTAACTTAATGTTATTGGACATACACTGATGTATATTTTTATTTTGTTCATTTCAGAAAGACCACATTTAATACCTTGCACATAACTGAATGATGCCAAATATGCAAACAAATATAAAGAGTTGAACTGTTCCATGTCTCCTGTCACGCTTCTTACCGGAGCCCCATAGTGGATGAGCATTCACCTACCTATATTATTAGTTATAGTTCTTTTCAAATATAGTCCTTTGGAAGTTGGCGTGGCTCCGGAATAGAATACAGTTCTTGTTTACCACTGAGGCAAGTGTTCAGTGATGTATCAATATATATTCCAAATACTCTTGACGTTTTAGTATAATACACTTCCTTTTAAGGCTCAGGCATATGATGGGTGGCTCGCCAGTCCTTGCACAGCATTTTGACACTGTTTCGCTCATCTGCTGGAACAATTTGGATTCAAGATTTTTCCTAAAGGAATCAAGACCAAGAAAATAGAAGGACAGAAGATGAAAAATCACATTCTATGACTATTTGGCTGCTCAAACATGTGAAGAGGAGGTGGGAATGCAGCCGATATACAGTGCTTAGCATAAATGAGTACACCCCCTTTAAAAAGAAACATTTTAAACAATATCTCAATGAACACAAAAACAATTTCCAAAATGTTGACCAGACTAAGTTTTATATAACATCTGTTTAACTTATAACATGAAAGTAAGGTTAATAATATCACTTAGAGAACAAAATTTTCAGTTTTACTCAAATTAAGGTGATGCAAAAATGAGTACACCCCACTGAAAGTCTCTGAAGCAAAGCTAAATTTTAGACTACAAGTGTCTATTTGAACAAGAATTCAATCACAGGTGAGTCTAATTATTCATTACACAGGTGTCCAGCAGACAGTTGACTATAAAAGGGTGTTAAAACCCTTTCCCATTTCATGCTGTCAGCAATGGCACCACATGGAAGAGAAATGTTATAAGACCTGAGAACGAAAATAATTTCTTTACACCAGAAAGGTAAAGGCTACAAGAAGATCAGCAAAGCTTTACTTATCAGTCAGAATACTGTAGCAAAAGTGGTACAAAAATTAAAAAATATGGAACTGCAACCATCTCACAGAAACGTCCAGGAGGTCCATGGAAGTAAAGACATTGACAGGAGTGTCTTCTGATGAGAAGGGTTGAAGAAAATCAGCATGCAAGTTCACTGCAGTTATCTAAAGAAGTAGAAAGCCAAACTGGGGTGACTATTTCCCGTGACACAATACGGCGTACACTGCAGAGGAATGGCATGCATTGCAGGCACAAAAAAGCCCACCTATAGCTTGCCAGGGCCCATGCTGACAAAGATGAAGACTGCTGGGACTCTATACTCTGGAGTGATGAGACCAAGATAAATGTATTTGGAACTTGTGGCTTCAAAACTGTATGGAGTTGCATAGGTGAGGAATACAAAAAAAAAATGCATGGTGCCTACAGTGAAACATGGTAGTGGCAGTGTCCTTATGTGGGGCTGCGTGAGTGCTGCTGGTGTCGGGGAGCTGCATTTCATTGATGGCATCATGAATTCACAGATGTACTGCTCTATACTGAAAGAGAAGGTGCTACCATCACTCTGTGCCCTTGGTCGTTGTGCACTTTTCCAACATGACAATGATCCTAAACACACATCTAAGGCCACTGTTGGATGGAGGGAATTCTGAAAAGACAAGTTGAGCATCACTCTCCATCCAGCATCCAGTCTCTAAAAGAGGTCATTCTTGAAGAATGGAAAAAGACAGATGTTACAAAATGTTGCCAACTTGTTCATTCCATGCCTAGAAGACTCTGTATGGCCTCCATGATTTTTAATGACAGCACCAAGTACTAGATGTAGTAGTTTTTGTTGTGGGATGTCCTCATTTTTGCATCCCCCTAATTTGAGTAAAACTGAAAAATGTGTAATCTAAAAATTGTTTTTGTGTTCACTGAGATATTGTTCAAAATGTTACTTTTCAAAGGGGGTGTACTCATTTATGCTGAGCACTGTAGGGCGGCGATGAGCGACACTCCCCAAAATCTTTTGATTGCAAGTCAGTTTCGGCAAGACCTACAGTATGGATTTCAAGCAGTGTGAAGTCTGTGTGAGTCCCATAGACCCCCCAATGATCATGACGTGTATTTTGCCTGGGCTGTGTCCATGCAGAGGCTGCCACTGAGGAGCCTAACTGCCCTCAGTGCAACACCATGAATGTTAGGACTCTCTGCAGAAGGATAGCCCTCTTGTTCAATGAAATGTCTACCTCCAGTCAGCCGCCCTTCCTCCCTACCATCTAGATGGGGCTGCGAGTCTGTTTTTTTCCTGAGTTCTTTCCTGAGGTGCACGATGAGGTGTAAGGCTTGATTTTCCTGCTAAACAAAAACTGAGATAAAGCGTCCTGCAATAAAGTAATAAAACTTTAATCTGGAAAGAAGATCTCAAAGAAGTAGAAATGGGCAACGCCTTGCCCCCACTCCACACACACACACACACACACACACATACCTACTTAACTACAATGTGAGGACGTATGACTGGATACCCTACCTTTAGGGACTACCCTTTCTGAAGGGTCTAGAGACTAAAGAAAGACATCACTGCGCTTCTGGAGAAGCCGTTATTACAGATATCACTTGATTTTATCAATAAAACACTTCCTTAAAGACCTGACACTTTACCTTCACATTGGGGACAGTATTTTATATGTCCAATTTGGGGACATACACAAACTCTGATCTAGTCATCCTTTGAGGACTGTGGAGATACACAGACTCTGGTTAAGGTACACTTTCAGGACTTTGTTGTAACTTGTAATTTTATAAGTTATTTATCCTAAGAAGTCATAGAAGTGGAATATTATAATTCAAAGTTTCAATACTGGGTACTGGAATCAAGCTAGAGCAGAGAAACTAGTGTGAGAGACTAAACTGGGCTTTTTAACTTCTTCAAGAGCACTGAAAATGGGTAGCATACATTTTCATTTGATTTGCAGCTTGAGATCAAGTGCCTTTGGATTGCTCAGTTGGGAAATGACAATTAACATTCAGAAATATTATTGATTCGACTGTATTGACTATCAGAGAACAAAAGATGTACTGAATTAAGCTGAATAATGAAATTATTGTCTTCTGCAGAACTGTTTTACAAATGGAATACAAATCATGTCAATTGTTAAAATTTGCAACAGTTATTTTATGTGTGAAGGTGTTTTGAAATGAACTGTATAGTATAAACACACCTTAGAAATAAAGTTGTCTTGACTTCAAGGCAGAGAACACTTCCCTGACCACTGCCTGCATCCTTCTAGTTAATTTAGCATTGACTGCAAATAATCATTACCCCAAAAACATCTTAAGATGTTTTCCTCACCAGTGTCATCTCTGGCTACTCACTGGGGCCTTAAGACATTAGGCATGTTTTCTGCAAAATGTAATAATAGTCAAAAAAACTATATGAATAAAAATAGTGACACACACACTCCGATAAAATGACTCTTTGGGGACTCTAGTGATACACAAAATCCGATAAAATGACTCTTTGGGGACTCTAGTGATACACAAAATCCGATAAAATGACTCTTTGGGGACTCTAGTGATACACAAAATCCGATAAAATGACTCTTTGAGGACTCTAGTGATACACAAAATCTGATAAAATGACTCTTTGAGGACTCTAGTCATACACAAAATCTGATAAAATGACTCTTTGAGGACTCTAGTCATACACAAAATCTGATAAAATGACTCTTTGAGGACTCTAGTGATACACAAAATCTGATAAAATGACTCTTTGAGGACTCTAGTCATACACAAAATCTGATAAAATGACTCTTTGAGGACTCTAGTGATACACAAAATCTGATAAAATGACTCTTTGAGGACTCTAGTGAGACACAAATCTGATAAAATGACTTTTTGGGGACTCTAGTGATACACAAAATCTGATAAAATGACTCTTTGAGGACTCTAGTGATACACAAAATCTGATAAAATGACTCTTTGAGGACTCTAGTCATACACACACTCCGATAAAATGACTCTTTGGGGACTCTAGTGAGACACAAATCCGATAAAATGACTTTTTGGGGACTCTAGTGATACACAAAATCTGATAAAATGACTCTTTGGGGACTCTAGTGAGACACACACTCTGATAAAATGACTCTTTGGGGACTCTAGTCATACACAAAATCCGATAAAATGACTCTTTGAGGACTCTAGTGAGACACAAAATCCGATAAAATGACTCTTTGAGGACTCTAGTGAGACAAACTGATTAAATGAGTCTTTAATATTAACAATAACAACACATTGTGGCGAATAACAGAAATTAAAAAAGATAAGAAAAAAAAACAATTTACAAAGGACAACAATGAAAATGCAAAACTAGCACTAACTTGGAGGCTTCCGTACTTCCTCCATTCACCCATCTTTAAAATCTCTCTACTTCCTCCTTTACCTTCACCCTCCTCCTTCCCTTTACATTCACTCGCTCTTCTCACAACCTTTACATTCGCTCCTCCCTCTTTTCATCCCCTTTACATTCACTCCTCCCCTTTCCACAACCTTTACATTCGCTCCTCCCTCTCTTCATCCCTTTTACATTCGCTCCTCCCTCTCTTCATCCCTTTTACATTCGCTCCTCCCTCTTTTCACAACCTTTACATTCGCTCCTCCCTCTCTTCATCCCTTTTACATTCGCTCCTCCCTCTCTTCATCCCTTTTACATTCGCTCCTCCCTCTTTTCACAACCTTTACATTCGCTCCTCCCTCTCTTCATCCCTTTTACATTCGCTCCTCCCTCTTTTCACAACCTTTACATTCGCTCCTCCCTCTTTTCATCCCCTTTACATTCGCTCCTCCCTCTTTTCACAACCTTTACATTCACTCCTCCCTCTTTTCATCCCCTTTACATTCGCTCCTCCCTCTTTTCACAACCTTTACATTCGCTCCTCCCTCTTTTCACAATCTTTACATTCGCTCCTCCCTCTTTTCACAACCTTTACATTCGCTCCTCCCTCTTTTCACAATCTTTACATTCACTCCTCCCTCTTTTCATCCCTTTACATTCGCTCCTCCCTCTTTTCACAATCTTTACATTCGCTCCTCCCTCTTTTCATCCCCTTTACGTTCGCCCCTCCCTCTTTCACAACCTTTACATTCGCTCCTCCCTCTTTTCACAACCTTTACATTCACTCCTCCCTCTTTTCACAACCTTTACATTCGCTCCTCCCTCTTTTCATCCCCTTTACATTCGCTCCTCCCTCTTTTCACAATCTTTACATTCGGTCCTCCCTCTTTTCATCCCCTTTACATTCGCTCCTCCCTCTTTTCACAACCTTTACATTCGCTCCTCCCTCTTCATCCCCTTTACATTCGCTCCTCCCTCTTTTCATTCCCTTTACATTCGCTCCTCCCTCTTTTCATTCCCTTTACATTCGCTCCTCCCTCTTTTCATCCCCTTTACATTCGCTCCTCCCTCTTTCCCACAACCTTTACATTCGCTCCTCCCTCTTTTCACAACCTTTACATTCGCTCCTCCCTCTTTTCACAACCTTTACATTCGCTCCTCCCCCTTATCCCCTTTACCTCATCCTTTATATTTATGACATATAGAAAGTTTAGTGACATTCCATCGAACTTCATTGTAACTGAACAATGAAAACAGAACATTGAAAATGAACTATTCTGTCTTCATTAGTGTTCTTATACTCCTTCTTACTTTCTTGATATTCTGATTCATTCCATCCTCAAAACAATTTCTACACCTTTATCCTAATTTCTTTTAATTTTCCTCCATTTATTACAAAAAGAGAATGATGTGCAAAGTGTTAAGATGGCATGTAAAATATATTTATAAGAGCTAATATGGGATTATTTTACTTGGGATAAATGGTACAGATTATTTTTGATTAGTTTATGTAACATCGCAGTACAGTCTTTTGCTAACAACGTTAATGTACAGCACCTTCAATGAGCTGGTCGCTAGTTGAGCCACTCTCTTCAGACAAATAAGTCAAATAATACTTTTAACACTTTCCACATCATATTATATTTTTACAGTATTTTTATATATTATATATTTATTTTTTTACAGTAAAGAAGTTATAAAAGGCACTGAAGTGTTTTTGTGTTTGTGCCTCCTCACAAACCACCCTTTCTTTTAAGAGTCGTGATCCTGTTCCGCACATAATTTTTCACACCAGTCCATGTTCGCTGCTTCAAAGCTTCTGGCTCTGCGTGAATGCATCTTTCACAGTCTTGCTTACCAGGAACTTTGCATGTCTTGATGAACTTCATCATGTGTCTCTCTACTGCTTTTACCTCATTGTCCTCCCATTTCTTTTTTGGAGCGTTTGAAGAACCTATGGAATAATTAAAAATGTAATTCTCATAACAACTAAATCAGTGAGTATGACCAAATCATACATATGTCCTAATGTGTAGATTTTTCTGAATTTTGAAAAGCCCTTGGATGGATATTGCTGCTTGGAGCTAATTTATGGTTATTTGATGATTATTGTGCGTGTAGTTTAGAGATTTTTCTTACCTTGATCCTCTTGTGAAACAGATTGATCAGATTGAACAGGTGGATCAGTCTCTGCTGGTGCGGTTGTCTGAGATACGTCACTGTAATCCTCCTCATCACTTGACATGGAATCACCTTGAGCCTCAAGTTGCTCTAAACAGTTGATAAAAAAAAATAAAAAAAATCAACAGTTTATTGATTATACTTAGCATCTGTAACATATGATAATGTACAGTTTTTTGCAAATATATACAGCACAGACACACACAGACCGTCCAAGTATACTCATACCATTTGGGTCAATTTCAATGTCGTCAAGTTTCTTTCCTTTGAAGTCAGACAGTGTTCCTTTCTCCATGGCCATTAGGACTTTACTCATTTTTGCCAGCTGCAGTGTCCCCTCTGGTAACCGGTAATACTGTCTGTGGATTCTAATATCGTGACCAAGGAAATCAGCCAGCTGGTCTGCTTCATTCTCATCAAGGTTCAGAACTTTCGACATGGTTGCTATGTGTTTCCTGAGCCTGGTTGATGACAGCGCTTCGGGATTCTTTATGCCACATTCACAAGCAGCTTTATTGATGCACTCTCCTCCTCTGTAGGCAGACATCGCTCCACATCTGGCAAACATAAAGGGATTCTCTGCTGGAACGCCACAAACCTCACGTGTTTCAACGAGCAGCTCCATGGCAGTAACCATCGAAGGCTTGAGGAGCACAGGAACCTTTCTCCCCCGTTTACCACGGATCTCAACTCTGGTGAAGTGCAGGCACAGCTTCCTCTCAAACTCAGACAGACAGATGGCGATGTCTTTGTGTAGCTCAGAAGAATCCCTGCTTTTAAAAGCTGACAAAAGCATCCGGGACACCTCACCTTCTCTTCTTCTGTTGAACAGGATGACCTGGGACAGCGTGACTTTGGCTAGAGCAGCATAGCTGTCAGCAGAAGGGCAAGTTCTGAGCTTACTTAGGAGCTCATTGTGTTTCTTGTCAAGATGTGCATGTAGGACTTTGACGTCCTGAGTGAAAGGAATGATCTGTGGTGTGTTCCACTTGGCTTCTTTCAAAGTAGTTATAGCACCAGCAGAAATGTACTCATTCCACCTTGCCTGGTGTATTTTCCTGAAGTCTCGAGCACACTCAGCACGGTCATGATCTCCATACATCATGGCGTTGCTCTCAACAATGCTACAGATCTTGTTTAAAGAATGCCCA
The DNA here is from genome assembly GCF_024489055.1 of Chanodichthys erythropterus. Lineage (NCBI taxonomy): Eukaryota > Metazoa > Chordata > Actinopteri > Cypriniformes > Xenocyprididae > Chanodichthys > Chanodichthys erythropterus. The sequence continues at coordinate 88,331 of NC_090243.1, forward strand.
AGTTTGAGAGCTAAAGAAGGAATACGGTAGAAGTTTTTCTCTTCATCGTAGCCAGATACAACTTTAACAGCTGCTATGACATGTTTGAAGTTTGCTGGTATGATGAAGTCTACCATTGTTCTCAGTGGTGTAAACTTCCTTGCTTCAAGAAGAAGTCTGCCAACTTCTCTCATCTTCTGCCTGATGTAGTCATGTCTGGTCACATCAGACCCCATCCTGTTGAACATGTGCTGCCCCAGCTGCATGATGCATATGTCGGAATGGACTACGCGTGAAACGTCATCATAGTTCATAAAGGATAGTACTTTCTTGAAACCTGTGCTTACTTCTAAGCCAACTGGTGTGTTCAGAGCACACAGAGATCGAACTCTTTTCCTGCCCTGGGCTTCATCATCTTTAGGTTTCAGAGGACAGGTTTTGATATGTTTCCAAAGGCTACTCTTGTTGTAAAGCCCTTGGCAGTAAATGCAGTGAATAAATTCTTTGGCTCTTTTTCCTTTTTTTGGACGGTAACAGGCAATCATCTCCCCATGTCCTTGTCTCACAACATCTGTGTTGTGGGCAAAGTTGCCCCTTTTTCTAAGGTGGTTTAACTGGACTCGTCGTTCCTTTGAATTTTTTGGATATGCTACTGCCTTTACAACCTCCACTTCGTTGCGATGGACAAATTCAAGATGTCTTGCCATTTTTGAATATGGCTTAGAGCAATAAAGGCAATACTGCTTCTTCTTGTATGTCTTGCATTCCTGCTTTGGTGATGGCATGGACTGAATAAAAGTCTTATCACCAGACAAGGTGTTTGTCTCTTTAGTTTGGCATTTCATCTTTTTTGGTGATGGTGCCGTCACAAATTGATTAGATGAACTACCAGCCTCTTTGAGTGATTTTGGATGCATCAAAGCACTTTTACCCATGTCATGTCCAGAAGAACTACCATCCGATTCATCAGAGTTGATTTTTGGTATGTAGTCAACATCACTGTAGTCTGTGACATCGCTGTAGTCACTGATGGCACTTCCTGAATACTGAATGAGAAAAAAATGAACACTTACTCAAATAATTCCAAATGTTGTTTTTTTCCAACTACTTTTTTAGTGATCACATGAGTATACCACTGCCAGAATCTAACAGAAGAGATCGTATGTGAGCATAGTGGGCATGGCAGCAGTTCCCGTAAAATTACATTTCCTGGATTGTAGGCAAGTAAAGTCATAACTATGAAAATGATTTGAGTATACACTGCGTTCCAAATTATTATGCAAGAGACAAATCAGTAAGATTTCTGTACAATAAACATTCAGATTTTAGTTTTTCTAAGAAAATGTTTGTTTGTTTATTTATCCATGTCTTTTTAGATAACTGGTATCAACCTCAGACAAAATAATTTGCCAGGTCTATGGAAACCCTACTTAGAGGTTGTTCCACATTATTAAGCAAGTCACAGTTCTCATGCAATATGGAGAGGAAGAAAGATCTTCCTGAAGATGAAAAGCATGAAATGGTGCAATGTTGTGCAAAAGGCATGAAAACAACTAATATTGTGTGAAATTGAATGGAGATTATCAAATTATCATAAGATTTGTGAGTGATTTAGAGCACAGCAGGACTCAGTCAGATAAAGGCTTGTTGAGGAAAGTTCCTGTCAAAAAAATTAACTGTATTAAAAGGGCAGCTATATAAAAAAGCCAGTGTTGAGCAGCAAACAGGTATTTGAAGCTGCTGGTGTCTCTGGAGTCTCAAGAAGCTCTCCATGCAGGCTGGCAGTTGTGCGTAAAGATGCATTTCAGCCACTCCAAACCAAACCTCACAAAGAGAAACATTTACAGTGGGTTTAGAAATACATGAAGACTCATTTTTAAATAGTTTTATTCACTGACTAATGCCGTACTACAATGGATGGTCTAAATGGATGGATTTCTGGATGGTTGGTGAATGGCCACCACGTTCCAGCAAGACTGCGATGTCAGCAAGGAGCTGGTGGCTGATTGTTTGGGCTGGAATACTAGAAAGTGAGATGGAGGGTATTAAAATGACTTTTGCAAGATATGTGGAGTTCATAATAATTCATTTTCAGCTATGGTATAAAAAGGAGGATAGTGCACAGTACAATGCACTATTTGTACAATGCACTATCCCATGCTGCAAAAAAACATCACAGCAATAAATCTGTTTGAAAATGTATTTCTTCACCAACTGTTAATGTTTCTCTTTGTGAGGTTTGGTTTGGAGTGGCTGAAATGCATCTTTACGCACAACTGCCAGCCTGCATGGAGAGCTTCTCAAGACTCCAGAGACACCAGAAGCTTCAAATACCTGTTTGCTGCTCAACACTGGCTTTTTTATAGCTGCCCTTTTAATACAGTTAATTTTTTTGACAGGAACTTTCATTAATAAGCCTTTATCTGACCGAGTTCTGCTGTGCTCTAAATCACTCACAAATCTTATGATAATTTGATAATCTCCATTCAGTTTCACACAATATTAGTTGTTTTCATGCCTTTTGCACAACATTGCACCATTTCATGCTTTTCATCTTCAGAAAGATCGTTCTTCCTCCTCATATTGCATGAGAACTCTGACTTGCTTAATAATGTGGAACAACCTCTAAGTAGGGTTTCCATAGACCTGGCAAATTATTTTGTCTGAGATTGATACCAGTTATCTAAAAAGACATGGATAAATAAACAAACAAACAAACATTTTCTTAGAAAAACTAAAATCTGAATGTTTATTGTACAGAAATCTTACTGTTTTGTCTCTTGCATAATAATTTGGAACGCAGTGTATAAAGAGTTACATGGCAAGTCACATACCTGTCTTTTTCTTGATAGCCTTAAAGAGGGTACCTGGAAGAGGAGAAATACAAACAAATAAAAATAATATTTAATTTAGTCCTACCAGTCCAATACACCCAGACCATCCCAATAATTGAGCAAATGAAGATACCCACCTCTCTTAATGAGAGTGTCTTAGACATCTGTGATGAGAGAACCACAGGTGTGGATACAGCACAGGGTGAAGATAAGGGTGGAGCAGGAGAAGATGGAGGCTGTGCTGGGCTGGATGAGGATGATGAGGGCTGCGCAGGCGAGGATGAGGATGACGAGGGCTGAGAAGGCGAGGATGAGGACGACGAGGGCTGCGCAGGAGAGGAGGAGGTCGACGAGAGCTGCGCAGGCGAGGATGAGGACGACGAGGGCTGCGCAGGCGAGGATGAGGACGACGAGGGCTGCGCAGGTGACGTTGGTGGTGCAGGAGGTGGTGACGTTGATGAGGTCATTACAGAGGTGGACACAGCACAGGGTGGTGATGAAGAGGATGCATCAGTTGTGGACACAACTAAGGATGACTGTAACAGTTTGAAAATATAATCTGAATAAAAACATAAGGTCTACAAGCAAAAGAAACTATTAATTAATATTAAAATAATTAGCCTGTTAATGGACTGAGGTGTTGATCACAGAGTATTGTTATGATGTTGACATATTACTCAATCTTACTTTAGCAATCTTATTGCGTTCCTTTTCAGTTTCTGCTCTGTTAAAACGTTCATAGCAATCTTCATGATGTTTTCTTAATTTTGCCAGTCTTGATTGAAACCGCTTCTGTGGATATATAAAGAAGTATTTAGCATAAAGGGTTAGTTCACCCAAAAATGAAAATAATGTCATTAATTACTCACCCTCATATTGTTCCACACCCGTAAGACCTTTGTTAATCTTCAGAATACAAATTAATATATTTTTGATTAAATCCGATGGCTCAGTGAGGCCTGCATTCAATGCAATAACATTTCCTCTTTCAAGATCCATTAATGTACTAAAAACATATTTAAATCAGTTCATGTGAGTACAGTGGTTCAATATTAATATTATAAAGTGACAAGAATACTTTTGTGCACCAAACAAAAAAAATAACGACTTTGACAATATAGTGATGGGCTGATTTCAAAACACTGCTTCAGAGCTTCACAAATCGAATCAGTGACTCGGATCTCCTATCAAACGGCTAAAATGCTGAAATCACGTGACTTTGGATTCATAAAGCTCCAAAGCAGTGTTTTGAAATCGGCCCATCACTATATTGTCGAAAAGTCGTTATTTAGTTTTTTTGGTCCACAAAAATATTCTCGTCACTTTATAATATTAATATTGAATCACTGTACTCACATGAACTGATTTAAATGTGTTTTTAGTACATTAATGGATCTTGAGAGAGGAAATGTCATTGTTTTGAATGGAGGCCTCACTGAGCCATCAGATTTAATTAAAATTATCTTAATTTGTGTTCTGAAAATTAAAGGTGTGGAATGACATGAGGGTGAGTAATTAATGACATTATTTGAACTAACCCTTTAAACAAACATAAAATGTACATTAACAATATTGAAAATAAAATTGTGACAATAACTAGGTAACTAGCAGAGGTGGGTAGTAAGGTAGTAAGACTACATTTACATTCCATAACTTTTGGTGCTTGAGCGGTTAATAAACATAACTGCATGTGTCTAAAGAACATTGTAGCTGGAGCTACTTCTCTCTGTTTATGTCTATGAAGAGTCACACAGATACTGTGCTTCTCCGCAGTGGTTCCTTCCAGACCAGGAAGGAACCTCTTTAACTTTTTACATTTCTTTTCACAGAAATTACATTTCTAATGACAAAATATTATTTTGTACCATTTGGAGCGTTTACACAAAGTGTGCTGGATGAAGTGGACACGCACCTACAATCAACTAAAAACAAACCTTCTAATGCATCCTACGGTCTGCCAGCGATAAAGATCTTTTCTAGTTGAACACCTGTGCACCAGCTGTTAGTAGTTGCCTGTGTTGAATAGGGTGTTCAGTATTTTGGGGGCGGAGCAATGAAGGGAGGGGTGTGGTTGTTTGGGTGTCGATTTCAAATATCAACAGTTTTTCCCAGAAATCATCTAATAGTTGCTGCATTATGAGACAGTTACCGTTTTTCTTGATGTTCTTGCTTTGCCTGACTGCTTATGTGGACCACTGCTGTTCACCTCGTCCAATCCAGGTGAAGAAACAGGAGCAGCACAATGGGGCTAGATGCCAGAAAAGGAACCAGTGAATATAAAAATCAGAAATGTTTGTATAGAACAGAAAAACCAGTAATTAATCTAGCTGTCCTACAGTAACTTTATCTATCACTCCTTTCCTTCTGTTAACACCCAGACACACTACTCACAAAAGAGACAATAATATAGAATAATGATACAGATGTTTTAAAGTGGACTTACCGATCTCTGCGGACCCAAACTGATGGATGGCTTTTTATCAGAGGATTCAGTTGATGCTTGATTCAAAGGCTTGAGAAATATGAGACCACAATCACATGGTAACTAATCAGATAGTAAAAGATTATCCTGAATTACTGATCAATCTTTCTATCATTTTTTTGATAGTACCTTGACTCGCCATGGCCAGTCTGAGTCTCCGTAATTGTAGGTGATTTCTTCTCCTGGTAGAATGTCTCGCACAGCAAAGAGACACAGGTGAGGTTTACTGCTCACTTCAAGGGTTCTCATTTTGCAAGTAGGATTTCTGTGTTCATCATTTACAAGTCTTCCCAAGGAACCATCTTCTTTAGATGCATCCATGCTATAAAGACATAAAATTATTACTCAATACTTGTAATCTTATATATGCTAGACAAGTAGAGTTATTTTTAAGTGGTTCTGAACTCAAGCCCTGGAAACCCACCGCTCTGCATAAGTTGTATGTCTCGTTTTTTAATCTACCTGATTCAGACCATCAGCTGATCATCAGGACACAGCTCTATGAACTCAACCGAGTGTGTCAGGTTAAGGAGACAAACAGAATCTGCAGAGAGGAGGGTCTGAGAACCACGGATCTATCGGATAGTGTATGGCAACATCCTCTCAGCAGACAAATGCATCTAACATTCACCATTTTGTTCTCTTTTGGGAATACGGTTAAAAACGAATATTGATGACTCAAAGAAACTGCACTCAGCAGCCTTCAAGTCAGTTCATGGTTAATTTTAAGTATTAAGGGTGTGTTCACACTTGGCATGTTTGTTTAGATTAAAATGAACCCTGGTGCCATTGCTCTTTTATGGCACTTTCTCACTGTGCGGTACGACTCAACTCGCTCGGTTTGTTCTTCCACTGCAGTTAGTACCGCTTCAAAGTGATTGGGATTATAGTCTGATCATTACAGTTGTGCTGCCACCTCGTCTACTGACCACGATAGAGGCGTTTCTTTTTTCAAGTTGCATGTGATGGTCATTTAAAGCAAGTCGATTAAAAAACACAAGGCAGCAAACCCGCTAGAATTAAATCTAGCTGGTGTGGTAAATCCAATCTAGTGTCTCTGCGGATGCTGTTATACTCTCTGACAAATCAGTGATCTTCAGTGCTTACACGTCACATTTCAGTATCAGTATGGCACGTTTGGAACCTCAACCGAAGTGGTGCTATTTAAAGGGATAGTTCACCCAAAAATAGAAATGTTTATCTGCTTACCCCCAGCGCATCCATGATGTAGGTGACTGTTTCTTCAGTAGAACACAAATTACGATTTTTAACTTAAACCGTTGCTGTCTGTCAGCTGTATAATGGAAGTCAATGGAAAGTCCATGTATAAAAGTCCATAAAAATTAAGGGGCCGTGCCGAGCCGTACCATGTAGTGGAAAAGCAGCATTCATTAGAACGTGTGAACACTGCTATCTGAACCCTGGTGCACACTAAACAAGTGGACAGAGACTACTGAAAAGATGGGTCTTGGTCCACTTCCAAACAAACTCTGGAGCAGTTCGACTGAAATATGAACGCAACACGGACCAAAGAGATCTAAACGAAACAAAAACAGGAAGATGAGACCCTAAAAAGGACAGAATGCTCATGCATACCTGTTTTTTCTCTTCATAGTCGTGATGTTGCCCATAACAGTTCAGTACAGGTGTCAGAACCGGAGGGATTCCTGCCGCTGTTTTGACTTTTACACATTTTATAAACTCTTCACAAGTTCTCAGCTGGTCAAAATACCACCATATGTAGGCTACGCACACAGCATGTGCGGCAAGTTCTGTCATAAAAGCCCACCAATCAGGTTGTGAACATATCATTATGCCTTTAGGTTCGACGATAGAAATGCTAAGTGGACCCAGACCAAACGAACAAAGCAAACCAAACTACAAACATGAACACACCCTAAGTATCTTTCAGTTCCAGATGTTTTAGCATCTCTACTACATCAATCCAACAGGTCTGTACTCACCACCAATTTCTGCCACGCCACTGAAAATCAAACAGGAACGCGTTCTCGGCCTCAGTGTAGTGTTCAGTTCGGTCAAGACTTTCCTCTGAACTCAGAAGTTCACCTCTGTATTCAAGAACGAAATCACCCCTGAAAAAAGCTCTAGTGGTGAAAACTCCACGCCCTGAAGAGGAGAAATGCATTAGATTCAGCAGTTTATTAAGTCAACTATCATTTTGATCATTACTTAAAGTTCTCTGCCATATGATGTACATTATATGTAAAAGGGAAATTGCTGAATGAAAATAGTCAACAGCCAGGCAAATTTCTAAGTATGCTGTGCTTTTTATACATTACATTATACTTTAAAGTCTTAAAATTATACAGTTAAAATTTTTATACTCTTTCATACATAAACAATATTATCTTGGCTTTATATAGTTTAGAATAGAGTGCTGCAGCGATGACGTATTTTTGTAGTTCACACACCCCTGGTTCCCTCAACTAAAACCCTATATGTTGTTTTAACTGGCTTTTGTATTGCTGCAGAAACTAAGCTTAAGTTTGCCTATTAAATACACCACAGTTGCAAAACTTCATCGTCCTCATGATTAAGCTTCAACAACTCGTCTAGTACGTGTCTGTGTTGCAATATTTTTAAAAGAAAATTCTGTGTTTAACATGCATCGCTTCTGGATAGTTTGTCTTTGTGGTGTATGGATGTTTATGGATGGTTTTTGGCTTTAGATAAAGAGTTTTTTTGTTGTTGTTGATAAATGTGCCTCCAGGAACTGTAAAACTTTAAAAATCCATCTCCCTGTTTAATAAGTATAATGTTTTGCATTCTTATAATGTATGTTTGAATGGTTGTGTACAGTGTACATCCCTAAATCTACCTCTAAACACAACGAGGCTGTGAAAGTGACTAGTGAGTAGATGACTTTATCTGTTCAGGTGATGATTTTTAATGTCCCAGACAACCTCTGTCTCCCATTTAGACACTTGTTAGCAACTACCTTTAAAGTAAAAGCTTCTTTTTTTTTTTTAAATCACAAGAGGGTATTACTGATGTATATTTTGTGTCTTAGAAAAAAAAAGTGAAAAAGCAGCCCTTACTTCAGGAATTTAACCAAAACCCAATAATAATAAAAAAAAAAATTAAAAAAACATTGATCATGTACATGATCATGCACAACGATATACTGATAGCTCCAAAAAAAGAATCACCTTATTGAAGGTCTTACGGGTATGGAACGGCATGAGGGTGAGTAATAAATGACATTATTTGAACTAACCCTATTATAAAAATGATCCATTGTCCTGGTTTACACACAAACCAATAACCACCTAAATGTTCAGTTTACCCAAAAATAAATTTCTGTCATTAATTACTCACCCTCATGTCGTTTCACACCCGTAAGACCTTCATTCATCTTCAGAACACAAATTAAGATATTTTTGATAAAATTCAATGGCTCAGTGAGGCCTGCATTGAGAGCAAAATCATTTCCTTTTTCAGTGTTCAGAAAGCTACTAAAGACATATTTAAAACAGATCATGTGACTACAGCAGTTCAATACTTTTTGTGTGCCCAAAATCACCCATCACTAGATATTATTGAATAAAGTGGTTATTTTGTTTTTCTGTGCACAAAAAAATATTCTCATCACTTCATAACATTAAGGTTGAACCACTGTAGTCACATGACTGTTTTAAATATGTCTTTAGTTGCTTTAGAGGTCTCACCGAGCCATCAGATTTTATCAAAAATATCTTAATTTGTGTTCTGAAGATGAATGAAGGTCTTACAGGTGTGGAACAACATGAGGGTGAGTAATTAATGACAGAAACTTCAATTTTGAGTGAACTAACCCTTTAAACTACAAGACTTTATTTGTAAAGCAGGTTATTCTGCATTAATGACATCAAGACCTAACCATTCGTGTATATCAGCACTTCTCAAAGCGCGGAGGGGATTCAATCCGGACCCGCCTCCATTTCGTATTTCAACAGCAGTAATTGTGTGTAAGGGATTAAAAGTCTGGATTTCCTACTTTGATAAACGCATGTCAAAATCATTTGTTTAGTGTTTTATGTCTTTTTGGAGATGGTCCGAAATTAAAGCGAAGGCGAGATATTTAAAGTTTTCCTCCGTGATTCAGTTGCCATGACATCCAGTGAGCATTTAGGCTACTTTTGATGTAATTGGGCGCGAGTTGCGTGACGCGACACTTCACGCGCAGTAAGCGTTTGAATGGGTGTGGAGCAGTGGTTCTCAACCTGCGGCCCGTCACAAATGTAAATGCGGCCCGCGATATGCCGACCACAATAATAATAATAATTTTAAAAAGTAGCATACAATTTATTTTTGTTTTAAAATTTAAATTAAAGCGAATTAAAAAAATATAAATGAGCTATAATGCTTTATTTGTCATATAAAATAATTTTGGTGAGCATTTATTATTTTCAGACATCAGCCAATGTAGAATAATGACGCAATCACTCAGTTAACGAAACAAACACAAGTGTGCGCTTAGGAAGAGTTCAAACAGTAGCCATTAATTTTGTAAATTTAAGCCTCAAAATGGTCAAATTTGTTATTAAAGGAGAAAAACAAAATGTGGAAGATAAAATGAAGGAACACAAGCAAACAAGAAGAGTCGCAGCATCAGCAGTAAAGGTAAGAAGAATGGAAGAATCAGTTTGCTGTTAATGAGCGAGATGGGCAGCCTTCCTGTTTGCTCTGTAGTAAAGTACTTGACAAGCAAAACCTACAATTTCAAAAGACTGAACTGTGAATTCGATGTGTTTGATTGATGTATTTTAAATCAGTAAAAATAACCGCATCAGCGCACCCGCGGCTGGAATGAGCCCAACTCGGCCGCGCGCTAGCGGATCCGATGCTGCGCCAAGGATTGCGACATGACAGAAAGCTTGATATCGTCAGAGATTGTAATTAGCCTACAGTGCACTCATTGTTGTTTGTAAAAAGAGCTGAGTAATATTTGCTTATTAAGGCGTTTATGTGATTGTTTGGTGACTATTGCGATAATGTTGAAGAGAGTCATAAAGTCATACAGAATTAAATAGCAACTTAAAGTGATGTATATAGCCTACAGTTTGTGTGTTCATTGAGCATTACTGATTATTATTGTAAAGCTAATGTCAGTAAGTTAGTTTTTATTTGTTATTTATTGTGTGCAACATCTAAGTATAATAATAGTATTATCTGCTAATACCATAACATTAAATCTGATTGGTTTGCATTGGTGACGTCATATGTAAATTATATGCGGACCGTGAGACTTGCACTTGGACCATTGTGCGGCCCACTGGGAAAAAAGTTTGAGAACCACTGGTGTATATGGTTAGTCATAAATACTTGCCTTTATATTTGCTGATGAACTGCTCTTGAAGCCCAGGCTTATCAGTTCTATGGGTCATGTGATCCTCTGCATCCTGCAGAGGTGTTTTACGCCTTTTGCTTTTCAGCATTATTTCTGGAAAAAAGAAATAAAAAGAAATATAAGGTGAATGGATTAAATAAGCATTTTTAAAAATCTTTTTGATCTTACTGGAATTGTTCACCCAAAAATGTACATAATTATTGTACTAATCCTCATGTTGTTCCAAACCTGTGTTGTGTTTTTCTGTGGAACACTAAAGTTTATCTTTAAATGTAATACAGAGCTCTATGCAGTGACAGCACATGTGACCAGTCTAAAACAGGCATTTAGATAAAAAAAAAACAGCAATATCATTGATGCCAAAAACCATTGTGACCAGATGATTGATATCAATCCATATTCATGTTAATTTAAAAGCTACAGATTTTCAGTCAGTAACCTGATAGATTCATATGGACTATTTTGTCTGCTTTGGAGCTTGACACACAGAATAAAAAAATACTATAAAGTGTCTATGTACTGTCATTGTGCAAAAAAAGCTCTGTGAAGATAAATAAAAAAACACTTTTGTGTTCCACTAAAAAAAAAAAAAAGTGTAAATAATGTATTACATAAAATTAAAAATGACATCAAATAATAAAAAATGAAAATTAATTATTTCAAATTACAATACATACTGTTGATATTTTACAAAAATTGAGAAAAACAGGCTACCACTGATTAAATTGTAGAATCTAAAGAGATATTATATGAAATATAACAAAATTCTATTTGCTCATCAATGCCTACAAATAAGCAATAAACTGTTTTTTTCCTTATTGCAAAAAAAAAAAATAATCAAATGAGAATCAAACTCAAATACAATCGAGAAATAAAACATTAACAGAAAATAATTTAACCACTAAAGTAAACATACATCTTACTAACTTTCATATTTCACAGTGTATTTTAGTTATCATGCATTTTCGGGACAACACTTGATCTCACCTCTCCAGCGTCCATTGATGGGGGTTGTCGTCTTTTTCGCGTCAAGCAATGCCATGTGACTGCATTTCCCGGGAAAACACATCCACAGCTGACGTGCGTGCATGACGTAGTTACGTATTTGGATTTCACGTTGAAATTGTGACTACATTTATTTGACATAATAAATATTTTGGCAAACACCTAGATCTTTGTTTGTTTTATTCACAGTACTGGTTCTTCAAACTTAAATAAAAAATAAATAAAATAAAAACGGAGGCGTACGTCTTTCTAATGGACAGAGCACATGATCACTTTTAAACGATCTCTTTGGAACACATATCTTAATTTTTACTAATTCTATTTAATCAAATGTTTGAGTTAAAATCAGGGAGATGTGTGGATTATTTCGAGGCTCTAAAATAAACTTTAACGTGCACTTTATTAACAGCATTTTCTTTCATTTTTTTTTTTAATTTATGGTATTTTATATTAAATATAAAGGAAGGAAAAGCTGCTAGATCTTGTAAAAGTGCTTTAAAAACGCATATCCACGACAGATTATTCCATAATTTGAGCAGCACTTGTGATCTCTCCTCAGAGCTCATCTCACTCTGCACTCAAGCTGCTGCGCTGCTGCTGTGGGGGATGGGCGGGAGGCGCGAGCGATCAGAGGCCGGTGGGGGAAGGGCGGCGAGTCACTCAGTGTCACTGTCTGCAGCTCTCAGCTAGGGCTAGGGTTAGGGTTAGGGTTAGTGTTAGGGGAGCAGGGGTTTCACATCCAGTGCCTTTTAAAATCAAAGTATGAACAAAATAAATCTGTAAACAAACATGTAAACGTCCCAGCTTGAGTCATGATTCTTTTAAACACTTTTTATACTAAACACTGTAACTGCTCTCTCTCTAAATATAAAACAATGTTTGCTGTAACTGCTCTCCTATTATATATTCTCATTCATATGCATCCTTAAGATGTAAACCAGTATGTGCATTTCTTAAAACAGTTCATACAAATAACAGCACACAATGAATTACCTGCAATAGCCTGTAACCAGTTCATAATCCTTATATCAGTGTCATCAGAATGACAAGTCCTTGTATCATTGTTCACAAAGACACTCTGACAGTATTTTCAGAAGTAATATGGATACGATTTTGATGTCAGTGATTGAAAATACACAAGACTGCACTTTATCTGTATGGCATACATTTCAACAGTATGAACACGTCACTCTAGACTGGATGAGACAGGATTCAGATATACTTTCTGGTGGTCTGTCAAAATATTACAGTAGCTACAATGTCATGTGATATAATGACAGCCAGTGGCACAGATCATCACCAAACCGTCCATTCCAGCGTGATGAATATGATCCTCAACTGGATGGAACTGGAATAAATACTTTGACTGTTGCGATCATCCCAATCGGACTTATGATAGCTGCCTGAATTATAATAATGCTCTGTTCACTGTTGGACAGAGGAGAACTGATGACAAAGAAATGTTTCAAGGGTACCCCAAACAAGTGACGAACCTGGCTGGAACATGCTTGTTCAATGAACACTTGTCAGTGGTGTTGTCTATTACCTGAAAGTTTTCATCATCATTGTATGTGTGTTGTCTGCAGCAAGTTTCTGTATTTGGGTGAATATTTGCAGCAAGTGTGTTGTCAAACTGATCAAGATGTTTTGTTCATTTTTTCTGTTTGCATGTGTTTTCTTCAGTTGTGCGCGGTGATCTCTCTCAGCCACCGTAATATTTACTGTATAATGTAAAATGCAAGTAGACTGCAGTAACATAGCATTACATCAGTCTACAGTTTATGTAGTGAACAGTACATAGTGAACATTATCTGATTTCACACCTGTTCTGTCTACAAACACATCTCCCATCATTCGGCTCTTTTGACCCGTCTCGGCCTTAGGTCATGACTGAGAGCATGATCTACAACAGTGGCTCTTATTTCCATCAGAAACATCTCAGTCTTGGCCTCTTCTACCTCTTCCTCTGTTCTCCTCCATACCCTTCCACCACACATCCTTACTCCTTCTTCTGTCTGTTGACTCTGTTTGTGTCCTTGTTGTTCATTCATGTACAGAGTGTGTAACACTGTGTTGTGCTCTGTCTGTGCCTCCCAAATGAGATGGCATCTGAGATATTTTAGAGAACTGTTGATCATTGCTTGAATTACATTCCCCTTCATTATTGAAATTCAAAATTCATCCCTGAAATTTAATAATTCAGGACAAAAAAAGTCTAAAAGAAATGTATAGAAAATATGCTTGACAGTTTATGACTAGTTCAACCATTTTGCATTTAATGTCTTATGAAAATAAAAACTATTCGACACCTAGTATATTTTGATGAACCTGACATAAGCAAGTGATAATGTAGGAAACATCTGACACTTGTACATCAAATGCACAAATGTACCAAAGCATTTGCAATTTGTTCCGGAGAATGAGAATCTGCATTTATGATGTGAACAAGAGACTATAATGTGGATGTTGAACAAGTAAGAATTTTAGTTGTGATTGGAGACATGCACCAAAGTGAGAGAAACTGTTATATATAATATAATATAAAATATAAAATTATTATATTATATATAATATTAATTATTATAAATATCATATATAAATATAAATTATTATATTATATATAAAATATAAAGAGAATGTTTGCTGTAACTGCTCCTATCTATATAATATTATAATATTTTTTTTTCACATATCTTTTTATATATACATATATATTTTTTATGTTATTTGTGTACTGTGCTTGTCTCTTGTCTCTGATACTAATGGAGGAACAGCAGAACGCAAAGTAGGAGAAAACACTTAAAGCAAATAAAATCACTCATAAAAGCAAGCGATTTTGAAGGTTTTCAAATCTTTTTGTTGCTTGTGTATTTTATTAAATAAACTAAATCACCATGCTTGACGGATTAAAACAGTTTTCCCTCCGCTTTTGGGAGGAAATATGTACGTTTCATATTCAAATGACGTAATGTCTGTCGTCCCCGCCTCAAACTCGTTCGTACATTAATAAACTGTAGTTACAGTACGCGGATATAGTCTCCATTAGGCGGGGGCGGGGCGGCGCGATCTTTACACACACATTGATGCGAGCGCAAAACTCCGAGGATTAAAAGTTAAAAATACATGCCAATATAAAGCATGAGAGCTCCTGCAAATGAGTCTATTTTTATTTAAACACAAATTATTGTGAATATTTCTCAAATTAAATGTGGATTATATGTCAATTCATTCATATTCATGATAGTTTTTGCCTCCGCCATCTTTATTGGTGACGTGTTGGTCTCTGATTGGTCAGATCACCAGTCCCGCGCTCGTAGTATCTTCCTGCGCTCTGATTGGTCAGAATCCCAAAAGTGTGTATCTTTCCGGAAGTGCAGTTCTCCTAGAGGGCGCTGTGTTATACACACTTTAGTGGGGGGGCATACACACTTTAAGTACACAAATCACATAAAAGTGAAATTTTGGGACAAATGAGATTTTAAGCCAGGAAACCATTTTAGAGCATGCTGAATGCCATTATATGGTCAAACAAATGAGGACATACAAAATGTCCCAAGTTTTTTTGGTGGTCCCCAGTTTACTGGTGTGTATCCTGGTGAATGTACCCAAAAGTGACATAAGTAGGTACACACACACACACACACACACACACACACACACACACACACACACACACACACACACACACACACACACACACACACACACACATGTTTGTTTTTGTGAATTGTGGGGACTTTCCATAGACTTCAATGCATTTTACACTGAACAAACTGTACATTCTATCCCCCTACCCTGCCCCTACCCCTAAACCTAACCCTCACAGGAAACTGTGCAAACTTTTACTTTTTCACAAAAACTCATTCTATATGATTTATAAACCCATTTACATTGTGGGGACCGCTGGCTGGTCCCCACGATGTAGGTGAACTCAGGTTTATATTACATCATGGGGACATTTGGTCCCCACAATGTAATATAAACAAAAGCACACACACACACACACACACACACACACACACACACACACACACACACACACACACACACACACACACACACACACACACTCTCCTTCCCCCTGCCTCAAGTCACTGAAAGTTATTCAAAACATATAATGTAACTTGTTTATCTATTGTTTTTCCCTTTTCATGTTTGGTATAATTTAATTTGTCTCAGTGCGATTGGTAAAACGGTCTCAATTTCACAGCAGTCACTAGAATTATGAAGAAGATGGAAAACTAAGGAAAATTCTGTCCTCTTTTTGGGTGGTGTCTCTTCTCCTCTCCCCCAAAACAGGTGTTGGTGTAATAAACATTTACGATCCTTTTGTTCTGGTTCTGGTATAAAAGGTAAAGAGCAAAGCAGTCATGGGGGATCATCTGTAGGAGAGGCCCCCCAGAGATGGGTGAATGTCTGAGGACATTCACCCATCACTGTGTATATATGCATTTCTTTGAGTATTCGATGTTATGCATTTATCATTTCTGAATTGGCTTTGGTTATGTGTGTAATTGACACGATACACTGTTACCTGACAAATAAAATGTTATATGTGATTTGCTCTGGATTCTCCTGATATCATTATTACCAGTAAATTATGGGAGGCTAATGCTACCATAAATCTGTGTCCAGGGTAAAACAAACTGAAGGCGCATGAATGAAGGAGCAGTAGGCACTTCATCTGAAGACCTTTTGATTTCTGTTTACCACTGATTTAGCAAGTTGTATGGAAGTGGCTAAATTAAAATACACTTTTGTTCCAGTGAGCAGTAGGTAACCGACTAAAGGTATTAGCCAACTTATTACACCCTCTGACGAAGATCAGACTGGCGAGTTTATGTCCGTGAGTTTACCGCGAAATCCCGGGGCGAGTATCTCTGTGCGGCATCGGGTCCCTAATGACAGAACAATTGACATATGGAATATCCAGAATCATCAAATATCTAAACTAATGCATAACTAATGATGAATTTCTAATTGGAAACACAACCTAAGTGTAAGAATCATTTGAAATTGGAGTCAGATTAAACGAGTGAAATTAAGTGAACTTCATAGAGACGCTGAAAAGACATACACGCTTAAACCTTCCCTGTCCTGTGGGAAACCGTCATTGGACCCATTAGGCGGGCCTTACAGAGGTGTCCAAGATGTGGCACGCATGTCCCATATTTGGCTCGTCACTTCTTTCTTTGATGGATGGTGCTGATCTTCAGGGCTATTCTAAACTCCCACCAATTGAGGAAGCTGTCAAACATAAAAATATGTATATGTGTATTCTGATGTTTCTTTTTTTCAGCTTTTAGCATGGCTCTAATAACCTGGGTTACACCATGACAGCTTTAAAAATCTCTTACACAAATCTCTTACTTTTATTCATTGTTGCTTATATTATTATTATTGCCTACGACATTAATCTGATGTTGCTAGCTTGTAATCTTTGAATCTAAATCGCTGTTACAACACGTTTGCATCTCGCTAGCTTGTTAACTTGTCATCAGTCTCGCGCGCTCCTTTTTCAACACGTTCATCAAACAGCTGTGGTAACTCGGATCAGTCTACAAACACGGTGAGTCATGTCATCCTCTCCCAGTGTTATTTTGTGTTCAGTTTGTCACATGTTCAGTATAGCTCTCTCTGTCAGCAACAAGGGATTTACATGTCATAAATGTAGGGAAATAGTCAGGCTGACAGAGAGAATCTCAGAATTAGAGACACGCATCCAAACTTTAATCGAGGATAGTAAGAATGCAGGGGCTTCAGATACTGTTTTGGATGTGACTAGCTTAGTGAACTCTGTACATTGTTTGGTTCCAGCTGTAGAGCCCGCGCAGCAGGGCACTTGGGTAATGGTGAGGCGGCTTAGCCGCGGAAAACACCACTCTTCCGTTCCAATAAGAACATCAAACAGGTTCTCCCCACTCAGTGACGCACCCACTGAGAATCCTGTTGAAAGTGCCCTGATTGGCGATTCTATTACGCGTGAAAATAGAGACACCAGCCACCATAGTCACATTTTTGCAGGGAGCCAGAGCACCTGACATCAAAGCAAATTTAAAAGTGCTTGTAAGTGCTATTTTGATTGGATTCAGTTTTTGAATATTTTTGTTTGAGTTGGCTTCTTTTGTGAACTTACTTTGTTTGTGTGTACCATTTGGATAAATATTCTGTATTTTTACATTGAAAATATGTAATGTGTTAAAATTGTGTACTGGCTCTTTAAGAATCACGACTGTGAAGCTTTGGCGGTAGATATTGACGATCTAAGAGTATATTTTGCTTTTTTTTTTATTTTATTTGTTTTATTTAACTGGCAATCAAGATTAAAGGAAGATATTATATCAGACAACGGACTACGTGGATTGTTTTATTGGACACGGAGCGAGTGAAACCAAAACTGAAACTAAATGCGCACTCACATTAGTAAAGAAAACGAACTCCTGAAGGAGAGTTTGACACGAAGATATGTGGATTTTTTACGGAACAGTGGATCTTGCAGTACATGTTATATTGAGTTTCGTTGGAAAAGGACATTCTAGGATTACCTCAAAAGTGCGGCCTTATCTACCCGCGATCTAATGTTAATGGCGCAGTTTCTGCGGAGAAGATTTCTGAGGTAAAAAAATTTAAACGTGATACTGCACAGTTCAGTAAATGATATAAGGACAATGAATCATTCATTTTGATGCTTTAAACTAAAGAATGGATGAAAGTATGAAGATAAATGAGGATTGCACTAGTGCTAAAAGGCCAATAAAAATGACGGAGAAAGCAAAGGAAGAAAAATGACAAAGGCTTTTGCAGTCAAGGAAAGCTAAACTTGCTCAGCTCACAAGTAAATCTAAGGAAATTGAACAACTTATGAATGATTCTGTGCATATTGACATTGTTCGAACTAAACTGGAAACTGAGTACAAAAATTTGTATAAAGATTTCTGTCAGCTGAATCAAGCTGCTGAGTTTATGTCTGATGAAGATTATGCAAAGGACCAGCATACATGGTTTGAACCAAGAGTCAGCTCATGTGAAAGATTTATTAATGCAGTCAACAAGTGGATGAAACAGGTTGCAGAAAATGCTGAGCAAACAATACAGTGCGATCTAGAAGTGAATCCTGATGATAGCATTTCCTCTGTGTCAGTGACTTCCAGTAAGAAGCATAAGAATCATGGGTCAGTAGATGGTAGATCTCTGCTTCTACAACTTCTTCTGCATGAATATCTGCTGAAGCAGAAAGAGCTGCACTGCTAGTTAAACATGCTGCATTGAAGAAGAAACAAGCTATAGAGGCTGAACTAAAAGCTAAAAGAGAAGAATTCGAGCTAGAAGTTGCCCTTGCAGTGTCAGATGCTAAGATTAAAAAGTTATTAAGCAGTATGAAAGTTGTCGGTCTTCAGCAGTAAGTCACAAGGAAATGGATCTGGCAACAGGTTGAGATGTACTGAAACAGGAAAGTCTGCTTGATAATAATTTTCAACCTCTTAGGCCACAGTCAACTAATAACTGCATCCCAAATGAGCCTTCTACAGGTAGAGAGGGAAACGTAGTTGGTACGTTATGCAATGCCATGGAGCGACAAGCCAACATCACTCAGTGCTTAGTGAAGCATCAAAAAATGTCCATGCTTCCTTCAGTTGACATACCTATTTTCAAAGGAGATCCTCTCGATTATAAGCTGTTCATTCGGGCCTTCAAACATGGCATTGAAGATCGTACTGATAATGATAAAGACCGTTTGTACTCTATCAGACCTGAAGATGGAGAATCACTTCACTCCTTTTCATTGTTTCTGTCAGGATGCTGCAATGCAATGTCAGATATAAGTTACAACAAGATGGATAATGCAGCAAATCTGAGAGCCATCGTGGTGAAACTTCCATACAAATTAAGAGAAAAATGGCGATCGATGGCATGTGATATTCAAGAGAAGCGAAATGCTAGAGTGAAGTTCAAAGATTTAGTTGATTTCATTAACAAACAGGCAAGGATTTCTCTCCATCCAGTGTTTGGAGACATGAAAGAAAGTTCAACAGCTAAAGGACAAGCTAAGTCACAAGCAGAAGCATGCGCTTATAAAAAGGCTGTAACCATGGGCGTAGGTTTGGTCTCAGCTTTGGTGGGGACACCCCCCCGGAATTATTTTGTTGTAAGATACCAGTGATTTAATGGTGATTTCCTTTTTTATTTCAGACTGTTGGCAATACAGAATATCACAATACAGAAGTGAATCTACTTCATCTCATTATATTGTATCCTGAGTCAGGATTCCTGACCCCAATATACCATCCTGTATACTGTCCCTAAAGAGCTAGTATAACTGTATAATCTCAAAAATGCACTCTCAAAAAATAAAAATAAAAACCTGAGGCTGTGTAATGCTGTACAACCAAACGTTTTATTAACAGAAATTATTATGTACATTAGTATGTACACTAACAAAAAATACTCTGCTACAAGAAACAAATCTAAATAAATAATTATAATAACCTTTTTCTATTATAAACACTATTTACCCTCCAGTACACTCACGTTAATACCTGGGAATGTGAAATGCTGAACAACCATACGGTTTATCAACAAACAAACATAATTTACTATGAACGTTAGTAGCCTATTTATACTTACAAAAAAACCCCACTGTTGGCTAATTGACATTCAGTTACTTGCTAACGTAGCATTCTATCATCCTGGGTAACACATACTATCACCAGTTAATACTATTTTCCACAGTAGAATCTGCATTTGAAAGCCTGGTCAGTCACTACTGCTAGTTTATTTGTGTGGCTAGCTAGTTATTTTGCCTACTTACACTCTGTCTCTGCTTTATGAAAAAGCTTCTTATGTCCCCTTTCTTCTTCTTGGGTGGCATCTACAAAGTACAAAAAGGGGCAAAAAAAAAAGGAATATTAAAATGTTTTTACTCTGGCCTATGTATGTGGCAGAGAGACAGCCCTGGTAACTTACGTCGGCGTGATCAACATGCGCACACACACACACACACACACACCACCCGCTCGCTGCTAGTGCAAGCACAAAAGTAGTCCCGGCCCGCGCGTGTAGCCTGTCAGATACCCCGCCGCCAATCAAATTACGGCGTTTCTTGTACTGTCGTCGTCCTGGTCATTAGAATCGATCCAAATAGCAGTGCAAAGATCCAAATAGCAGTTCAAAGGAGCTTGCTAAATATTGGTGGGGACAAATTTGTCATCTCAAAATATTGATAGGGACTAGTACCTAGCGTCCCCGCCTAAACCTATGCCCATGGCTGTAACAAAAAGGGTCTTCATGACTAGTGCTTTACCAGTTGACAAAAAGGTTGAAGATGATGAAAAACTTGCAGTTCAGAGATCGCAAAATAAACATGCCAGCAGCCAGAAGAAACCATGTCTTTTTTGTAAAGGACTGCAACACAACTTGGAATCCTGTAAAAGATTGAGAAGTAAGACACATCAAGAGAAAATTGACTTTTTGCGAACCAAAGGATTGTGTTTTGGCTGTTTAAAGCACGGTCACATGAGCAAACAATGCAAAGATAGAATGAGCTGCAGTGAATTTTCTTTGCCACATCCAACCATACTGCATATGAAGTCAAAGAAAACTGCTTGTCTTATGGAAGACAAAATGGATAGCTGTGAAAGACAGTCTTTTACAAGTGCACTAGAATATGCAAAAAAGGACACAAGTGGAGACGAGGATACCTGTGAGAATGAGTGTACTTTGTCAATTGTTCCTGTACAAGTTAAGACTACTAAAGGTACACATCTGGTCAAGACATACGCCTTTCTCGACCCAGGAAGTTCAGATACTTTCTGTACAGAAGCGTTGATGTCTGAGCTGAAAGTGAACGGAAGAAAGACTGATATACTTCTAAGAACCATTGGAGATGAAAAACAAGTCAAAACTAAAGGTACACATCTGGTCAAGACATACGCCTTTCTCGACCCAGGAAGTTCAGATACTTTCTGTACAGAAGCGTTGATGTCTGAGCTGAAAGTGAACGGAAGAAAGACTGATATACTTCTAAGAACCATCGGAGATGAAAAACAAGTCAAAACTAAAGGTACACATCTGGTCAAGACATACGCCTTTCTCGACCCAGGAAGTTCAGATACTTTCTGTACAGAAGCGTTGATGTCTGAGCTGAAAGTGAACGGAAGAAAGACTGATATACTTCTAAGAACCATGGGAGATGAAAAACAAGTCAAAACTCACATAGTGTCTGGGTTGGAGATTAGTAGTCTAGATGGTGACGAGTTTGTTCAACTTCCTGACGTCTTCACACAGAGAACAATTCCAGTTCACAAGGATAACATTCCACAGCAAAAGGATTTGGAGAGATGGCCGTACCTTAAAGAGGTTTGTCTCCCTAGCATCGAAGCAAAAATTGGATAACTAATAGGAGCTAATGTGCATGAAGTCATGGAGCCTTGGCAAGTTATTAGTAGTAAAGATAATGGACCTTTTGCTGTTAGAACCAAGTTGGGCTGGACAGTCAGTGGGCTTCTCAGGAATAGTAGTGATGTCACAAGAAAAGGAAGGTGTGCTCCAGTATTGGTGAATCGCATATCAGTAGCCAGATTAGAAGACTTGTGGCAACAGCAATTCAAGCAGGATTTCCCTGTAACAGAAAAGGATGATCAAGTGGAAATGTCCAAGGAAGACCTCCAATTTATAAAAATGATGTCTGAGTCAGCTAAGCTTGTAGATGGTCATCACAGCTTGTGCGTGCCTTTGAAGAACAAGGCTATTCAGATGCCAAATAATCGTGTGGTGGCTGAACAACAGGCTCTGAATTTGAAAAGAAAATTCATTAGAAATCCTGATGTCCACACAGAGTATATCTTTCATGAACAGTCTCATCAAAAATGATTATGCTGTTGAGCTCACAGAAGACAACCACAAGCAAACAGATGGCAAAATATGGTACATACCTTGCCATGGGGTGTGCCATCCCATCAAGCACAAACTGAGGGTTGTTTTTGACTGTGGGGCATCTTATCAAGGGACGTCGTTGAAACAACAACTTTTACAAGGTCCCAACCTCACAAGTAATCTTGTTGGTGTCATTACAAGATTCAGACAAGAAAGGATTGCCTTTATGGCAGTTGTGAAAGCTATGTTCCACCAGGTTCGCGTCCATAAAAAGGATTCAAATCTTCTTAGGTTCCTGTGGTGGCCTCACGGAGATTATAACAGAGACTTGGTGGAACATAAAATGATTGTCCACTTATTTGGCGCTACTTCTTCGCCCAGCTGCGCCAGCTATGCTTTGAGGAAGTGTGCTGAAGATCATGGCACACTGTTCAAACCTGATGTTTTTTTTTTACATAGATGACTGTTTAAAGTCCACAGCCACTGAGACACAAGCCATAGAGTTATATCATGGTCTGCGAGCAATATGTTCCAAAGGAGGTTTTCACCTGGTCAAGTGGACAAGCAACAGTCGCGCTATGCTAGCAGCTGTAGTGAACAACAGATGTGATGGCACCAGAGCTTCACAACAGCTTTGTCCCACTTTGATTAATCAAAAGAATGTGAAAGGACCCTCAACGACAAGTAAACAACTATTGTAATCAGGACTGCCAAAGGTGGAAGACAGGAAAGATGACATCAATGGCCCATTGATGATAGGCTAATCTCATCATGAGTTGCCTTTGTTCACCTCAGGCTTCCATCAAAGGAAGTTCAAGGTGTGAATGACCATGGACTCCTAGGGCTGCCAAACTGGTTCTGGCTAGAGCACAGCAAGAACAAAGAAATGCCCAGAAAGGAAGACATTTTCTAAACATATTGGCATGAAATCACCAAAAATAGACAGGAATACTGTAAGGAACATGTCCTATGTGTCCTTGTACTCATCCACGAAACTGTGCACACACAGTAGAAACCACAACTGGAATAAAATCCAATGCAACTACACCCACTGCGACAGAAATGTGGTACCTCAACCAATTCACATCAAGTTTGGACTCTACGAGTTCAGAACACTGCCACATTCTGAGTTTCTAACCTGTTGAGGGAAGAACAACAGCACGACCAAGGTGAGACTCTTGCGAGTAAACCTTTCATCGCACGGATCAAGCAGCCAAAGTGCTTCTGCACAGACACATCAGGTTCCAACGTCACCCAATCACAGCGCGCACCTTCTCCAGAGTACTGATCACCGCCACCGCCACCTGCACCTCATCACTCTCCTCATCAACAGCACTATAAAGCACTCACGCACACAGCACTCCACGTCCGGTCTCGTTTGCATACCCTTCATGTTTATGCTTACCTCAAGGACTCCTCTTCGCATACCTACCTGTCTCCATCGTGTCTTTACCCATTGTGTGCTTCGTCTGCTCCGTGAGTGTGTTCCCGTCAGCTCCCAAGTGCTCCAACGATCTCCAGTCTCCAGCGTTTATCTCCCTGCAAGGAAAAGGACAGTAACTATCCCACGTATTATCTGCTCAAGTCAAACTACTACCAGTTCTCTTACCTGTTTCATTCTCCCTGCTCTCCTGTGGTCAAATAAAGCTACTGTGTTACGTTACATCTCAGTCTACTGTAACACCTACAGAAGATCCTACGGACCTACCACCATCTGACCTACAGTTACACAATTACACAATTACACAAAGACCTCCAGCACTTAGTGCAGCTCTGCAGCTGTTGGAAAGCAATCCAGTCTCCCACTGCACACGGAAGGATACCAGTGGACAACGTTTCCCATTCCCGGACTGATCACCCGACCAAGTGAAACGTAAATATAAGCTAACCAAACCTTTTCCAAAAGTCTTGGCATTAGGTTTTTCTAGGGTCAGCGTACACAGATAGATACATTAGACATGTTATCTGTATTCAGAGTAAATGCTTATTTACTTATTTTTAATACCAGCATCCAGAAAGACCACAATTGACTCATAGACTGCTAATTACCCATTCATTGCTTCGTCCAATCCGTTGCTCATCTACTTGGCATTCAGTTTTGTTAACATCCATTTGTGTTGTAGTTTGTAGTTTCTGTTTGATTTTTGATTCAATTTTCTTAGTAGTTTAGTCATTTTCTTTCGTAGTATTTAGTGAGTGTGATATTTTACTCTTGTATATCTTTTTGTTAATAAATTCATTTTATTGCAAACTGTGTAATTCTTGTGTTGATAATTAGAGGCTCTACAAGCTCGCCCGAATCTCACTAAAATCCTTCAGATTGGTCAGATGATAAACTTCCTCCAATTTATAAAATATTAATTCAGTTAACAATCTTTCATGATTGTTCTTTATTGTCAAGGTGAGAATCCTGACTGGTGCCCCGAAATATTGGAAGGAATCATCTGACTCAATATTAATATTAATACAAATATTAATATTTAAGACCAAAATCACTACATTTGTGGTGCCCTCATGTGAGGCTAATCCAAAAATCACTACACAGCTATCCCTGAGAATGAATGGGCTGATGGAGTGAAAAACTTGGATCTTGATCAGGAAACACTGCCAATGGAAAGAGCATTGGGCAAATGAAAGCACAAGATTCAGAACTTTTGTGGCGAACAGAGTCACAATTCTGAAGGCCTCAAAGATCGAACAGTGGAACCATGTTGTAACTGGCTCAAATCCAGCAGATTGCGCCTCAAGAGGGCAGAAGATCAACACTTTCTTGCAAAATGAAAATTGGATCTCAGGCCCAAAATTTCTTTACCAATCCACAGAGGAGTGGCCAAAGAGCATGGAAGAAATTATGATATCTGCAGATGATCCAGAGTTCAAGAAGTCTGTGTTGGTCAATTCAATACAGACCCAACATAATAACAGTTCTGTTAGACTGATGGATCATTTCTCTTCTTGGATAAAGCTTCAGTGCATTGTAGCGTGGATTCTAAAATTTAATACCATGCTGTTGGAACTTGTGCAAAGAGAAAGACACTTACTGCTGCAGAGACTCTAGCCAATTCAAGTAAATGCAAGCAGATAGTGAACAAAAGGATGGAAGATATCAAAGCTAAATGGAAAGGAAGTAACATTTCAGTTGATGATCTGAAGGAGACTGAGCTTGAAATAGTGAAGTATTGTCAAAGAAGTTTGCTGAGGAGATCTCAGCTCTGAAAATTGGGCAAGCCATAAAGAGAAACAGTTCGATCTATAGGTTAAACCCCCAGTTACACAGTGAAGTTTTACGTGTCGGCGGAAGACTTCCCAGTCAACACGTGAGATCATGCGATGATCACAGTGACATCACACAATCCTCATACTGTGATCCTCAACATGTGTGTAAAGCATGAGCTCAATGTGAGTTCATCTGATCCTCATACTGTGATCCTCAGCATGTGTGTAAAGCGTGAGCTCAACGTGAGTTCATCTGATCCTCATACTGTGATCCTCAGCATGTGTGTAAAGCGTGAGCTCATTGTGAATGCTTCACACTCCGGTCCAGTTGGCGGTGGTAAATGCACCATCTAAGCTGGTCTTCCAACCACCATAAAACATGTAAAGAAAAAGGAAAAAGTTGTGCATGGTATTGTTACACCGCAGAAATGGTAAGTGGCCTATTTACATACTTTTAGATGTGCAATGTGGTCTGGTCTTTTTTTTTTTTTTTTAGCAGAGTACTGCTCACACATGCTACATGTGCACCAGCCATTTTACCTTCAGTAATCACACCAAAATTGTTAGCTGCAGCTAGTTTGCATATCAGTATTTGTGAATTGTTAGGCCTGTTATGTCAGATCATTACAACATTACTAACTTTATATTTCAATATATTATTTTTTTTTATTTATACTTATATTTCAATAATTAACAAGCGCTGTAAAACAACAGTAAGCAAGAATGCTGCACTGGTGGAATAGCGTAAACTATTATTGCTCTTTGGATAAAAAGATGAAGTACGCCTACTCTTAGACACTCATATTAAAGATAAAAAGCCTTATTTCACCACGCTATATGACTAGTTTTTTAACAACAACTTCTATCTGCGGAACTGTAGCTGTTTTATGTTAAAAGCTTCAACGTCACTTCCCATTTACCAAAACTCAAAGTGACTGACATTCATCCTCTTATTAACATAACAAGCAACTTTACCCAGACATCAGATGCAACACTACATCATTAAGAATGTAAAGTGTAGATCTACAAAAGTGTAGTTTAAAGTACTTTATGATACACACTTTCTTTAGGATACACAACAATTGTCCAAAGAAGACTTCTTAAACAATTATCAAATACAGTAATCAGTGGCTGTCCTCTCAAACAAAAAAAAAAACTGTAAAAGATTTATGTGTTTCATATAATGTTTTACTAATACAGAAGTTCTTTTTGGCCTGTTAGGATTTGGAAACAAAAATGAAGGCATTGAACAGACAGCAACAAAAAGCTCGTAGAAAATCAAAAAATATAATTTTGGCTCTTCAGAAAAAAAATGAAAACACTTCTGATAGTGAACACTCCTCCAGAGAACTTGAATCAGACTACTCATCAGACGACTCAGGAAATATGCTGAATGTTGTAATAATACTGTCTATATAAATTTAGCGTTTATTTTTACAACAAAGCCACAGTTTTATTTTTTTATTTTTTTGCAGCAGATACCATGTAAAAGAAATGTTGAAGCCTGGTATATTTTAATCATGACAATATTATGTATGTTTTTGTCAGGTACACTATCTCATCCATACTCACAGTAGCTCCAATATAGGTGAGATGGTGAGACAATGTTTTCTGTCTGTATAACAGAACGGGGAAAGATGGGAAGAAGGTGTTGCCACCTGTGCTCCTGACATGTTTGAAAAGTAAGTGTTTAAGTTTTGGTTTGTGCATCTGGATGCTGCTATAGAAATTGTAACGTTAACACCTTGCTCTTTGTGTTTTTAGAATGTGTCAGGTCTTTTCACAAACAAAATGAAATAGAGGTGACGAAGCTAAAAGTAACCACCAGAACAACACCAGACGCGGAATGTATTCACCAAGTAGACATTTTTTTGTCCAACGCCAGCACCAGGCTGAAAAGGAAACCAAATAAAGGAAAAAGCTGACTTTTTGTTTGATTGTTTTTATTGATGGAAATAAAGAATGTGGGTGTAAAAGTTTGAGTTAACTGAATCATTTTAGATAACAGTGAACTAACACAATTATTGTGGTGTTATATGGTGATCTTACAGTATGAGCACACAGTGACCACAGTATGAGCACACAGTGACCACAGTATGAGCACACAGTGAGTGCGCAGTGAAATCACAGTGACCACAGTATGAGCACACAGTGAGTGCGCAGTGAAATCACAGTGACCACAGTATGAGCACACAGTGAGTGCGCAGTGACATCACAGTGACCAGAGTATGAGCACACAGTGAGTGCGCAGTGACATCACAGTGACCACAGTATGAGCACACAGTGAGTGCGCTGTGACATCACAGTGACCACAGTATGAGCACACAGTGAGTGCGCTGTGACATCACAGTGACCACAGTATGAGCACACAGTGACCACAGCACACAGTGAGTGTGATGTGACCTCATATTTCCACCACAGTATGAGTGCACTGTGATTGTGCAGTGACCTCATGTTGTGAACAAAGTATGAGCACACAGTGAGAGCTCTGTGTGGTTACACTTTTAGTTCACTGTGACACTCACATTATGACCGCACCATGAGAATATTGTGAGCTCATAGTGACATCATTGTGAGATCAAATTGTTGACTGGGTTAGCAATGCTGCTATGCCGGAAGAAAGCAAGCGTCCTATGATTATTCCAAAGGATCTTCATGTCACCAACTTAATCCTCCAGAATATTCAGAGAAAACAGGACACAGTGGAAGAAATTACATTACTTCTACACTGCAACAGAAATACTGGATACCAGGTGCCAAATCTGCAATCAGAAAAATGCTTGCAAGATGTGTTATTTGTCGTCGTTTACATTCAAATAAGTAAGTCTGCAAATAATGGCAGACTTACCATCAGACAGGGTGTTACCAGATGATCCACCTTTTACAAGCGTAGGTGTAGATTACTTTGGACCATTCATGGTTAAACGTGGAAGAAGCCTTGTGAAGAAATATGGTGTTATCTTCACTTGCTTAGTGAAGTTTCACTTTGCAGTGAACATTGAAGTGGCTTCTTCATTGGATACCGATTCCTGTCTTAATGCTATACATCGATTTGTAGCCAGAAGAGGACAAGTGAAATTTCTCAGGTCAGACAATGGGACCAATTTTGTAGCTGCTGAGCACGAATTAAGACAATCCATTGAGAAATGGAACAACAAAAATATTCAAGACCATCTTTACCAGCAAGGAATTAAGTGGGTTTTCAATCCTCCCACTGGGTCTCACCATGGCGGGGCATGGGAGAGACTGATACGCTCAATAAGAAAAGTCCTTAATGCTACAGTCAAAGAACAAGTTCTTAATGAGGAATGCCTTCAAACTGTTTTCTGTGAGGCAGAAGCTATAATTAACAGTCATCTAATAACAGCAACATCAAGCAACGTATCACCTATCACTCCGAATCACTTGTTACTCAAAACAAAGCCATCGTTGCCTCCAGGACTGTTTGACAAAGATGACCTGTATTCTAGACGCAAATGGAAACAGGTGCAGTATGTTTCTGATTTGTTTTGGAAACGTTGGTGTCATGAATATTTACCACAACTGCAACAGAGACAAAAGTGGAATGACACAAGAAGAAACTTCTCTGTTGGATACATTGTTCTGGTAGTTGATGACTCCGCCCCTAGGAATTCATGGATGTTAGCAAGAGTTATTGAAACTATTCCTGACAAGAAGGGTCTCGTTTGACAAGTCCGCATTAAGACAAAAACCAACATTTTGGAAAGACCCATAACAAAACTTTGCCTGTTGTAGGAGGCAGAATGAGTAGTGAAGGCAATATGTCTATAGGAACCTAAATTTGTGTTGCTTTGGACTTTAAGAATTTGCTTAGGATATTAAAATAATTTGTCTCCTTCTGTTTAAATTTAAGTAATTGTTTCAAAGAGTTTGAGAACAATTAGGGGCCGGTAATGTAGGAGCCCATTTTGATTGGATTCAGTTTTTGAGTATTTTTGTTTGAGTTGGCTTCATTTGTGAGCTTACTTTGTTTGTGTGTGTGTATCATTTGGATAAATATTTTGTATTTTTACATTGAAAATATGTAATATGTTAAAATTGTATACTGGCTCTTTAAGAATCACGACTGTGAAGCTTTGGCGGTAGTGCGCTCTTTGGAATACAGTGGAGTCGCACAGTTTTCTTTACCGCATCCGTGATATTGACGATCTAAGATTATATTTTGCTTTTTTTAATTTTATTTGTTTTATTTAACTGACAATCAAGATTAAAGTAAGATATTATATCAGAAAATGGACTAAGTGGATTGTTTTATTGGACACGGAGCGAGTGAAACTAAAACTGAAACTAAATGCGCACTCACAGTGCTGGCTAATGCTAATCGTAAATACTCTACAATTATTATTCATGTTGGCACAAATGATGTTTGACTTCTCCAGTCGGAGATCATTAAAATTAACATTAAAGAGGTGTGTGAACTCGCAAGTACAATGCCAGGAGAAGTAATTTGCTCTGGCCCTCTTCCTGTTCGTTGTAGTGATGAGATAGTTAGCAGATTATCATCACTCAATGGCTGGCTGTCTAAGTGGTGTCCGCAGAATAATATAGGTTTCATAGACAATTGGAAAAGTTTTGGGGCAGACCTGACCTGTTGAAAAGAGATGGTATTCATCCATCCTGGGATGGTGCTGCTCTTCTCTCTAGTAATATGGCACATAGTCTTAGAACTAAAACATGACAAACTGGGGCCCAGGTCAGGAAGCAGACATACTGGCTACTACTAATGTTACAGAAGTCAGATAAATCCCAACACATAGAAACTCTTACACCTTGATATTATCACATAGAGACTGTGTCTGTACCCCGAATTAGTAAAAACAAAAAACTTCCAAACCCATTTAAATGGTAAAAATTTAATTGGTGTTCAACAAATAAAAAAATAGAGATAATAATGATAAACAAATGATAAAGCTTGGGTTGTTAAATATTAGATCACTTTCTTCAAAAGCACTTATTGTAAACGATATTATCACAGACAATAATCTAGATGTGCTGTGTTTGACAGAAACCTGGCTAAAACCGGACGATTACATTACTTTAAATGAGTCTAGCCCTCAAGGTTATGATTATCGATACAATCCTCAACAGAAAGGCAAAGTGTTGCTGTAATTTATAGTAATATTTACAGTATCAGCCAGAAGTCTTTCAAATATAATTCCTTCGAAGTGATGGTGCTTTACGTAACATTATGTAAGTTGACATTTGTGCTGGTTACTGGCATTACTGACATTTGTCCAGGCCACCAGGACACCATACAGACTTTATCAAAGAAATTGCTGATTTTCTATCAGAATTAGTACTAGCTGCAGATAAAGTCCTTGTTGTTGGTGATTTTAATATCCATGTAGATAATAAAAAAGACTCATTGGGATTGGCATTTACAAACATTCTAAACTCTATTGGTGTTAGACAACATGTGTCAGGACCCACTCATTGTCGTAATCATACTTTAGATCTAATATTGTCACATGGAATCGATATTGATGCCGTTGAAATTCTGCAGCAGAGTGACAACATCTCAGATCATTATCTAGTCTTGTGTATATTACATTTAGTCAAAGCGGCTAAACTGCCTCCCTGCCATAAATATGGTAGAACCATCACTTCTACCACTAAAGATCGCTTTATAAATAATCTTCCTGATCAGTTTCATCACCTTAGCATACCAGACAGCTTAGAAGACCTCGATGTTGCAACAGAAACTATTGCCTCTGTGTTTTCCAGCACATTAGACTCAGTTGCTCCTTTGTGTTTAAAAAAGATTAAGGAAATTAACCCAACGCCATGGTACAATGAGCACACTCGGGCCCTAAAAACAGCACCTAGAAAAATGGAGCGCAGCCGGAAGAAAACAAAACTAGAAGTATTTCACATTTCGTGGAGAGAGAGAATGATTGAGCCTTAAAAACTGCTAGATCTGCCTATTTTTCAAAACTTTTAGAAGAAAATAAACACAACCCTAGGTATTTATTTGATACAGTGGCTAAATTAACAAGAAATAAAGCTTCAACTTCTGATGTTTCCAAAGAGCACAGCAGTAATGACTTCATGAACTTCTTTACTTGCAAGATTGATAATATTAGAGAAAAAATGATAACCATGCAACTGTCTACTACAGTATTGTGTCAGACAGTGCATTGTAGTGTCCCTGAAGAAAAATTCAATTCATTTACTGCTTTAGGAGAGGAAGAATTGTCTAAACTTGTTAAATCATCAAAATCAACAACATGTATGTTAGAACCCTATACCAACTAAGCTTTTGAAAGAGATGCTTCCAGAGGTCATAGATCCTCTTCTTAATATCATTAATTCATCTTTATCACTAGGATATGTACCAACAACTTTTAAGCTGGCAGTTATTAAACCTCTTATTAAAAAAACACAACTTGATCCTAGAGAATTAGTCAACTACAGGCGGATTTCAAATCTCACTTTTCTGTCAAAAATACTAGAAAAGACAGTTTCATCACAACTATGTTCCTTTTTAGAAAGAGATAGTATCTGTGAGGATTTCCAGTCAGGATTTAGACCGTACCATAGTACTGAGACTGCTCTTATTAGAGTTACTAATGATTTGCTCTTATCATCAGATCGTGGTTGTTAGTGTTACTGGATCTTAGTGCTGCATTTGACACTATTGATCACAATATTCTTCTAAATAGACTCGAAAACTATGTTGGCATTAGTGGAATTGCATTGGCATGGTTCAAATCATACTTATCTAACCGTTATCAGTTTGTAGTAGTAAACGATGAGATGTCATATCAATCACAAGTTAAATATGGAGTACCGCAAGGCTCAGTATTAGGACTGTTGCTTTTCACTCTGTACATGCTACTCTTGGAAGATATCATTAGGAAGCATGCTGTTAGTTTTCATTGTTACGCTGATGATACTCAGCTCTATATTTCTTCGCGCCCTGACAAAACTTACCAATTCGCTAAATTAACAGAATGTATAACTGATATAAAAAACTGGATGACCAGTAATTTCCTACTACTAAATTCAGAAAAAACAGAGATTCAAATTTTTGGACCGAAAACTTCTTCACGCAATAATCTAGAATACTGTCTAACACTTGATGGCTGCTCTGTTAAGTCTTCGTCTTCAGCTAGGAACCTCGGTGTGCTCTTTGATACCAATCTTTCATTTGAAGGCCATGTTACTAGCATCTGTAAAACCACATTCTTCCATCTTAAAAATATATCTAAACTACAACATATGCAACAATGAAAAATGCAGAACAATTAGTTCATGTGTTCATGACCTCAAGGCTAGATTACTGTAACGCTTTACTGGGTGGTTGTTCATCCCGCTTGATAAATAAACTACAGCTCATACAAAATGCAGCAGCTAGAGTTCTTACTAGAACTAGGAAGTATGACCATATTAGTCCAGTTCTGTCATCACTGCATTGGCTTCCTGTTAAACATCATAACACTTCCTATTACACCAGATGTACTCGGTACATCAGAAAAAGAATGGCATCTACGCTAATATTAGTCTTTCTGTTTATCCCAAGGTTTACCGTAGTCAACCGGATCCGGGCGGAATCCAGCTGAGACCAAGGAACGGCGCCATGACACGACGACAACACAGCCCTGAAGTACCAGCAGAGATTGAGTCGACTAGATCTGTGGCACTGGCTGTCGTGTTGATGATGTCTTCACAATGGATGCATTGTGAAGACATCATCAACACGACAGCCAGTGCCACAGTTCCTCAACAAACCGTCCATACCGGCGTGATGAATACGATCCTCAACTGGACACGACCACAACGCAGCCCTGAAGTATCAGCAGAAATCAAGTCAACTAGATCATCCATTGTGAAGGCCTCATCAACATGACAGCAAGTAGCACAGTTCCTCAACAAACCGCCCATACTGGCGTGATGAATACGATCCTCAACTGGATGGAACTGAAATAAATACTTTGATTGTTGTGATCCTATCAGATTTATGATAGCAACCTGAATCGTAACAAAGCACTGTTCGCCAGAGGAGAACTGGCCCCCCAACTAAGCCTGGTTTCTCCCAAGGTTTTTTTTTTCTCCATTTTAACACCTATTTGCCACTTGTTTGCCACCTGATGTCACCTGATGGAGTTTGGGTTCCTTGCCGCTGTCGCCTTTGGCTTGCTTAGTTGGGGACACTTGACATTTGACTTGACATTTGATATACAACAGTACTCTTGACATTTATTCAACAGTGCTTTGATCTGCCTGCATTGACACTATTCTTTAAGAGCTGCTGTGCAGCCAAAATTTATGTACCAGTTATCAATATAAAGCTGCTTTGACACAATCTGCATTGTAAAAAGCGCTATATAAATAAAGGTGACTTGACTTGAGAAATATTTATTAATTATTTCAAAATCACAGATTGGTTGTTCTTATACTGACTGTACAATGAATGTACACATTATTTAACCATATAAAAAAATACACGATTATACAGGTCAATAGTCATGAAGCTTAATATAATATTTAAAAAAAAAAGTGTAACTTTACAATAAGGTCTCATTTGGTAACTATAACAAAGTCCACTAAAGGCAAGCGTAGTGAGAACCCAAGTGCAGTTTTAATAACATTCCAAAACATGAACAAAAACAACGATGTGGCTTGACATGGCTTGACTTGAATAAAGAATAAACACTCACCAATAGCGGGTTACATCAACAAAGCTAGACAAGATAACAATGAAACAAGAAGGCTATTTATACAAAGAGACTAATGACAAACAAGGAACACCTGTGAACAATCAAGACAAAGAACCATAAGGTGTGTTCGACATCGACTGCGGCTGGATGTAACCAATCGGCGAGAGTAGCCGCATACAGGCGGGGAGGAGCTGAAAACGGAGACGTGAAGTCGGAGACTTTCTTCTTCCGATAGTGACGCTTGTGCTGCGTTTGCATACTTTTTATCACAGTTAAATGAATATTTGACTAATACACTGATGTTTCAGAGACATTTTCATTCAATATTTTATGAACTGCTTACAGCATCTGTTTGTACAAGAATAAAGTTCAATATAAGCATATACTATATAAAAACTAATGTAGTGGGGTCTTAGTTTTTTATCAGTTTTATTTTAATAAACATGACACAATATAACATTGCAACTACATGAAAAGAGCTTTAACTCTTATCAAAATACAGATTTGTGAGCATTAGTGAAACTAAAGGTGTGACAATAAACACGTTGTCATGCGGTGAATCCGCCAATCATGAAACAGCTGTGTCGTCATCAGCGCTCATGCAGCTCCTCTTGAGAAACTGCGCTGGCTGAGTTAGGTGGCTGATCTCGAATCGCTCTTGCTGTACTTTGAAGCCATACATCACAGTCACATGGCGTCGGCGCTGTCTCAAGTCGGACAAAATTTCTTACCGGCATGCACTGCTTTAAGTCAGGCACTGATTGGTCTGTGCAGCGCTGCATCAATTCGAACAAACCTAAACAGGACAGAACTGAAGTCACATGACTAGAACAACCAATGAGAACATGACACATGAGACAGGGGAAGCACATGACATGATCACATGAGGGCAAAGGAATCACATGACACAAAGCATATGGCAAAACAAGGAAAACAAACAAAGCAAATAAACAAAGCATAACTACAAAAATATACCATATAACATGAACATGAAACACCAAAACAAGACTGGCGTGGTGGCCGTGGTGTGATGAGGTTCTGGCGTGGCGTGACGAGGCACTGGCGTGGCGGCCATCTCGGGGTGAGACACTGGTGTGGTGGGCCTTAGTGCGAAGCGGCCGGCTCGTGGCGTGGTTCAGGAAGGGCATAAACAGGTCTTGGCATGGCAGTCTGTGGTTGAGCAGGCATGGCTTGAGTAGTAGGTGGCTGGACGTACACAACTCCAGACATGACAGTTGGGGCGTGGAGGCCCTCAGGTGTGGTGGATACTGTAGGGTTGCGAGGCTCCTCATCTGCAACTTCTACAGTAAATGATGAACCAGCCAGCAAGAGTGCGTGGTCAATGTATTGTTGTGTAGGGAAAAGTGGATTTTCCCCCCAGGCAGTTGTGAACGAAGGGGTTCATTGAGTCCATGGTGAAAAATGTCCTTGAGTGCCACGTCATTGAACTCACACAATGGCATGCGTCACAAAAATCCTGGACATAATCCTCAATCGAAAGTTTACCTTGACGGAGGCTCAGGAGGTAAACTGCTGGGTTCATGGTTGGTCTAGCTTTCTGTAACAAAGTCCACTGGAGGCGAGCGTAGTGAGAACTAGTGATGTTACGTTCTGTGCCGAGGCTTCGGAGCGTGTGTCGAGAAATCCTGGAAGCTTTCAGTGAAGCGCGTATCGAGGCTTGTATCGCTTTAGATCAATGACATCATTGATGACGTTCAAAGCCTCGCTTCTGCCTGACTGGTTCAGGATGCTGTTCAAACCTTGGCGCGACATTTTGACAGATATATAAACCATGGGATCCCCTCAGAATTTGTGGTTTTAGAATAATAATATCACCCCTCCTCCCTGTTATGACCAAATTATTTATTTACACACATTTGATAACCCCATTCATTTGAAGCCAATATGTTTATTACACAGTCATTATATACAACCAGAAAATACACAGTATATTCAAATAAGTCTAAGTGTAAATTGATTTTTTTTCTTCACTGTTATTTCTAAGCCTTAACTGGTGAAAAATAGTGTATCACAGATAACATCAGGTCATCTCTGTAATGTATCTGCTTGTTTTACACTCTTTGACCACCAGGTGGTATTGTGAGCAAATGAAGCCTCGAGAAATGAACCCTTTTGTGAACCACTTGGCTGAAAAGCTTTAATGCTTCATGAGGCTTCATCTCGCCATCACTAGTGAGAACCCAAGTGCAGTTTTAATAACATTCCAAAACATGAACAAAAACTAAGACGTTACATGGCATGGCTTAACTTGAATACAGAATAAACACTCACCAATAGCGGGTTACATCAACAACAAAGCTAGACAAGATAACAATGAAACAAGAGGGCTAGGTAACGCTTTAGATTACAGCCCGGAAAGTACTGCATAATTACAATGAATTTACAGCATAACTTTCAATAATTATAGTGTAACTATACAGTAAGTATGTGTAAATATAGGGGAACAATATGTAAAGTATTGGGAATAAAGGGGTAACAACCAGGAAAATAACAAATTATTTATACTGTAAATATTTTATAACTAAGGGGTAAATATGACATTACTGGCCGTAAATTAAAGTGTAGCTTGTTACCCTCTTATTTCATGTAGTTACAGGGTAAGTATGACATTACGGGCCGTAAATTAAAGTGGAGCTTGTTACCCTCTTATTTCATGTAGTTACAGGGTAAGTAATTAATAAAATGCAAACAATCTGATATCACTGACTCTGAAACCTTTATTTGAAAAACAACTTTATTAAAAACAGGTCTACAACACTTATTAATAATTTTTTTAAATCAACTTTTCATTTCAAACTCTAAAGTCCTGACAGAAAGTAACAAGTTTTGTCCATTTTTTGGTTGTTGTTGTTTCTCGCTTGGCTTCCTCCTGCTCTTGTTTCTCAGCTGATGAATCTTAAGAAGGAATCCCGTTGCTATTCTGTATTATAAGAAAATACAGTACACACAGAAATTCATGGTTTAGGCTATTCATCTTTTCACTTCCGACCAGCTGTCACCAGCGCCTGCTTGAGAGTCAACTTCGAGTTCGATGAAGCATATTGAAATGAGCAACGTGAAGCTTTCATGGCGTTCCACACGAATGGCGTTTCACACGAATCTCCCGTGAGAACTGCCATCTCTGTTATTCTGTCTTGTTTGTTTCTCGTTCTCATTAACTGTTATTCTGTGTATTGTGTTGTGAGCATTACTAAAAAAAAACTTAAAAAAAAAAAAAAAAAAAACTGACGGCATCCAACATCTGCGTGAGTTTACGCTACGTCACGCTTCAAGTTACGTCAAGCATGAACTCTCAACCCTCGCATGCACGCGCAGAAGACAGCTGGTCGAAAGTTTTAAAAATATTAAAATATATGGTATTTTTCTTACAAATACGTATCGTTTCACTTCAGAAGACATCGATTCATCCATTGGGGTCGTATGGATTACTGTAGTTAATGCTGTTTGTGCTGTTTGATGCTTCGACTTTTGGAACACGTGAGCTTGCATTATAAAGCGTTCCCAGATGATTTATTTTTTTCCTAAAATCCTTTTTGTGTTCATCTTAAGAAGGTTGTATACATCTCAGATGGCATGAGGGTAAATGATGAGTACATTTCCGGGTGTACTGTATTTTTTAAATACAGAATAGCAAATGGGATTCCCTCTTAAGATTCATCAGTGGAAAGAAAGAAAAAGAGGAACAAGAGGAGGAGGAAGCCAAGTAAGAGAAACGAATAAGAAGTGTTGTAACTTTAAATCTGTTTTGAAATAAGTTGTTTTTCAAATAAAGTTTTCCAAGTGATATGACTGTTTGCGTTTTTATTTATTTATTTATTTATTTATTTTTTATTAATTACTTACCCTGTTACTACATGAAACAAGAGTGTAACAAGCTCCACTTTAATTTACGGCCCGTAATGTCATACTTACCCTGTAACTACATGAAATAAGAGGGTAACAAGCTCCACTTTAATTTACGGCCCGTAATGACATACTTACCCTGTAACTACATGAAATAAGAGGGTAACAAGCTCCACTTTAATTCACGGCCCGTAATGTCATACTTACCCTGTAACTACATGAAATAAGAGGGTAACAAGCTCCACTTTAATTTACGGCCCATAATGTCATACTTTCAATACAATACAATAATACAATGTTTATTTATATAGCACATTTAAAACAACTGAAGTCGACCAAAGTGTTGCACAGAGTATGCAAAAAAAGAACAGTCAACAGGGTTACAAACAATAAGACAATCTATAGAACAAACACTGTAAAATGGATGAGGTGTATTAAAATATACGATCATTGCACAGCAAGTCAGGAGATGTTGAATGCCAAGGAGAAATAAGTTTTAAGAGTAGACTTAAAAATAGACAGAGTGGTAGCAGCTCGAATTTGAATTGGAAGACTATTCCACTACTTACCCTGTAACTACATGAAATAAGAGGGTAACAAGCTCCACTTTAATTTACGGCCCGTAATGTCATATTTACCCCTTAGTTATATGTCATAAGTACCCCTTAGTTATAAAATATTTACAGTATAAAATAATTTGTTATTTTCCTGGTTGTTACCCCTTTATTCCCAATACTTCACATATTGTTCCCCTATACTTACACATACTTACTGTATAGTTACACTATAAATAGTGAAAGTTACGCTGTAAATTTGTTGTAATTACGCAGTACTTTCCGGGCTGTAATCTAAAGTGTTACCGAGGGCTATTTATACAAAGAGACTAATGACAAACAAGGAACACCTGTGAAAAATCAAGACAACCAATGACAGGACAGAACTGAAATCACATGACTAGAATAACCAATGAGAACATGACACATGAGACAGGGGAAGCACATGACATGGTCACATGAGGGCAAAGGAATCACATGACACAAAAGCACATGGCAAAAGGAAAACAAACAAAGCAAAGAAACAAAGCATAACTACAAAAATAAACCATATAATGTGACCATGAAACAACACCAAAACAAGACATTACAGTAACATTAGTTAATTCATAAACTATCATAAATTAACAATAAGCAATATATTTTAAAGCATTTATTAACCTTTCTTAATGTTAGATAAAAATGTTCATGTTCATGTTAGTTCACAGTGCATTAACTAATGTTTACAGATAGAACTTTTGATCTTAAAAATATATTAGTAATTGTTGAGATTAATATTAACTAAGATTGATAAATGCTGTAGAAGTATCGTTCATTCTTAGTTCATATTAGCTAATGTAGTAAACTAATAGTAACAAATTAAACCTTATTCTTAAGTGTTACCAAAAAAAAAGGTTGTTACATTTTATATATTAATAAGACCGGTTAACTATATTCATTGCAATTTTTAGAAAATGTGGTTGTGTGTTTTTCTTTGTGGTGTTGAAAACATTATTTTTCCAAAGCACGAGACAAACAAGTATAATGTTATTGAGGTTTAGAGATAGGCTGTATCCTGCAGCCTTCAGGTGAGACCACAGCTTTAACACTAACATCTATCCATCTGCTTTCTCTCAGTCACACTACATTGTCTTTCTCTGTTTCGTTCACTTTCTCACTCTCTCCGCTTTACTTTCTTCTCACGACAGGAAACTGTCAATCATGTCAACAACGTTTTGTATACAGTACATGCTAATGCTCTATACATACTCCTCTGCTAACACTATACAGACAATATTTAGTGAATTACTGATATATGGGAACTTTTCTTGAATTCTCTCTGGAGCCCAATCCTCCTGAAGTGAACCATCACATTTCTCACCTGAGTAAAAAACAAACAAACAAAAAACAAACAAACTGTAAAACACTTTTTAAAGTAGTGTCATCAAGATGAGGAAAAGTGAAAAAAGTGAGAATGCTGTACACCAGAAATGCTAACTATGTTTGTTAAAGAACTGTCAATCAGAAAAACATTAATAAAATTCTTCTAAATTTGCAATTAACATAGCCATTATAGCCCACAGAATCATATCCCACTCCCTCAATAAAGCCTGCTGCTATAATGACATACCTTCAATTAAAATATGGGCAAGTAAATAAGTAAATATTCATATGCCTGAATATAAGTAATAGAATAATTTTACCTTTCAGATGAATCTCTTTTACTGGTATTCTGCTTTGTCTGTAATTGGTTATGTAATTAGTATCAGCTAAATTGTCACAATAAAATTTTAAATACAAAGTTTTAGTATTTTACATTTATTGACAAATGTTTCTATTTATTTCCTATAATAACACATTGGCTAATGCATCATCATCCTGCACATGCTAAACTTATATCTAAATATGTTACAATTTAAAAGTGAATCCACATTGTTCTTAAGAGGGGCATCTTTCTCCATCCTACCCTTATTACTGAATAGGCAGATGCGCAACTACACATTTGCTGAGGGTTATGCAAAACCAGTATCGGCACTAAGTTATTCAGTCAAGAGCAGTTTTGTTGTTTGATTAACATAAAGAACACAGACAGCAGCAGGTTGTATAGGCTGCTGTTACTTTAAGATGCACGGATACAATACATCCAATTACTTTCTCAACCTTTTAAGTTCACTTAAGACCACCTGACAGTGTTTACAAGGATACTCACCAAGAAGGGTATTTTGACATAATTGGATGTGTTCCATTCTCACGAAAGAGTGTGTGCGTGCTTTGGGTGCACAGAAAAAAGCGCGCCAGTAACCTACTGTATTGAGTTCTCTGTGCTTGAATGTATAAATTGACAAGACTTAAAAAGCTGTTTTTTTATGTTTCTGCCATTGAATAAAAAATAAAAAAGGTAATTGTGACTTTTCATCTCACAATTGCGACTTTTTTTCTCAGAATTGTGTGATAAAAAAAGTCACAACTCTGAGTTATAAAGTCAGAATTGCTTGATATAAACTCGCAATTGCGAGTTAAGTCAGAATTGTGTGATATAAAGTTGAAATTGTGTGTTACAAAGTCAGAATTGTGAGATATAAACTTGCAATTATCTTTTAAATTGTTTTATTCTGTGGTGGAAACAAGCTTCCATAGTTAAAGCTTTTTTCCACCACTAAATAAAACAATAAAAAAGTAATTGCAACTTTTTATCTCACAATTCTGACTTTATAACTTGCAATTGTTACTTTATATCACGCAATTCTGACTTTATAACATGACTTTCTAACTCACAATTGTGTTTATATCTTGCAATTCACACAATTCTGAGAAAAAAAGTCAGAATTGCGAGATTATATCTTCGAGTTATATGCTTCGATAGCATAGGTTATTGTTTCTGACAATAGTTTCTGACCATTTTGGGGCCCTCTATGAGATCTCTATTGGAGCACCTCTTCTTTCCCTCACAACACTCAAATCTTTTAAACATTAAACATTTATATGTACGTTTGAACTTCTCTCATTAGGGGGAACCTAATTCACAACATGTGCGTATGCACATGAGTTTGTTCTTAATCTCATTCTAATCTTGATGAATTTGGAGTAACCTATTCTAAATGAGTGTCTGCATGCCTGAGGTAAGTAGTTTACATAAAACACACCCAAACGATGTCCATATAAGGGCATTCTGCACACCTTTTTGTCTTTCATCACTCTCAGCAAACATGACGCTCTCTAAAGACTCAGAGCATGTAAACACATGTAAACACACCTAAGAGCATGTAAACACAGTAAACACCTTTCATACAGACATTACAGACCTCTGATTAGTTAGCTGTACACTTGCATATCTGCGTCTTTATACAGAGCTAACTCAGCTTGAACTACAATGCGCCGTTTTTTACTGATAGGCTAAGGCTGTTACATGTCATGTCTCTGTCTGCCCCTGTGACCTAGTTTCCCTGTTCTGTTAATTAGTTCATTTGATTCACCTGTTCCTTGTTAATTATCCTGTCACCTAGTTTAGTTCCTTTTGTTAGTCCCTTGTATATATACCCTGTGTTTCTAGTCTTGTGTTGTCCGGTATTGTTTATGCTACGTTGTTGTATGTTCCGTTGGATTCCTGTTTCTCTACAAGTAAAGTCTTATATTCACCCTATCTCCTCGTCGTGTGCTTTGTATACCAGCAACCGTAACAAGGGCTATGTGAAATAGGCTATAGCCTATTTAAAATCTATATATTTAAAATTTCATCTTAACATGCTTATAAGGCCACCAAGCATGTGTGATTTTTGCATACGAGTGGTTTCAGTTGTTCTTACATTTTTGTGTAATTTAGGATACATTTTAAAAGGAAAGTTATCATGAACCATGATTTGTTGGTGAAAATGTTCGTACACAGATTTCATGCTCAAATTCTTGCATTCACATGCTTAGTGACTGAGATCCAATGTTCTTAGGCTTTTATTTAATACTTTTTTAAATTATATAAATAAGATGCCTCTTATTAAACATTTAAATTATTCACCAACTTATGTAGGCTATATGATTTTTTTTTCTGTTCACACTGCAGTCGCACATATTGGTTGTCAAAATAACTACACTAATGTGCAGTGATTCAGTGTAGCAATTTAAAGCGGAACTCAGTAAGATTTGCAAAGCTCCCCCTACAGGTTTCTTCAGTGAATCACACTGTCGTAAATACTCCAAGTGCAGCTCTGGACTACAATGTCTACAAAGCTCACCAGCGCAGTAGTTTTGCAAATAAAGAGGAGGTGGGTAATTTGCAAATACAGTACACTCAAGTTTTCGAAATGGTCTTATAAAGTCATAATATATACATTGTTTTTGAATTACCGCAAAGCATTTTGTCACTCTCGCGTGAGCGTGAACGTGAACATGAGGCGAGATTGTCGGGTCGATGCAGCTCAACTTGCAAGTGCTGTATTCTGGCGTAGACGTGCCAAGAGGGGGTTAGTGCACGCTTCAAACACACCACTACAAGTTAATTAACCATTGTAAGGACTTAGAAAGCTATTTATGAAGGTAAAAAAAGTTACTTAGTTCTGCTTTAAGTTAGTTTACAATGAAAATTTCAGATTGTTCACAATTTATTTTTCAAATTAATTCAATTCAAATTATCAAATTCAAATTATCCAAATTTAAACCCATTGATTTTCCAGTTTACCATACTAAGTAGGCCTAAATTAAATTAACAAAAACAAAATTATAACATATTAATAGCCTACCTTTTTGTTACACCACATTGAATTTAGTAAACTTTGCCCTATAATTATGTGAACAAAACAAAAGCTATAATGAGAATCCCACTATGTTTTAAACTTTTTTGACTAGGCTATAGGCCTAGACCTAGGCTATTCAATTTATGGGATGTGATTGGTGCATTTCATTTGGATAATATGAGTATTTAAAATACTTCACATGATATAGCTGTTAGTAATAATACTGACCTTTAGATTTTATTTTCACGTCTGAATGGAACACTTTTTTTATTTTTGTCGCAACCAACCCAATATAGCCTATAGGCTACACTAAATATTTAGAATAACATTTTGAAAAGTTCTAAAGAGTTGGTAAAACTATCTGACTTGGTTCACGATTCAAGTTGAATTATTTGGACAGATCGCTCGCACACTGAATCGTATGCGTTCTCGGCTACTCGCGGGTAAACATTAACGCGATACTTTGGAACAGCGAACAGTAAGGCGATAGAAGTGGAAATGCTTTCCGAAAACCTGGAAAAACGTATCGTTTGCCAAGTGGAAGGTGTTTTTTTAAACCTATGTGTAATGAATTTGAGTTGACGTTACAATACCTGATGGCCACTAGATGGCACTCCCTTGCTGTTAGTTGTTGTTGTTGCTGTGTGCCGAGTAAACCAGTGCAAAGCAGTGCAGTCATGTCTCCTGGGGTGCTTCTCAATTCTTATTTGTGCATCCTCGTTTCCTTTCCTTGCATCTTAGCTCCACCCCTTCAGGATGCAAGGGAAGGATGCAAAGGAAAAGATAAGAGGACGGAGGAACTGAATCAAGTGAAATGATATATCCTCGCTCCCTTTAGCTTCACTTCAAAGCATCATCAGCTGCACTCCAGGGATCTGTCCATATGTTATTAAAGTTTGGTTATTTAAAAAAATGATAATACATATTAATATTAATATGTATTATAATATTCTTAATGTGTCCTCGCTCATGACTCCTCAGGAAGCCTCCTCACTCCTCGTTCCTCACCTCCTCGCGGTGCAATTAGAGAATTAAGATGTCCTTCAAGATGGCTGAGCTCGATCGTTTTCCGG
Source organism: Chanodichthys erythropterus (assembly GCF_024489055.1). Taxonomy (NCBI): domain Eukaryota; kingdom Metazoa; phylum Chordata; class Actinopteri; order Cypriniformes; family Xenocyprididae; genus Chanodichthys; species Chanodichthys erythropterus. Next base: position 132,944 of record NC_090243.1, read on the forward strand.
GTCATAGGATGGAGGACGGAGGAGCGAGGAGACGAGGAGGGATATTGAGAAGCACCCCGGTTCTCTCCGTGAATGCTCTGAAACGGAACAGAATATAAAGAGTTATTATAGCATATTGATGCAGACATAACAATATGCCATAACAATATGCAATAGTACTGCCACAGCAGACGTTTTTTGAAAGGTAGGCCTACCTAATTTTCTGTGTAATGTTGTGTAATGTGAGTAAATTTTTAAAGAGATGGTTACATTCATTAGCCTACATTAACTAGCTAGACTAATTACATTTTTAATTTAAACAGCATTCATAGAGAAAAATGTTGGGACTGCATTTGATCCATCTAGAATTGATTTGGTAATAAAATTCGGTTTGAAAGTTTGCATTCCGTTCTTGAAATACTACTTTCCTCCTGAAACCCTACCAACAGATACTTTTGAGAAGACGTTTTGACCAGGGCAGGGAGGCTAAAGGTCATGTTTACCCTCTAGAAAATCTCGCCATATTCGAGATGGTCCTCACTGCAGAACACAAGATCCAGGGGGCGATCCAACCCCTCCCACTTCACATATCCCTAAACCTACCCGTCTCCGCCCCCTGGTTCTAGATCTAACTCCTCCCACTTTACAATACCTTAACCTACCCGACTCCACCCCCTGGATCTCCAGTGTTCTGCAGTGCGGGGCTACTGCCATATTCCACCGGTAACACCGGTAACACAAAATTATTAATGCTTGCATTATATTACTGTGTTAACTATTAGTTTTCAAAATGATGCATTTCCCAAAACATACGCCTAAAACAATTTGAGATTCGTGTTTGTTAACGTTTCCCTATAGACTGCTTGGCATAGGTGATGTTATCTGAAAAGGAAAGTAATTTCAGAGGCAGAGAAAGTTAGCCTATTAGATTTTGATTACAAGTTATGAAACAGATTTTTTTTTTCTTTGCAATAACATTAACTGGTGAATTGTGCACAGTTATACAAAAAATGTTAAAAAGTGATGCTCTACCAACAAAAGAGGAGGTGCAACCAGAAATCAAAAATTCATGTAAATTGGAAAAAGGTGCAACACTCACTCTTTAAGAAATCCAACTTTATTGATTAAAAAACACGTAGGCCTAACTATTCAGCCATTGTCAATGCCTTCATCAAACAATTGTGCACAATTACCAGGACGGTATATTAAGAAAGAGTTATGATTGGCATAGGTCTACTTAGTAAGTCAAACAAAGTCAAACTATGGACCAAGCAATTATTTTCTGTAAGTCTGCTTACAGTGTAACATTGAAAAACAAACACAAATGTCTTGGGGTAGTCACAGTTATGAAATAACATTGAAGCTCTTACAAAACCATTTTGTGCAAATTACACATTTTTTTGCTGCCCTGCAACTGCTTTGTTTTCTGTAAGCTGAGATGAAAAAAAATTCAAATGACGCACACTTCTCAAGTTTCCTAGCTCTGTTGGAGCCACATAAGTCCTTAATGTGGTCCTTTTTAACCATAGTGCACGTGCCTGCACTGTGAAAATCGCAAGAAACATCTGACCAAATCTGCTTATATAATATGTGTGATACCTGATTGTTAAACTGGAGAACAGCTGGGTTACCCTTCTTATATATTATTTTAAAGTCTCACATTGTAATTGCATTTTTGTAGCATTAAATATTAATTTTCTTGTTTTATGGAAAAAAGATTTGAATAATCATATAATGTTTAAAAGACGTGTTTTGTTTATAGAACTGTTCTATAAAATCAATATTAATATGAAAATCAACAATAATATGAAAATCAACATATTGCTTTTAAAAATATAAGCTGTCTATTATCGATACAAAAATTTAAAAAAATGGTGCAATTCACATTATTCACCAATAGGTGGCGCCACTATACTCTAAACTGAATGCATTAGGGAGAAGTATTCATGAAATAGCAGCAAATTTGAGTCACAATAGCTCCACCTAGTGGTAAGTATAGTATTAAGGTTGGGATTGAGTCTGTGCTGAAGCTCAGAAAAAAGGAAAAGCAGTGTAAAACAAAAGACAATAACGTAACATAGTACAGGTGTAGGGGCTAATAAGGCTTTAGTTTTTTATGCTCAAAGCATATTTCTCTGCCTCCAACTGTCTTGCTCTCTTTCTCTCTGTATCTGGTCAATTACACAGGAGAGAGAAGCGGCACAGAGGGCAGCCCAAGAGCTATGAAATGAGAGTGTATTTCAAAAGTGGAGCAGCACCTGTGTCTCAGAGCATCCCATTCATTACATAACTCCCTAGAGTATTTGAGTGGGCATGCACGATTGTTTATGTGTGGGATTTGTATGTTTGTCTAATTTCGTATGTGCCTGTGGCTTCAAGAGATAGTTCAGCCAAAAATGAAAATTTGGTCTTTTACTCTCTCTCTTATGTTCTCCCAAACCCTTTCTTTCTTTTGTGGAACACAAAAGGAGGTGTTTTGACAAAATTAACACTGCTATTTTTGTAGTCCATATGACTTCTATTCGGTTGTACATATATTCTGTTCTAAGTCTTATGAAGCCATATATGATAAAAGTGTGATCATATACTGAGTGATAAACAGGTTAACTGAGGTCAAATTTAAAGGCAGCTCACATCATTCCCTGAATTTTTCTGTCCTCACTTTCTCTTTCTTTTTTTTTAATTCTCAATGTAGAGTGATATTATGTTCCTTTACATAAGATCTCAGCTGGTTTGCCTTGGTGCCAAACCATCTCAGGATCTGTCATTCCAAACTGCAGTGTTGTTTTTATCCTCCCTTATCTACTCATCCCCTCCATTTATAGAATCTTTCTCTCACATTTCCTTTAAACTATTTCATCTCAGTTATGCTGCCGCCTGTGTGTGTTACCTGCACTGTGATAAGTGTGTGATGGACGACGGGTGTCATTTGTCTTTGTTCTCCTTGGAGTAACGAGTACACACACACACACACACACACACACACACACACACACACACACACACACACACACACACACACACACACACACACACACACACACACACACACACACACACACAGGGGCCAATGCGATGATGAGTGTGAGATTCCTGTGGTCCTGCACACTGGAGACCACAAACAACAATGAATTGTGGGGTAGCCACTCCAGACTATTGAATGATGTAGCTGGGAACTCATTCTTCCAAACAAACACTTCAGAAAAAATATGCTACAAGTATTTATATTGTCAACTGTATACTTACAGTATATAGTTCACTCGTAGTATTGTTGTAGTACAAACAAAAAACGTAGTTATCTACTCAAAATTTACTACTGTTTCATTTTAACTATACTTAAAAGTATACTTCTATACACTAAAAAGTGTGTAAAGCAGTATCGAAATAGTACAGTTACAATTATTAATACCATTGATATTAGTATAATTACTACATTAAGTTTCACAATTAGGGCTTAGATTAAGCCAGGAGTAGGCCTTAGTTAAATAAGCTTTTATAAACATGAACATTTGAATATTATATATATATATATATATATATATATATATATATATATATATACACACACACAACTGTCCTGTCTGGTTCTCGAATCTGATAGCCGTGTGATATTTCAGTGATAACAGCACTCCTACCTTTTCACCGTTTGTATCACTCCGCTAGAAGTGACCGAATACTACATTTGTTGTACCACAAACTGTAGTTTTAATAGTTTTTTAGGCGAGAATGTAGTTGTTTAGACCTGAAATATGTGACTCATATTTAATCATAGCGCCTATTTTACAATTTGGTTTGACGTTTTCTAAGATGCGAGCTCCAGGGCATCAGCAGCCATCCATTGATCGTGTATGCGCCTTTTTACAGTTTATGGTATGCGCCAACAACAGCTTCATCTCGAACAGTGCTTCGGGGATTTACCGCTGGCCCTTTAGTGGTTAAACATGAGACATATTTCAATTTGAGTACATAAAAAGGGCAATCTTTGGTCTTATTAATCTATTATTTGTTCCAGAGCAAGTCGAATTGTTGCTATGTTAAATATGATAATAATAACTTACATCCTTTATATAGCATAGCATATTGGCTAACGTTACAACTAGATGGGAAATCAGAAGTCAAGTCAAGTCACCTTTATTTATATAGTGCTTTTTACAATGCAGATTGTATCAAAGCAGGTTTACATTGATAACTGGTACATAATTTGGCTGCACAGCAGCTCTTAATGATGTCAATGCAGGCAGATCAGAATGAATAAATGTCAAAAATACTATTGAATTTTTATATTGGCAAGTGTCCCCAACTAAGCAAGCCAAAGGCGACAGCGGCAAGGAACCCAAACTCCATCAGGTGACATCAGGTGGCAAACAAGTGGAAAATAGGTGTTAAAACGGAGAAAAAAAAAACCTTGGGAGAAACCAGGCTTAGTAGGGGGGCCAGTTCTCCTCTGGCGAACAGTGCTTTGTTACAATCAGGTTGCTATCATAAGTCTGATAGGATCGCAACAATCAAAGTATTTATTTCAGTTCCATCCAGTTGAGGATCGTATTCATCACGCCGTTATGGACGGTCTGTTGAGGAACTGTGGCACTGGCTGTCATGTCGATGAGGCCTTCACAATGGATGATCCAGTTGACTCGATCTCTGCTGATACTTCAGGGCTGCGTTGTGGTCGTGTCCAGTTGAGGATCGTATTCATCACGCCGGTATGGACGGTTTGTTGAGGAACTGTGGCACTGGCTATCGTGTTGATGATGTCTTCACAATGGATGATCTAGTTGACTCGATCTCTGCTGATACTTCAGGGCTGCGTTGTGGTTGTGTCATGGCACCGGTCCTTGGTCTCAGCTGGATACGGCCCAGATCCGGTTGACTACGGTAAACCTCGGGATAAACAGAAAGACTAATATTAGCGTAGATGCCATTCTTTTTCTGATGTAACGAGTACATCTGGTGTTATAGGAAGTGTTCCCGGTTCCGGCTGACCTAATTCATGCAGCCTAATAATCCTTTAACGGATTTGAAAATATAAATTGATAATGTGTTATGTGTATGCCAGGTTAAAGAGATGCGTTTTTAGTCTAGATTTAAACTGACAGAGTGTGTCTGCATCCCGAACAATGCTAGGAAGATTGTTCCAGAGTTTAGGTGCCAAATAGGAGAAGGATTTACCGCCTGCAGTTGATTTTGATATTCTAGGTATTATCAGCTGGCCTGAATTCTGAGATCGCAATAAACGTGAAGTACTATAATGTATTAAGAGCTCACTTAGGTACTGGGTGTCACAGACACGTCAGGTTCCAACGTCACCCAATCACAGCGCGCACCATCTCCAGAATACTAATCACCGCCACCTGCACCTCATCACTCCCCTCATCAGCAGCTCCATAAAACACTCACACTCACAGCACTCCACGTCCGGTCTCGTTTGCATACCATACCAGTTTATGCTTACCTCAAGGACTCCCCTTCGCATACCTACCTGTCTCCATCGTGTCGATTCCCATTGTGTTCTTCGTCTGCCTCGTGAGTGTGTTCCCGTCAGCTTCCAAGTGCTCCAACGATCTCCAGTCTCCAGCGTCTAACTCCCTGCAAAGAAAAGGACAGTAACTATTCCAAGTATTCCCAGTTCAAGTCATTATACTACCAGTTCACTCACCTGTTTCATTCTCCTTGCTCTCCTGTGGTCAAAATAAAGACTTGTGTTAAGTGATACCTGTGTCTGTCCTCCGTCTACTGTAACACTGGGGAGCTAAACCATTTAGTGCTTTGTAAGTAATTAGCAAGATTTTAAAATCTATACGATGTTTAACAGGAAACTAATGCAGTGATGACAGAACTGGGCTAATATGGTCATACTTCCTAGTTCTAGTAAGAACTCTAGCTGCTGCATTTTGTACGAGCTGTAGTTTATTTATCAAGTGGGAGGAACAACCACCCAGTAGAGCATTACAGCAATCTAGCCTTGAGGTCATGAACGCATGAACTAACTGTTCTGCATTCTTCATTGAGAGCATATGTTGTAGTTTAGATATATTTTTAAGATGGAAGAATGCAATTTTACAGATGCTAGTAACATGGCCTTGAAATGAAAGATTGGTATCAAAGAGCACACCCAGGTTCCTAACTGACGACGAAGACTTAACAGAGCAGCCATCAAGTGTTAGACAGTATTCTAGATTATTGCGTGAAGAAGTTTTCGGTCCAAAAATTAGAATCTCTGTTTTTCCTGAATTTAGTAGTAGGAAATTACTGGTCATCCAGTTTTTTATATCAGCTATACATTCTGTTAATTTAGCGAATTGGTGATTTTCGTCAGGGCACGAAGAAATATAGAGCTGAGTATCATCAGTGTAACAATGAAAACTAACGCCATGCTTCCTAATGATATCTCCCAACGGTAGCATGTACAGAGTAAAAAGCAACGGTCCTAGTACTGAGCCTTGCGGTACTCCATATATTTAACTTGTGATTGATATGACATCTCATTGTTTACTACTACAAACTGATAACGGTTAGATAAGTATGATTTGAACCATGCCAATGCTATTTCACTAATGCCAACATAGTTTTCGAGTCTGTTTAGAAGAATATTGTGATCGATAGTGTCAAATGCAGCACTAAGATCCAGTAACACCAATAGAGAGATACAACCACGATCTGATGATAAGAGCAAATCATTAGTAACTCTAATGAGAGCAGTCTCAGTACTATGGTATGGTCTAAATCCTGACTGGAAATCTTCACAGATACTATTTCTTTCTAAAAAGGAACATAGTTGTGATGAAACTGCCTTTTCTAGTATTTTTGACAGAAAAGTGAGATTTGAGATCGGCCTGTAATTGACTAATTCTCTAGGATCAAGTTGTGGTTTTTTAATAAGAGGTTTAATAACAGCCAGCTTAAAGGTTTTTGGTATGTATCCTAGCGATAAAGATGAATTAACAATATTAAGAAGAGGATCTATGACCTCTGGAAGCATCTCTTTCAATAGCTTAGTCGGTATAGGGTCTAACATACATGTGGATGATTTTGATGATTTAACAAGTTTAGACAATTTTTCCTCTCCTAAAGCAGTAAATGAATTGAATTTTTCTTTAGGGACACTACAATGCACTGTCTGACACAAGACTGTAGTAGACGGTTGCATGGTTATATTTTTTTCTCTAATATTATCAATCTTGCAAGTAAAGAAGTTCATAAAGTCATTACTGCTGTGCTCTTTGGAAACATCAGAAGTTGAAGCTTTATTTCTTGTTAATTTAGCCACTGTATCAAATAAATACCTAGGGTTGTGTTTATGTTCTTCTAAAAGTTTTGAAAAATAGGCAGATCTAGCAGTCTTTAAGGCCTTTCTGTACTCAGTCATTTTCTCTCTCCACAAAATGCGAAATACTTCTAGTTTTGTTTTCTTCCAGATGCACTCCATTTTTCTAACTGCTGTTTTTAGGGCCCGAGTGTGCTCATTGTACCATGGTGTTGGATTCATTTCCTTAATCTTTCTTAAACACAAAGGAGCAACTGAGTCTAATGTGCTGGAAAAGACAGAGGCAATAGTTTCTGTTGCAATATCGAGGTCTTCTAAGCTGTCTGGTATGCTAAGGTGATGAAACTGATCAGGAAGATTATTTATAAAGCTATCTTTAGTGGTAGAAGTGATGGTTCTACTATATTTATGGCAGGGAGGCAGTTTAGCCTCTTTGACTAAATGTAGTATACACGAGACTAGATAATGATCTGAGATGTCGTCACTCTGCTGCAGAATTTCAACGGCATCTATATCGATTCCATGTGACAATATTAGATCTAAAGTATGATTACGACAATGAGTGGGTCCCGACACATGTTGTCTAACACCAATAGAGTTTAGAATATCTGTAAATGCCAATCCTGATGAGTCTTTTTTATTATCTACATGGATATTAAAATCACCAACAACAAGGACTTTATCTGCAGCTAGTACTAATTCTGATAGAAAATCGGCAATCTCTTTGATAAAGTCTGTATGGTGTCCTGGTGGCCTGTATACAGTAGCCAACACAAATGTCAACTTACATAATGTTACGTAAAGCACCATCATTTCGAAGGAATTATATTTGAAAGACTTCTGGCTGATATTGTAAATATTACTATAAATTACAGCAACACCTCCCCCTTTTCCTTTCTGTCGAGGATTGTGTCGATAATCATAACCTTGAGGACTAGACTCATTTAAAGTAATGTAATCGTCCGGTTTTAGCCAGGTTTCTGTCAAACACAGCACATCTAGATTATTGTCTGTGATAATATCGTTTACAATAAGTGCTTTTGAAGAAAGTGATCTAATATTTAACAACCCAAGCTTTATCATTTGTTTATCATTATTATCTCTATTTTTTATTTGTTGAACATCAATTAAATTTTTACCATTTAATGGGTTTAGAATTTTTTTGTTTTTACTAATTCGGGGTACAGACACAGTCTCTATGTGATAATATCTAGGTGCAAGAGTCTCTATGTGTTGGGAATTATCTGACTTCTGTAACGTGAGGCAGCCAGCAGACGCTCGGTTTAGCCAGTCTGTCTGCTTCCTGTCCTGGGCCTTCCAGTTTGTCACGTTTTAGTTCTGAGACTATGTGCCATATTACTAGAGAGAAGAGCAGCACCATCCCGGGACGGATGAATACCATCTCTTTTCAACAGGTCAGGTCTGCCCCAAAAACTTTTCCAATTGTCTATGAAACCTATATTATTCTGCGGACACCACTTAGACAGCCAGCCATTGAGTGATGATAATCTGCTAACTATCTCATCACTCCTACAAACAGGAAGAGGGCCAGAACAAATTACTTTTCCTGACATTGTACTTGCGAGTTCACACACCTCTTTAATGTTAATTTTAGTGATCTCCGATTGGTGAAGTCGAACATCATTTGTGCTGACGTGAATAATAATTTTAGAGTATTTATGATTAGCATTAGCCAGCACTTTTAAATTTGCTTTGATGTCAGGTGCTCTGGCTCCCGGCAAACATGTGACTATGGTGGCTGGTGTCTCTATTTTCACTTTCCGTGTAATAGAATCGCCAATAACTAGGGCACTTTCAACAGGATTCTTAGTAGGTGCGTCACTGAGTGGGGAGAACCTGTTTGATGTTCTTAATGGAACGGAAGAGTGGTGTTTTCCACGGCTAGGCCGCCTCACCGTTACCCAAGTGCCCTGCTGCGCAGGCTCTACAGCCGGAACCGAACAATACTAGTTCTAAAGTGACGTTTTAGAATTAGTAACAGAGGCTTGGTCCGACTGACAACTTGAGATTTGAATCCGTGGCGGAAGGAAGTAGTGCTTCACATAAGAGGGTTTTAAACACATTCCGTTGTTCTTATTTATTTACACACTTGTGCCGTCAAACTGTTGTGTAAACGTAATATCACACTCGTAGCCGTATATTAAAATATGTCAATATACAGCCATATCGCATATCGCATATATAAACCTTACTGGTGTGCATCTTGAGACAAAACAATAACAGTGACATATTTTAATATATGTCAGGGCAAGGTGCTTTCAGTTAAACAGATAGATAGACTGTCTATCTGACAAACAGACAGGCAGACAAACAGATCTATAGATAGATAGATAGATAGATAGATAGATAGATAGATAGATAGATAGATAGATAGATAGATAGATAGATAGATAGATAGATAGATAGATAGATAGATAGATAGATAGATAGATAGATAGATAGATAGATAGATTTCCAGCAAACTGTACATGTATGAACTGATAAAAAAATTATATATTTAATGTAGTGTAAGTTGCCAAATGCATAAATATAATATTAAAAACCATCAGAGGGTAGTTGAGAAACTGACATAAAGTACATAAAAAAACTGTTTTATTTTGAGTCTGTGCAGCTGCCTTTCATCATGAAAGTGTGCAGGTCAAGTTGAGTTGTAGTAGAGCAATTTCTGAGCATTAAAATGAATCATTATCATGATTTGGAACGTAATTTGACTTTGATAACTGATCATAAGATGTTAATTAATTTGTTCTGTTACCTGTATTTACAGTCATGTATCAGAATAATATGTGATTGAGAGGTCATAACCCTGCCTCTGAGACCACCCTCTCCTTATGTTTTTAAGTCAAGCACTATAGTTTAGGATCCAAGACAAAAACCCTAGGTTTGCTTTAAACAAGAGTTACATCTTTGATGTTGACCGTGCAGGCAGCAGTTTGATGAAATATTGATAGCAATTCTCCAATTGATAGCAGCTCCAGAGGAACGTTAGTTTGCCTTTCAGCAAAAGGAGTTTGTCTAGTGGACCTGCACACTGCAGTATAAGACCAGTGATTCATCAAGCATCACAGCATCAGAGTGGGTATCTGTTATTGGACCTAATCACTGATCAACAATATAGTACTGGCTATTGTGATCAAACAGAAATCAACCACAAATCAAACCCACACATAGTAAACTTTTGAAAACACTCTTTTTTTTGACAAATGAAAAGACCCTTTTAGAGGTCTATAATTCTTTCCTTGCTTTGTGCTTTTTCTGCCATTATATGTGTAATATGTGACAAATATCTCTCAGGTACATTTGATTGCTTTGGCCCATGTCGGAGCTTATAAAAGTAGGGATGCACAATCTAGTAATATATCAGTCAATATTTAATTTAATTATGCTTATTTTCCATATTTTAATATTTAGATTACCTCTTAAGTTTAAAAACTTTTAACACTGTTAAATGTAATCTTTAGCAAATCTCAAAATGAATATCCATTTTTCATACAGTACATTATAATCATGCTTAAATTCACTTGTAGCACTTAAAATAGATTTTGGTTTTTAGTGTTTTATTTTTAATTTATTATAGGCAATATAGTATAGAATTTATAGTAATATAATTAATATATATTAATATAATTATAGTAATATAATTTTTATATAGTATAACATTTAAATTAATTGTTGGCTTACCAGTATCAGACAGAATTATCACATTGGTGAATCCCTATATAAAAGAACAAAGTAGTTGTCATTTGAAAAGTAGTGTTATTTAGTAATTTATTGCAAGACTTTTGCATAATATTCCATAATAACACTTCCATGACCAATCCTATGATGTTCCTAATTATATATTCAATTCTAAAGTGGAAAAGACGCTAGTAAGAATGAAATGAGCTTGAAATATTGAAATATTTCCTATCAGTACAAGCGTGAAATAAGATTTCCAGTCGTGGCTCAAAAACTTTGATTTGAGTTGGTGGTAGAAATGACCCACATTCTTGTGGCGACAAAGAAAAAGTCCAGGCATGCAATACACTTTTATAAAATATGAATATTGAGAACTGCCTTGAGTGTGTTTATTTTTTATTTTTGTCTGTAGGACAATACTAGGCAATGCACTCCTATCAGTACAGAAGGAGAAATGACAAAAAGGGAAAATAGAGGGATTAAGTTGTGCACGCTTGCATGCACTGCGTTCATACATAGAGATGCTAATGTGCATAATAACCTCTGTGGGGCATTGCATCAATGTGACCAGAAAAAAAGATGAAACAAAAGTGATGACACAAAAGTGAGTCTGAGACTAAAACACATGAATAAGTGGAGAAGTTCAGTAAAGCCAGGGGCGCATAAAGGTCTCGTGCTTTAGAGAAATTAGCACGCTTTTCTGTTGCCGTCCATTAGATAATCAAATTCATGCCACACAAGGCTGGGCAACCCCTCCTTTTCATTACTCCCCTCTAATCCTTGTCGATAAGAAGACTTGCATACCAGTTTCATTATACTGTCATTTCAGAACCAGCAGGGAATCCCCCTCGGGATAATATCAGTCCGAAAATTACTTAACTATTGGAAGTGGATACAGTTTTGCATTTATTCTTTTTGGCAGCCTCAAAATAATCTCACAAATATCCCATTCCGATTTTAGGGCAGGGTGAGGGGCAGAGAGCGCTCACGTTATCAGCCCAATACACTAATGGCTTATATTTGCAGACACCAGATATACCTCCAGCATTGAGACGGAGAGATCCCAATATTGCGAGAAGCATATAAAATGAGACGCAAAAAAGAAAGCAACCAACTGCACCAAAAGAGTGCGCTGGCTGGCTGTTTTAGGCTGTATGAGCACGAGGCCTTCTCCTCTTTAGCCTTTGAGCATACAGTGGATTAGTACTCAATAATCTCTCCTTTGTGGAGTGTTTACTGAGCTCAAGACTAAACACTTCAAGATGAGAAACCTCAGTCTGTGAACCAGCTGGTAATCCCCACTCAATCTTTTCAACAAAGAGCAAAGCAAACAAGCAAGAGAACAAGTTAAATAGCTGACTACCAATTCACGAATGACAGGACTGGTGAAATTTGAAACCTGTCAAGTGATATGTGTAATATATGTTCATAATGTAACCCACATAAAAATATGGTATAAATGAGCATGCATAAATACATAAATGCAATAATTAATAATATTTTAATATTAAAGACAATAAATATATTTAATAATGCATATGTTTTAAAAAGGTATACATTTAATTAATAGCTCATACATTAATTAATAATTAATTAATTAATTAATTAGTAATACATATAAGAAATTGTAGTGACTCTTCCCCTTTAAGAGACTTGCTGGTCACATGCACAGAAGAGTCGCAATACCAAATTTAACATTTAACACATAACATTTATTTCAACATTGCAACACTGTATATCTAATCAGCTCCTGACAAACAAAAATTCATTATTTGAATTATCACTCAGTGAATAATTTAACCATGTATTACGGTCTTTGGAAGGCTTTTGTCTTTCAAACACATTAAGATGTACAAATTCATGTCACTTCATATTTACATGCAATGCATAGATTCCCCAACTTTTTTGACAGCTGAACCTCTTTGACCTAATAGGATGGAAGTAACACTTTTTGTCTGAGCATCAGTAACTCAGTGGTTGTTTGTGCTAGATCTCTCAGACTTTGATACATGGTAGCCACATTTGTTTACTACAAATACTATGGGAGTTAATGTCAAATACAAAGAGTTCCATTGTTACAACCTACCCCACTACTGGGGTGAGTTGTAACACTAGCTGGGGATAGATGTAACAATGAGAATTAACTTGCTGAAATAAGATCCACACTATCTAATTTATGCAAGACCTTTATTGAAGAACAAAGAATAATCAGTTTTTAATAAAATGAACAACTTAAAGCTTAAGGAATCAAAGTGACACAACATTACACACACTTTTATGAAGTTGTACCACGCAGAAATCAAAGAACAAGTTCCCTTGTTTCTGTTCATTGTTGTCTGGTCTCGTCTATGTTTGGATGTGTGATAGGCTACTCTTTACCTGAGAGCTTTCAGTGTGATAATGAGCATTAAAAAGCATTATTTAGGATGTTAGATAGATTAGTATGCTAACTCAATGCTAACGTAGCTTACGTTTAACCTGATAGCTGAAGAGCCACATTAGAAAGAATGGCAACTGATTAGCATGCCAAGCTAACTAGCATAAGACAACAAACACAGGCTTGGGCAACTTCTGTGAGTTATTTCTTGGGAGTGGTATTGAATATCAAAAATGTGTTCAGTCATTGCTGTTTGGCTCGGCCAAAGAGGAATAGAGAAAAAAAAATGTTTTTCATTTGTTTCAAAATGGCAGACAAATGAAATGATGGAAAGTGAAAAATGACAGAATCGACATATGCCAAGGAATTTAAGGACACAGAGAAAACAAATTTTGAACAATGTTTTCAGAAGTTATAAGCGTTTTTGGAAAAAAAAAACGTATATCTCATGAACACTAGGGTATGCTGTGTTCAGACTTCTCAGGGACCTTTTAGACATGCTGATTTGGACACTCATACCTAATTTTTTGCCGATATGTCAAATCCTTTAAAAGATATTGCAGTTTATGTCAGATTTCAAAATTGTGGACTGATGGTTCATCCGATCTTGGCAAAATCAGTATCCATGGATTCAGCTTACACAAGGAATCCATATTGTAACGTAGGCGGGACTCAGAGTGAGATCCATATGCAAAGCTTTATTAAATGTTGAGCGTGGTCGTACAGGCATGGTCAAACGCGGCAAAGTTCTTGGGGATTTCAGCAGGGTCCTTAGTGGGTTCGTGGACAGAAGGCCTGGGTGGTGCCAGCAGGGCAAAACGCTTGGGCGGCGGCAGCGGCAGGGCAGGCGGCGGCGGCGGCGGCGGCAGGGCTGGCCAAGGGTGCTCAGTGGCCATATCAAAGAGAGCGGACAGCTCAGTGATGGCAGCAGGCTCAGGCTGGGGCTGCTCTGAGACGGCAGCAGGCTCAGGCTGGGGCTGCTCTGAGACGGCAGCGGGCTCAGGCTGGGGCTGCTCTGAGACGGCAGCGGGCTCAGGCTGGGGCTGCTCTGAGACGGCAGCGGGCTCAGGCTGGGGCTGCTCTGAGACGGCAGCGGGCTCAGGCTGGGGCTGCTCTGAGACGGCAGCGGGCTCAGGCTGGGGCTGCTCTGAGACGACAGCGGGCTCAGGCTGGGGCTGCTCTGGGACGACAGCGGGCTGCTCGGGCTGCTCTGGGACGACAGCGGGCTGCTCGGGCTGCTCTGGGACGACACCGGGCTGCTCGGGGACGACAGCGGGCTGCTCTGGGACGACAGCGGGCTGCTCGGGCTGGCAGACTGCTCCAAAGTCAATAGGGCTCGAGTTCCTCAATGCACGCATGACAGCCAAGACATAAAAAGTGAGCACAGCCCTCTGGGCCAGGACAGGACAGACCAGGAGAGCAGGCTGCGCTGGAACGGACTCACTGGCTGGATCGGGCTCTGGAGCGGGCTCACTGGCTAGAGCGGACTCACTGGTTGGAGCGGGCTCACTGGCTACAGCGGACTCACTGGTTGGAGCGGGCTCACTGGCTGGAGCGGGTTCTGGAGCGGACTCAATGGCTGGGACGACCCCTTCTATTCCAGACACTGAAGGGCCGGCCATCTTGCCCCTGGGCACTGGCGAAACGGCCATCTCGTCCTTCGCATCCAGAGAGTTTGAGTGCGTAGCAACCGGCGGACTCGAACTTGAGTGCGTTGAAACAGACGAGCTTGAGTGCGTTGAAACAGACGAGCTTGAGTGCGTTGAAACAGACGAGCTTGAGTGCGTTGAAACACACGAGCTTGAGTGCGAAGCGGCCGGCTGGCTTGAGAGTTTCGGAATGCCAGCTGCTCGTGCTGTAGTCAGTGGAGGATCATTCGTGCTGGATCGCAATCCTCTCCGCTCTCGGGCAGGACCAGCGACGTGACGTGACTCTGGGCGATCAGCGGAGACGTGACGTGACTCTGGGCGATCAGCGGAGACGTGACGTGACTCTGGGCGATCAGCGGAGACGTGACGTGACTCTGGGCGATCAGCGGAGACGTGACGTGACTCTGGGCGATCAGCGGAGACGTGACGTGACTCTGGGCGATCAGCGGAGACGTGACGTGACTCTGGGCGATCAGCGGAGACGTGACGTGACTCTGGGCGGTCAGCGGAGACGTGACGTGACTCTGGGCGGTCAGCGGAGACGTGACGTGACTCTGGGCGGTCAGCGGAGACGTGACGTGACTCTGGGCGATCAGCGGAGACGTGACGTGACTCTGGGCGATCAGCGGAGACGTGACGTGACTCTGGGCGATCAGCGGAGACGTGACGTGACTCTGGGCGATCAGCGGAGACGTGACGTGACTCTGGGCGATCAGCGGAGACGTGAAGTGACTCTGGGCGATCAGCGGAGACGTGACGTGACTCTGGGCGATCAGCGGAGACGTGATGTGAAGTCGTAGTGACCGCCATTTTGTGAGTGTTCTCTGATGCTGAAGCGGCGGCCATTACGTGGTTTACTACGGTGTCGCATTTCCCCGTGACACCCACCGTAAAACGTGAACCAACGGTAAGCAGGGCAAAGTCCAAGAATTCCATAAACGTCCCTCGGGGACCATTGGCGAGGTTTGTTTAGTCCATGGGCAAAAAAGTCAATCAGGGCACAGTCCGGTAAATCAGAAAAATTAGAAATGTCCAGGAATATCTGAATATGTGCTGTAACGAAATGTAGCGGTTATTAACCAATTTATTGATGAAATTTGAATATAATAATTCATAAGATTATGAATAAATTATGATTCATATATCGACCCAACGGGGAATTAAACATATATTGTGAATCAATTACAACAAATTATAATCAATTACATATATGATTAGTTCTGGTTTAATAATTATTTAGAGAAACTGTTCGTTTGTCCAGCAAACTAAGTCCCTCACAGAATATTATAAACAGAGTTATTATCTGGCCATGAAAATAATTTGCTATTATAACATCAAAGCATAAAGCGACCGAAAAACGTTAAAGTGACTTGGTTTTCAGCTGAAAGAACAAAATCGAACAATCGAGCGTGAATAACGTTTTAATATATGCAAACTACGAATACAGAGGTTATACATCTAAATATATATACAAGAATACACATATATATACACGAGAATGAAAATGAAGAAAAGACAGGGAAAGAAAGATGATCAAAGAATGGCAAATTACACAGTTAAACCTTTTTGAGAGAGCCAGCACAGAAATCAGTTTAGACAAATTTAAGGTAAATGATAATACTTGCTTATTGGTTCAAGTCCGTGAGTAGCAGTTTCAACGTGCTTGGCTTGGTCCTTTCTGAGAGGGTTTCTCCGGCGGGGTTTTCAAAAGAGGTTTACTTAAGTAACTTAACCGAAGAGAGAGAGAGTCTAAGGAAGTGGTCCTCCCGAGCTGCACGCGTGGTTGGGAAGCGCGGTCACCTGAGGCGTCCGTGCACGAGGTGCTCGTGAGTCAGTCGGGAGACAAAGGAGAAGAAGAGGAGCAGCGAAGAAGAAGGGAGAAGGTGTGTGTTGTTGTTTTTATGGTAACTCAAGCTAACACACCTCCTGAATTGTAGCGACCAATAGATGCGCAGCACTATTTGGCGGGCAAAGTTCCTTTGTTTGGAATCCTAGCTGAATTTGCATACTTAATGCCCATCATATCGGATTTCGAGATGGAGTGTGTTCTTCACAGGATCATTAAACACATAGAAAAATGCATTTGTCCGTTTGGTGACATGTCTCAATGAATAGCTCGAGTCCGGAGCTTTGAAACGAGATCAAACTCGATAGGTCAGAAAGGCATAGGAGAGAAGTTATGGTTTACAGACAAAATGATATCATTAAAATGCACACTAGCACAAATACACTCATTTAAACACTAGGAAACATGCATAGGCCCTAAAATATATGAAATATATATTTCAGCATAGTGGTAGTATATATATATATATATATATACAGTTAAAAGTGTATGTTTGTGTGTTTCTGTATGTGTGTCTGTGTGTGTTTTTTGTGTGTGCCAGTGTGTGTGGGTGCTGGAATGTGGATCTGGCCCGTAGTCCACATGAGGGGCCCCTTTGATGTCCTAAGAGCAAGGAAATTGGGCCTGCTGTGTTACCTCGGAGGGCCACAAAGGTGTCAAGTGGGCTCATCTTTAGTAGACAGTTCGGAGCCGATTTAGTGATTAAGAAACAAAGTTCATCAGGTTAAAAGCGTTCTGAAAACTCCAAAGTTTATTGACTCTGAACGGATCCATCCAGACGTTACAGTGCCTCCAGGGTGCAGTTACCTTGACGAAGGCCTACAAGGCGCATTGCAGGATCCATGCTGGGACTAGGACCCCAAAAAAGCTGCTGGATCTTGATGTGGCTAGGTCTTCTGTAACGTAGGCGGGACTCAGAGTGAGATCCATATGCAAAGCTTTATTAAATGTTGAGCGTGGTCGTACAGGCATGGTCAAACGGGGCAAACAGGAACATCAGAGACAGGCAGGAACGTAGTCAGAGAACAGGCAGTGGTCAAAAGGCAGGCAGCTATCAACAGTAGAACCAGACAGGGATCAGAAACAGGAACCAGAACAGACAGGATAAACAGGACAAACGCTTGGAAATGTTACACTGGGGAAAACAAGACCTAGCAATGAGGTGATGTGTGTAAGAGTCTTTTATAGTCCTGGTAATGAGCTGCAGCTGGGTGTGGTGATTAGTGATTAGTGTGAAGTGTGTGCAGGTGAGTGGCAGAGAGGATGATGGGAGATGTAGTCCGGGAACTGACAGGAACAGACGGTGATCATGACACATAGATCACGATTTTCCATTTTTCAGATCTCATGACCTGTAAGTGGCGCTGTTCCCAAATTTGCCATTTTAGTGTGGCTCAGTCCAAAGATCGTCTGAGCTAATAAAAAAAAATAAATAAATAAAAAAAAATAATAATAATAATAAAATTAAGTTCGTGATTCTCTGATGTCAGTTAATGGTCACATGACAAGCAGGTAAATAAAATACATGTTTTTAATCTTTTTAGTGTTTTATTTTATTTTAAAATTGTTTATTTCAATTTTGAATTATGATTTAATTACTTAATAGCTTTTCAGTAAGGAAAACCTGATGTACTGTAATATTTAATGCACATGATACACAACAACACATCGTCACCTTGGAATTATAAGGTTCTATCTGCATTCTGCATTCTCTTTTGAGATACTGATACTTGCATTCCATACAGCAAAAACGTTATGGGGAACAAGTCTTTTTCATACATGAAAATGACAGCGACCCTAAATGTATTCTAACTGTACAATATCAAAACCCTCTCAAATTTGTAAATGGGAATTTTTGGAATGGGTCAAATACAGATAGAAACTTCTAAAAAAAGTCACTTTTCGCTTGAAATTATAAGTTTCTATCTCGCAAAACATTGATTGAAGCAATAATTTTCAAGAAACTCAAACAGTTTACGCATGATTGGTTTTAAAACATATAATTAGTTTTGTAACAATGTGTTGACATGCATGGAAAAGTTACATTTAATGCATTCTATGACATTTATTTCATATTTTAGAATGAATTTTTTTTTTTTTCTTGTTCAAGTTAAGCATGAAAGGCAGTGCTAAATATTTTGTCCAGTGCAGATGTTAAATTTAGGTAGGATTATGGTGGGTGTAACAAAGCGGGACTAAGGCAGAGATCCATTTGCAAGCTTTATTAAGAATGTCGTACAGGCAGGGTCAATCAGGAGCAGACGAGAACAGCAAGGGACAGGCAGGATCGTAATTAGGGTGCAGGCAATGGTCAGGACAGGCGGATATCATTCACAGAACAGTATAACAGGCAAGGGTCAGGACAGGCAGCAACGGGTCAAGAAACAGGAACAGGCAAGATCAAACACAAGCAGACAGGATAGAAGGAACGCTCAGAATTGTCACTAGGAATCAAGACTTCGCAAACTGGTGGTGTGAGTGTGAGTCCTTTATAGTCCTGTTAATGTACTGCAGCTGGGTGTGGTGATTAGTGATAGTGATTGATGGAGTGAGTGTAGGTGATTGGCAGAGAGGATTATGGGTAATATAGTCCGGGAACTGACAGGAACAGACGGTGATCATAACATAACGCCCCCTCTCGGAAGGCGCGTCCTCGCGGCGTAAAAGGAATAGCTAGGGAGGGTGGGTGGGTGCATCGGGGACCTGCATGTAGATAGGAACAGGGTCCCCAATGCAGGTCCAGGAACTCAGGTAACCACGGCAGGTCAGGCGGCTCGGGCAGCCACGGCAGGTCAGGCGGCTCGGGCAGCCACGGCAGGTCAGGCGTCTCGGGCAGCCACGGCAGGTCAGGCGGCTCGGGCAGCCACGGCAGGGTCAGGGTCCATGCATGGCCCTAGTGGCCTACAGTCCATGAATGACATCAGTGACAGCAGTGGCAGCAGTGGCTGGGCAGGGTCCCCACCCCCAAGCTCCCCACCCCCAAGCTCCCCACCCCCAAGCTCCCCACCCCCAAGCTCCCCACCCCTAGGTATACTGCCCCCCCCCAAAAAGTTCTTGGGGAAATCAAGGGAGGCATTGGCGGGTTCATGGGCAAGGAGCTCGGGTGGCGCCAGCAGGGCAGATGGCCTGAGCGGCAGCGGTAGAGCAAATGGTCCAGGCGATGGTGGCAAGGCCGACCAAGGCTGCTCTGTGGCCGTATCAGGCAGAGCGGGCAGTTCGGTGACGGCCTCCATGGCCGTATCAGGGAGAGCAGACAGCTCAGGGATGGCAGCGGGCTCGGGCTGCTCCGGGTGCATCCTCCAGGCTCGCAAGAACGACAAAACATAAAACGTGAGTACAGCCCTCTTGGCCATCACCGGACTGATAGGGAGAGCATGCAGAACTGGAGTGGACTCACTGGCTGGAGCGGGTTCTGGAGTGGACTCACTGGCTGGAGCGGACTCTGGAGTGGATTCACTGGCTGGAGCGGACTCTGGAGTGGATTCACTGGCTGGAGTGGTTTCCGGAACGGACTCACTGGCTGGAGCGGACTCAATGGCAGGAACGGCCCTTTGTTCACTGACACTGCAGGGGCGGCCATCTTGTCCATCGCGTCCAGGGCACTTGAGTCCATATCAACCGACAAATTTGAGAGCGTTGAAACAGACGCACTTGAGAGCGTTGAAACAGACTCACTTGAGAGCGTTGAAACAGACTCACTTGAGAGCGTTGAAACAGACTCACTTGAGAGCGTTGAAACAGACTCACTTGAGAGCGTTGAAACAGACTCACTTGAGAGCGTTGAAACAGACTCACTTGAGAGCGTTGAAACAGACTCACTTGAGAGCGTTGAAACAGACTCACTTGAGAGCGTTGAAACAGACTCACTTGAGAGCGTTGAAACAGACGCACTTGAGAGCGTTGAAACAGACGCACTTGAGAGCGTTGAAACAGACGCACTTGAGAGCGTTGAAACAGACGCACTTGAGAGCGTTGAAACAGGCGAACTTGCGTGCAAAGCGTCCGACGAACTTGAGTGCGAAGCGGCCGGCTGGTTTGAGAGCGAGGCGGCCGGCGGGCTTGAGTGCGAAGCGGCCGGCGGGCTTGAGTGCGAAGCGGCCGGCTGATGCTTGGGAATTCCAGCCGCTCGTGCCGACATCAGCGGTGAATCAGCCACACTGGAACGCAACCCTCTCCACTCCCAGACAGATCCAGAGATGTGACGTGATTCAGCGGCGACGTGACTTTGCTCTGGGCGATCAACGAAGGCGTGACGTTGCTCTGGGCGATCAGTGGCGACGTGACATTGCTCTGGGTGATCAGTGAAGGCGTGACGTTGCTCTGGGCGATCAGCGGCGACGTGACATTGCTCTGGGTGATCAGCGAAGGCGTGACGTTGCTCTGGGCGATCTGCGAAGGCACGACGTTGCTCTGGGCGATCAGCGGCGACGTGACATTGCTCTGGGCGATCAACGAAGGCGTGACGTTGTTCTGGGTGATCAGCGGCGACATGAACTGTTGCTGTTGTGATGATAGCCGCTATCTTGTGCGTGTTACCTGGCGCGGCGGCCATTACGGGACTCACCATGGTGTCGCATTCCTCCGCGACACCCACAGTAAATGGAGAGCCAGCAGTCAACAATGCATAGTCCAGAAAGCTGCTAAGTGATGAACGCGGTCCCTCTCGTCTTAATTTATTCTGGAGAGGCTGGTTGACGCCATCACAAAAAAAGTCAATCAGTGCACAGTCCGGAAGATCAGAGAGGTAAGCAATGTTTAGATACTCCTGCACATATTCCTCCAACGATCGCGTGCCTTGCGAACTCCACAATAGCAATTGATTAATGTCCATACCGTAATGAGATCCTCCGGGAAAGCTGCTGGATCTTGGTGGTGGCGAAGTCTTCTGTAACAAAGCGGGACAAAGGCAGAGATCCATTTGCAAGCTTTATTAAGAATGTCGTACAGGCAGGGTCAATCAGGAGCAGACGAGAACAGCAAGGGACAGGCAGGATCGTAATCAGGGTGCAGGCAATGGTTAGGACAGGCGGATATCATTCACAGAACAGTATAACAGGCAAGGGTCAGGACAGGCAGCAACGGGTCAAGAAACGGGAACAGGCAAGATCAAACACAAGCAGACAGGATAGAAGGAACGCTCAGAATTGTCACTAGGAATCAAGACTTCGCAAACTGGTGGTGTGAGTGTGAGTCCTTTATAGTCCTGTTAATGTACTGCAGCTGGGTGTGGCGATTAGTGACAGTGATTGATGGAGTGAGTACAGGTGATTGGCAGAGAGGATTATGGGTAATGTAGTCCGGGAACTGACAGGAACAGACGGTGATCATAACAGTGGGTAATTTAACACATTATTGCAGGAACTGTTTAAGTTTCCTTTTGTTTAGACAGAAAGCAGCTACTGTAATACATCTGACCAGGACCTTATTCCACAGAAATGGGTAAAATGGCTTTTTCTCTAACATACTAACATTTATTGTTCTAATTACAGTTTTTTACAGACGCTAGGACACATTTCTCAATACTTGGGTCACTTTTGCAAAACTCTTCACACAGTGAGCACAACAGAAGTCTATGTGGGCTAAACTGAGGAATGATTATCATTGCTTTGGCACAAAATGCATTCAATGACTACATCTCTCAAATTTCATGAATTCTTTTCTCACTCAGACACAAACAACTGCCAAAACTCTTTGTACGTACAGGCCAATTTGCACATGCTTACATACTGTTTTCAAAACTATTAAACTTTTGTTCAAAACAATAACATAATACTAAACTGAATAAGACAGCAATTTGCTACATTCCTACAGAAATATATTTTAAATCTAATTAATTTAAAATTAAATGCTATAAAAACAATTGAATTGTATCTGTATCAGTGGATAGTGTGTATACAAATTCTTGTATTTTGGAATTACTCAGTGCAAAAAAATAAAAATAAATAAACGACATAAAATATAGACGAATTCTGCATCATGTCTGATTCATTCCAGTAACATATATTGCAGTGAATTACAAACAGAGATGTGTCCTTGTTTTACACAAGAAAACATTGTATAATGCTACATGTTGTTAGTGTTTTTTAGTTCATTGTTTTGTGGGTGACAGAGTGTGTTTGTCGGCTGTCAACCTTTGCTAGTGTTCTGAAAGAATAAGTTGATTTGAGACCTGAATACAGTGTTTTGGTAGTTGTAGTGCATTTTGAATGTGAAATGAACTGCTTTGCCAAGATGAAAGTTGGTTAGGAGAACTGTGTGAAGAGTTTTGCAAAAGTGACCTAAGTATTGAGAAATGTGTCCTAGCGTCTGTAAAAAACTGTAAGACCCCATCAGTTAATTTTTTGACTATTTGACCTTTAAGGCTTAATATTATAAAATGTAAGACTTAAAAAAAAAAAAAAAAAAACTGCAAATAAACACAATGGTTCAGCAAAGGTGTTTCAAAGTTTGATAAAGATTGAAACATTTTTCACTGACTATATATAATTAAAAATATTTTGCATTTAAAATATTTAAATTATTTAAATCAGTGGTTCTCAGTAGTACCGCTTGAAGCATTTAACATCTTTCTGCGTACCCCTTCTCGTCCACTTAGACTGCAGTCACACCTTTTCTATTATGGGACATTAGATGCCCCCTTAAATTGATTTTCCAGTGTATTTTTTACCTTTATAAATACCTTTTTAAAATAAATAATGTTTTTTTAAAAAAAAGGTTCAATAGAGAAATATGCAATGATAGTAAAAACGAAGTGATACTTTTAAATATTAAACTAAAACCACCAGTAGGTGGCGGTAAGTCACTGTCTTAGTGAGTGAGTTATTGAGTCATTCATTTATTCAGTAACAAAGCAAGTGGCTGCATTTATGAATGGGTCATTGAATCACTTATGCTGCGTCCCAATTCACCTACTTATACTACTTTCTTTTAAGTGTGTAGCAAAAGAATAGACAAGCTTTGGGACATACTATCTCGTGATACAATCGCGTCTTTTCTCTTTGTCGCATCCTGTCACCGTAAACTGGCCTGTCAATTATCTTACATCCTCCACATTTCATTTAGCTAATTTCCTACCGTATCGAAGAGAAATGCAGCACGCTGATCTGCAGTCGCGGGTCTTTCATGTGAGAAACTCTCTTCATATTAATGCATAATGATGCATTTAAAAGTTAATGGCCATTCAGATATTTATAAAAGTCCACATTGGTATCTGCAGATGAAAAATAACACGGATAACATTAAATATATATTTTCTATCAGGTTGAACTGATTATTAGTCACTCAAACCTCTCAGCGTTGATCTCGCATATCCGCCATATTTTGTAGTTTTTTTTTAACACTTTTAATTGTGTTTGTAGTTCTGAATTGAATCCTCATCCAACGCGCAATAAGTTGTGGGCAGTATTAGCCTTTATAGTGTGCACGGATCCACACTTCGAAAATCTTACGGAAATAGTAGACTATCCGGGGACTTTTGTCATACTCTTTTCAACATACTATGCTTTGGAACACACTTATTTTAATCTCACATACTATTTAGGATGGATAGTATGGACAATTACTATTACGATTCATTCAGAGAATTCAGCTGCATTTTGCAGCTCTTCTGTGGCTTTCGTTGGAACTATTATTTTGTTGCAAATTTGAGCAAACAACACTGACAATACTTGACTTAAACTGTAATATAAAATCAATGTCACATTTGAAATCGTATGGCTATTTGGGGAAAAATTGCATTGTTGCTCGTATAATATATTATTAACATTAAAAACAAGAACTCACAGGGTTTTTGTGTCAAAGAGAATTTGAGTCTTAAATCGATCTTCACGCACAGCCTGTGTTTAGCTATAGGCTATTTGTTCTTCATGCTATTAATGTCACAGACACATCAGGTTCCACCTCACTCCCTTACCCACACACTCAAATACCAGCCTACTAATCACCGCCACCTGAAGATCATCAACACCATCATCACCACCAGCACTTAAGCTCCACACTCACACACACTCACTGTCCGGTCTCGTTTGCACTACAGCAAGTTGTATGCTTACCTCAAGGACTCTAAACGCTTCGCTTACATGCCCCCATCGTCTCCATCGTCTCCATCGTCTCCATCGTCTCCATCGTCTCCATCGTCTCCATCGTCTCCATCGTCTCCATCGTCTCCATCGTCTCCATCGTCTCCATCGTCTCCATCGTCTCCAGTGCTCCTCGTGTTCCTGCCTGTCTGTGTGTTCCAGTCTGCCGTCTCCAGCGTCTCCTTCCACCATCACCTACAATACACCAAAGGACAGTATTACCTCTTATTCATCTCCAAGATCTTCATACTCACCATTCACTTACCTGTTGCTATGCTGATCTTATCAATAAACCACCATAACTGCTTTTATCTCTGCCTCCGGTGTCTCTGTTGTAACAGAAGACCGGACCATACCAGCTATACATCAGCATGAGCCTAACTGATCCATTCCAAGAGCTCGTGGACGCTTTGCGCCGAGCACTCACCCCACAACCACCTTAACCGTCACCATCCACCGCTGCTGCTTCCGCATCCACCGTCTCCGCTCCATCTCCTGTGTTTACCGCCAGTCCCATGGCCAAACCGGCGTCCTACTCAGGATCGGCGGAGGATTGCAGCGGATTCCAACCGCACCTCTAACCCACTGACACAGCTAAAATCGCGTTCATAATCTCCCAACTGCAAGGTAAGGCCCTTCAATGGGCGGATTCCCTCTGGACTCAAAAAGGCTCAGTTGTAAAGTCTTACTCTGCATTCGTCTCCCTCCAAGAATATCTCCATCTATGCCACGTCCATTGAAAGTCCTGTTGAAAAGCGTTCTGTGGATATTCCATCTGACTACGCCCACTTCAGTGACGTCTTCTGCCCGCAACGCGTCTCCAAGCTACCTCCACACCGGCCATGGGACTGTGCCATCGATCTGTTACCGGGTGAGCCAGTGCCTAGAGGACGCATCTATACCTCTTTGATGTATTCCTCCATGGCCTTCTCCTCCGGTACTGACAGGGGGCAGTACCGGAGGAGAAGGCCATGGAGGAATACATCAAAGAGGCCCTTAACCAAGGATACATCCTCCCGTCTACTTCCCCTGCTGCTTCAAGCTTTTTCTTCGTGGCAAAGAAGGACACAGGCTTGCGGCCCTGCATAGACTATTGATCACTGAACAAAATAACTGTCAAGTTCCGGTATCCACTTCCCCTCGTCCCAGCGGCCCTGGAACATCTCCGTGGTGCCACTGTGTTCACCAAGCTGGACCTCCGCAGCGCGTATAACCTCATCCGGATACGCGAGGGGGGCGAGTGGAAGACCGCCTTTGTCACACCCACCGGCCATTATGAATACCTCGTAATGCCGTATGGCCTGGTCAACGCCCCCTCCGTATTCCAGGATTTCATCCACGAGGTGCTCCGGGAGTTTCTCCATAAGTTTGTTCTGGTGTATATAGACGACATCCTCATCTACTCCCGGAGCTTGGCCGAACATCGCCACCACGTTGCGGAGGTCCTCCAACGCTTACGGCAATTCCATTTGTTTCTCAAAGCTGAGAAGTGCTAATTTCATCAGTCCTCTGTCTACTTCCTGGGATATGTGATTGATCACAGTGGCATCCAGTTGGCCTAATTTATACAGCCTAAAAATCCTTTAAGGTATTGGAATTATAGAAATGTGATAGTGTTAAAGTGTGTGCTAGATTAAAGACATTGATCTTTAACCCTCTGGAGTCTGAGGCTGATTTGGGGCTTGGAGATATGCCCTGACATTTGTGCTTTTTTCAGTTGTTCATAAACATATAAATGACAAAAGTGTCATTACACTGTATTCAGCACAAACTAGGCTACCATAATATGTGAGGAACATGTATGTACATGTTTGTATTTTTGAAGGAATAATGTTTATATGTGGTTATTGAAAAAACTAAAAACTTAAGTCGCTGAAATAAGGCCAAAAAAAGTATATTAAATCTGTGTTCACAAGACTTTTGGGTATTGGAGGTTGTAGACTAGAGTTTTTGCTTCAGAATTATGTAAAAATGATGCTGCCTACTCTTTCATATACAGTAGGTGGCCATCCAAAACGGTGTTTCTACCGCCGCGCGTGCCGCCGCCGCTGCGTTGCAAAGTGCATTTGCAGCTTTTGACTGCTGAGTGTCGCTTTAACCATGTTATACAACAAATGCATCTAAGCACATTTATCTTTATGCAAAATGTACATTTTCTCACATATTAGGCCTATATTTTTCACAAATACATTTTTTATTTATATTTAAAACTTTATTTATATTTTAAGCATGGATTTTTGACACGCACATAGGCTACTTTGTTATTCGTTACCTGTCCTTTATTTGACAGATAACTACTTAGGAAAAATATAGCCTATCTGTTTGGACACTGATTAATTAAATTGTTGCGTGTTTCATGAATTATATCCCTTTATTTTAGTAAAATGTGAGTCACTGAATGTGACGAGCAGGGCGGGCGAGAGCCGTGAGGGAACGGCGCAAGGCCGGTGACGCGAGTGATAATGAGCATCACCTGCGAGGCGTGCCGGCCTCGAGTCTCTCACGGAGGAGCTCCGGAGGCATAAAAGGAGGAGCGACTACAGTGAAGGATGAGGGAGGACCAGGCCTGGACTTTATGTTATGGTTTATTATGTTTGTGTGGCCGGCATTACTTTCGTTTTGTTCTTTGTTTATTTTGAATTAAAGTTTTGTTGAACATTCGCCGGTTCCCGTCTCCTTCTTCCCACATCTACTGACCTCGTTACACTGAATAATTTCGCCCAAATTATTAAGCCAATTTAGCTAAATAATTTTAAGGCGATTTCGCTAAATCATTGAAATGAAAAAGAATGGACGGATTAATAAAACATCATAAAAAAACTGCAACTCCTGCAGCCGCATTTAAATGCAGGAGTGTATTCTATTCCTTAAAATATCAAATATCAAATTCAAAAACAACACATTCCAGCGGATAGATCACCTCTTATTTAACACAGACCTACGAATTTATTATCGAATTGAGATATTTCTTATTCAATTATTCGCTGAGTTTACAGTTTTTTTCGATTGCTAAACGACAGTGAGCACAACTGGAGCTACATGTGCAAAACTCTAACTACAGTCTGCACTACCAACAGTCACCTGAGCTAAACAGTTAACACATGGCTCAAAACAGGCTCAGTGCAGCCAAACACTATGCACAACCCTCAATGAGATAACTGTCACACTGTCACTCTGAACACACTGAGAGTAAAAACACTAGCATCAAACACCAACACAGAAAATACAAACTTTTCATCTTTACAGTTTGAACAATTTCAGTGACTTCATACAAAGTAATATTTTCTTCAAAGAAAAGAGTGACATTCTTTCACATGATTTATTTACATTTTTAGAACATAATTCTTTACAGTTTTTTTTACAGATGCTAGGACACATTTCTCAATACTTAGGTGACTTTTGCAAAACTCTTCACACAGTTCTCCTAACCAACTTTCATCTTGGCACAGCAGTTCATTTCACATTCAAAATGCACTAAATCTACCAAAACACTTCATTCATGTCTCAGATCAACTCATTCTTCCAGAACACTAGCAAAGGTTTTCACCCAGCAAACACACTTTGTCACTTATAAAACATCGACCTATCAACACTAACATCAGTTAGCATTATACAATGTTTTCTTTTTTAAGATTTCTTTATAAAACAAGAATGACACTCTCTATTGTTTATAATTCATTGCAGTACATGTTGCATGATCCATGTTTACATTACAGAACAAAATTATTCCGAAGTTTCCCCTTTTGAATGGATGGTAATGAAACGGAAAGACTAATGCTTGTGTAGGTGTTCAGTTTCATCTAATTGCTTTGATAGTATTTGATTTTTTAGATTCAGAATATATTTTATAACTATATTACTGTAGAAATGCAGCATATTTCTGTCTTATTCAGTTTTTTATTATGTTATTGTTTTGAACATAAGTTTAACAGTTTTGAAAACAGTATGTAAGCATGTGCAAATTGGCCTGTACGTACAAAGAGTTTTGGCAGTTGTTGTGTCTGAGTGAGAAAAGAATTCATGAAATTTGAGAGATGTAGTCATTGAATGCAATTTGTGCCAAAGCAATGATAACTGATCCTCAGTTTAGACTTCTGTTGTGCTCACTGTGTGAAGAGTTTTGCAAAAGTGACCTAAGTATTGAGAAATGTGTCCTAGCATCTGTAAAAAACTGTAAGGTAAATGAAAATTAGCAGTTTGCTTCAATAGTCTGTAGTAATTTACGGAATTACAGTAATGAGTTACACACACATATATATGTGTGTGTATGTTCACTAACAACTCTTAAACAAGACACCTGCTTAGCCTTTCAGCTGAAATTGCAATGTTTGAAAGGCACAAGGCTGAAATCTAGTTCCCTTTCGATACTTCACTCATACTGCGTATGGGGAAAGGTCTCCCTTTTTCCCCGCTGCTGAAGCCTTTTTCAATAACGCAGTGTAACTGCACCGTCATTGGTTCACTCATAGACAAGTTGTTGAACCAATGGCGGCGCGACAAAGCGCGCGAATATTCCCGCCGAAATGGGCGGGGTATAGGGCTATATAAGCAGGTGTTTCGCCATAGGATTTCAGTGTTTTCTCCTTCAGCGACGACATCTACTTCTCTTCGCTGATCTCCGCCTGAAGCCGAAGAAGCTCGCCGCCTTCTGCTCTCGCCGCCGTCTGAAGAGGCTCCCGCAGCGGACTCGCCTGGACTCGCCGGTGGAAGAAAGCGCCGGCGCCCTCGCGGACTGCAGCTTCTAGCGCCGTCGCCGAGCCGCCGCCTCCCGCTTCCCGCTTCCGGCCGCTTCCTGTGTGTTCCCTGCCGCCATCCGGCGCGCCGCCTGAGAGCTTCATCCGCGGCTTAAACGCCGCTCTAAAAGAGCGAATTTCAGCGGTTTTCACCGCTCTAAGAGCTTCCGCAGCCCTCGCCGCTCTAAAAGAGCCACCCAATTGCCGTTTTCACGGCAGCGGCGTCTCACGATGCCCCGCCACTCATGTGGTACTTGCAGGGCCCCCCTGCACGACGACGATGGACACAGCGAGTGTGTCGCTTGCCTGGGCAAGCCCCACGCAGACGGCGCGCTCGCTGGAGACTCATGCCCGCACTGCGAGTGTATGAGTCTCGCTTCCCTGCGCTCGCGGGCCGCCTTCTTCACTGAGGGCGATCTCGCCGCTCGCGCCCTCCCGTCTCCTTCCTCCCGCGAGCCGGTGAGGAAAAGACGGCGGGGTAGAGCGACTCAGCGCCAGGAGTTGAGCGAGCTCATGCCGGCCCAGCCCCCGCGTGCCTCGCCCTCTCCTCCCAGGGAACTCTCTCCCGTTCTGTTCTCTCGCCCTGAGCAGCGTCCCTCCGCAGAAGCGAGTGACCTCGTCTCATTCGGGGGAACAGGCGACGAACAAGACGACTCCATGTCTCTTGCGGCTTCCGAAGCGGAAGGTTGGGCTGGCGAGCCGGAAGACCCCGCTCCACCGCCTCCCTTGGAACCCATCGAGCATGGCCAGGGCATGGATGCCGAGCTCTTCCGCATCCTGTCTAGGGCCGTTGAAGAGCTGGACCTCGAGTGGGCCCCTCCAGAGGAGCCGTCTCGCAGCCGCCTGGACGAATGGTTTCTGCCAGGCCGCCGCCAAGCACCTCGCCAGCGTTCAGCGCCCTTCTTTCCTGAGGTCCACGAAGAGCTGACGAAGTCGTGGCGCGCTCCTTACTCTGCCCGCCTCCACACTACGCACCGCTCCGCCCTCACCGCCGTCGACGGCGCCGAGGAGAAGGGATACGAGCGCTTGCCACCCCTAGATGAAGCGGTGGCTGCTCACCTCTGTCCTCCCTCGGCTGTGGGTTGGAAGACGAAGAGGGCCCTTCCTTCCAAGCCCTGTCGGACCACCTCTACTCTGGCTGGACGGGCTTACACCTCGGCGGGCCAAGCTGCCTCTGCGCTCCACACCATGGCCATATTTCAAGTATTCCAGGCCAAACTCCTCCGCTCTCTGGATGAGTCTGGAATCGACGCGCCAGCCTTCAAAGATCTCCGCAGCGCCACGGATCTTGCCCTGCGAGCTACGAAGGCTGCGGCCCAGGCCATCGGTCGTTCCATGGCTAGCCTGGTCGTGTTGGAGCGCCACCTGTGGCTCAACCTAACGGAGATCAAAGACCTAGACAAGACGGCCTTCTTAGATGCCCCGGTCTCGCCTTCCGGTCTCTTCGGGCCTGCAGTGGATGGCTTCACTGAGCGCTTTACTGCCGCGCAGAAATCGTCTCAGGCTATGAGGCATTTCTTGCCTAAGCGCTCCAGCTCCGCTTCTGCGTCTAGCCGCCCCAGGACTGCGCCGGCTCAGCAGAACAATCCAGCCCCACCTGCAAAACAGGCAGCGCCGCCCCAGGAGCATCGTCGGCGCTCGCGCCCTGCGAAGCGCCCTCCCTTCCCGAGGCGCCAGGGACCCCGGCCCAGGATTGTGCTGGACCCGGTGCCTCCGAAGTCGTCCTGATTCGTCGGACAGGAAGAGGATGGGGGACCGTCCCGTTACGACCGGACCACCCCAAAAGCTCCCACGAGTAATTTCCCCTCCGCCTCGTTTATTTCCGGGCGTGGGAAACATACTCCAAGTGACAGCTGGGCCCACACCTGTTGCGCCCACTCCAAACGCCGTTTTCACGGTGAACAAATTTTTACCTCATCACAAAAAGAGCAAATTTCCTCTTCCACCCCTCGTGGTGTACGACCCTCTCAACGGCGGTCTGTCACCCAACATTATTCAACCCCTAGCCACTCGGGCCGAGGCCTGGCAGGCCATCCCCGATGTGTCAGAATGGGTCATGGGGATTGTAAACCAGGGCTACTCGCTCCAGTTTGCACGACGGCCCCCCCGCTTCGCCGGGGTGCTTCAAACGTCGGTCAATCCGGACGACGCTCATGTCCTCCGGGCCGAAGTCATGTCGTTGCTGGAAAAAGGAGCTGTGGAAACGGTTCCTCCGTCAGAGAGCGAGACAGGCTTTTACAGCCGCTACTTTCTGGTCCCCAAAAAGGATCGCAGTCTCAGACCCATCCTAGACCTCAGGCTTTTGAATCACTCCCTCATGAGACGGAAGTTCAAAATGCTGACGCTGAAGCAGATCCTCGCGCACATTTGCCCCGAGGACTGGTTCTGCTCGCTGGACCTGAAGGATGCGTATTTTCACATCCAGATAGCCCCCCGTCACAGACGATTCTTGAGATTCGCTTACGAAGGGGTGGCATACCAATATACGGTCCTGCCCTTCGGGCTGTCTCTGGCTCCCCGCACTTTCACCAAGTGCATGGACGCGGCGCTTTCCCCTCTGAGACAGATGGGAATCCGGGTTCTGAATTATCTCGACGACTGGCTCATCTTAGCCCGTTCGCGAGTCGAGCTGGAACGCCACAGATCCGTGCTCCTCAGCCATCTACAATGCCTGGGTCTCAGGGTCAACTTAGCCAAGAGCTCGCTATGCCCCACTCAACGAATCTCGTTTCTGGGAGCAGTTTTCGACTCGGTCCGTATGACGGCAGTAGTCTCGCCCTGGCAATTCAGCAGCTCACGGCATCTGTCACGAACAAAGCCTATCTCCCTCTGAAGTTTTTCCCAGAGGCTGCTAGGGCTGATGGCTTCCGCCTCCCCGGTGCTGCAGCTAGGCCTTCTTCGGATGCGGCCTCTTCAGTACTGGTTGAAGTTCCGGGTTCCTCCCAGCGCATGGCGGCACGGCCGCCTATGTCTCAAGGTCAATCGGGCCTGTCTTCTAGCCCTGAAACCTTGGATGGATCCAGTATGGTTCCAGCGCGGAGTCCCTTTACAGGCGGTCTCACGGAGGACGGTGCTCTCAACAGACGCCTCCAACTTAGGCTGGGGCGCTGTGTGCGAGGGCAGACCGGCCTTCGGCTCGTGGAGCCACGAGGAAAGCCATCTACACATCAACTGTCTAGAGATGCTAGCAGTGATGAAAGCCCTTCAGTTCTTTCAGGCTTACTTGACGGGACGTCATGTTCTAGTTCGGTCAGACAGTATGACGGTGGTGTCATACCTAAACCACCAAGGCGGTCTTTCGTCCAGCCGCTTATGCGCTCTGGCGAAACGTCTGCTGGAATGGGCTCTTCCGAGGCTTCAGTCGCTCAGAGCGACTCATGTTCCTGGCAGGAACAATCTGGGTGCGGACATGTTGTCACGGAGCAACATCCCCTCCGACGAGTGGATGCTCCACCCCCAAGTGGTCCTCAAGATCTGGGAGCTCTTCGGGAAGGCAGAGATAGACCTCTTCGCCTCAGAAGACAACTCTCATTGCCCAACATTTTTCTCGAAGGAAGTAGATGCTCTGGCCCACACATGGCCCAGCACGCTCCTTTACGCTTTCCCTCCGATCGCACTGATCCCCCAGGTCATCAGGCGTATCAGAGAAGACCAGCACAGAGTCCTTCTGGTGGCCCCGCTCTGGAGGAACCAGGTTTGGTCCTCAGAGCTATTCAGGCTCTTTCTGAGAGCCCCGTGGCCGATTCCCCTGAGACGGGACCTCCTCTCTCAGGCAAACAGAACAATCTGGCACCCACAGCCGCAGCTCTGGGCTCTGCACCTCTGGTCCCTCGATGGGAGCCGACTAGCCTCCCCGAGGACGTCCTAAATACCATTTCTCAGGCTAGAGCCCCGTCTACGAGGCGCCTCTACGACCAGAAGTGGTCAGTCTTTGTTGATTGGTGTTCAACACGCAACATAGACCCTGTGGAGAGTGACGTATCTTCCATACTGTCTTTCCTCCAAGAACGCTTGGAAATGGGGCGCTCCCCTTCCACGCTTAAGGTTTACGTAGCAGCCATTGCAGCGTTCCACGCTCCTGTTGCTGGCCAATCGGTGGGACGAAACGGGCTTGTGATCCGTTTTTTGAGAGGTGCTAGGCGTTTGAATCCTCCTCGCCCTCTCACTATTCCCTCCTGGGACCTCTCGTTGGTCCTCAGGGCCTTGAAAGGAGCCCCATTTGAACCAATGGGTTCAGCCGACCTCAGGCCCCTAACGCTAAAAACCGCTCTGCTACTAGCACTAGCATCGGTAAAGCGTGTTGGCGATTTGCAGGCCCTCTCCGTGAACCCTGCATGCCTCGAATTCGGGCCTGGTGACTCTAAGGTCGTTCTGAAACCTAGGCATGGCTACGTCCCTAAAGTGCTCTCAACTCCGTTTAGAGCTCAGGTCATCTCGCTCTCTGCTCTTCCTCCCTCGGCGGACGAACCAGAGCTGCAGCTACTCTGCCCAGTCAGGGCATTGAGGACCTACATAGACCGATCACAGTCTTTCAGACAGTCGGATCAGCTTTTTGTTTGTTTTGGCGGCCGCACCAAAGGGTCTCCGGTCTCGAAACAATGCATTTCCCGTTGGATAGTGGATGCTATTAACCTGTGCTACTCCTCACTGGGCACTAATTGCCCCATAGGAGTCAGGGCCCACTCCACTAGAGGAATGGCTTCCTCGTGGGCTTGGTCCAACGGAGTTTCCATCCAAGACATCTGTGAGGCGGCCGGCTGGTCTTCGCCGTCCACCTTTGTCAGGTTCTATCACCTCGATGTCCCGACCTTACAAGCTCGGGTCCTGTCGGTGTGATTAGCGGCCTTCAACAAGTCCCGCTTCACGCCACCATAGGAAGTATCTTCCTTCAGTGTAACCATGGGTTCGGTTAGGCTTTGCCTCCGCTTGTCCTTTTGGCCCCCCTCTGGGTTGGCCAAATGCAAGCTATATCGTTCCCAGCTGTGGCACGGCGTGGTTGAATTCGTTCCCCATACGCAGTACGAGTGAAGTATCGAAAGGGAACGTACTCGGTTACTAACGTAACCTCGGTTCCCTGAGATACGGAACGAGTACTCACGAGTACACTTGCCGTGCCACGAGGCTGCGGCTCAGGGTCGTCGCTTCAGTCGATTGACACTGAAATCCTATGGCGAAACGCCTGCTTATATAGCCCTATACCCCGCCCATTTCGGCGGGAATATTCGCGCGCTTTGTCGCCATAGGCCGCGCAGCTATGCCGCGCCGCCATTGGTTCAACAACTTGTCTATGAGTGAACCAATGACGGTGCAGTTACACTGCGTTATTGAAAAAGGCTTCAGCAGCGAGGAAAAAGGGAGACCTTTCCCCATACGCAGTACTCGTTCCGTATCTCAGGGAACCGAGGTTACGTTAGTAACCGAGTACGTTTTGAATGTGTGGTTCACAGTTTTGACAGCAGTGTGTTAGCATTTGAACAAAGTGCTGTAAATCCACAGTGTTGTGCAGGTTGTGGATAAAGTCATGGGATAAGTGTGTAGAGTTTTGAAAACTGTGTTCAAGCAATGAAAAACGAACTAGAGTTTGGTCCACATGAACTGCTGCTGTGCAGACTGTAGTTAGAGTTTTGCACATGTGACTCCAGTTGTGCCCACTGTCGTTTAGCAATCGAAAAAAACTGTACATTAATTTTTGAGACGTTTCAGTTTCTCGCAGAGAGACAGCTAAAAGCTCACCCTGTTTTTATTTATTTTATTTTACTAAAGCACAAGGTTTTGTTGTTATCATGAGCGCACACAAATAAAAGTAGACCATTTGTATTCTTGTACTAATCTGTAGGCTATCGCAAAAAATGACAGAATGCCTGTTTTAAGTTGTTTCTGTCATGAGGAGAAAATCCATCAGAACGCGCCGGCGCTTTCGTCGGCCAGAGGGATAAAAATGCATTTAGCATTTTGCAATTTAGTTTCATATTTATATTTAAATATTGGGCTATAGTCTAATATATATATTTTTTTAAAGATGTCACCAATGTTGATTATGAAAAGGGAATAGCATGACGGATGCGCAATGTCGGGAGACAAATGCAGCGGGTCAGACATAAGTTCGACCACTTCATTAAGTTTTGTTTTATAGTAAGTCTTTCTTTAAAATGAATTTCGTTTTGTATAAATTGTATCTTAATTTCAATCAATGTTTCATCAACCAATTGCCTATATTTAATAAAGAAAACCATGAATGTCGGGAGTGGAATGGAAACGAAACGTACTCGGTTACTAACGTAACCTCGGTTCACTGAGATACGGAATGAGTACTGCGTATGGGGAAAAGTCTCCCTTTTTCCCCGTCACTGAAGCCTTTTTCAATAACGCAGTGTAACTGCATCGTTATTGGTTCACTCATAGACAAGTTGTTGAACCAATGACGGCGCGGCATAGCTGCGCGACCTATGGCGAGAGAGCGCGCAAACTTTCCCGCCGAAATGGGCTGGGCAAAGGGCTATATAAGCAGGCATTTCGCCATAGGATTTCAGGCCGATCGACTGAAGCGACGACACTGAAGCCGCAGCCTCGTGGCACGGCAAGTAACGCAGTACTCGTTCCGTATCTCAGGGAACCGAGGTTACGTTAGTAACCGAGTACGTTCCCTTTCGATACTTCACTCGTACTGCGTATGGGGAACGAATTCAACCGCGCCGTGCCACGGCAGGGAACGACATAACTTGTTTTGGACACCGAAGGGGGACCAAGAGAACAAGTAAGAAGGCAAAGCCGTCGTAAACCCTTGTTACACTACAAGGAGGAGATAACTCCTGATCGGTGAGAGGTGGAACTCGAAGAGGCCACCTAGTTACACCGAGAGGACCCGGGCTTGTAAGGCCGGAACGTCCAGATGATAAAATCTGACAAAAGTGGACGGCGAGGACCAGCCGGCTGCCTCACAGATGTCTTTAATGGAAACTCCATTAGACCAGGCCCAGGAGGAAGCCATTCCTCTAGTGGAATGGGCCCTAACTCCTAAGGGGCATTGAATGTCCAAGGAGGAGTAACAGAGATTAATCACGTCGACTATCCAACGCAAGAGACGTTGTTTTGAGACCGAAGACCCTTTGGTGCGGCCACCAAAACAGACAAAGAGCTGATCCGACTGCCTGAAAGGCTGCGATCGCTCTACATAGGTCCTCAATGCCATGAAAGGGCAGAGTAACTCCAGCTCCTGTTCATCCGTGGAGGGAGGAAGAGCAGAGAGCGAATTGACCTGAGCTCTAAACGGAGTAGAGAGCACTTTGGGTACGTAGCCACGTCTAGGTTTCAGCACGACTTTAGAGTCATTAGGCCCAAATTCGAGGCACGCAGGGCTCACAGAGAGGGCCTGCAAGTCGCCAACGCGCTTGACTGATGCTAGTGCAAGTAGCAGAGCAGTTTTCAGGGTTAAAGGCCTGAGGTCAGCTGAACACAGCGGCTCGAAGGGGTTACCTTTGAGAGCCCTAAGGACCAAGGAAAGGTCCCAAGTGGGAACAGTAAGGGGACGAGGAGGATTTAATCGCCTAGAACCCCTTAGGAAACGAACCACAAGGCTGTTTCGACCCACTGACTGGCCAGCGATAGGAGCATGAAACGCTGAGATGGCTGCTACGTATACTTTGAGCGTTGAGGGGGCACGCACCAGATCCAAACGCTCTTGTAAGAAAGACAGTATCGGAGATACGTCACATTCCACGGGGTCTATGTTGCGTGTGGAACACCAATCAACAAAGGCCGACCATTTCTGGGCGTAGAGGCATCTCGTGGACGGGGCTCTCGCCTGAGATATGGTCTCTAGTACGTCCCTGGGAAGGTTAGTTGGTTCCCATCGAGGGACCAGAGATGTAGGGCCCAGAGCTCTGGCTGTGGGTGCCAGATTGTTCTGTTTGCCTGAGAGAGGAGGTCCCGCCACAGGGGAATGGGCCATGGGGCTCTCGTGGAGAGCCTGAACAGCTCTGAGGACCAAGTCTGGCTCCTCCAGAGCGGGGCCACTAGAAGGACTCTGTGCCTGTCTTCCCTGACTCGCCTGATGACCTGCGGGATCAGTGCGATCGGGGGAAATGCGTAAAGGCGTGTGCTGGGCCAGGCGTGGGCCAGCGCTTCGACTTCCTTTGAGAAATATGTTGGGCAATGAGAGTTGTCTTCTGAGGCGAAGAGGTCTATCTCTGCTCTCCCGAAGAGCTCCCAAATCTTGAGAACCATCTGGGGATGGAGCATCCACTCGTCTGAGGGGACGTTGCTCCGTGATAACATATCTGCACCCAAGTTGGTTTTGCCAGGTATATGAGTCGCCCTGAGCGACCGAAGCCTTGGTGTTGCCCACTCCAGAAGACGTTTCGCCAGAGCGCACAGGCGGCTGGACGAAAGACCGCCCTGGTGATTTATATATGACACCACAGTCATGCTGTCCGATTGGACTAAGACGTGGCGTCCCGTCAAGTGAGCCTGGAAAGCTTGCAGGGCTTTCATCACTGCCAACATTTCGAGGCAGTTGATATGGAGATGGCTTTCCTCGTGGGACCACGAGCCGAAGGCCGGTCTGCCCTCGCACAGAGCCCCCCAACCTGAGTTGGATGCGTCCGTCGAGAGCACCGTCCTTCGTGACACCGCCTGTAGGGGTACCCCAAGACTGAAACAAGCAGGGTTCATCCAAGGTTTCAGGGCTAAAAGACAGGCCCTATTGACCTTGAGACATAAGCGGCTGTGCCGCCAGGCATGTGGGGGGACCCGGGATTTCAGCCAGAACTGTAGCGGCCGCATCCGAAGAAGGCCGAGCTGCAGAACCAGGGAGGCGGAAGCCATCAGCCCTAAGAGCCTCTGGAAGAGCTTCAGAGGACGATAGGCTTTGTTCTTGACGGAAGCCGCGAGCTGCTGTCTCTGGCGAGACTACTGCCGTCATGCGGACTGAGTTGAAAACTGCTCCCAGAAACGAAATGTGTAGGCTGGGGAGCAGTGAGCTCTTGGCTAGGTTGACCTTGAGACCCAGGCATTGTAGATGCCTGAGGAGCACGGATCTGGGGTGTTCCAGCTCGACTCGCGAATGGGCCAAAATGAGCCAATCGTCAAGATAATTCAGAACCCGGATTCCCATCTGTCTCAGAGGGGAAAGCGCCGCATTCATGCACTTGGTGAAAGTGCGAGGAGCCAGAGACAGCCCGAAGGGCAGGACCGTGTATTGGTATGCCACTCCCTCGAATGCGAATCCCAAGAATCGTCTGTGAAGGGGGTTATCTGGATGTGAAAATATGCATCTTTCAGATCCAGCGAGCAGAACCAGTCCTCGTGACAAAACTGTGCGAGGATCTGCTTCAGCATCAGCATTTTGAACTTCCGTCTCATGAGGGAGCGATTCAAAAGTCTGTGATCTAGGATGGGCCTGAGGCCGCCATCCTTTTTGGGGACCAGAAAGTAACGTCTGTAAAAGCCTGACTCGCTTTCTGAAGGGGGAACTATTTCTATAGCCCCTTTCTTCAGTAAGGTCATGACCTCGGCCCGGAGGACAGGGGCGTCGTCCGGGTTCACCAAGGTTTGAAGCACCCCTCCGAAGCGAGGGGGCCGTCGTGCAAATTGGAGCGAGTAGCCCTGCTTTATGATCCCGAGGATCCAACTTGACACGTCGGGGATGGCCTGCCAGGCCTCGGCCCGAGTGACAAGGGGTTGAATGATGTCGGATGACAGGCCGCTGGGTAGGGGGCCGTGCACCGAAGGAGGTGGAAGAGGAAATTGCTCTCTTTTTTGAGGAAGTAAAATAGTGTTCGCCGTGAAAACGCCGTTTTGTTTGGGCACAGAGCATTTCTCCCACGCCCAGATTTAAACGAGGCGGAGGGGAGACTGCACGATGGAGCTTTTGGGGTGGTCCGATCGTAACGGGACATTCCCCAACCCTCTTCCTTCCTGCTGGATCAGGACGTCTTCGGAGTCACCAGGTCCAGCACAATCTTGGGCCGGGGTCCCTGGCGTCTCGGGAAGGAGGATTGGCGCTTAGCAGAGCGAGGGCGCTGACGATGCTCCTTAGGCGGTGCTGCTTGAGAGGTGGATGGGGCAGGTTTGGTCTGCTGAGCCGGCGCAGTCCTGGGGCGGCTAGGAGCAGACGCAGAGCTGGAGCGCTTGGGCAGAAAGTGTCTCATGGCCTGAGACGACTTCTGCGCCGCTGTGAAGCGCTCAGTGAAACTATCCACCGCTGGCCCAAAAAGACCGGAAGGGGAGACCGGGGTGTCCAGAAAGGCCTTCTTATCCAGGTCCTTGATTTCCATGAGGTTGAGCCAAAGATGGCGCTCAAGCACAACCAGGCTAGCCATGGAACGCCCGATGGCCTGGGCAGTGGCCTTCGTGGCCCGCAGAGCTAGATCGGTGGCGCTGCGGAGATCCTTGAAGGCAGGTGCATAAGTGCCGGACTCGTCCAAGGAGTGGAGGAGTTTGGCCTGGAACACCTGGAAGATCGCCATGGTGTGAAGCGCCGAAGCAGCTTGGCCAGCAGAGGTGTAGGCTCTTCCAGTCAGTGTAGAGGTGGTTCTGCAGGGCTTGGAAGGCAGGGCTCTCTTGGTTTTCCACCCCACATCCACGGGAGGACAAAGGTGAGCTGCCACCGCTTCATCTAGGGGCGGCAAGTGCTCATAGCCCTTTTCTTCTGCGCCGTCGACAGCAGTGAGGGCAGAACGGTGCGTTGTGTGGAGGCGGGCGGAGTACGGAGCGCGCCACGACTTCGTAAGCTCCTCGTGAGCATTTTGTTATTCAACAAGTGCTAGGCTATTAAGATAAAAAGTTTCGGTAACACTTTAGAATACTGTATCGTACTTACTGCATAGCTAATAAGGAATTACTGCAGAATTAATCGGTAGTTCTTCATTAACACTCAAGTAACTACTATTAACTACTAAGGAATATGTGTTAACTAATCAGTAAGTCATAGCGTTTTTTAATTGTGTTAAGTAACTATTAGTTAATCAGTAACTAATCAATTCAGTCATGCCTCCTGAAGAACTATGACTAAGTAACTACTAATTCAGCTTCAATAGGAATAACTATTAAGTAACTATTAATGAACTGTGAAACTCAGTATCAGGTTATGGCCTTTTCTTCTTTACTACTAATGTTAGTTGATTTACTTAGATTTATGCCTACTGTACTGATATATATATATATATATATATATATATATATATATATATATATATGCTCTGCAAATATTGTTAAACATTCGTTCATTTGCGCCACTGTATGTTTCTGTCGGTGGGTGCTATAATGTTGCACGTCTTGCATCGCATGCCGGTCAAAGTTTGAGCGCACACATGTAATATCTGTGAGTTTTGTAATATCTCCCGTTTTGCAAGAGAAAAGGGACTGGGATTCCAACTGTCAGCGGAGAGGTACATCGCTCTCGCATTATAACAATGCGCTGGCTACACTTAAACTAAACACTGTAGATACCACATTAATGAACTGTAGAATTAGAAGAAAGTTGTTTATTCATTTATGTTTTTTAAACAAATGGTGAATTCTTCGTGTTTTTCCTCGTGCTCGACCATTTCCGTGGATGGCGCTTGAGAGTGTTAATTTTTTTAAGATGTAAGTTCCTAGTAATCTGATGTAAAATTTTGGTATTGTTTTCTTGTTTTAGTGTTCACTTTTTTCATTGTTTTTTTTGTATGGAAATTTTTGAAAATGTTATTAACACTGCAATAAATGTAAATGTTCTTAAAATGTGTCATCTTAAAAATAAAAAGTAAAATTACATTTTTTATGTTATTACTACTTTAGGCTTTATTACTTATGCACAAGGATATTTTCACTTTAGAATACTGTTCCAGGTTCTTAGTAATTCCTTGAGAATGTTGTGGTAATTCTTCATTAATTATCAATGGGTTCCCATTGTTTTCACTTTAGAATACTGTTCCAGGTTCTTAGTAGTTCCTTGAGAATGATGTGGTAATTCTTCATTAATTATCAATGGGTTCCCATTGTTTTCACTTTAGAATACTTTTCCAGGTTCTTAGTAGTTCCTTGAGAATGATGTGGTAATTCTTCATTAATTATCAATGGGTTCCCATTGTTTTCACTTTAGAATACTGTACCAGGTTCATAGTAATTCCTTGAGAATGATGTGGTAATTCATTATTAATTATCAGTGGGTTTGAAGTAATTCTTTGAGCATGATGTGGTAATGATCATTGCCTTAAATACAGAACTCATTTGGCATCACTTTATAATAGTAATGTGAAATATCTTGAGTAAAAACAGACACAAAATATATATAAGGCCATAAACATACCTGAGGTATTGGCAGGTCACGGATCCATCCTGATTTTCTGGTTGCAGACAAC
Source organism: Chanodichthys erythropterus (assembly GCF_024489055.1). NCBI lineage: Eukaryota > Metazoa > Chordata > Actinopteri > Cypriniformes > Xenocyprididae > Chanodichthys > Chanodichthys erythropterus. Next base: position 174,910 of record NC_090243.1, read on the forward strand.
ACTTGAATAAAAAAATGAACACTCTCAAGCGCCATCCACGGAGCACGAGGAAAAACACGAAGAATTCACCATTCGTTTAAAAAACATAAATGAATAAACAACTTTCTTCTAATTCTACAGTTCATTAATGTGGTATCTACAGTGTTTAGTTTAAGTGTCGCCAGCGCATTGTTATAATGCGAGAGCGATGTACCTCTCCGCTGACAGTTGGAATCCCAGTCCCTTTTCTCTTGCAAAACGGGAGATATTACAAAACTCACAGATATTACATGTGTGCGCTCAAACTTTGACCTGCATGCGATGCAAGACGTGCAACATTATAGCACCCACCGACAGAAACATACAGTGGCGCAAATGAACGAATGTTTAACAATATTTGCAGAGCATATATATATATATATATATATATCAGTACAGTAGGCATAAATCTAAGTAAATCAACTAACATTAGTAGTAAAGAAGAAAGGGCCATAACCTGATACTGAGTTTCACAGTTCATTAATAGTTACTTAATAGTTATTCCTCCTGAAGCTGAATTAGTAGTTACTTAATCGTAGTTCTTCAGGAGGCATGACTGAATAGATTAGTTACTGATTAACTAATAGTTACTTAACACAATTAAAAAACGCTATGACATACTGATTAGTTAACACATATTCCATAGTAGTTAATAGTAGTTACTTGAGTGTTAATGAAGAACTACCGATTAATTCTGCAGTAATTCCTTATTAGTTATGCAGTAAGTACGATACAGTATTCTAAAGTGTTACCAAAGTTTCTGCTATAGATAGTTTGCGCCTAATCTGACTTTCCACAATGGACTACACAATGAATATTTTATAGGCCTATTTGTATTCTGACTGCAGTTAAGAGTAAAATGCCGAGAACATGTTTAACATTGGAAGTTTAAGATTCTTTATTAAATATTCTTACTTTATGCAAAACATATAGGTATCTGTACATTGTACCTCTATAAAATTATAACATAAATCAATAAATTATATAGTTCAGATGAACCGTAAACCCAATCTTGTTTTTTTTTGCTATTTATTTAGGCCTATTTATTTATATCAGCAGATCTGTGTTGATTCAGTTCATTTCAATAACGGCTGATGTTGCAAACTGTGGTTAAGCTGTAAAGCAGCTCGAAATAATTGACCAAGATATGTAACATTATGGCTCCGTATTATTAGAACAATAACTGTACAGAATCTTTACTGCCATCCAGTGTTCCTTAAAGACAAATAAATAAAATAAAAATGTTAAAGAAAAACAAAGAAAAACAACAAGCCGATTGTGTTCCATTTATATATCAATGTATACTTTTTACATTATCTTGTGTGTATAAAAAGCACTCACCCAACCTAACAGTGCTTGACAAGTTTGAGATGGGGGAAGGGCGCTCTGTTTAAAATGTTTGTCACCAAAACCATTAATCCAGAGGGCGGGAGACTCAAAATATTAGCCTAAGCTATGCGCGTGACAGACCTTTTTGCATTCTTAGTGCTTTTTGTTAATTTTAACATCCTGGGCAGTGTTTCCCAAAAGCATCGTAAGCCTAAATTGATCGAAGCTCCATTGGTTTCAATGGAGCTACGATCAACTTAAGCTTACAATGCTTTTGGGAAACGCTGCCCTGATCTGATCATATGAAATAAGCTGACGAAATACACAATTGTTAGACTCTGTTATAAGTATTTGCAGTAAGTTTCTTTATTTGTTTGTATAATGGAGATTTGCAGTGTTTTGCGTTTCACGCTCCACTCCAGAAGTTCCGAATGGGATCGACCCTCCCCCCGCGCGTTTGCCAGGGTCTGCTGCTGCCGAGCAGAGTATGTATGAAGTTTTGACTGGAGTGAGGAGGGATTTTTTGTAAAAGTCAGAGCGCCGTGTTTTTTTTTTTTTTTTTTTAAATCTGCAAGAAATGTTATGAGTTTGGCGTGTGGTAGGAAAAAAAGTTTGCACAATAAGCCACTACGCAAATGTGTGTAGACCAGCTAAAATATATTGGTCGACCAAAAACATCTTATCAATTATTTAAGTTATAAAGACATGTAATAAAGTAATAAATAAATTTGATTAAAACAGAAAAACGTATATTGCTTCAGCCTTATTCAAAGGCCGCGGAAACATGCTTTCGTTTCCATTCCACACCCGACGATCTTGGTTTTCTTCCTATTTATTAAATATAGGCAATTGGTTGATGAAACATTGATTGAAATTAAGATACAATTTCTACAAAACGAAATTCGCTTTAAAGAAAGACTTACTATAAAAGAAAACTTAATGAAGTGGTCAAACTTATGTCTAACCTGCTGCATTTGTCTCCCGACATTGCGCATCCGTCATGCTATTCCCTTTTCATAATGAACATAGGTGGAATTTATTCATTTAAAAATAATAGGCAATAGCCCAATATTTAACAGGCCTTCCTTCATTTTTGGCGATAGCTTACAGATTGATGCAAGACTAAGAATGGTCTACTTTTATTTGTCAAGTCAAGTCAAGTCAAATTTATTTATATAGCGCTTTTACAATTGGTAATTGTTCAAAGCAGCTTTACATATTAGAAGCACAGAAAAAGGGAAGTGGTTAAAAATAAGCTGTACAACCAAGCGTGGTAATATGTAACATATACAAGATGGTGCTACATTAAGCCAATGTCGGCTGACTCCCAGGGGTGGAAAAAACCCCCTAGGAGAAAAACCCAGCGTGCTAGAACTGGGAAAAAAGTCCTAGGAGGAAAAAAAACCCTTGGAAGATATATATAATATATGTAAATGGATATGGAGATCAAAATCTGAATTATACATTTTTATTATAGAGATTAAAAATAGATTATATATAAATATATGTAAGCGGATACGGGATTAAAAATCTGAATTATAGATGCAGCCAGAACTGGGTCTGTAGGCCCATTGTCTCCTGGGCTACGTTGTAGTCAGGTCCAGACACAGGCTCTCCATCTGATCTGGATACGGCCTGGATCCAGCACCCGGCAAACCTCAGGATAAGCAGAGAGACAGATATTAGCGTAGATGCCATTCTTATTCTGATGTACAGGTATATCTAGTGTTATAGGAAATGTTCTCGGTTCCGGCCGACCTAATTATTGCAGCGTAACAATCCTTTAACGGATTTGAAAAATGTTAATGTATTGATAATGTGTTATGTGTATGCAAGAGCAAAGAGATGTGTTTTTAGTCTAGATTTAAACTGACAGAGTGTGTCTGCTTCCCGAACAATGCTAGGAAGATTGTTCCAGAGTTTAGGTGCTAAATAGGAAAAGGATATGCCACCTTCAATTGATTTTGATATTCTGGGTATTATCAACTGGCCTGAATTCTGAGATCGCAATAAACGTGAAGGACTATAATGCATTAAGAGCTCACTTAGGTACTGGGGAGCTAAACCATTTAGAGCTTTATAAGTAAGTAGCAAGATTTTAAAATCTATACGATGTTTAATAGGGAGCCAATGTAATGTTGACAGAACTGGGCTAATTTGGTCATACTTTCTGGTTCTAGTAAGAACTCTAGCTGCCTCATTTTGGACCAACTGTAGTTTGTTTAATGTCAATGTCAATGTCAATTTTATTTATATAGCACCATTTTCACAACACATGGTTGACCAATGTGCTTTACATAAAACACACACCACATTTGCACAATAAAGATAGAAGTAAAAGTTAAAAAAAAAAAAAAAAAAAAAAAAAAAAAAAAAAATTATAAAAAGTACCACAGCCATTTGTAATAATTTAAAAGGAAATTAAAAAAAAAAAACTATAAATAAAATCATGGTAAAACACAGTGCTTCAACCAGAAATAAAAGCTTTGTCAAACAGATAGGTTTTTAATCTTGACTTAAAAATGGACACAGAGGGAGCTAATCGAATAGAAGAGGGCAACTCATTCCAAAGTCTTGGGGCGATAGATGAAAACGCACGATCGCCCCTGGACTTCAGCCTTGTCTTTGGTGTAAACAATAGTCTCTGGTTTGATGACCGGAGAGATCTTGTTTCGCTGCGTTCAATTAAAAGTTCAGATATATACGAAGGGGCCATACCATGTAGTGACTTAAACACGATTAATACAATTTTAAAATCAACTCTATAGCGTACAGGCAGCCAGTGTAAAGACTGTAAAACTGGAGTAATATGATCCCGCTTACGAGACCTGGTCAGAAATCTTGCTGCTGCGTTCTGGACCAGCTGTAAACGAGAAAGAGCTGTTTGACTAATCCCAGCGTACAGTGAATTACAGTAATCTAATCTGGAGGTAATGAAAGCATGTATCACTTTTTCAAGGTTTTTAAAAGATAGGAAAGGTTTTACTTTAGCAAGAAGCCGCAGTTGGAAAAAGGAAGATTTAACCACAGAATTAATCTGTCTATCAAATTTCATTTGTTCATCAAATACAACACCCAAATTTTTTACATGTTGCTTAACATACGGTGATAACTCACCCAAATTTGGAATTGTAGAAGTCACAGACATAGAGGGTTTAAAAACAATCAATTCTGTTTTGCTCTCATTAAAATTTAAAAAGTTTAGAGACAACCATTTCTTTACATCACTCAAACAAAGCAATAGTGCATTCAGTCCATCCGGTGCATTCCGTTTTAGAGGCAGATAAACTTGTGTATCGTCCGCATAGCAATGGAACGATAGCCCATACTTTCTGAAAATAGAGCCAAGAGGGAGCATATAGAGAGAGAAAAGAAAGGGAGCTAAAATTGATCCTTGAGGAACTCCACTGGTTATCGCAGCTTTACTTGAGGTATGATCTCCTAACTTCACTGAAAAGGTCCTATTTGTCAGATAGGATCTAAACCACTGCAGGGCACTGCCAGTAATACCGGCGCTATATTCCAGTCGATCGAGAAGTACAGCATGATCGACAGTATCAAATGCAGCGGTGAGATCTAAAAGAAGTAAAACCGCATAGTTACCTGAGTCACATGTTAACAGTATATCATTTGAAACTTTCAGCAGTGCAGTCTCAGTAGAGTGATGTTTTCTAAACCCAGATTGGAAAACCTCAAAGATCAAATTTTCAGCCATAAAAGATTGTATTTGATCAAGAACTGATTTCTCAATAATTTTTGAAATGAAAGACAAATTGGAGATGGGCCTAAAATTTGTCAGAATAGTAGGATCCATACCCTGTTTTTTAAGCAGAGGGCGAATAGTTGCATGTTTAAGCGACTCTGGAAAAGTACCTGTTTGTAAACAGCGATTTATCAAAAACAGAAGATTTTGAACAACCACATCTATAACTTGCTTAAAGAAGAGAGGGGCATTACATCAGTTGGGGAACCAGATGCTTTCAGGTGATCCACTATTTCTATTAGCTGGTTATCTGTAACAGGAGTAAAACAACTAAAAACAGCAGTACATCTAGAGAGAGTTGAAGGGTCAGATGAAACTGGGTTTAGCCCCATTCTTAAGTCATGTGTCTTCTGTACAAAGAAACAAAGAAAGTCTTCACAGGAAACTAATGACACTTCTATATCAAGACCAGTGAAGGGGTTGATGGTGGAATTTATAACATTAAACAGAGTTTTCGGTTTATGACAGTTCTTGTTTATAATGTCAGTGAAATAAATTGATCTTGCCGTTTTCACTGCTTTCTGATATTGAGTTAGTGAATCTCTGAACATTTGCATTGAAACCTGAAGTCTGTCCTTCCTCCATTTTCGTTCAAATCTTCTGCAAATACGCCTAAGAGTGCGAGTTGTGTCATTAAGCCAAGGCTCAGATTTCGGTTTATGGAGATGAGTCTTTAAAGGTGCCACTTGGTCTAGAGCCTGAACACAGGTAGAATTAAAACTGCGAAGTAGTTCTTCAGCACTTGAATCGGTGTTTAGAACGTCACTTTGTAGCAAACCTTCACTAAAGGCTGAGCGAAAAGCTTCTCTGGTAGCTGATGTAATAAGCCGAGACTGGCGAGCCGAATACATCGACGTTACAGTTTTGTTAAAAGATGGAAACGTAAACATAATAGTCTTGTGGTCAGAGAAACCATTTTCACACACCTCTAGTTTATTCAGAGAGCAGCCGTAAGTTAGCACTAAATCCAGTGTATGGCCATGCTGATGAGTGGGTACATTGATCTGAAGCGTCAGATCAAATGCGTTTAGCAGATTGATAAATTCCTTTGCTAGGGAATCTGCTGCACAACAGACATGAACATTAAAGTCCCCAACAATCATTAGTTTGTCATATTTTGCAATGAAATCTCCCAAAAAGTCAGCAAAATCCTTTCAGAAAATTCGAATTAGGTTTTGGGGACGATAAATCAGTGCAAACAGAACAGGGTCGCATAGCTCCAAAGTAAACAACTGTAGCTCAAAGCTTTGGTATTCCTTTGAAACTACGGGACGGCAGGAAAAAATGTCTTTATAAATAGAGGCCAGACCACCACCTCGTCCCGTTGTACGCGGTGAATTTAAAAACAAAGAATTTGACGGAACCATTTCAGAAAAGGCGCTGATATCCCCCGGAGTAATCCATGTTTCAGTCAAAAAGAGAAGGTCTAGGTGGCTAGCAGAGAAAAAGTCATTTATAATGAAAGTCTTGTTTACTACCGACCTGGCGTTAATCAAAGCCATTCTGAGCAGCGCTGGAAGTTCAGGAGAGGCCGCAGGTTGTTTCGCCCGAGGCAGCGGCCGAAGATTCCCCGGACACACTCCTCCCCGCGCAGGGCGAGGCGCGCGAAAAACCGGGAGCGGCTCCAGCGAGGTGGGAAACACGGGAACAATCCAACCATGCACTGGCTCCAGGGAACACCAGCGCGGGTAGCATTTCCCGAAGTCCTTCATAAAGCTCCCCGGGGAAGAACGCGACTCCCGATGGAATCGCAGGTAGCATTTTAGCTTAACAGCTAAGCCACCCCGTCGTCCACGTCGTCTCTTTCGCTTTCTGCCCGGCAGGGAGCAAGGCCAACGGCGTATACAGTCCGGAATTGACTTCAGAAAGGGAGGTGGAACACCATGAAAACTGACGAGTTTTTTATATGAAATTTCTTCCAACTTTAAAAGAGTACATCGGTCATATGTTAAAACTGGTGAAGCACATTGTGTTAAACACTTCATAAATGAGCTTAAAACAAACAAACTCAGGACTATGCCGAGCGATAGACGGCATGCCAACCACAACGGCGCCATCACAAACAACCACCAGCCGAGCAGAACAACCACCCAGTAGAGCGTTACAATAATCTAGTCTTGAGGTCATGAATGCATGAACCAACTGTTCCGCATTTGTCATTGAGAGCATATGTCGTAATTTAGATATATTTTTTAGATGGAAGAAGGCGGTTTTACAGATACTAGAAACATGACTTTCAAATGAAAGATTGGTATCAAAGAGCACACCCAGGTTCCTAACTGAGGACGAAGATTTAATGGAGCACCCGTCAAGTGTTAGAGAGTATTCAAGGTTTTTTCGTGAGGAAGTTTTTGGTCCAAAGATTAGGATATCAGTTTTTTTCTACATGGATATTAAAATCACCAACAACAAGGACTTTATCCGCAGCCAGTACTAACTCTGATAGAAAATCAGCAAATTCTTTGATAAAGTCAGTATGGTGCCCTGGTGGCCTGTATACAGTAGCCAGCACAAATGTCAACTTACATAATGTTACATAAAGCACCATCACTTCAAAGGAATTATATTTGAAATTCTTTTGAGTGATTCTGAATATATTACTATAAATTACAGCAACACCTCCCCCTTTGCCTTTCTGTCGAGGATTGTGTCGATAATCATAACCTTGAGGACTAGATTCATTTAAAGTAATGTAATTGTCTGGTTTTAGCCAGGTTTCTGTCAAACACAGCAATTCTAGTTTATTGTCTGTGATAATTTCATTTACAATAAGTGCTTTTGAAGAAATAGATCTAATATTCAGTAACCCAAGCTTTATCATTTGTTTATCTGATTTATCTGTGATTTTCATTTTTTGAACATCAATTACATTTTTACCCTTAAAAGGTTTCGGAAGTTTTTTGTATTTACTAGTTCGAGGTACAGACACAGTCTCTATGTGATAATATCTAGGTGAAAGAGTTTCTATGTGCTGTGAATTATTTGAGTTCTGTGACGTGAGGCAGCTAGCAGACTGTCGGTTTAGCCAGTTTATCTGCGTCCTGATCTGGGCCCTGGTTTGTCATGTTTCAGCTCTAAGACTATTTGCCAAATTTCTAGATAGAAGAGCAGCACCATCCCGGGAGGGATGAATACCATCTCTTTTCAACAGATCAGGTCTGCCCCAAAAGCTTTTCCAATTGTCTATGAAACCTATATTATTCTGCGGACACCACTTAGACAGCCAGCCATTGAGTGATGATAACCTGCTAACTATCTCATCACTCCGACGAACAGGAAGAGGGCCAGAACAAATTACTTTTGCTGACATTGAATTTGCGAGTTCACACACCTCTTTAATGTTAATTTTAGTGATCTCCGACTGGCGAAGTCGAACATCATTTGTGCCGACGTGGATAATGATTTTAGAATATTTAAGTTTAGCATTAGCTAGCACTTTTAAATTTGCTTTGATGTCAGGTGCTCTGGCCCCCGGCAAACATGTGACTATGGTGACGTTCCGTGTAATAGAATCGCCAATTACTAGGGCACTTTCAACAGGATTCTCAGTGGGTGCGTCACTGAGTGGGGAGAACCTGTTTGATGTTCTAATCGGAACGGAAGAGTGGTGTTTGTTCTTGCCATTATGCCGCCTCACAGTCACCCAGTTAGCCTGCTGCGTGGCTTCTACAGCCGGAACCGAATGTGCAGTGTTTACTAGGCTAGTCGCATCCAAAGCAGTATCTAAGGCCCTTTCATTCTCACTATCCTCAATTAAAGTTTGGATGCGTGTCTCTAATTCTGAGATTCTCTCTGTCAGCCTGACAATATCCCTGCATTTATCACATGTGTAAGTCTCACTGCTGACAGAAAGAGCTAAGCTGTACATGTTGCATTTACTACACATGATAATCGTCGGACATGACTGACCGTGTGTTTGATGAACGACGTCCGAAAAACTGCAACGCACACGGGACTCGCTGGCTGGATGTCTCGGTCGCTTGCCGGTGCCTGGGGCGAGGGTGATGTGCGGGACGCTGTACCTCGCGGTGGATCGATGAATGCCGGGCAGCAACGTCTCCACAGCTTTCCGATCTGGCAAGGACAGATCAGAATAACATACATCGGATAAATCCGGCATTCAATCGACAAGGAAGGTTGGTTTAAAGGAAAAAAGAAAGTAGACGGTAGCTAGCAGGCCAGCGGGCTATGGCTAACACTAGGTGATTACGCTGGTGGATTGCTAGTAATAAATCGTTCCGTTTAGTAATAGTATGCAATAGGTTAAGTAATCTAGTGAAAATAAGAAAGTTATATTATGTGAATAGGAATAAAGAGAAGGATTTAGGATAAACTCCACGAAGCTCCAAGCGTAGGTCAGACAGCAGACAGGCAGCAGCGTTGAACCCGTTGTGAGTGGATATGCCTTTGTGTACGCTCACAATAACAACAAAACTTTGTACTTTTGTTTTGAATAATAAAATACAAATAAGGTGCGCTTTCAGCAGTCTCTATGCGAGAATCTGAAACGTCTCAAAAGCTAACTTAAACTCAGCATTAATACCTAAAAATAAATAAATATCTAAATTCGATAAGATACAGGTCTGTGTTAAATAAGATGCGATCTATCTGCTGGAACGTGTTGTTTCTGAAATCATGTGTTGCTGCTGTTATCAGTTCTCTTGGCGCTCGTGCACATATATGCGTATGGGGGAAAGGTCTCCTTTTTCCCTGTTACTGAAGCCTTTTTCAATAACGCAGTGTAACTGCCGCTGTCGAAGAGGCTCCTGCAGCGGACTGCTGAGCTTGCAGAGGAAGAAGCTTTCGGCCGCCATCCGGCGCGCCTAATAGAGTGATTTTCCGTGGTTTATTGCCGCTCTAAAACAGCTTTCCAACAGCGGTTTTCACCGCTCTAGTGGCCCTCGCCTCTCTAAAAGAGCCCCTCAAACGCCGTTTTCACGGCGGCGGCGTTGTTACAAATGCCGCACCACTCGTGTGGCACATGCAGAGCCCCCCTGCATGACGACGACGGACACGGTGAGTGCGTCGGCTGCCTGGGCATACCCCATGCAGAGGCCGCGCTCACCGGGACCTCGTGTTCTCACTGTGAGAACATGAGTCTCGCCTCTCTGCGCTCGCGGATCGCCTTCTTCAGTGAAGGCGATCTCGCCGCTCGCGCCCTCCCGTCTTCTTCCTCCCGCGAGCCGGCTAGGAAGAGACAGCGGGGCAGAGCGGCCCAGTGCACAGAGTTGGATGACGTCACGCCGGCTTCCCCACGTGCCTCACGCTCTCCCCCAAGAGAGCAGTCCCCCGTCCTGTTCTCCCGCCCTGAGCTGCGTCCCTCGGCAGATTCGAGCGACCGCATCTCTTTTGGTGGTTCTGAGGACGAGCCGCTTGATGACTTCATGTCTCTCGCGGCCTCTGAAACCGAAGGTTGGGCCGGTGATTCTGACCCCGCCCGCCTTCCCTCGCTGGAGCCCATTGACTGCAAGCCGGGTATGGATGCCGAGCTCTTCCGCATCCTCTCGAAAGCAGTAGAGGTTTTGGACCTCGAATGGGCTCTGCCAGAGGAGCCATCACGGAGCAGGCTCGATGAGTGGTTCCTGCCGGGTTCCCGCCAGGCCCCTCGTCAACGCACCGCACCGTTTTTACCAGAGGTTCACAACGAGCTGACGAAGTCGTGGCACGCCGTGTATTCTGCCCGCCTATGTACTACGCAGTATTCAGCTCTCACCTCTCACCTCTGTGGATGGCTCTGAAGAGAAGGGTTACGAGCATCTACCGCCCCTGGACGAAGCGGTGGCGGCTCACCTCTGTCCCCCCATGGCAGAAAGGAGCTATAGAAATAGTCTCCCCCTCAGAGAGCAATTCGGGGTTCTACAGCCGTTATTTTCTAGTTCCCAAAAGAGATGGCGGTCTCAGACCCATCTTAGATCTCAGGCTCTTGAACCTCTCCCTCATGAGACGGAAGTTCAAGATGCTAACGCTGAAGCAGATCCTCGCACAGGTTTGCCCCGGGGACTGTTTCTGCTCGCTGGACCTGAAAGATGCATACTTTCACATCCAGATAGCCCCCCATCACAGGCGATTCTTGAGATTTGCATTCGAGGGTGTGGCTTACCAATATACGGTCCTTCCATTCGGACTGTCCCTAGCTCCTCGCACTTTTACCAAGTGCATGAACGCGGCGCTTTCCCCACTGAGACAGATGGGAATCCGGGTTCTCAATTACCTCAACGACTGGCTTATCCTAGCCCAGTCATGAGCCGAGCTGGAGCATCACAGATCCGTGTTACTCAGCCATTTGGAGTGCCTGGGTCTCAGGGTCAACTTTGCCAAGAGCTCACTGCTCCCCAGCCAGCGTATAACGTTCCTGGGTGCGGTTTTCGACTCAGTCCGTATGACGGCTGTAGTCTCTCCAGAGCGCGCTCTGGCCATTCAGCAGCTCGCGGCATCAGTCAGGAACAGAGCCTATTTCCCTCTGAAGTTTTTTCAGAGGATGCTAGGGCTGATGGCTTCCGCCTCCCCGGTTCTGTAGCTCGGCCTTCTTCGGATGCAGCCTCTGCAGTACTGGTTGAAATTCCGGGTCCCTCCTCACGCCTGGCGGCACGGCCGCCAAGGGGTACCCCTACAGGCGGTGTCCAGAAGGACGGTGCTCTCAACGGATGCGTCCAACACAGGTTGGGGCGCTCTTTGCGAGGGCAGACCGGCCTTCGGCTCGTGGTCTCACGAGGAATGCCATCTGCACATCAACTGCCTCGAGATGTTGGCAGTGATTCGAGCCCTTCATGCATTCCAGGCACACCTGACAGGGCGCCACGTCTTAGTCCAGTCGGACAGCATGACAGTGGTGTCATACATAAATCACCAGGGCGGTCTTTCGTCCAGCTGCTTATGCACTCAGGCGAAGCGTCTTCTGGAATGGGCATCACGAGGTTTCAGTCGCTCAGGGCAACTCACATACCCGGGAGAACAAACTTGCAGACATGCTATCTTGGAGCAATGTCCCCTCAGACGAGTGGATGCACCACCCCCAGACAGTTCTCATGATCTGGGAGTTCTTCGGAAAGGCAGAGGTAGACCTTTTCGCTTCAGAAGGCAACTCTCACTGCCCAATTTATTTCTCGAAGGAGGAAGATGCGCTGGCCCATGTCTGGCCCAGCACCCTCCTTTATGCATTTCCCCCAATCGCTCTGATCCCACAGGTCATCAGACGAATCAGGGAAGACAAGCACAGAGTCCTCCCGGTGGCCCCGCTCTGGAGGAGCCAAGTTTGGTCCTCAGAGCTGTTCAGGCTTTCCACAAAAGCTCCGTGGCCGATCCCTCTGAGACGGGACCTCCTCTCTTAGGTGAACAGGATGATTTGGCATCCTCAGCCAGAACTCTGGGCTCTGCACCTCTGGTCCCCCCACCTGGGACCTCTCTTTGGTCCTCAGAGCTCTTAAAGGGCCTCCCTTTGAGCCACTGCGATCAGCTGACCTCAGGCCCCTGACGCTCAAAACCGCTCTGCTACTTGCACTAGCGTCGGTTAAGCGAGTTGGTGACTTGCAGGCCCTCTCCGTGAGCCCTGCATGTCTTGAGTTCGGGCCCAACGACTCCAAGGTCGTTTTGAAACCTAGGCATGGCTATGTCCCTAAGGTGCTCTCGACTCCATTCAGAGCACAGGTTAATACCACGCGGCGGTAATACCCATTTTGGTTGTCCACCTACTGTAAAACAATATATTTATTTAGTTTTTGTAAGACCTTTGACCTCCATTTCAGCTGCATTAGATGTGAGGGTTTCTCCTAACTGCAGCTTTGAAATAAGGAATACACAATTTAAGAAGCTGCACTTACATTTACGGCTTCTCTTAAATATCTACAACACTTTTCCGTTCTGGAGCTCCCCCACAGCAATGCTACACAAAATAAATCTTATGTTTAATTTCATATTGCACATATTCCTATTGAGTTTTCTTTAGCGTGTGTAATGCAACAACAGTGTGCTCAGTGTAGTTAGATTCACAAAGCGTGCTGCGAACTAGAAATCTGCTGCAACTCAGTCAGTTTAAGTTCCACTTGCTATAATCAGATTTGAGTTCACATAACTTTTTCATATTAAGTACAATAAACTTTCCGTAGTATTTAAGTGAAATGAACTCATTTAATTAGTTTAAACTGTTCGGTTTTACAGTGCACCGCAGACATGGTGAAGTGGTGTTGAATGATCCAAAAGAATGGACTGAACCGATCATCGCCTCGGAACCCGAGCACAATGAGAAGTCTGACCAGGTGTGTGAGCTCGGTTGGACTTCTTGTTACGGCATGATGACTTTCCGGAGGCGGGCATACTGTCAAGATTATCTGTTGTTCATTTGGTTCAATTTGGTTTTTCCATTTGATTTGGTTGGTTAACCTCTGTATTGTAACCTCTGCAACTAGATTCAGCATCTACTGCAACAAATTGTGACAACTTGACGTTCTACTCTGAGCTGTTCATGTTTTCAGACTCTGATTTATGCATTTCTATGGCAACGCTATCAACCCAGAAATAAATCTGCAGCAGTCAGGTGGTACAAGTCATAGTTCTTTAAGTTGTTTACGTTTATCATTATTGTAATGTTATGTGCTTTGAGAGACAAAGTGCTCGTTCATGCTTTCAAAGCAAAATTACCTAGCTTTAAAGGGGTCCTTGATTACAATTTCACTTTTTTAACTTTAGTTTGTGTGCATTGTTGCTGTTTGAGCATAAATAACATCTGCAAAGTTACGACGCTCAAAGTTCAATGCAAAGGGAGATATTTTCTTTTACAGAAATTGCTTTTTAAAGGGATAATTCATCTCAAGTCTATCACTATCATTCTAGTCCGAAGCGGACTGTTGAGTGGGCCTATGGGCTAGAGCGGACTCTGGAGCAGACTCAGGGACTGGATTGGACGCTGGAGCAGACTCAGGGACTGGAGCGGACTCTGGAGCAGACTCAGGGTCTGGAGAAGACACTGGAACGGACTCAGGGGCTGGAGCCATATCTGGGCCCCAAGACATAAATCCATACTCCACTAGAATTCCCAGAGGCACAAGTGTGGTGGCCATTATGGTTGAGGGTTCAGGTGTGGCGGCCATCTTGGCTGAGGGCTCAGGTGTGGAGGCCATCTTGAGACTAGGTGTAGGAGCAGCGGCCATCTTGGGACGAGGCTCTGGATCAGCGGCCGTCTTGGGACGAGGCTCAGGAGCGGCGGTCATCTTGGGACGAGACTCTGGAATGGCGCCCATCTTTATGAACCGAGGACTTGGATGGTCTTATGACCTGCAGATGGAGGGAGGCAGGTTGACTTCAGCGCTGTTGGAACTCCTCCTTCGGACTCGGGGAAGTGCTGGAGGGCAGAAATGGATGGATCCATTGGAGTGGTTACTTTACTTTTCTTTACTAATTTAAATAGAGAATAAGATTAATCAACTCGACTAGATAGAAATAACAAGCAGGTTTGCTATAACGAATGGTATCCTCATCCAGTCCCATCCGAAAACACACATTGAGAGAGGCATCAGGCCAGCTCACCTAATGGGAAAGCTCAAGAAACTCCTCCACATACCTCTCCAAAAGATGACCATTCTGCCTCAGGTAGTCCTCAGCCAGGATCATATCTTTTAACACTCTGGAGTCGGGAAACGCACTGATGCATTTTGAAGGATTTTTTCTCACATCGCAGCAAAACATAAAAGTCATTTTTTGTCAATAAGACAGAAGTAATATATCAATTATAACTATAGAATGAGTGAACACAAATAAAAGAATACAGAGTAAAAACAAAATGGTGTGCTTTTTGCAAAATAAAGAAAACTAACATGATGCGTGATCTGTGGTCTCCCTCTGAACAAAGTCCTATCTGATAGTTCTCAAAAAATGAACTGTAACTTAGTGAATACTAATCACACAAAAATGAGACAAATGTCTAAAGAAACATTGAAATGTCAGTTTTGGTGCCGTGACCCGGATAGAGCTTCTCACCTCAATCCAGATCGAAACTTCAAGCACAACAAAGATCTGATCCAAAAGAAGATCCAGGCTGAATTTTCCTGTACACCCAAGGGTTGGTGAGTGCTACTCTATCCAAAAGAACCTTAAAGATCAGTACAAAATTGTTATCCTCTGCGCCGTCAGAGAAGAGTTAACAGACAGCTGTAGGGTTTGGTTAACTAAGTTATCCTCTAAAAATGTTCTTTTAGAGATGAAGTTTATCCTCTGTTCAGGCAGGGAAGATTAGCATTACGTGCTAATATTGGTATCCTCTGTTCAGGCAGGGAAGATTGGCATCATGTGCTAATATTGGTTTATCCTCTGTAAAGTTAGGGAAGTTTTATCCTCTGCTTAATAAGGGAAGGTTGTTTATCCTCTGTTTAATCAGGGAAGGTGGTGTGTTAACAGAATAGTCATCCTCAACTTTGCTAGAGAAGAAGGTTCATCTTCTGTTAATTCAGGGAAGGTTACAACTGTTACAGTGTGTTAGCAAGTTCTACTCTGCTCGTCAGAGAAGGTTGAATACATCATGATGTGTATTAACTAGGTTAACCTCTGCTCTGTCAGGGAAGTGTTGAAGTGTATTGTTGTGCCAGAAAGACATTACACAGTGTTGAGAAAGAACACTAGACTAATTCCAACATCTGAGAAAGGTGGACTAGCTACTCCTTTATGGACAGATAGTGAGTTCAAATCATTGTTAGGAAAGCACATGGACTCAATAGTGACTGAGTCAGTCAGATTGGAATTGACAAAGAAATTTGGGATCTGTTTAAGTAGCCTGGGTGCCAGCCCGAACCACGCCCACAACATTTTTTGGACGGGAAGTTCGGTCTGGACTCGATCCATTGTGGAGTAATTATGCTCGGCTCCCAGAAGGCCGAGCCAATCAAATTGCCAGGGCGGGCTTTAATCAATGGTGGACAGGCTATCTGCGGTTACGTAACCACCCACGTCATCAAAGAGCGCGTGGGTTGAATTGGTTTTCACCAACGATGACTGCAGCTGGAGAAGTAATTTGTTTAGATTCCGCTATCATGTCTGTAATAAAAGAAAATCGACAGCGCATTAATTTTAAAAGACGAACAAAGAACCGCAATCAAGGCATTTGTCGATGGGAAAGATGTGTTTGCCGTCCTTCCAACGGGATTCGGCAAAAGTTTAAGTACAAGTTCAACATACGTCACTTACTGCGTTGCTCTGATTGGTTGTAGGTCTATCCAATTGAGTGCAGAGGTTTTTTTTTTACTGGTTCGGTTAAGACACGACTCATAATTCAAGTGCAATGGAGCAGTATCAGACTCACATTCTGCCTACAATATGAGTATGATGAAGTCAGGCTACTGTTTAAGATCTGCTGATCCTACATCCTGACATAACCTCACATTTTGAGGTAAAGATAATGACATTCTAAAGGAGATCAAGGCAGGCAACCCAGGTGTCTGAGACATTAACCTTTTGTCTTCATGCACTTACTTACCAGTTGGCATGAAAAGCTCAAGATACAGCTGTGCTTTTGTCTCTATGATAATATAAAGGTATGGGCGATACTGTCAGACTGATTGGGTTTGCACCTATGCATTTGAATGCTTTGATCTTCTTACTGGAAGTCAAACTATGTGTGAATGTTTACATAGTCTTAGTTCTCGTGACCAGCTACTGTTTATAGTATTTGGGGTACTGTTATCTACACAGTCGGGGGTAATTTCCTGTATTGTCTTTAGATGCTTTTGTTTTAGTGGTCACTTCTAAGGTAAGGGCAACACCTTTAAGGACTGTCCATTGAATGCCTATAAAACATCATGTATACACTGCATTAAGCCGCGGTCACACTAGACTTGGAACATGCAAAATTTTTTCGGATGCTGTAACGTGTTACAGTTGTACTGGTTTGAAGAGATGAGGCAGGTACGGATTTCCACACTACACAATACTTTAATCCAAAAGGCTAGGAGAACCAAACATACAACATAAACATAACATTAAGACGGACGAGGAGTGAAGGGAGTGAGTGCAATATAAAGGGAGTGCAGATAATAGAGTCCAGGTGCAGGTGATCCGTGATGATGAGGAACTGACGAGGGAAGTGAGTGCAGGTGTGGAGAACAGGAGGATCATGGGAAAAGGAGTCCAGGGGAACAAGGGATCTGTGACAGTACCTCCCCCTCCCGGTAGGCGCGTCCTCGCGCCGTAAATAGAATAACCGGGAGGGGGGGCGGGCGCCCTGGAGACCTCATGCAGGTGCCGGGGGATGAGTGGACTGGAGTGGAGGTCTCCAGGGCGGATCCATGAGCCATGGCGGGTCAGGAGCCTTGGCAGGCCACGGCGGGTCAGGAGCCTTGGCAGGCCACGGCGGGTCAGGAGCCTTGGCAGGCCACGGCGGGTCAGGAGCCTTGGCAGGCCACGGCGGGTCAGGAGCCTTGGCAGGCCACGGCGGGTCAGGAGCCTTGGCAGGCCACGGCGGGTCAGGAGCCTTGGCAGGCCACGGCGGGTCAGGAGCCTTGGCAGGCCACGGCGGGTCAGGAGCCTTGGCAGGCCACGGCGGGTCAGGAGCCTTGGCAGGCCACGTCAGAGGCCCACCCACATGTGTGGCGCCCACATGTCCCCCACCCACGGGTACTTGGCCCCCCCCCAAAAAATACTTTGAGAGGTTAAGGATCATATAGAGGAGTCCAAGGAATAAAGTCAATGTGTGGGTGGAGGAGACTGGAGAACTTGGCTCGGCGGCGGAGACTGGAGAACTTGGCTCGGCGGCGGAGACTGGAGAACTTGGCTCGGCGGCGGAGACTGGAGAACTTGGCTCGGCGGCGGAGACTGGAGAACTTGGCTCGGCGGCGGAGACTGGAGAACTTGGCTCGGCGGCGGAGACTGGAGAACTTGGCTCGGCGGCGGCGGCTGGAGCTGAGGGCTCGGCGGCGGCGGCTGGAGCTGAGGGCTCGGCGGCGGCGGCTGGAGCTGAGGGCTCGGCGGCGGCGGCTGGAGCTGAGGGCTCGGCGGCGGCGGCTGGAGCTGAGGGCTCGGCGGCGGCGGCTGGAGCTGAGGGCTCGTAGGCGGCGGCTGGAGCTGAGGGCTCGTAGGCGGCGGCTGGGGCTGAGGGCTCGTAGGCGGCGGCTGGAGCTGAGGGCTCGTAGGCGGCGGCTGGAGCTGAGGGCTCGTTAAAAAAGTCAATAAGCCAGTCCAGATCTGGCGGCTCGCACAGGGTTGGAGCGGGCTCTGGAGATACAGGAGCGGGCTCTGGAGATACAGGAGCGGGCTCTGGAGATACAGGAGCGGGCTCTGGAGATACAGGAGCGGGCTCTGGAGATACAGGAGCGGGCTCTGGAGATACAGGAGCGGGCTCTGGAGATACAGGAGCGGGCTCTGGAGATACAGGAGCGGGCTCTGGAGATACAGGAGCGGGCTCTGGAGATACAGGAGCGGGCTCTGGAGATACAGGAGCGGGCTCTGGAGATACAGGAGCGGGCTCTGGAGAGACTGGAGCGGGCTGCTTCCTCCTCCGCTGCTTTCTGGACCCAATGGAGGAGTGTGGGTCCAGCGTTGACCAGGAAATCAGTTCACTGGAGGGATATGCGGAGGGAGAGGCAGGCTGACCAACTGGCCTGGCCACCCGTGTTTCAGGAGAAACTGGACGAGATGAACACATATCCTGAACCTCCTCACAATAGAAACTAGATCCGTTTAAATATAAAATTAGATTAATGGTTTCGTTCAGGGAAAAATAATCTTCAGGTTCATAAAAACGGATAGTGTTCTCGTCCAGTCCGTCCAGAAACAGGGTGATTAAGCGTGCCTCAGACCAGTTAGTCAGAAAAGCTAGCTCTACGAACTCCTCCACATACCACCTCTCCAGTGAACGTCCAATCTGGAAGAGCCCGATAAGGCGATCGCCGGGTGCCAGGGTGAGAGGCGTTGGAGGTGCAGGAGCCAGGGAGCTGGTCAAAGTCTCCATCTTCTTGTGGAAATCCAATGGTATGGGTCCGTCTTTCTGTTACAGTTGTACTGGTTTGAAGAGATGAGGCAGGTACGGATTTCCACACTACACAATACTTTAATCCAAAAGGCTAGGAGAACCAAACATACAACATAAACATAACATTAAGACGGACGAGGAGTGAAGGGAGTGAGTGCAATATAAAGGGAGTGCAGATAATAGAGTCCAGGTGCAGGTGATCCGTGATGATGAGGAACTGACGAGGGAAGTGAGTGCAGGTGTGGAGAACAGGAGGATCATGGGAAAAGGAGTCCAGGGGAACAAGGGATCTGTGACATAACGGTTGTGATATGACGTCACGGTTTACAGTGTCTTTTTTATAAACATGAATTCAACACATAACTTAAAGCAATACATTTAAAATGTAAAAATACAGAACCTACTCGACTTTACTGCAAAAATATAATTCTTTTAATTCAGCCAAGAGGTCATGCCGTGACGAATCGATCTTCTAACTGGTCGCACGTCTTCACGTGATGCGAATTCGCAGGTCAGAGTTCACCAAACTTGAACTTTGGAACGCAGCGAAATGCGAAATTTTTCGCACGAGCTTGCGTTTCCGGTCTGACGCATTCGCATGCGTTTGAATGGAAGTCAATGGAACGAAAATTGCAGTGTGACTGCCCCTTTAGTTAGACTTGGATGACTACAGCGACACAGCGCGTTTCTCAATAAAGAGTAACTTCTGCTTGAAAGATATCCCAATGGTCTCTGCTTCGACGAGGAAAAAGTTTCCACCACATGCAAGGTCAAAAAACACTTTCCTTTTCTCATAATATACATTTAATTTCACCTCAGTTCACCAAAGAATGGTAAACGATTCGTTAGAAGTAGTTCAAAGAATCAGTCTCTCTAAACCCCTCCTTTCTGTGAGCCTACACTGCTCTGATTGGTCAGATGGCCCAATCCTTTGTGATTGGTCTACTACACGCACCGTGCACCCATTGCCATAACTGAATGACAGCTATCAATTCGTATGAGGTTCCGTCCAAGCCATAATTCATTCTGGCACTCTCCCACACATACATTCTCCTTTCACACACATACACTTTTACTCTCACACACATACAAAATGACGGGAACACAACAAAAGATTGTACTTCTGTGGTATTGTTGAAAAAATGAATTTTCCCTGGCTTCTGAGCACACAATAAGTGGGCAGGCAATATTATGACGAAACGGCTTGGGATTCGTTTTACAAATGACTCGTTTAATTGATTCAGAGTCGACTTTTGAGATACAATAACTTTATATACGGTGCACTTTCAGATTTAAAACGTTGCAGGATGTTTTCATTAATTTAGAGCCATGTTACACACTACATGAAAGGTAATTTTCAAAAATCCGTAATAGTGGCACTTTAAGAAAAATAGCAGCAGGAAAGATAGCAAGGGTCAGGCGTTGTGGGTGCAGATGACAAAGTATTTCTTGATAGCGCAGAGACTGCAATGGGCAAACCAGTCCTCCGGCAAGAATTCAACAGGTAATCCAAAATTGCCTCGACGGGGACGAGAAGAACGAGAGACTCAAACATAGCCAGGACTAACACTGCACAAACACACCAACAATCTGACAACACAGGGCAAAATGCACAGACATTAAATAGTATTGCTGATCAGCAACACACTCACAGAGAGACAGAGCAAACCAGTGAACCCTCGAACCGTGACAAGTACAATATATTTGTATGTCATTAGTAGCACTTTTTTCCAACATTAAAATATAGCATTTTACGTATTTTATGCTAAAAGTGTACTTACTGTTTAATTGTGAATTTTAGTACACATTTAACCTGCATATTTTATTTTTCCTGAAAATCCATTAAAATAGAACTTAGTGACAGTATATATAAAAATCCACTAAAAATGTATGTAAAGCGTTCATTGCACACTTTTAAGTAATGCATTTATAAAACACTTCTGTATATTTGGTTTATTTTATCCACAGCTGGGAATATGTACTTGTAACTATTACATTAGTAAATTAGTTAATTTAGGATTACTATATTGTTACGGTACACAGGAGGCAGACACAGATGTAAACAGGTATTGGATGTTTATTGACCACAGTAGAGCATGAGATATCAGACAGGTGAGTAAACTGGATGCAGATGATGTTAGACTGGTAGTATGAGGAATACTTACTATCCTTTCCGTTGCAGGTAGAGATACTTTGGAACTTGGAGATCGCTGGAGTTACTTGGAGCTGACTGGAACACACCCACACAGCAGACGAGGCACACAGAGGGAAGGAGACATGCTGGAGACAAGTGAGTATACAAAGAGGAGTCCTTGAGGTAAGCATTACAGGAAGTATATGCGAATGAGACCGGACATGGAGTGCTGTGTGTGTGTGCTCTTTATGGTGCTGTTGATGAGTGAGGTGATGAGGTGCAGGTGGCGGTGATCAGTACTCTGGAGATGGCGTGCGTTGTGATTGGGTGATGTTGGAACCTGACGTGTCTATGACATATATAAATGTTTACTAAGATTAAAGCGTTCAAAGCATACTTGTAAGAAATTTTGTATGTTTTTGCGGTAGTATACTTAGTATTAGTGGCATTTAGTATACTTTCTGAAGTGCACTGAAGTAGAAATATACTTTTAATTTGTGTATTTATAGTTTATAAATTTTACAGTTTTATTTAGCTGTCATGATCCCTGTGTTGTCTTGTGTTTTGTAGGACTTTTATGTTGAAGTGTAATCTTGGTTTTCTTTGTTTCAATCTTTACTTAATGTGTTTTGGTTCCTGTTTTGCCTTGTACCTTGTGTGTCGTTATAGTTACCCTCATTAGTTACCATGACATCATATCACTAACACCTGTCCCTTGTCAGCCCATTGTTAATGTCTATTTAAACCTTTACACTTCAGTTGTTGTTTGTTGGTCATTGCTCTTGTGAGTGTGTTCTTGCCATTGCTCTCGTCTGCTGTCGGTGGATTACTCCTGTTTATGGATTACCTTTTTGTTATTAAACGTTGGTGCTTGCATTTGGATTCTCACTCTGTCTCATGTCTGCACAATCGTAACATTAGCACAAAAAATAAGAATGTACTACAATTGTACTTGCTTGTATTTAAGTATATTTTAGTGTATTCAAGTATACTTTTTTTCACCTGAGATTATTCAGTCAGGACAGCGTTGATTCAGTTTGTTAAATTTCATCAATAATGAAATTATTTAAATTTAGCAATAAGCAGCTCTACAGAAGACAGTAGTAGTGTAGATTACAATTTATGGTTATACTTTATTTAGTTAGTTGTAGATACTTTGTACTTACCATAGTAATAACAGTAAATTGCGCATAATTACAAGTAACTAACCCTAAACCAACTCCTAACCTCAGTTGTGTTCAGGTTAGTGTTGTTTTCATTGACTTTGTGTGTATCATTGTGTGTATCGCTGCTTGATTGCTCCTGTCTGCCTCGCTACTCAGAGTGGTTTGCGTCTCCGAATAGCTTTGTTTTCTCTTACTTTTATTGAATCTCGTACTTTTATTCATTGTTGCTCATATTATTATTATTTTATATATACTATTGCCTACCACATTAATCTCACGTTGCTAGCTTGTAATCTTTGAATCTAAATCGCTGTTACAAAGTGTGTGCATCTCGCTAGCTTGTTAATAGCTAGCGTCATCAGTCTCTCGCGCTGTCCTTTTTCAACGCGTTCATCAAACAGCTGTGGTAACTCGGATCAGTCTACAAACATGGTGAGTCATGTCATCCTCTCCCAGCATCGTCTCCTGTTCTATCTGTCACATGTTCAGCATAGTTCTCTCTGTCAACGATGAGGGATTTACATGCCATAAATGTAGGGAAATAGCCAGGCTGACAGAGAGAATCTCAGAATTAGAGACACGCATCCAAACTTTAATCGAGGATAGTAAGAATGCAGGGGCTTCAGATACTGTTTTGGATGCGCCAGTCGGAGATCACTAAAATTAACATTAAAGAGGTGTGTGAACTCACAAGTACAATGTCAGGAGAAGTAATTTGCTCAATTTTGTTCGTCGGAGTGATGAGATAGTTAGCAGATTATCATCACTCAATGGCTGGTTGTCTAAGTGGTGTCCGCAGAATAATATAGGTTTCATAGACAATTGGAAAAGTTTTTGGGGCAGACCTGACCTGTTGAAGAGAGATGGTATTCATCCGTCCCGGGATGCTGCTGCTCTTCTCTCTAGTAATATGGCACATAGTCTTAGAGCTGAAACATGACAAACTGGGGCCCAGGACAGGAAAAAGCAGCAGACAGACTGGCTAAACCGACCGTCTGCTAGCTGCCTCACGTTACAGAAGTCAGATAATTACCTACACATAAAAAACTCTCACACCTAGATATTATCACATAGAGACTGTGTCTGTACCCCGAATTAGTAAAAACAAAAAACTTCCAAACCCATTTAATGGTAAAAATTTAATTGATGTTCAACAAATAAAAAATAGAGATAATAATGATAAACAAATGATAAAGCTTGGGTTGTTAAATATTAGATCACTTTCTTCAAAAGCACTTATTGTAAATTATATTATCACAGACAATAATCTACATGTGCTATGTTTGAAAGAAACCTGGCTAAAACCGCACGATTACATTACTTTAAATGAGTCCAGCCCTCAAGGTCGACACAATCCTCAACAGAAATGCAAAGGGGGAGGTGTTTCTGTCATTTATAGTAAAATTTACAGTATTAGTCAAAAGTCGTTCAAATATAATTCCTTCGAAGTGATGGTACTTTACGCAACATTATGTAAGTTGACATTTGTGCTGGCTACTGCATACAGGCCACGAGGACACCATACAGATTTTTTTAAAGAATTTGCTGATTTTCTATCAGAGTTAGTACTAGCTGCAGATAAAGTCCTTGCTGTTGGTGATTTTAATATCCATGTAGATAATAAAAAAGACTCATTGGGATTGGCATTTACAGGCATTCTAAACTCTATTGGTGTTAGACAACACGTGTCAGGACCCACTCATTGTCGTAATCATACTTTAGATCTAATATTGTCACATGGAATCGATATTGATGCCGTTCAAATTCTGCAGAAGAGTGACGACATCTCAGATCATTATCTAGTCTCATGTATACTACATTTGGTCAAAGCGGCTAAACTGCCTCTCTACCAAATATGGTAGAACCATCACTTCTACCACTAAAGATCGCTTTATAAATAATCTTCCTGATCAGTTTCATCGCCTTAGCATACCAGACAGCTTAGAAGACCTCGATGTTGCAACAGAAACTATTGCCTCTGTCTTTTCCAGCACATTAGATTCAGTTGCTCCTTTGCATTTAAAAAAGTTTAAGGAAAGTAATACAATGCCATGGTACAATGAGCACACTCGGGCATAAAAAACAACAGCCAGAAAAATGGAGTGCAGCTGGAAGAAAACAAAAACAAAAAGTATTTTGCATTTCGTGGAGAGAGAGAATGATTGAGTACAGAAAGGCCTTAAAAACTGCTAGATCTGCCTATTTTTCAAAACTTTTAGAAGACAATAAACACAACCCTAGGTATTTATTTGATACAGTGTCTAAATTAACAAGAAATAAAGCTTCAACTTCTGATGTTTCCAAAGAGCACAGCAGTAATGACTTTATTCTTTACTTGCAAGATTGATAATATTAGAGAAAAAATTATAACCATGCAACCGTCTACTGCAGTATCGTGTCAGACAGTGCATTGTAGTGTCCCTGAGGAAAAATTCAATTCATTTACTGCTTTACAAGAGGAAGAATTGTCTAAACTTGTTAAATCATCAAAATCAACAACATATATGTTAGACCCTATACCGACTAAGCTATTGAAAGAGATGCTTCCAGAGGTCATAGATCCTCTTCTTAATATTGTTAATTCATCTTTATCACTAGGATACGTACCAAAAACTTTAAGCTGGCTATTATTAAACCTCTTATTAAAAAAACACAACTTGATCCTAGAGAATTAGTCAATTACAGGCCGATCTCAAATCTTACTTTTCTGTCAAAAATACTAGAAAAGGCAGTTTCATCACAATTGAGTTCCTTTTTAGAAAGAAATAGTATCTGTGAAGATTTCCAGTCAGGATTTAGACCGTACCATAGTACTGAGACTGCTCTCATTAGAGTTACTAATGATTTGCTCTTATCATCAGATCGTGGTTGTATCTCTCTATTAGTGTTACTGGATCTTAGTGCTGCATTTGACACTATCGATCAAAATATTCTTCTAAATAGCCACGAAAACTATGTTGGCATTAGTGGAATTGCATTGGCATGGTTCAAATCATACTTATCTGACCATTATCAGTTTGTAGTAGTAAACGATGAGATGTCATATCAATCATAATTTAAATATTGAGTACCGCAAGGCTCAGTACTAGGACCGTTGCTTTTTACTCTGTACATGCTACCGTTGGGAGATATCATTAGGAAGCATGGCATTAGTTTTCATTGTTACGCTGATGATACTCAGCTCTATATTTCTTCGCGCCCTGACGAAAATCACCAATTCGCTAAATTAACAGAATGTATAGCTGATATAAAAAACTGGATGACCAGTAATTTCCTACTACTAAATTCAGGAAAAAGAGAGATTCTAATTTTTGGACCGAAAACTTCTTCACGTAATAATCTAGAATACTGTCTAACACTTGATGGCTGCTCTGTTAAGTCTTCGTCGTCAGTTAGGAACTTGGGTGTGCTCTTTGATACCAGTCTTTCATTTGAAGGCCATTTTACTAGCATCTGTAAAACTGCATTCTTCCATCTTAAAAATATATCTAAACTATGACATATGCTCTCAATGAAGAATGCAGAACAGTTAGTTCATGCGTTCATGACCTCAAGGCTAGATTACTGTAACGCTCTACTGGGTGGTTGTTCATCCCGCTTGATAAATAAACTACAGCTCGTACAAAATGCAGCAGCTAGAGTTCTTACTAGAACTAGGAAGTATGACCATATTAGTCCAGTTCTGTCGTCGCTGCATTGGCTTCCTGTTAAACATCGTATAGATTTTAAAATCATGCTAATTACTTACAAAGCACTAAATGGTTTAGCTCCCCAGTACCTAAGTGAGCTCTTAATACATTATAGTCCTTCACGTATATTGCGATCTCAGAATTCAGGCCAGCTGATAATACCTAGAATATCAAAATCAACCGCAGGCGGTAGATCCTTCTCCTATTTGGCACCTAAACTCTGGAACAATCTTCCTAGCATTGTTCGGGATGCAGACACATTCTGTCAGTTTAAATCTAGACTAAAAACACATCTCTTTAACCTGGCATACACATAACACATTATCAATTTATATTTTCAAATCCGTTAAAGGATTATTAGGATGCATAAATTAGGTCAGCTGGAACCGGGAACACTTCCTATAACACCAGATATACTCGTTACATCAGAAAAAGAATGGCATCTATGCTAATATTAGTCTTTCTGTTTATCCCGAGGTTTACCGTAGTCAACCGGATCTGGGCCGTATCCAGCTGAGACCAAGGACTGGTGCCATGACACGACCACAACGCAGCCCTGAAGTATCAGAAGAGATCCAGTCAACTAGATCATCCATTGTGAAGACATCATCAATACGACAGCCAGTGCCACAGTTCCTCAACAGACCATCCATACCGGTGTGATGAATACGATCCTCAACTGGACACAACCACAACGCAGCCCTGAAGTATCAGCAGAGATCGAGTCAACTGGATCATCCATTGTGAAGGCCTCATCGATATGACAGCCAGTAGCACAGTACCTCAACAGATCGTCCATACCGGCGTGATGAATACGATCCTCAACTGGATGGAACTGAAATAAATACTTTGGTTGTTGCAATCCTATCAGATTTATGATAACAAACTGATTGTAACAAAGCACTGTTCGCCAGAGGAGAACTGGCCCCCCGACTAAGCCTGGTTTCTCCCAAGGTTTTTTTTTCTCCATTTTAACACCTATTTGCCACTTGTTTTCCACCTGATGTCACCTGATGGAGTTTGGGTTCCTTGCCGCTGTCGCCTTTGGCTTGCTTAGTTGGGGACACTTGACATTTGATATTCAATAGTATTCTTGACATTTATTCAACAGTGCTTTTGATCTGCCTGCATTGACACTATTATTTAAGAGCTGCTGTGCAGCCAAATTATGTACCAGTTATCAATGTAAAGCTGCTTTGACACAATCTGCATTGTAAAATGCGCTATATAAATAAAGGTGACTTGACTTGACTGACTTGACATGGAGGAAGCGTATAAAAAGGGGGTCTCGACCTACCGAGGAATCTCTCAGAGAAATATGGTCGAAATGGCATTGGCCGAAATACACTTCCTCATGGAAGGAGCTCTGGAGTGGAGTTGGGAGAGCAGCATCTATGAGCCTGGCCCCCTCAAAGGCCAGGCCCACAGTCTCTATAGTTCTGGGTGTGGATGAATTATCATGCCGCCCGTATGAGACAGGAGGTCCTGCCTGAGTGGAAGCTCCATCAGGGAGCCATCTAGAAGTGACACTAGGTCTGAGAACCACATTTTGGTTGGCCAGTACGGGGCTATCAATATTAGACTGACCCCTTCCTGGCGTACTTTGTCCATATCTCCTGGGAGCAGAGCGAACGGGGAAATGCAGCCTCGGCCACGTCTGTACCATGGCATCCAGACCCAATGGTGCTGAATGAGATAGGGAGAACCACAGTGGACACTGGGTTGAGTCCCCTGAAGCAAATAGGTCGATTTTAGGTCAACCAAAGTTTTCCAAAGTGAGCTCCACACTTCAGTGTGGAGACTCCATTCCCCGGGCCTCGGCCCCTGCCTTGACAGGGCGTCTGCTCCCACATTTTAATGCCCTCAGGTCTGGGAGGAAGTATTTTATTGCAAGAAATACCACCATCATTTCCAGCCGATTTATGTTCCAGGAACTGATGGTCCTCCCAGAGACCCTGAGCTGAGCAACCACTCATGATCGCCCCCCAGCCTGTGAAGGAAGCATCTGTCGTAAGCATTACGCAGCGACGATAAGTCCCCAACACAGGTTCTGGGACATGAACCAAGGCTTTTTCCACATGACCAGAGCACGAAGGCATCGCCGCGTGACTTTGATCTTGCGAAAAGGATTTCCCCTCAGAGAAAACCCCTTGGTCCTGAGCCAACACTGTAAGAGTCTCATGTGCAGAAGGCCAAAACTTATCACGTTGGATGCAGCTGCCATAAGACCCAACAGTCTCTGAAACTGTTTTACAGTGAGTGACTGGCCTATCTTCACCCCTTTTACGGCCCCGAGAATGGAACTAACACGAACAGGGGATAAATATGCCTGTATCGTGTCCCAAACTACCCCTAAGTAGTTGGTAATTTGACTCGGAACCAGCACATTTTCCTTGGCATTGAGCCTCAGCCCAAGCTTCTTCATGTGTGACAGAACAACATCTCAGTGTTGAACTGCCAACTGTTCTGTTTGAGCTAGTATCAACCAGTCGTCGATATAGTTCAATACGCGGATGTCTTGGAGTCTCAACGGAGCCAGAGCTGCATCCATGCACTTCATGAATATGCGGGGTGATAGAGATAGGCCAAAGGGAAGAACCCTGTACAGGTAAGCTTTGCCCCGAAAGCAAACCTGAGGATCTTCCTGTGTTGAGGATGGATGGACACATGAAAGTAAGCATCTTTCAGGTCTATCACAACAAACCAGTCCTCGGACCTGATCTGTGGGATAACCCTCCATTCTTCTTTGGAACAATGAAGTATAGGTTGTAAAACCCGGACAGCTTGCTGGGAGGAGAACCCCATCTATAGCTCCTTTTTGCAAGAGCGTCATAACCTCGTGTTCCATTACCAAAGACTGCTCAGGGGCCACCACTGTGGGAAGGACCCCATTAAACTGGGTCGGGCGAGACCAGAATTTGTAACCCTTTTCTATTGTGAGCAGCACCTATTTTGAAATATTTGGGAGAAGTTTCCATTCTGCCTTATTTACAAAGGGAACCAGTCTCTCGAGACTGGCCTCTGGTGTTTTTTGAGCACCTGACTCAGCGCCCTGAAGCGGCGAACCGGCAGGGAACCGCCGAATTAAGTGATGACCGGCCCTCCTCGGAGGGTCGGTGGAGACCGCTGCGCCCTGGAGCACACTGAGTGGCAGAATTAGCAGGACGGCCCCCTGAGGGCGCCAAAGAGGGATGAGTACCAAGTATTTTATTACCCAACCTTCTCTGAAGGGGCTGCCCTCCAGTGTCCCGCGCCACTGGCATCAGGACCTCTTCGAAGCCTTCTTGGTGATAATAACAGTCCGCAGATCTGTGTTACCCCACAAAGACTTCGGCTGTGTCGCCTGTCCCTGTCCCCAAGCTTTCTGCGGGGACCAAGGGTGGCGATACTTTCTTTGGATGCACGGTCAGACCAGTGCCCTGAATGGCAAACCGGCAGGGAACATCTGAACTGACTGCTCTATAATCCTCCTCTTTCTTAGAGGAACACTGGAAACCACTGCGCCCTGAAGCACACGAGGTGGCAGGGTTGACAGAATGGTCTCCTTTATTTTCTTTTAAATTCCTCAGAATTTAATGTATTCCATATTTCATTTAATCCTCAAATTAAATACAGCCAGTTCTTATATAAATATGTATTTTTTGAACAGACTGAATATTTTTAGAATACAAAAAAGAATTATAGCTCGTAATAATTCGCAAGGTATTTTAGGGAAAGAGAGAAAGGGAACTCCCGTCTACTCAGATTTCTTAATATATAAATAAATATATATACATATACAGGCGCTGGTCATATAATTAGAATATCATGAAAAAGTTAATTTTTTTAATTGTAAATTATTTTTAAAAATGAAACTTTCATATATTCTAGATTCCCTACATGTAAAGTAAAACATTTCAAAAGTTTTTTTTTTTTTTTTTAAGTTTTTTTTTTATTTTGATTAGAGCGTACAGCTAATGAAAGTCCAAAATCCAGTATCTCAAAATATTAGAATATTTCCTAAGATCAATAAAAAAATGGATTTTCAAAGCAGAAAAGTTCAAGTACTTTAAAGTATGTTCATTTGTGCACTCAATACTTGGTCGGCAGCACATATTACAGCAAATGACTTGCTCCTAGCACAAATTACAGCATCAGTGAAGTGGGGAATGGAAGTGATAAGCCTGTGGCACTGCTGAGGCACTACGGAGCCTTCAGATCATCTGTATATTGTTGGATCGACTGTTTCTCATCTTTCTCTTGAAAATATCCCATAGATTCAGGGGTCAGGCATGTTGTCTGGCCAATAAAACAATAATATCATGGTCAGCAAACCACTTGGAAGTGGTTTTTGCACTGTGGGCAGGTGCTAAAGTCCTGCTGGAAAAGGAAAACAGCATCTCCATAAAGCTTGTCAGCAGATAGAAGCATAAAGTGCTCCAAAATCTCCTGGAAGATGGCTGCATTGAGTTTGCACTTGATAAAACACAATGGACCAACACCAGCAGACGTCACAGCCCCTCAAATCATTACTAACTTCAGAAACTTCCCACTAGACTTCAAGCAGCTTGGATTCTGTGCCTCTCCAGTCTTCCTTCAGACTCTGGGACCATGATTTCAACATGAAATGCAAAATGTACTTTTATCTGAAAAGAGGACTTTTGACCACTGTTCACTGTCCAGTTCTTTTTCTCCTTAGCCCAGGTAAGAAGCTTCTGATGTTGTTTCTGTTTCAGAAGTGGCTTGGTAGTCCTTTTCCTGAAGATGTCTGAGTGTGGTGACTCTTGATGCGCTGACTCCGGCTTCATTCTACTCATTGTGAAGCTCTCCCAAGTGTTTGAATTGGCTTTACTTGACAGTATTCTCAAGCTTGTGGTCATCCCTGTTGCTTGTGCAACTTTGCCTACCAATTTCTTCCTTCTAGTCAACTTTGCATTTAATATGTTTTGATACATCACTCTGTAAACAGCCACCACATTCAGTAATGACCATCTGTGACTTACTCTCTTTGTGGAGGGTGTCAATGATTGTCTCCTGGACCATTGCCAAGTCCGCAGTCTTCCCCATTAGTGTGGTTTCAAAGAACAAGCGATACCCTGAATTTATACTGTAGGGATGGTCATTTTACGAAACTCAAATGTAAATATTCTATTCTATATTTTGAGATACTGGATTTTGGACTTTCATTAGCTGTATGCTCTAATCAACAAATTAAAATGTAAATTACATGTAGGGAATCTAGTATAAATCAAAGTTTCATTTTTTAAAATAATTTAAAATAAAAAAATTAACTTTTTCACGATATTCTAATTATATGACCAGCACCTGTATATACACACACACGCATAATTACGGACACGTGATATACGCGCAGCCTCAGCAATGCGAGATCCGAGCCATATATTCTTTAATGAAAACTCAATCTACGCGCTGCCTCGGCAACGCGAGATCCGAGCCATATATTCTTCAATGAAAGCCCAATCCACGCGCTGCCTCGGCAAGCGCGAGATCTGAGCTAAATTCTTTAATGAAAACTCAATCCATGCGATGCTTCGGCAAGCGCGAGATTCGAGCTTTGCGTTAGACTTTTATTCCCTTGAGAATAAAGCCAACAGGAGTGGAGCTACAAAACTCCCGCTAGTGCTCACTTTTCTTCGGGACATTTTTATGAATGAACACTGTCACTGTCAGTTGTGAGCTGACGTGCAAGCTCCACTCCCAGCAAACGACACATAAATCGTGTGTATCCCAACTCGCTTTATAGTGTAGCACAGGGGAAAATTCAAACTGCTGTTCACGATTGATTTGTTATAAAGTGTGAATTTGAAACACGATATGTGTGTGACTTTGAGGTGGCGATTCTCAGATCGATATCACAATATCCACCTCCTCAGAGCTGGACATGTGAGTATCGGTGCCTCAACCCGGGGGGAAGAAACCGCAGAGCGTGCTTCCACCTGGGAGACAGCACTGAACCTGGCAGGTGAGGGCAGAGAAAAGACTGTGCCCGTCTCTAACCCCTCTGTCAGATCCATTTGTGAACCCCACGAACGGAGCCTCCGCGGGACCCGATCCGCGGGGAACACTGGAGCACAGTGTCCTGAGAGTAAGTTTTTACAGTGCACACAGATGGCTCCCTCGAGAGCTTCCTGGGCATACTCACTCCCATTTCCCTGCTGTTTCTCGCCATATAAATATATGGATTGGTGTGAGATACTCTTGTCCTCAGACGAAGAGATTGTGATTGTTTATATGTAATAAGACAAACAAGATACAGACAGCGCTTGCTAAAGACAACAGAAGCTAACGTTCTTTGTTCTGTGTATGCTTTATAATTATCTGGTCCGTGACGTCACCCGCCTCTGACGTCACGTT
Organism: Chanodichthys erythropterus; assembly: GCF_024489055.1. NCBI lineage: Eukaryota > Metazoa > Chordata > Actinopteri > Cypriniformes > Xenocyprididae > Chanodichthys > Chanodichthys erythropterus. The sequence continues at coordinate 207,311 of NC_090243.1, forward strand.
TCCTCATTGGTTGGATACAGAGGTGCTTCACGAACACAAAATGCAGAGGGTTCCCATCACGTCATTCGACGTAGCGTCGATAGTTCCCACGAAAGGGAACAGAAGTATAAGGACATAACCTGACAAACAAAATGGAAAACACAAGGGGCCCTATCTTGCACCCAGCGCAATTGACTTTGTACACCGACGCATGTGTCATTCCTATTTTGCACCCGCGCAAAGCGCGCTTTTCCCTCCACAGAAGCACGTCGCTAAACTAGTGAATGAACTTGCGCTCCCTGGGCGGTTCAGCGCAAAAAAGGAGGCGTGTTCCGGCGCAAACAATCCCTGGTGCTATTTTGCTGTTCCATTAAACAATTGCGCCACTGACCAGAAAAAACCTAGTCTAAAGTCAGTGGCGCGTTGCGCGTTGTTCATTATGCTATTTTAAGGGCGCATGCTTGACCATAATGTATAGCGTGCACAACGCACATACACTTTGCTAATGTAATCTACACAGATGCAACAGTTATTTTTGCAAATCATATGTTACACTAAAAAAATATTAACACATGAGATGACGGAAATCATTGTGGTGTGCCATGAAGATGTGAAAAAACCTGTTTAACCGACGCTATTTTGGGTGGGTTTCTCCCATCCCCATACAACACAACTTCTCTGTCTTTCACTGCTCTTACAAGAACATCAGTCTCCTCGGCTGTGAACCGCTCCTGGCGTGTGCCTGGTAAATACGCCATAATAATAGCAATCCATAATGGAACTTGCGCACCTGCTTTTAAAGGGAATGTTGGATGACGCTCTGATTGGTTTATTTCACGTTACGCCCAAACCACACCTATGAATAATGAAGCTACTTCAGACCAACCCATTTTAGATTTGCGCCGGGCGCAAGAGCCATTTATCCCACCGGGAAAATAGCAACAGCGCCGAGACCCGCCCACAAAGTTATTTGCGCTTCACGCTTTGACACTTGCGTTTCAGATCGTTAAAATAGGGCCAAGGGCTATAAATACATACAGGGCTAACAAAGGTAACAAGGAAACAAGCCACACCTGTATGGAATTACCTTTGTTCCAATAAAAATGAATGTAACTTTTCAAAAAAATCTAATAAAAATATAAAGTGAAACTGAATAAATGTCTTTGAAACTTAAAAAAATAAACTGCAGGCAAAATGTTTGACCTTGTTTTTAATACACTGCATGTTTTGCAACTGTTTCTCCTCTTTCTTTCACTGATCTGTACTGGAAACACACAAATGTGTTTCCAGAGTTTTCATTTATGCTTCTGAAGTTTTCGTTTACGTTCCCAGAGTTTTTGTTCGTCTTTCTGGCACAAATCTCTTGTGGGGGCGGGGCCAGCAGAGGTGTGTTCTCATTGGCTACTGAGTTTTTGATTGACAGCTTCTTGACCTGGAAGCGAAGACACCAGTGTTGTGTTTACAATTACATGTGTGGAGGTGAGCGTCTGTAAGCGGCTTATTTCATTTTAATGATATAAAGAGATGAGTTTTGTTTTTTAATTTTATCTGTATTTATCTGCGGCTTCTACTTTGTCAACATAAGCTTTTAGGAGCGTGAGAGATCAAACGCGAGAGAAAATTAATTTCTTGAGGTTTAATTGTACATTCAAGTATATAATACTGAAAATATTGCATAATGTCCAATATTCCTATCACGAATGCCAGCGAAGCTCCCTCGATCAGCCACCGGAGGTCTCACTTTCCCGAGTACTAACTGGACTACAAATCCCAAGCGCCCACATAGCTGGCCTGATTACGACGCACTTGTTTCATGTCAGCCAGCTATTTAGGCCCCACACACACGCACCTCGCGAAGTATTGTTTGCCCCGCAACAATTTCTGAGCATTTATTACTTGTTTTCTGTCTGCCTGTGTATCGACCTTGTTTTGGATTACTGACTTTCTGAGTGTTTTGCCGCCTGCCTGTTACCCTCTTTGCCTGGACTGCGTTTCTGATTATTTGCTGCTAGCCCCAATCTCTTGCCCGGTTATGACCAAGATTTTTGGACTGTCTCTGACACTGTTGTTTGCTCTGGTGATTCGACCCACGCTTGCCTGTACTGTATTGTTGTTTACCAATAAACCGCTTATGGATCCCAACCAGCCTGAGTCTGCGTCACAGAATACTTTGCCACAAACCGATCCAGCGGTCCTTGTGCACTTCTCTAATGAGTTATCAGCCCAAGGGAATTTGCTGGCAGCTCACCAGCAACAGTTTGCCCGACTCACCACCGTAACGGAGGAGCTGGTGAAATCGCTACAAAGTCTGCACCAACCCGCATCTGATCCAGGCCCTTCAACATCGTACTCCAGCTCAACGCCAGCACTGGTGTCTCCGACCACTGTGAGTACCCATCCACGTCTTGCCTTCAATGGCACAACAGCGCGTTGCAAAGGATTCCTCATGCAGTGCTCCATGTTTATCGCTCAGCTGCCCACGCTATACCCCACTGATGAAAGCAAAATCTCACTACTGTGCTCCTTACTCACCGAGAAAGCGCTGGACTGGGCCACGGTGTTGTGGGATAACCAAGGTTTGAACATTACATATAATGAGTTCATGCTGCGCTTGAAAGAAGTGTTCGAACACCCAGAAGGAGGAAAGAGCGCTGGGGAACAGCTGTTATCCCTGCGGCAAGGGAGAAACACAGCAGCTGAATTCGCCCTAACTTTTCGCACACTCGCTGTGCAGACTGTGTGGGTGGAAGATACACTAAAGCTACTGTTTCGTCAAGGATTGAATAGGGATTTGCAGTCTGATGTTGCTTGTCGCGATGAGGGGATGACGATGGACCAGTTCATTGAGTTAGCCATCCATTTGGACAACCTAATACGGTCACGTAGACCTACCCGCGTCATCAATCCTCTCAACCCAACGAATCTACCCCCCGATGTCGCCGAACCCATGCAAATCGGACGCACACACCCCTCTGCCGAAGAGCGTGAACGCCGCGTCAGGAACCGCCTTTGCTTATACTGCGGACAAGCAGGCCATTTGAGAGCAGAATGCCCGACGTGTCCTCCTCAAGCAAGAAAGACGGGGGCCTTTGACCTTGTATCGTTACCGTGGGCTAAACGAAATAACAATTAAGTTCAGATATCCACTACCCCTGGTCCCTGCAGCATTGGAACAGTTCAGATCTGCCAAAAACTTCACAAAGCTTGATCTACGATCTGCCTATAACCTCATTCGCATCCAGGTGGGGGATGAATGGAAAACTGCCTTCTTCACCAGCAGTGGCCACTATGAATATCTTGCTATGCCCTTCGGGCTGTCCAATAGTCTGTCCGTGTTCCAGTCTTTTATAAATGATATATTCAGAGACATGCTTAACCAATGCGTAACTGTATACATTGATGAGATGTCATCAATGTATACAGTTATGCATTGGTTAAGCATGTCTCTGAATAGACATGCTTATCAAGATGTTGATTTACTCTGACACCCAGGAGGAGCACGTCAAGCAGGTCCGAGCAGTCCTAAAACATCTCATCGATAATCAACTCTTTGCTAAAGCTGAAAAGTGTGAATTCCATCAAACCTCGACTACATTCCTTGGGTACATCATCAGCCCGGAGGGGGTGTCTATGGATGAAAGCAAGGTACGGGCGGTACTAAAATGGCCTCAGCCTTCCTCAATAAAAGAGCTACAAAGATTTTTAGGATTTGCTAACTTCTACAGAAGGTTCATTAGGAACTTTAGCTCCATCGCAGCTCCTCTCACCTCCATGATAAAGAAAGGGAACGCCAAACTCCACTGGTCCACTGATGCCACTCAAGCCTTCAACGAATTAAAGAACCGCTTCACTTCTGCAGCCATCCTCCATCATCCCGAACCAAACACCCCATTCGTAGTGGAGGTAGATGCTTCAAATACAGGCATTGGGGCTATCCTCTCACAGCGGCAAGGCAATCCTCCTAAACGTTTTCCCTGCGCCTATTATTCACGGAAACTTTCTGGTGCTGAACAGAATTATGATGTGGGCAACCGCGAATTACTCACCATTAGGCATGTGACGGTATCAAATTTTCATGTTGCGATTAATTGATGAAGCTTTTATCACGGTATACGGTGTTATCGCGATATTAATATAAGTTGCAAAACCATTTTTGTCATAGTTTAACAGGTTTAAGAACTCTTTTTGCAATAAAACAAAAAACAACTCTGACTAATATTTTTAAACAGATTAAATTGCAAAATAATTAGGCTATAAAGAACAACATAACACTTTACTCTATTTAATGCATTAACTAAGATTGAGCAATAGCTACATTTGTTACAGAAAGTGTTATTTTTTGTTAATGTTAGTTTAGAAACACAACTGATCATTGTTAGTTTTATCTCAGGTCCGTTAAATAAGTTATTTTGATTTTAGTAATGTTATTAAATAGTAACTAAGAAATTAACACTAATTAATAATAATTAATACTTTATAAGTATTTTTATTGTCAGTTTAGTGATAATGAATAAACAGGTTAACTAATGAAGCTGTATGTTTTCAAAGTTTTACTGAACAATAACAAATAATCAGAACATTTCTAATCATTAGGGCATGTTGTAGTCCAGATTAAAATATAAAAATGTTTAGGTTTGAAAATAAATATCCTTTTAAGTCTTTTTTTAAGTATTCAGTATTTGGTGCTGTGATGAACAACACTGAGATTACAAAAAAATGAATGGTTGTTTGAAGCATTTTAAAAACTTCACTAGGTCAGTTACCTTGTTTGTATGGTTTCCGTGGTAACCGCTGCACGCTGCTGTTCCATCAGCACCCTCTGCTGTCAGAGAGTGAACGCGCACTTTCATTCAGCTCATCTCCTTCACTGGTTCCGCCATGTGCTTCTCGTGCACGTTGGGATTGTTTACATCTGAGCGCGTGTTCTTTTGGCGCAGAATACAGCGGTGTTGTGCATTTTATACGATTGACGAGTAAAGTATTCTTAATTGCCTTTTAAATTAAATTCAAAATTAATACTTGGTAATAAATTATTATTTACAGTATTCTGAAGTGCCGACGATTACAATATCGTGCATATTCATTATCGTGATTTATCGCATTACCGAATATCGGCACAAGTCTACTCGCCATAAAAGCTGCTTTTGAAGAATGGCGCCACTGGTTGGAGGGAGCAACACATCCATTCCTGGTTCTGACAGACCATCGCAACCTTGAGTACCTGCGCTCTGCAAAAAGACTGAATCCCAGACAAGCAAGATGGGCTCTGTTCTTCACTCGTTTCAACTTTTCAATCACATATCATCCTGGATCAAAAAACACCAAAGCCGACTCATTATCCCGCCAACATGACTCCACACCTCAGAACCCCTGCCCAGACTCCATTATTCCATCCTCCTTGATTCTAGCCCCAGTACAGTGGGATATCATCTCTGAAATAAACCTGGCAAACACTCAAAACCCACCCCCCTTTGGACTGCCCGCCCAATCGAACGCATTTTCCACCCAATCTAAGAGAAAAGTTAATCCGGTGGGTGCAATCTGCCTCAAGCTCCGGCCACCCAGGTATTACGGCAACAGTACGCCTGCTGCAGAACCAGTTCTGGTGGGAATCATTACAAGCGGACACCAGAACGTTCGTAAACTCCTGTCACATCTGTGCCGCAGCAAAGTCTTCTAAGCTACCACCAGCAGGGCTACTTCATCCACTACCCATACCACAACGACCTTGGTCACACATAGCCATCGACTTCATCACCGACTTGCCTGTCTCACAAGGTAACACCACCATATTAACAGTTATTGATCATTTCTCCAAAGCATGTCGGTTGATACCCTTACCAAAGCTCCCATAAGCCTTTGAAGCAGCAGAACACCTTTTCCATTACGTGTTCCATTATTATGGTCTCCCCGAAGATATAGTTTCTGACCGGGGCCCTCAATTTACATCAAGAGTTTGGACGGCCTTCTTTCGTTTAATCAATGTAAACATAAGCCTCACCTCAAGCTACCACCCACAGTCGAACGGTCAAACAGAACGTCTTAACCAAGAAATCACCAAATTCCTCCATATGTACTGCTAGCAGAACCAATCCGATTGGAGCCGCTTTCTTCCCTGGGCAGAATATGCACAAAATTCCATCGTCAAGCCTTCCACGAAACTACACCCTTCCAGTGTGTTCTGGGTTCCAACCTCCTCTGTTTCCTTGGTCGGGCGAGCCATCTGAGGTTCCTGCTGTGGACGATTGGTTCCGTTGGAGCAAGGCCGTGTGGAATCAGGCCCATGTCCACTTACAACAAGCCATAAACAGGAGTAAGGTGCAAGCTGATCGTCATTGTCGATCCAGCCCCAACTACTTGCCTGGACAGTGGGTGTGGCTTTCCACCCAGGACCTTCGGCTGTGCTTACCTTGCAAGAAACTCAGTCCCAGGTATGTGGGTCCCTTCAAAATCTTGAGATAAATTAATCCAGTGTCATATCGACCCCAACTGCCTTCTAATTATCATATTTCTCCCACCTTTCATGTATCACTGTTGAAACCTGCCGGTGGCCCGAGAGTGGAAGCAGAGGGGCTCTGTCACAAATGCCAGTGAAGCTCCCTCGATTGGCCACCGGAGGTCTCACTCTCCCGAGTACTAACTGGACTACAAATCCCAAGCACCCACATACCTGGCCTGATTACGACGCACCTGTTTCACGTCAGCCAGCTATTTAGGCCCCACACACATACACGCACCTCTCGAAGTATTGTTTGCCCCACAACAATTTCTGAGCGTTCATTACTTGTTTTCTGTCTGCCTGTGTATCGACCTTGTTTTGGATTACTGACCCTCTGAGTGTTTTGCCGCCTGCCTGTTACCCTCTTTGCCTGGACTGCGTTTCTGATTATTTGCTGCTAGCCCCGATCTCTTGCCCGGTTATGACCATGATTATTGGACTGTCTCTGACACTGTTGTTTGCTCTGGTGATTCGACCCATGCCTGCCTGTACTGTATTCCTGTTGTTTGCCAATAAACCGCTTATGGATCCCAACCAGCCTGAGTCTGCATCACAATTCCACACAAAGAATGATCTTGTTGCCATTTTTTATCATTCTGATAATTTTATTTAATGTAGTTTCAAACGTAGGTTCGGGAGGAGCCTAAACATTCAGTCCTGTCAATCATCATTATGAGTGTATATAAGCAGCAGTCACTGCATCATCTCAGCGACAATTCTTCCAGCATTTGGTCCCACCCCGTCTAACAACATGTCCCAACCCGATGAGCTCTAGCAGCATTTTACCTTCAAAAAAGAGTGTTCCACAGAATACTGTTCTGTTTTCAAGTTACACCAGGATCCTCTACCTATGGTTCCCCTTCCGTTCTGTAACGAATCGGGACTCAGACTAGGATCCATGTGCATGCTTTATTAAATAGTGTTCGTATTCAGACAGGCAATGGTAGAACAACAGCAGACAGGTATGGCAGAGAGCAGACAGAATCGTAGTCGTAGAACAGGCAATAGGTCAGGGTGGGCAGATACCAATCACAAGTCCAGTAAATAATAAACAGTCCAAAGGCAGGCAGCAGAGAATTGTAAACGGGAAACAGACTAGATCAAAAACAGTCAGACAAACAGAATGATAAATGCTCAGAATTACAACCGTAGTAAACAAGACCTCACAACGAGTGTGAGGAAGTGAATGGCTTAAGTTTGGGAGCCTTGGGACGCCAAGGCGGGTCAGGAGCATCATGCAGCCATGGCAGTTCGGGAGCCTTGGGACGCCAAGGCGGGTCAGGAGAGTCGGGCAGCCATGGCAGTTCGGGAGACCCACCCACAAGTTCCCCACCCACAGGTATATGGTCCCCGCCAAAAGTCGGACGCAGGCTCTGGTGCGACACTGGCAGGGCAGCCATCTTGTCTGTCGACGCTGGCGGAATGGCCATCTTGTCCGTAGACACTGACAGGGTAGCCATCTTGTCCGTAGACGCTGGCGGAGCGGCCATCTTGTCCATAGGCGCTGGCAAAGCCGCCATCTTGTCTGTAAACACTGACAGGGTGGTCATCTTGTCCGTAGACGCTGGCGGAGCGGCCATCTTGTCCATAGGCGCTGGCAAAGCCACCATCTTGTCTGTAAACACTAGTGAAGCGGCCATTTTGTCCGTAGACACTGGCGAAGCAACCAGCGGGCTTGAGTGCGTAGAAGCCGGCGGAGGCTTCGGAATGCCAGCTGCTCGTGCTGAAGTCAGTGGTGGATCGTCCACACTGGACAACAATCCTCTCCGCTCTCGGACGGCTCCAGAGACGTGACGTGACTCTGGGCAATCAGCGGAGACGTGACGTGACTCTGGACGATCAAAGGAGACATGACGTGACTCTGGACAATCAACGGAGACATGACGTGACCCCGGAACGATCAATGGAGATGTGACGTGACTCTGGACGATCAACGGAGATGCGACATGACTCTGGACGATCAACGAAGATGTTACGTGACTCTGGGCAATCAGCTGAGACGTGACTTGACTCTGGGCGATCAGCGGTGACGTGATGTGACTCTGGACGATCAGCGGAGACGTGACGTGGCTCTGGGCAATCAGCGGAGACTTGACTTGGTGTTGTTGTGGCTGCCATATTGTGAGTGTTTTTCTAGAGTGGCAGCCATTACACAAGTAGATGAGGTGTCGCATTACTCCGAAACACCCACAGTAAATGGAGAGCCAACAGTCAATAACACAAACTCCAGAAAGTGAGTTAGGAATGAACGGGGTCCTTCTCGAATGAGTTGCGACTTAAGTGGCTGATTAATGCCCTCACAGAAAAAGTCTATCAGCACACAGTCCGGCAGGTCTGAACAATATGCAATGTCCAAATATTCTTTAATATAATCCTCCAACGATCGTGTGCCCTGCGTGATCCATAATAACAGTTGTGCAATGTTCATACCGGGCCAGTGTTCTACACAAAAGGCCATTGCAAAAGAGGCTGGCTGTTCAGAGAGCTCTGTGTCCAAGCACATTAATAGAGAGGCGAAGGGAAGGAAATGATGTGTAAGAAAAAAAGTGTACAAGCAAAAGGGATAACCGCACCCTGGAGAGGATTGTGAAACAAAACCCATTCAAAAATGTGGGGGAGATTCACAAAGAGTGGACTGCAGCTGGAGTAAGTGCTTCAAGAACCACTACACACAGACATATGCAAGACATGGGTTTCAGCTGTCGCATTCCTTGTGTCAAGCCACTCTTGAACAACAGAGAGCGTCAGAAGCGTCTCGCCTGGGCTAAAGACAAAAAGGACTGGACTGCTGCTGAGTGGTCCAAAGTTATGTTCTCTGATGAAAGTAAATTTTGCATTTCCTTTGGAAATCAGGGTCCCAGAGTCTGGAGGAAGAGAGGAGAGGCACACAATCCACGTTGCTTGAGGTCCAGTGTAAAGTTTCCACAGTCAGTGATGGTTTGGGGTGCCATGTCATCTGCTGGTGTTGGTCCACTGTGTTTTCTGAGGTCCAAGGTCAACGCAGCCATATACCAGGAAGTTTTAGAGCACTTCATGCTTCCTTCTGCTGACCAATTTTATGGAGATGCAGATTTCATTTTCCAACAGGACTTGGCACCTGCACACAGTGCCAAAGCTACCAGTACCTGGTTTAAGGACCATGGTTTCCCTGTTCTTAATTGGCCAGCAAACTCATCTGACCTTAACCCCATAGAAAATCTATGGGGTATTGTGAAGAGGAAGATGCGATATGCCAGACCCAACAATGCAGAAGAGCTGAAGGCCACTATCATAGCAACCTGGGCTCTCATAACACCTGAGCAGTGCCACAGACTGATCGACTCCATGCCAAGGCGCATTGCTGCAGTAATTCAGGCAAAAGGAGCCCCAACTAAGTATTGAGTGCTGTACAAGCTCATACTTTTCATGTTCATACTTTTCAGTTGGCCAAGATTTCTAAAAATCCTTTCTTTGTATTGGTCTTAAGTAATATTCTAATTTTCTGAGATACTGAATTTGGGATTTTCCTTAGTTGTCAGTTATAATCATCAAAATTAAAAGAAATTAACATCTGAAATATATCAGTCTGTGTGTAATGAATTAATATAATATACAAGTTTCACTTTTTGAATGGAATTAGTGAAATAAATCAACTTTTTGATGATATTCTAATTATATGACCAGCACATGTATACTAATATAAGGTGCACAGTCAGTCACGCAAACGCAAAACACCATCATGGTAACCCGCAAAACTTACATAATGCAATAAACATTCACTAAATAACAGAAAAAATATGTAAAATAAAACCCTAATGTACATAACTCATAACAAAAACTGTTAAGAAACATGATTATTTAAACAAAATACTTTCAAATGTGGAGTGTCACACAGGGAATTGTGGGAATATCAGTTTACTGACTGTAAATTATATATTGATTTTGTCTTTTTTTACTTAAAAATTGTAAAATTGACAGCATTTTACTGTGAAAATTACATAAAATGTCTGGTAAGAGCTTTTATAGTTTTTCCTTGTATATAATACCGGAACTTACTGTTAACCTATTTAAATGGTTTTTTTTTTTTTTTCAGAATGCCAGCTGCTCGTGCTGAAGTCAGCGGTGGATCGTTTTCTAGCGTTTTCTAGCGTTTTCTAGCGGTGGATCGTTTTCTAGCATTTTATAGAGTGGCAGCCATTACAACTATAACAAAAACTGTTAAGAAACATGATTATTTAAACAAAATACTTTCAAATGTGGAGTGTCACACAGGGAATTGTGGGAATATCAGTTTACTGACTGTAAATTATATATTGATTTTGTCTTTTTTTACTTAAAAATTGTAAAATTGACAGCATTTTACTGTGAAAATTACATAAAATGTCTGGTTAGAGCTTTTATAGTTTTTCCTTGTATATAATACCGGAACTTACTGTTAACCTATTTACATTTTTTTTTTCTGTAGCATTTTTACAATATTTTATCATTAAAATCACATTCATTTTTTACAGTGTATACATCAGCAAATTTAAAAGCCGTTGTTAAAGACAAACTTTTTCTCTATATTCACTGTAAAGCTAAGATTCTAAGTCTTAAAATGTCACCCCCTCTTTTGCCTGTTCAAACAGGTGGCGATGATTATTTTAGATATACAAAGATGGTGGACTCATATTACTTATGAATGGTAGAAATTGCAAAGGCATAGGAATAAAAACCGATTGGTAAAGTTATTGTGTCACTGCAGCTGCCAAGCATCGGTTGCTACACAAAAAGACAGTGTTCTGAGAAGCATGAACTGCATTTGCTCATTGGCTCATCAAAATATAAGCATTTTAACACTATGAGCATAAGAAACTATATTTTTGGCATAGTTAATATCAGATTTGATGATGAATTGAATCATTTTAGCATATTTAAATATGCTTGCAGTTTTTGCAATTTCAGGATTTTCAGATATATAGGACTTCTTCTTGGGTGTCCAAAATAGCTGCCCGGTGACATCGCAAATATGGCTGCCAAATGTGAAGAGAATTTCCTAGACCGAGTCTTTGAGTCAACACTCTATTCATCCTTGCGTTCTTCAGATTTTTCAGATGCGCCGAATCTACTTGCAATTCTAAATTCGATCCACAACGCAGATCCATTTGTCTTTCTCCAATCTTCAAGTATTATACAGCGAAACCATCCACAATATCAAGCCTAGCAAAACAGATCAGCTAATGAGCAGCCATTCAATTTTCATTGTTAATTTACCTATAGCCCTCCAAACTAACTAGTCCGTTTCCTTATTTTTAGCTCACAGAAGTTTCAAATTTAATTTCCTGCTGATTCCAGCCACAGCTCTCTCAACATCCTTCAGACTAAAACTTTATTCCCCACTGCTGCAGCTGTGATTTCGGCCACCTCTCTCTCAACAACCTTCAGACTAAAACAGTATTCCCCACTGCCGCAGCAGTGATTTTGTCCACCACTCCAGCATCAGGTTTCAGACTAAAACTGTATTCCCCACTGCCGCAGCAGTGATTCTTGCCACAGCTCTCTCAACAGCCCTCAGACTAAAACTTTATTCCCCACTGCCACAGCAGTGATTTCGGCCACCACTCTCACAACACTCTTCAGATCAAACTTTATTCCCCACTGCCGCAGCAGTGATTTTGGCCACCACTCTCACATCACCCTTCAGATCAAACTTTATACCCCACAGCCACAGCAGTGATTTCGGCCACCACTCTCGCAACACTCTTCAGATCAAACTTTATTCCCCACTTACCGCAGGAGTGATTTTGGCCATTACTCTTGCAACACTCTTCAGATCAAAACTTTATTCTCCACTGCCGCAGCAGTGATTTTGGCCACCATTCTCGCAACACTCTTCATATGAAAACTTTATTCCCCACTGCCACAGAAGTGATTTTGGCCACCACTCTCGCAACACTCTTCAGATCAAACTTTATTGCCCACTGCCACAGCAGTGATTTCGAACACTGATCTCGCAACATCCTTTAGACCAAAAAACATTATTTCCCACTGCCGCAGCAGTGATTTTGACCACTGATCTCGCAACACCCTTTAGACCCAAAAAACCTGCCACAGCAGTGATTTCGGCCACCGCTCTCGCATTAGCTTTCAGACTAAAACTTTATTACTATCTACCACAACAATGATATCTCCCTCACTGCTTTCTAAACTTATTTCTCACTGCCGCAGCAGCGAATTCAGCTCTTGAAGCAGTTCTCCAACTAACCATCTCTAGGGTCAGAAAAGTATCCCTTCACTACCCCAGTAGTGATTTCTCTCTCTGTTCCTGCAGGAGCCTTTTGTTTTCTCTTTTAGCTCCCGCAGGAAATTCACCACACAAGCTGCCTTATTTTTTTCCCAATACGGCAACAGCAAAAAATATTCTACCCATCTTTGGGGGGGAGAGGGATTAAATCCTTTAAGTCTTCTGTATTTATATCGCGGAACTACTCTTAGTTGACTGTCCAGCTTGCTGTCCTTGTAAATATCTTTTTTGGGGTTTAACCTGGTGCTCGAGATGAGCCGGGTTTGAGCCTCCTTTGAGGACAGCAAGCCAAGATTTTACCATTAACCATTCAGACTGAATGGGCAGGCGAACTTGTGAAATGTAGTTCCAAACATAGGTTCGGGAGGAGCCTAAACATTCAGTCCTGTCAATCATCATTATGAGCGTATATAAGCAGCAGTCACTGCATCATCCCAGCGACAATACTTCCAGCATCCCTCCTCCTCCCCATTGCCTCCTCTATTTCTCTTATTCTCCCTCTATGCGGTACTGTTATAGGGGGGTTTAATTCGGAGCTCGAGACAAGCCTCGGGTTCGAGCCTCCTTCGAGCACAGCAAGCCAAGTTTGTTTTAGCTTAACCATTCATACTGAATGGGCAGGTGAACTTGTGAACTTTGTTATTTTATTTAGTTAACATTATCATCTAACATATAAAATTGGAAATACTTTTTTAAACAATCATCAATAGTTTCAATTGTGACTTATAAAAACCAGTTAATAACCAGAACCAGAATAAATGTAAATGAAAATATGAATCAATTCAAATAAATTTAAATTCCTTGTCACTACAGCATATACACAAGTATCAAAGTGAAAGTGTTGGATGCAATTATGTTGTGACAGGAAAGACCAGAATCCACAAAACACTAACTGCATAGTATTCTTGTAATGCACAGTATTCTCATTATATACAGTTGTATGAAAGCCCAACGATGCCCCCTAGAGGTATCTTTATGTATGTATATTTTATTATTGCCTGGACAAGTCGGGACATGTCAGTATCAGGAGGCATTGCATCGGCTGACTTATTCTTTGCACCAGAATTTGTACATCTGCATGTTTGTTGTTCCTGTGAGTGAATGATTAAGAAGTAGTTATTGTTTTTACATTCTAAGCTGTTCAATTTAGATATTTGCACATTCTGTTATTTTCATTAGTGAACTGTACTAGTTTAATAATGATCGTTATATTCTCATAATGTGAAGCTGTGGTTTACCTCATGTTTGATACTTTATAATTTATTTAATGATACTACTACTGTATTAAGGTTAATTTTTTTTAATGTTATTTGTAATTCTGTTTATATCAGTAAATTTATATTGTATTTTGTTTTCTTTGTTCATTGTAGACCACACATACCCCTATGGGCAAATGCCTATAATGCTTCATACATGCAGCTGTAATTTGAATAAAATTCTTCAAATTGGACCCGCTCTCTCGCTCCAGTTTCTCTAACCGGAAACTCCAACCACCATTTCTACTAGTGCCTAAACGAACCCTTAGAGCGCCCCTTACGCTTGCACATGGGCCTTCGAGCCGGAGGGTACATCTGTAGAGATGGATCCTGATCCTGCAAGTACAGCAGATCCTGCGGTTCGAACCCGCACACAAAGAGAGCGACATCTTCCAGCCCATCTTGAGGATTATGAAGTCCAGCTTCCCGCACACTTGCAATCAGCACCCCCTGCAGCTGATGCCTCTTCCCAAAGACATTCTAGACATTCCTCTAAGTAAACTTCTTCTGGTACAGCCTCCAACGCCACATACAGATCACGCCGCAGTGCACCAAGCCGATCTCCAAGACACGCCCTTTCTGACGCCCAAGCTGCAGTGCTGGAGGAAAGACTAAATGCTCTTGAACTAGAGGAATTACAATGTCAGATTGAAGAGGATGATACAGCAGATAAGGAATGTCAAAGACTTGATGATCAAGCTAGAGAGGCACTCAAAGCCAGAGAAGCTTTGGCTAAACAAATCGCAGCACGACGGCGTCTCAAGAAAGCACAAAATGAGCTTGAGGTTGCCAAGCTAGTCACCTCGCTCCTTAAACTGGACACCCACAATGTTAGCAGATCTGGATCACAGTCTGGCATCGCCAGTGATTTACCTGAAGCACTACCGGGAGTAAGCTCACCTCAACAAAGAGCTGCTGCTAGTGATATTTTTATATCATCTGCCCAGGAAATGCAGGGACATTCTACACCACACCCTGTCTTTTTTACCTCTGAGGCATCAGTATTGCCTCCTCCAGCACCACACGTGTTACCAACCACAGTCTTAGCAGCTGAAGCTTTCTCCAGTGCTCAGGACTTTACTCCCGATGTCCGCCATTCTGATGTAGTGATGTAGTGATGGTCATCACCCCCCCTCGCAGCGGCTGTGTCCACTTCGGTGTCTAGAACTGCTTTCACTGGTCCTTATCCTATTAACCCAGCTACAGTTACAGTGCAGCCAACCCCTCCTGTCACCACTGTAACCTACCATCAGATACCTGCTGTTAGTGTGCCTCCCTCAGTAGCTTCACCTCTGGATCCTGTAGGCTTATGGGCTTCAGTACATCCTCAGTCACACCAATTGCTGTATCCTCACAATCCAGTGGCATTCCCAGTGCCTCATCCAGTTCCATCTCATGCCCCTCCAGCTCAGGCAGCAATCTATACACCTCAAGCCCAGCCTCCCGGATTAGAGATGTTAGCTGCTTCTGCCTATGGTGTCCCAAAACCCGTCATACCAACCTTTGAATCAGGGCGTGAAAGTGACTTTGCTCTGCTCAAAATGGCATTGGACAATTTAATGAATAGCCAACAGCACTTAAGTGAACAGTACAAGTATCAAGTGCTCCTAGGTAATTTAAAGCTTCCCAGTGCTCTTCAGCTTGCCAAGGTGTATATGCACGATCCCCGGCCGTACACAGCGGCACTACAAGCACTGCAAGATAAATATGGTCAACCACGCCAACTAGTCCAGTGTGAGTTAGGTGCCATACTGAATGCTTCTGCTGTTAAGTTCGGAGATGCTGAAGCTTTTGATGACTTTGCCCTATCCATCCATTCATTGGTAGGGATGCTCAGAACACTAGAGGGTCCAAATGGCTATGAGTTAAGGTGTGGATCTCATGTTGATCGCCTACTGAGCAAAATGCCACCATCATACCGTGACATACGTTTCAACGTTTTGTTGAGTACTGCTTTAGCCATGGTATTCTCCAAACTGGCACAGACCGTACTTACACCCTGCCTGATTTCTCTGCCTGGCTACAGCTTAAATCTCAGGCTAAGCGTATTTCAAACAGGGCAGCAGCACTCTATCAAAGTGAGGTAACCAGGACTACCAAGAAAGATTCATGCCCACATTCTCGCCCTAAGGACAGATCCACTTCAATCCTTTACTCCACTAACAGCACCTCACCTGTTCAAGGACAAGCAGGAGTGAAGACACCCAAGTTTCAACCATATTGTCCTTATTGCAATAATAAGGACCATTTCCTGAACTCTTGCTCTAAATTTAAGTTACTAACCACAGAGCAAATAATGAAGTGGATAACGGAAGGAAAGCGGTGTTGGAAATGTGGAAGAGCACATGCTACAGACCACTGCACTCTGAAGCGAGGATGCAAGACTTGCAAAGAGGTTCACCTTACTGCTCTCCATGAAGTGGCCTTGCAGACACACAAGAGTGTTCTTCTGGTTCCCCCTTCCCAGTGGTACTTAGATCGTCCCAATCGATCTCCAAAGGTGATGCTAAAGGTAGTTAAGGTCCTGCTTCATCACAGAGATAAAGCCATGGAGACATATGCCGTGTTAGACGATGGCTCTGAACATAGCATCGTACTGCCACAGGCTTTGGAAGAGTTAAACCTTACCACAGTGCCTGAAACACTCACCTTACGTACAATACGTCAGGATGTACTTCACTTGAATGGAGCATCTGTTTCCCTCTCTGTGTCACCTTTAAATAGACCAACTAAGAAGTTCCAGATTAATCATGCCTTCACTGCAGAGAATCTGAGACTGTCTGAACACTCTTATCCAGTAGCAGCTCTCCAACGAAAATATGCCCACATCCAGTCCTTACCATTGCCACAGATTGAGCGAGCACAACCCTTGCTACTCATTGGGTCAGACATGCCTCACCTACTCGTGCCAGTCCAGCCCATACGAATGGGACCTCCTAATGCACCCATAGCTGTTCACACCAGACTCGGTTGGACTCTCCAAGGCCCTGTTGGGTACAATCAAACTGCTCCTTGTGACCAAGAATGTCTGAACACTTCTATAGATACTCAGAATGCTGAGCTACTCAAGAACGTTGAGCGTCTTTGGCAGATTGACATTCTACCTTACATTAACGAAACAACAGCCACACCTTCCAAAGAGGACCAGCACGCTCTCGCACTGCTCCAATCCCGCACTACGAGGGTAGAGGTAGATGGCACTCTACGATATGCCACTCCTTTGCTCAGACGACCGAATGCTGTCACCCTTAAAGCCCCAAAGGAAGCAGTACTGGCATCCCTTCGCAGCACTGAACGGAGACTCGCCAAAGACCCGAACCTCTTTGAAGCATACTGTACTGAGATGGACAAATTAGAACAGTCTGGCTACGTGGCAGAAATTTCCCCTCAGGAAGCTGAGAGGTCCACTGAATCCTGGTACATTCCTCACCATATGGTGAAACACAATGGCAAAAACAGGATTGTGTTTAACTGTTCTTTCCAGTATCAGGGTCAGTCAATAAATAAATGAACACCTTATTCCTGGTCCCATACTTGGTCCATCTCTGCTTGGAGTTCTGCTTCGGTTCAGACAGCATACCGTGGCTGTAAGCGTAGATGTGAAAGGTATGTTTCACCAAGTTCGCCTACTGCCAGATGACAAGGCAATCTTGCGCTTCCTCTGGAGAAACATGCAAAGGACTGAGCAGCCAAAGATCTATGAGTGGCAAGTGCTACCGTTCGGCACAACGTGCAGTCCTTGTTGTGCTATATATGCACTGCAACAAGTAGCCCATGACAACAGCGAAATTTATCCCATTCTAGTCGAATCAGTGATGCAGTCATTCTACGTACACAATCGTCTTCAAAGTACACAATCTACTGAAAAGGCCAGAGCTATAGTAGATGGTCTACGCCAATTGCTGCTTAATGGAGGGTTCGATCTTTGCCAATGGGCGAGCAACAAACCAGAAGTCATTGAGCACCTTCCATCAGAAGCAATGTCACAGAACAGTGAGCTATGGTTATCCCAAAAGAGTCCAGATCTTTTAGAGGGCACACTTGGATTACGATGGAACTGCCTCAATGATTCCCTAGGATACAAACCTCGCCAAGTGGAATGTTTCAAACCAACCTTAAGAAATACCTACAAGGTACTGGCATCGCAGTATGACCCTCTTGGTTTCCTGATTCCATTCACCACCCAAGCCATGATACTCATTCAGGATCTGTGGAAAATTCATGTGGGATGGGATGACCTCATTGAGTCTGACAGCCTACGATATAGATGGCAAACCTGGGTTCAGGAACTACCTGATTTGGAGCATCTAGAGGTTCCCAGATGCTACACTCCATCTCAGGTACTTGATGAGGCATGTACCAGAGACCTACATGTTTTCTGTGATGCCTCCGAGAGAGCCTATGGCTCAGTATCATATATGCGCACAGAAGACAAAGATGGCCATGTACACATTTCATTTGTGCTGGCTCGTTCCCGTGTAGCACCCAGGAAACAAATGTCGATGCCACGACTTGAACTGAGTGCAGCACTTACTGGTGCACAAATAGCTAAAGTCCTCCAAACAGAACTCACAATCACCATCAGGCAAGTCGTTCTCTGGTCAGATTCCACCACTGTCCTTCGCTGGCTGTTGTCTCTCTCCTGCAGGTATAAGGTCTTTGTAGGAACTCGAGTCGCTGAAATTCAGTCCCTCACAGACATTAATTCCTGGAGGTATGTGGATTCAGGAAATAACCCAGCAGACGACATAACGCATGGAAAGTCCTTAAAGGAGTTGATTCAATCATGCCGTTGGGCTGATGGACCAGACTTCTTGTATCAATCTGAAGCCTCTTGGCCAACCATGCCGGCTGCTGACCCTGAACCAGATGCTGAATTAAAGAAGTCAGCACTCTGCCTCCACCCGTGTACCAGTCCTGATTTACAACTCCCAGATGCAAATCAGTATGACACCTGGAAGGACTTGGTAAAGGCCACAGTGGCGTGCTTACACGGGACGGCTAAATCTCCCGCACAAATGGATGAAGCTGAGCATTATGTTACAGCAGAAAAGCTCCTCCTCCAACGAGCCCAAAGAGATTCCTTTCCAGAAGAGACTAAGGCTCTCTCAGCAAACCGACCCTTACCATCTAATAGCCGGTTAGTGTCCCTGTCTCCTGAATATGATGAAGATGCTGGGCTAATTAGGGTTGGAGGGAGACTACGTCATGCTGAACATATAGACATGAATGCCCTACACCCTATAGTTCTTGATCCCCATCAACATCTAACTAAACTCCTTATTAAGGAATATGATGCCAATCTACTTCACCCCGGGCTAGAAAGAGTGCTTGCAGAGCTCCGACGTCACTATTGGATTTTGCGAGGTAGAGCGGCCATCAAAAAACATCAACTCGCCTGTATTGAATGTCAAAAGTGGCGTGCCCAACCTAACATCCCCATGATGGCAGATCTCCCACCAGCTCGTCTTAGGCTTTATAAGCCCCCCTTCTATTCCACTGGAATGGACTGTTTTGGCCCATTTACAGTAAAAATAGGACGACGCACTGAAAAGAGATGGGGAATAGTGTTCAAATGTATGACCACCCAATGCCTCCATCTGGACCTACTTGAAAGTCTCGACACTGATGCCTTCTTAATGTCTTTACGGAGATTTATAGCTAGAAGAGGCAAGCCATTCGAGCTCTTCTCTGATAATGGCACCAATTTTGTTGGAGGGAACAGAGAGATTAAAGAGGCATACGAAGCTATGGCACCTCAATTAAAGGAGCAATTAGCTGAACAAAAAATCTCTTTCAGCTTCATTCCTCCAAGTGCTCCGCATTTTGGTGGCATTTGGGAGAGGGAAGTAAAATCAGTGAAACAAGCCTTGAAAGTCATTCTGAAGGAACAGACAGTCCCTGAGACAGTCCTCCACACTGTTCTCATTGAGATGGAGGGCATCATGAATGCTAAGCCTTTAGGCTATGTTTCATCCAATATCGCAGACCCAGACCCAATCACACCTAACATCCTGCTTATGGGTCGCCATGACTCCTCTCTCCCACAAGTAATGTATGACTGCAGCAATCTTTTGGGAACCAGGAGGTGGAGGCATAGTCAAATACTTGCAGATCAATTCTGGGCTAGATTTATTACTCACTACCTGCCAAGTCTACAGGAAAGACAAAAATGGCAAAGGGACAGTGACGAACTCAGGATTGACCAGGTAGTGCTCATCATGGATCCACAACTTCCACGAGCCCTCTGGCCAGTGGGCAAGGTGACCCGCACCTTTCCTGGACCAGATGGACGTATAAGAACAGTTACAGTTCAGGTTCAAGATAGAACTTATGTTAGACCGGTGGCCCGGTTGATCCCACTTCCCAAGCTTATGGACGACAACTCCAATCCTGCCACTTAGGTAGGGCTTTCCACCATGCTCAAATGTTCCAAGTAACATTTGGGGGCGGCTATGAATGAAAGCCCAACGATGCCCCCTAGAGGTATCTTTATGTATGTATCTTTTATTATTGCCTGGACAAGTCGGGACATGTCAGTATCAGGAGGCATTGCATCGGTGGGAAAGCTGACTTATTCTTTGCACCAGAATTTGTACATCTGCATGTTTGTTGTTCCTGTGAGTGAATGATTAAGAAGTAAGTTATTGTTTTTACATTCTAAGCTGTTCAGTTTAGATATTTGCACATTCTGTTATAGTCATTAGTGAACTGTACTAGTTTAATAATGATCGTTATATTCTCATAATGTGAAGCTGTGGTTTACCTCATGTTTGATACTTTATACTTTATTTAATGATACTACTACTGTATTAAGGTTAATTTTTCTATATGTTATTTGTAATTCTGTTTTTATCAGTAAATTTATATTGTATTTTGTTTTCTTTGTTCATTGTAGACCACACATACCCCTATGGGCAAATGCCTATAATGCTTCATACATGCAGCTGTAATTTGAATAAAATTCTTCAAATTGGACCCGCTCTCTCGCTCCAGTTTCTCTAACTGGAAAATCCAACCACCATTTCTACTAGTGCCTAAACGAACCCTTAGAGCGCCCCTTACGCTCGCACAATATATATATATAAGTTTTTTTTGCAAAATCAAAGTTATTTAGTGCATGTAGAAATATTAAAACACACATACACACACAAATATTTTGAATGTCATTGGCCTATAGCTTGATTGTTTGGTAAGCTACTTTGTTATAAAAGTGTGCAAAAGTGAATCATAGTGTTTTTCCACACAGTTCATGGTTAAATGACATATTGTTGTATGTACATAAGTCTCAGGGTGTGCACCATATCAATGTGAGTCAGATCTGGAATACACAGGAATTCTTGTTTAATTGGGGTGAGATCAGGAGCTCAAAGGGGGGCAAGGAGGGACCTGTACCCCTTTCTTTCTCCTCCAGAACCGCTTTGGCACTACTGCTGCTTTTGATGTGTGCTTTGGCTCTTCGAGGCCGACTTTGGAATATGTTCTTGGGAGACCAACGGTTACTTGCCTCCAGGCAAAATCTCAATTCCCGGGATCCGGCTCCTCTTTGATGGAATACTTTCGGGAGCAGATAACCACCCCCAATCCCCAATCTCTGCCTTACCCCTCTTCTTATTCCTCTTCTGCTCCGTGAACTCTCTCTGTCTCATCCATCTCTCTCAAAGATATTCACAAAGAGAACTGACTGATTGCCTACATCTCTATAATATCAGTAGCTCCATTCACTTCAGCAGAACAGATGATAGTGATAACAGCGAGAAAGGTGTATCGTGTTATTCATGTCTGGACCTCTAGACTCATTAGCTTTTAAATAAATTAAATGGTATTTAGTTGAATAAAAAGCACTTTGAGGCAGAAAACTTTACTAAAAATATGCCAGATTCATTAAATTACAAATTTATGAAGTTCTTTTATGTACCCAAATACATAAATAAACACACTTGAATGTGGCTTTTGTAGCTTACATATACTGTATAAATGTTAGATGTTATGATAATAGATAATCTTGGTCAGAGGATTTTGCTTTGCAATCCCCCCCCCCCCTTTTTTTTTTTTTGGGTAACTATAAATCTGAAGAAGGGTACATTGGTTAAGTGGTTGTTGTACATTTAGTTAACTGGTTGTGCTATAATGGTTTTCTTTGGATTCAGGTGAAAAGCTTAAAAAAAAAGACAATTTCTGTGTGATATTGAATTGCTTCAAATACAAATGAGATCAGCATTAATAGTTTTAAGGGTAAATTTTTTATAATTGCACAACCATAAAGTTTTTCAGCATAAAATGAACTCTACTGGACTTGACTTGTTGGCCACACACACAGTCAGATTGTGCTTAAGAGATTAGAGTGTGATTTTCAACTGTGAAAAAAACAGTTAGTGCCCCATTGATTGATGGTGAGCCCAGAAGGTCTTTTTTAACAGCATAATTTCCCTGTATATTGATTATGTATATTGATTAGGAATAATCCTAGGAGGCACCGTTTTCCTTTCAACGTTTGTGAACATCATGGTCTTACTTTGAGGCTTATTGCCCACAGAGTTACTAACTTCTACTCTGTAATCTTGTAATCTCTGGTATATCCAACAGAATACCGGGCTGAGTTATTGAAATACTGCAATTAGAATTAATTGCCATTATGTAGAAAAGACATTACAGACTACATTCTGATTTTCAGACAACAAATGCAGATTTTGTTTAAACACAACATGTTAGATTTGAGTTGTCAGAGGTGATAATATGCAAACATATTTATTAAATTCTTCTACTTAAAAAGAAATCCCTGTTTCAAAGCATGATGATAAGTGTTAAAGTATAGATGTTGACAACTAATCGATGTAATGTAAAACATGTCTTAGTTTTACCCTCTTTTTAATCAAAATTTTCTTGTTTTTCTTGATGAGGTCACTGATTATGAAGCTTTGCAAAAGAGAATTTGCCTAAAAAATTACATCCAAGCCATGTGTATAGTTAAAGCTTTATCTTAAATATTACTTAACATTTTAGTCAGTGAAATGTATATTTTGCTAAATGCTTTTTTTTTTTTATGTTAAAATGCAGGTCAACTTAAAGTTTAGATTTTGTTTTTATTTATTTTTTACTTCTTACCTGAGAAATTTCAGTGAATGCTTGTTGAATTTGTACTTGGCAGTGCAGAGCCATCTGAAACAACCTTTCTATTGATTGATTTAGTTTTTATTGTTTTTTTTTTTAATTGTTTTTTTTTTTCTTGTTGGTGAAGAATGTAAGTTCATTACCCTATTTAATTTACTTATTAAAATTTTTAAATGCATTATTAATGAACCCCAAAACCTCTATAAATTTTGCACCCAAAGCTGCTTACTGTTCTTATAAAGGGTTTGTTTAAAACTTCAGTTTATACATGTTGGAAAATAATGTGAAAGAACCATTTGAAACAAGCTTTGAATGTTTTATGTTTTAGTTTCTTGTGTAATTTTATCCCAGGCTTCATTATAACATTTAGTTTACAAATCCAAGAATCAACAAATCCTTTTTAAGAAGTTGCTGCATCCACAGCTGTCCAAAGTGTCATTTTGAATGTTTGCTTGGTATCACTTTTCATTACAGTGTCAGTGTTACACATGTTATGTAGAAATTAAAAAGTACACTTACAAGTTGCAGGTTACGTATTAACATAAATATTCACACATAGCCTATTTGTACAGTGACCATTTCGCTTTCCCTCTTCAAACATGACTGCACCGTCTCTGGAAGGATCGCTGGGATAAGACAAGGAAAGAGGGAGGGAAAAAGGGGGCAGAAGGAAAAAGAGGGGAGGCAGTGTGTCTGCTCTCCGAAAGGGAGGAGTCAGGCACAGGGAAAGGGCAGCTGGGGCTCTACAACTCAAATCTTCCTTCCCCGAGAAACTCTGCGTTACGGTCTTTACCGCGATAAACATATAGAAGTTTAACGAGTCGCTGTACTTTTGTGTTTAGACTTTAGGTATGGGCAAAGACAAGGCGCTAGTTCAGTGCTGTGCTGCTCTTGCCAAGCGCACATAGGACAGAAAGAGCAGACGAGGGAAGAAAGAAAAAAGTCCGCAGAGCAGTTTTTGGAGTTTCAAGTGAAGAAGCCAAGAGTCTGTTTGCAACAAGCATCTGCTAGCGAGCGAGAAGAAAGTCTGCAAGGAGAGGACAGAAAGTTTCACAATAGCTGAACGAGTAAGTGCAAGAAATGTCCCGTTTTTTCAGCTCTTTGGTTCCATGAAAGTTTTGCAAATCGAAGAAGAGGGGGGAAGAGTCATGTAAAATGTGAAATGCGATACTCCTGCCAGTCTGGTACAAATGATTACATGAAATCAATAGGACAAAGGCATAAACATAGTTTATTGGCAGCGGTCGGTGGCTGTTATTTGAGTTTTCTGCTTTATACAAAGTTCGACAGCGCCGTTTTGCAAACTTGGGCTCTTATTGTCAAACTTGCGGCCCCTATTGGTCTGTTAAAATGTTTTTAAAGTGTCCATTTGTTTTATGCTTTTCACATTGATAAGTATCTGTAAATAACGAGACCCACCAAAGTGCAGCTGGTTTCAGTGCAGTGTGTCCTTGCAACAGTTAAATATTCCCAAATGCTTAAGTGAGTTTTTATTGTAAATAGTCCTGGAGAAAAGTTCGGGCTCCCGCATAAGCGTTCTTTTCCCTTTAGCACAGAAAGCAGAACGTAAGAATGTTTCTCGTATTTTTATCTTGTTTCAAAATCGAGAATCATATTAGAAAAAAATAAATTTGGCTCTTTGATGTACCCAATAGGGCGAACAAACATTTAAAAATAATTAGGCTATGTGCAATGGTAAAATATAAATATTTTATCTAGCACTATTTAGGTGGAGTAAGAGTTCTAAAATTGAACAAATTAAAATTGAAAACTAACGTTTATTTGCAGTATTTTAATTTCGTAAATAAAATCAAAGTTACAGCCTGCAGTGATACTGTATGTCCATTGCTCTTTTTTATTCACTTTGAATTTAATCAATGCTTAAGAAAACATCTCTGGAAACTGATAAAATCGAGTAAAAATAACAGAAATTATTGCGACTATTAAATAGATAGAAACAAACATGTTATGGCAATGATGAAAACATTTTAACAGTGTGTAATTATTACGTAGTAATTATTAGGCTATTATGTTTTCGTCTCTTTGTATAGGGATAAAATGCTAGTTTAGTAGCCTAAGTGAAATAATTGTGTATGAATCTGTTTATTATAATAGCCTAATGCTTATTAGCAGCCAAGATTTTATTAGAGGAAACGATCATTATTTACCGTTTTGATGTTGTGTAAAGTTTTGTCACAGAATTTGTGTAGATATTTGCTTTCAAATTTTTAAAACTTTTCACACACTGATGCCACGAAAGTTTGTAGTTTGTAGACGAAGCTTCAGAACATCCGTGTCCCGCCAAACCCCTCCGGACACCTGCGCGCGATTAACTGAGGACATAGAGTCTCACATTTAAATTAAATATTCAGTTCAGTTAAACGTTCCGTCACACTTTGAACTTTTATGTTACCGTGGGTTTATTTTTATTTTTTTATAAGCATGTTAATAGAAATGAACGTATTCACATGATAGTTTTGTATTATAATTTATTACAGTAACATACATTTAAAGTATAAAGTGAAGCCTGCTTGATGCTTTTTTGGCAATTAAAGTAAATGTGGTCTGCTCGTTCTGCATATATTTTTGCCTGTCTGAGGTTTGATTTTCTTTTCTCCTCTCTCTCTCTTTAATTTTTACATCATTGCATTTGCCTTTTATGTATGAGAGTGGTTTCCCAGTGAATTGTCTGTATTGAAATCTGTATGTAGCTACTATATATTTGACCCATGGCTGTACAATTTTCTCATATATTAAGTGCAATTAATAATTTGTTATATTATACTCTTTGTGATATGTCAGTTATTATCCGGTGTCCTATGAATTTGCATGACATCAAACAGGGTAAAGAAATATGTCAAACAATCTGTAATCTGTCTTTCATGTCAAATTTACCGGTCGGCCATAGCAGAGATTTATGCTTTTTTGTCTGCCTGTAGTTAATGTTGGTATAAAATAAGCATTCATTTGAGTTCTTCAATTCAAGCTCTGTGATGATAATAAGACATTGTTCTCTAATAAGACAGGCTTCAGTGTGATTAGAAAAAATCCACAGCATGAGTTTTCAAGTCAGTGTTTATCTCATGCTTCTGTCTTTTGGGGAAATAATTGTACCTTGTTGCTATAAAAAGAAAAACATTTTTTTTTCTTTTATATAAACTAGATATTATATAATCCAGGACTTAATCAAGGAAAACATTTTTTTTTGATAATTTGGTTATTGGAATATGAATTTCACTGGAATATGAATTTCACTGGAGCTTTGTAAATAACCTAATTCAAATGTTTATGGTTGCATTTGCTCAGTATGCATCACAGATTTTAAAAAATCTGTAGAATATTTATACTTTCATCAAAAATAATTCCATAAATATTTACTTGCAATGCTTCGATCAAACAGGTGTAATTTTGCAAAAACACTCGCATCATCATGAATTATTCATCCTCACTTGTGAGTGGAGTTGACCAGATTAAAAAAATTTTCATCTGTTCAGTCACTCATCAAACTGGAGTTTATCACACTTCATGCAAGGCTGCATTGCAGAACAGAACCGAAGGTTAACAGGTCACTCTTGCCAGCCTCCCCTTTTCTTGTCTGCCGTACTGAGCATACTGTGTCACCGGCTAATATTAACAAGCGGAGATGACATACGATTATCCTCAATGTCATCCTACCCCCTCCTTCCACTTACTCCATGTGCATAAAACCCTCAGATTAGGCCCAGCATTGGAGAGGGATGCCTGTACCCTTCACCCTCAGGGTGCTTGAGCATCGTAAAGCAGTTTTACCTGTCATTAGGTGCATGAGATGAGATGAGATGAATGAAATGACTAACAGGGGGGCATTGAGATGCTAATGTGGGTTTGAATAGCACTGTGCTTATTGTCCAAACCAATAAGGAACAAATGAATGGGAACGGCCAATAGCACATTGCTATACTAGAAGTGCTCTTGTGAGCTTTTTTTCATGCTGTGGTTTGTGGTGCAGCAGTAAAGAATGTTTTTGTGAGTCCGATATCTTGGAATTCTGGTCGGGCTGATTGCTTTTAGGTAAAGTGATTTGTTATGATAAATCTATAGTGACATGAGGTGACTAGTAGGCTTTTTGCGCATGTGGTATATCATCAAGAATCGAACTGCCTGAACTGTTGTCAAATTTGTATATCTTGGAATAAAATGCATGCTTTTTTTTTCTCTCTCAAAGTATCCAATGTGTTTGGCCATGTTTAGCATTTTTGACCCTGACAAGCAGCACCTGATCTAAAATTGCCCGTAAACCTTTGTTGTGCGCTACTGTGGTGCTCTGCTTCCACTTGCCGCTGTCAACAAATCAGGACTTCCAACCAAACCTCTCACTTTGATGATTCTCAACTTTGATACGTTCAACATCAAATGAAATGGACACAAAGAGCAAGAAAGAGGAAAGGGAAACAAGTGAAAGTGAGTAATTGAGAAAAAGGGGTGCTACTCTTGAGCTGTGGGTTGTGTCGGCTCGTGGGCCACGTCGGATCAGAAGTTGAGTAGTTGTGTATAAGTAGAGACACGTCAAAAGTGTTCATCTATATTTGTGTCTCAGTGGAGGGGGTCTCTAGCTTTGTAGGGGGCTTGCTCTCAAGCTCTCTCTCTTCCCTTTTCTCTTCACCCCCTTCTAATCCCCAGGCCCAGTCATCCCTTTAGGGCATGCCTCAGATCTGCCTCTATGTCAAGACGACCCCTTCCTTCTCTTCTTTCTGTTGCCCTTTCTCTCTTTCTTTTTGCTTTATCTCCATTTTCATTTTATCTTTTACTATTTCACACTCTCTTTATATACAGTAGCTCTGAAAATATATGGACATGTTTGGACACTCAAGCCATACTTGAATGTACAGAATGTGTGAATATCACTTTAAGATACAAAATATCACACCAAGACCTTTTTTCAGGGATAACTTCACTTTTCAGAGCCATTTAAAAAAATAAATAAATAAATAAATATATATATAACTAATTGGTCCCACCATGAAGTAATTTCTCCTCAAGTCCACAAAAGTGTTCTAGCTGAGTGTAATTCATCACAATAACTATGAACATGTTACACTAATGTTTGACAACCAGAAAGTGTTGAAGTGTCCTTAATTTCAAGCAATACATTGTGTGATCATTTAAAATCAACATGAAATGAAAATTAACCCTATTTTCCAAATGCATGCTATGGATCGTGTTGTGAATGATTTGACCATGTATGTTTCATGTAAAAAAACCTTGACCTTGTAATGTTTAATCAAAATATCATACTGTAACTAGACCTTCTGGTGAAAATGGCAGACTTCTTCTTGTGATGTATGCAGGACTTCTACAACCATTTATTCCGCTTAAACCTGCTTCTGCTAGCTCACATTCATCTGCCTCCATGTTTAAGTGCAACGGCCATCTCAACTTTAAATCAGCAACTGATGCATAGAACCAGGTCCCCACTCTACAGTTCTTCATTTTTGATAATCCGCTACAATCAGATATTCATCAGAATATGGAAGAAAACCTCTTTTGCTACTTTCATTTAAATTTGTGACTTTAAAACAGTTTTGTCTGCTTGTGCTGTCTGTCTTTAAAATAAATGCTTGGTATGATATTTTACACCTGAAATAAAGACTTTCAGGTTTTAAGTGTCCAAATATATTTATTCCATAAATAAATAAAATTAAATGATAAATAATTTAAAATAAGAAAAAAAATGACTTAACTTTAATGACTTAACCTTTAACCCTGAGCGATATCAATGCCAGGAGAGTAGCTGAATATCCGATTCATATGTAGAAAGATAAAAACTCTGTGAAAAAAATCTGTGCCAGGGCATGTGTTCTCCCAAAATCCCTAAGTATATCTCCTCTCCTGTTTGGCTCTTCTTCTCCATGTTTTGCACTCTTCTCTGTTGCCTTTGAGTACTTTAAAAGTAAATGTCAAAGCCTTTGCTTCCCTATTCCCTGAGATAAATAATGTCCATATTTACAAAAACAAAAGAGGAGACTCAACTCTATGAGCAAATTTGAGGCAGGCCTGAAAGACTTCCCAATTGTCATCACAGCATCTGAAGACTAATCGCTTTTTCTCATGCAAAGTGTGCTGGTTTTAAGGCCTGGGCATAGATGGAATGAGAGGGAGAAGGAGAGAGAGGGGTGTATGTGTGTGTGTGTGTATGTGTGTGTGGGGGGGTGCTTTGTTTTAACAATACTCCACAGGGAACATTGAAGGGGAGGCAGGGTCTATTGGAGGGGTCCCTCTCCCGCTGAACAAAGGCCAGTTCCTTCCAAGCAAAGAGAAGGGGAGGGGATGGAGGCGAAAGTTTTACAGTCTAGTTCCCTCAAGGAGATTTTGGAGTGGAGGGGAGCAGAAGGGAGGTGGAGAACATGGTCTTTGGAGTCCTCGGTTGTTTATTATGATAATGTGTCACTGTTAATTCCCAATATGACAAACAAACACTCCTAGGGGCAAGGGAGGTGTAGGAATTGGCAGTATGTTGTGGGGTGGCTGAAGTGTCATCCAGGAGATATTTTGTTGTTAATAATAATAATAATAATAATAATAATATGACAGTACAGTACATGACAAACAAGCTCAGTTGAGTTTTGTTGTTTATGGTTGCAGAGCAATATCGCAAGTTGTTGTGTTAATATAATGCCACTGATGTGCATTTTTACAATGATTTAAATGTGGCTCACTATTGATATAATTCATTTTCATTATTCTTTTCAATTGTAGTTTTGTTTTGAACTGGTAATACATAATGTAAAGCTGTTTTTTGCAGTGATGCCAGACTTATATTTGGTTTGCATCCTTCAACTTCAGATATCAAGTAGCATTTTGTTAATTGGTGGGAACTTTCTTTTCTTTCTTTCTTTCTTTCTTTCTTTCTTTCTTTCTTTCTTTCTTTCTTTCTTTCTTTCTTTCTTTCTTTCTTTCTTTCTTTCTTTCTTTCTTTCTTTCTGTGGATAGGATAGGATGTGTGTATAACTAATATATAAATACCATGGTATTACAATTTTTTTATACTGCCCTCCCCTAACAGAGACGGCAGGATAGAGAGGAACAGCAGGATAAATGTGCACATGAGCAGAAAAGGAGCTATTGCCATACCGGTCCAGAAGGTTGTTTTTTATCAAGATCTCTTCTTGCTTGAGAAATACATCTTATTCGTGTAGGTGGACAAGGTTAGACTTTACTATGAAATTTATTATTCAGTCAACACTCACAACCACAGGTAAACACATACAAACACATAATTGGACTCTTTAGGTTGTCGGCTGCTCATGGTGGACAGTGAGCGTGCCTTGTGCCATAGTAAAAGCTCATCCAGCAGCCACGGTTTAGAGCGAAAGGTTCCATTTGTCAAAGGTGCTTGAGAGTACTCCCCCTCTCTCGCTGCCCCGCAGTTTGGTGGCTACTTGCCGAAGTCATTGTCTGAGAAGAGGCAGGACATTACTCACTGCTGAGGAAGAGAAAAAGAGTTTTGGGGCCCCAGGCACCCGGACTGGCCGGGTTTATGAATGGGGAATTAGGTTAGCATACTGTGAGTTAGTTACTGTGACAGTAGAGCCCTTTAGACTTGAACTTGACTGGGATGATGTCCACCATATGAGGAACAGAAAGAGAAGAAAACATATATTGGGGGGGGGGGGGGGGGGGGTGACATGAAAACTTAAAGTAATAATATTATAAACAGCAATTTGTGTTTTTCATGAAAGAAAAATTAATTGTTATTATGTTTTATTGTATATTATATTATATTATATTATATTATATTATATTATATTATATTATATTATATTATATTATATTATATTATATTATATTATATTATACATGTACTTCTTTTTAAGAGTACGGGAGACTTATGATGTGGATGCTGCAAGTTGTTCGATTTTGGAAGGAAAAATGTGGTGAGAAAGAAGAATGCAAAAATGGAAGAGGACAAGGAAAGTGTCGAGACAGTTCAGAAGACTGCAAGGAAGAGATGGTAGAGAAAGGTGGAGGAGGGAGACTGAAAGAGAGTTGAGCGGGATTGTTTTTTCCTCTCAGAGCTCAGTGTATATGCTCACGTCTACCTCCCAAAGCTACGTTCACAAAGAGATTTACAAGACAGGTCTCTACCACCCTGCATTTTAAGTGTGTGTGTCTGTGTATGTAAGCCTGCCCACCTGTGTGATTTATTTTATGCATATGTGCATGAACACTGCGGATTTTCACATGCACATTTCAGATTATATTTCAGTATGTGTGCTGGCAGTTTATACAATATCAGTAATGTTTACTATATCAGTCAAAGTTTTTAAAATATCAGTATGTACAGTAATTTTTGTTTCACGTGGGCAATGGGATACTTGGCAGAGGCCTGCTAACATACTTTTAATTTTTTCACAAAAGCTTGAAAAACCTTCAGATGCCAGGAAATGTGTGTGCATGCCGTGCATCATGTGTTGGCATGTGTGTGTCGGCACTGTATTCAGGGGTACTTCCACATACAAAGGGGGCTCCTTAGCTTTTAGAATTATTTATGTTGTTTGGCTTTTTGTGCTACAGTCTAAGCACTTGTCTCCTCCTATTAGAGTGAATGACTCTACTGAACCCAGCT
Source organism: Chanodichthys erythropterus (assembly GCF_024489055.1). Classification (NCBI taxonomy): domain Eukaryota; kingdom Metazoa; phylum Chordata; class Actinopteri; order Cypriniformes; family Xenocyprididae; genus Chanodichthys; species Chanodichthys erythropterus. Next base: position 239,023 of record NC_090243.1, read on the forward strand.
GAAATCTCTCCAACTCATCCCACCAAAATCCCCCTCCGCTACACTTTGCAGACTATATAATGTCTTGCAGGTTCATGTTTGCAGCCCATTGTTAATCACATGAGGTTTTTGCTGATAAATGCTTGTAAATCAAAATGATCAGTGAAGGCTTGATGTGGTACACACATCCTAAATTAAGATTTTTAATAGCTATCACATGCTTTCAAATGTTTTGCATAACTGCAATTGTCCTTCAGCAAGTTATACCACTTTTAAAGGAACATTTTTGGTTCAGTATAAGTTGTGTTGCTTGACAGATCAGGATTGTGTTGTCAAATAATTTAAGAAAAAGTGCATTACTGTAAAGCAACATTTGTTACTTCAGTACAAGTCAGCTGTTTACACTGTTAAAACCAACTGGCTCTCATTCATATAATTTTAGTAGAAGTATAAAAATATATGTAATAATTAGTGCTGGGCAACGATTAAATATTTTAATCGCGATTAATCGCATGATTTTTCTGATTAATCGCGATTAATCGCAGCATGCGCAAAATTCAATAATGAAATCAAAAGTAGTGTATTGCATAATTTTATTCTTTCAAAGTACTGCTGTATGAACAAAAGTGCAATAGAGAATACGAACCGACGTCACACCTCGTTGCATGCCGGGGCGGCGCCGCCATTTTGACAGGATCGCCCTCTATTACTCGTACTGAAATTAATACGGATTCTTGCTTACCTTTTGTTTTGTTTCTGCCATTAAGTGGAACGTTAACATTTTTAATGGTATCGTTTGCAGGGAATAGAAGCTATTTTATCGAATCGCATGATCATTTTATTTATTTTTTTTTTTTTTCACTTAAGTTTTGTAGAATTTCGTTTACAGTGTTGATCTGTTTACCGTGTCGCACGCTGCACGCTCACTGCTGCTTCAGCCATCGTATGAATATCATCGTATGAATATCCAAATAAATCTATGTAATTAACACACTGAGAAAAGTCGATTCATTTATTTGTTGGAAACGTTTAAATGATGCTTAAACGAGCATATTGAGTAGGCCTACTTGTCATTGTAATTCCCCTTTTCCACGATCACAGATGAGGAGAATCAGAGATTATGGGTCAAATTCAGCGGACAGACGGACACGAACACACTGTATTTTTATATTTATTTTAACAAATGACAACCACACTAAGCAATTTCCTACCTTTATAAGACCGTTATGAATAAAATTTATAAAATGGTTACATTTTAAGTGATACTTAGCCTAAAGTTTATATTTTGGTGTCATCCGTTTTTCTGCATGTGCTTTATTTGTAAATAGAATTTGGTATCTTTAATATCAGTCTAAGTGCATTAAGCGTTTTCTTGAGATGACATGAGAGGAAACCGTTTAAGATATAAACGTGTTGCATTCATATTTTGGGCTCATTTGCGTATCTCCACACAGTATGCTTTAATAAACATGTACAGAATTGTTGGTCACATGAAGCGTTTGTTAAGCATTTGAATGTCCCCGTCAAGTTCTGCTAATTCACGAGCGCAGTGAGAGTCAGACTCGCAAAGGTTATGTTAATTAACCAAACGAAATCAAAACGTTCAAAAACACTTAGCAATGTGATTCTTTTATTGAGTCATAAGCAGTGGGTACCTTTTTCCATTTTTCTGTCCGCACCAGATATTTTCTTTTTCGCGCTGTAGCTCTTAGGCACACAACAAATGCTTTTATTGGTTGAGACGCGTGATGACGCTCATCCCAAGCAGCCAGTAGCCTACTGATAAACATCCCGCCCCTCCTGTGACCCATGGTTTGTGTTGTATTCGGCTGTAGTCTATCTATGTGTATTCAAACCCAAACGCAGTGAGCAAAGGACTTTCAAAATAAAAAGTACGTTAACGCGCGATAAACTAATTGTCGGCGTTAATTAATTAATGCGTTAACGCGAAAAAAACGCGTTAACTTGCCCAGCCCTAGTAATAATAAATGTATTAAAAAATAAATGGAACTAAAATAAAATCATTAAAATAATATAAGAATACATAATTATGAAGAAAGAAAGAAAGAAAGAAAGATTTATATGATTCAAAATAAAAAATATGAAACCACAATACAACAAATCGAATGTGATATTTAAATCCTTGAGAAAGGAAATGTGAACATTTTCCATCAAGGTGAGGGAGCAAAGGCCTAAATTTCGGATAAAATTTGCCTGCTGTTTAAACACTGGCAAGTACCATATGTTAATTGAGCAGATATTGGGAGTGTGTTTATATGATTAGCGAGTGAGAGGTCGAGATGAGAGTTGGGCCAGAGTGATTTGTCTTCTCACATAGTGAAAGGAGATCAATGTAAAGTGCCTCTCGCCTGCTCAACAAGCCATGTAAACTCATTAACTCCCTGAGACCTGTCCCTGGTTTTACATACACACACACACACACACACACACACACACACACACACACACACACACACACACACACACACACACACACACACACACACACACACACACACACACACACACACACACACACAAACATGGCAAATCAGTAAAATTACATGTGTGAGATTGGATTAATATTTTAATGACTGTGAGTGAGTGACTGTGATTTTCTAATTTTATTGTGTCAAAGTATGTGTGTCCGAAATCGCACCCTATCCTCATTCACTTTTTCCTACATTGATCCACTAATATAGTTCACTTGAGGGAGTGAATGAAAATGGGTGAGTGAATTTGGACACTGAGTGGGCCAGAAGACCTGCCGATTTTGCATAGTTTGTGCTTGCTGTTTAATAATTATTTGATACTAAGCAAACTGGCAGCTCCAGTAATAAACTAAAAAGCTGAAATCTTGAACTCTGTCATGGAAACTATGTATAAACCTTAAACAATTTAATAATCAATTAAAAGGAATTTATATCTGTATGATATTACACTGTAAACACATTGGAACAGCAGTTTGGAAAATGGATGGATGATTCAGCTCGGGGTGTCATCTTCTGGACAGACTCGTTAATTAATTTGGCGCATGACTCTCACAGTGCATTATGGGTATTCTCTAGCCATTGAGTGTACTTCGGTTGATGTTATTGTGGTGCACTGTGGGATTGAATGAGTGCATTCGATAATGTCCACTATGGTTTTGGACACCACTACAAATGGCTGTCCCCTCAAACAATGAACTATTTAAGGGTATAGGGCAGGGCCTAAAATTAACACTCGCCAAGCGCCAACGTGAGTAAAAATCTGTGTTGAAACTGTGTCAGTCACCAGATGGCTGGTAACATTTTTATGAATTCTAACAATTCAATGTTATGAGAACATGAACGTGAACAAATGTGAACAACGCTCGGGGCAGTTGACGGGTCAGTGCTGCATCATCACGAAAATTTAAGCCTTTCTAATATAAACATAGAAGTGCTAGAACACGCAAAATGGTGTGCTGGGGGAAGTTCAACATCCGAAACGTCAGAATCGAGCACTCTGAAAACCGCGTCTTCAGACAGAGTGCAAATATGAAGTTGAGCTCTCTTCATGCCTTCCTGTGCTTGAACGGACAAATTTACACAAAATTATGTCAAAAATGCCTCAGTGAGTAGTAAACATAGTCATGTGTGTCTTCAATCGAGAAAGAAAAGGCATGATTCGTGTGTGCATTCGCTCTTAAAGTGACAGCATCCTAAATAATCCTACTGCTGTCTGGTTTTCTTTGTCTTTTGTTCTTTGATTAACATGACAGACAGCAGCAGGAATATTGGACTGCTGTCACTTTAAGAGCTTAGACAAGAGTTATCTTTCTCAACTATTTAACATTCCAAAACAAGACTGTGTTTAACTGAATACTCGCCTAGATGGGTATTTTGACATAATTGTATATGTATTTGACCGTTTAAGTGCAGTAAGCCACTCATTTTGGTAGTTGTGACTCTGTGATTCGGTGCATCTCTAGAGTACACTATAGTCTCTGGGCTCACAGCATCCCGGACACCAATATTTTAATGATTTATAAAAGATGAATCATTGTTTGGCCATCTCAGATTTGTTGTTTGCTTTTGGCATCTGATAGAGCGTTTGGACCTAACTGTCGCGTGACATGAGACTTAACAAGCAGATTGATGTGTTTTCTCTTAGAAACAGAGAAGGCAATACCGATGCATTTCATTAGTTACATGCAGGGTGTAACGAAGCGGGACTCATGGTAAGATCCAAATGCAGCTTTTATTAAAGTAGTAAGCGTGGTCGTACAGGCAGGGTCAAAACAGGAGCAGACAGGTACAGCAGAGGGCTGACAGAATCGTAATCCAGATACAGGCAGAGGTCAGGACTGGCAGATATCACTCACAGGTCGGTAAACAAAGCACAGGTCAGGGGTAGGCAGCAGAGGAATAGTAAGCGGGTAACAGGCAAGATCAACAACAGAAAGGCAGACAAGATATAAACGCTCGGGATTGTACACTGGGGAAACAAGACTTTGTGTTGAGGTGGTGTACACACACCACCTCAACACAAAGTCCTTTGTAGTCCAGGTAATGCGTATCAGCTGGGTGTGGTGATTAGTGTGGAGTGTGCATGGCTGTATGTGGCAACTGGTGATTGGTGGAGTGAGTGCTTGTGATTGACAGGGGGGATGATGGGAAATGTAGTCTGGGAACTGACAGGATTTGTAACACAGGGCTTGACATTAACGTTTTTGCTCACTAGCCACTGTGGCTAGTGTTTTTCCAAACATATATATATATAAAATATATAACACTACATTGCACATAGTTTATTATTTCAGATGCCTTTTTAAAATACTACAACTGAAAATGTATATATTAGGCCTATATATAAAATTCAACCCACTAAAATGGCTAGTAGGTGTGACTGTGTTACATGCTACAGTTGAAGTCCACCCGCATATATGGCGGGTGCTGGTTACATGCAATGGCTAAAGCTGTACAATAGTCTCATTACATTTGTATACAGTATGTTTCTGATTCTTTGGAGTCCAGGGGCCTGTTTACACCTGGTCACTTCATACGTTTTCTCTGATTGGATAGCTATCAGATTGTGAAAAGACCTGGGGCCGTATTCACAAAACATCTTAAGGCTAAAAGTAGCTCCTAAATCGCAGATTTAGGATAAATTCTTACAAATAATGGACGTGTCAGTCCTAATTTTAGGAGTCCAACATTTTTGCTCTAAGAGTATTTCAGAAAGCATTTTAGCACTAAAACTAGCTCCTAAATCTGTGAAATGTTAGGAGTATTCAAGAGGACTCCTAAATCAGTCCTAATCCACCCAAAACGTCTCACGTTACAGATGTAACCCTGGTTCCCTGAGTAGGGAACGAGATGCTGCGTGGTAACGCATTGGGAACCTTCTGCGTGATGTCGTCACTGAAGCACTCATGTATCTAGCCAATCGCGAAGCGAGACGTCAGAGACGGGTGACGTCACGGACCAGGAAACTATAAAGCACACTCGGATGCAGAGCACGCCAGCTTCTAAGTAAGTCTGAAGCAAGTACTCGCAAGTGTGCAGGGGTACGGCTAGAGACGCAGCGTCTCGTTCCCTACTCAGGGAACCAGGGTTACATCTGTAACCTGAGACGTTCCCTTTCGTGGGAACTATCGATGCTGCGTGGTAACGCATTGGGAACGCAATCCCAACTGAGCCGTAGCTCAAGCACTTGCCAAGGTTATCTTGACAGGACAGAGGACCCCGGAGTGGAGCCAATGTCAAGGTTATAATATTTAATAAATGTGTGCTGGCATTACCATCCAGCTGCATCACATATGTCACTCATGGAGACTCCTGACATCAGAGCTTTTGATGCCGCCATATCCCTGGTTGAATGGGCGCGAACATTCAAGGGAGAGGGCTGTCCGGCCGCTTCGTATGCAAGTGAGATGGCCTCGACCACCCACTTGCTCATTCTCTGTTTTGATGCTGGGCCCCCTTTTTTAGGGGACCCATAACAGACAAACAACTGATCTGACTTACGCCACAGGGCAGCTCTGTGGACAGTGTGCCACGGAGGAAGCGTGTGACGAGGGGGTCTCGACCTACCGAGATATTCCCCTCAAGAGGAGCATGATATGCTGAAATTGCTGCAACATAAACCTTTAAGGTTGAGTGAGATAGGCCCTCCGAGAATTTTTTCTGGAGTAATTTTAGCACAAAGCTAATAGAAGAAAGGACAGGGTCCGTATTATTGTGTCTACACCAGTTAGAAAACAAATTCCATTTGTAGGCATACAACTTCCTTTTGGCGTGAGCTCTGGAATTAAGAATGGTCTCCACAACCTCGGTTGGGAGACCAGCATCTACGAGTCTGGCCCCCTCAGAGGCCAAGCCCATAGTTTCAGTCGTTCTGGGGGGGGATGTATAATCATGCCGCCCGCTTGAGACAGGAGGTCCTGTCTGAGAGGAAGCTCCATTGGGGAGCCGTTGAGTAACGACACTAGGTCTGAGAACCATATCCTGGTTGGCCAGAATGGGGATACCAGTATTAGATTGGCCCCCTCTCGGCGTACTTTTTCCAGAACTCCCGGGAGCAGTGCGATCGGGGGAAATGCGTACAGGCGCAGTCTCGGCCACGTCTGTACCATAGCATCCAGACCCAGAGGTTGTGTTAGGGAGTACCAGAGCGGACACTGGGTTGACTCTCCTGAGGCAAACAGGTCGACTTCCGCTCGACCGAAATTTTTCCACAGGAGACTCACCACTTCTGGGTGGAGTCTCCACTCCCTGGGCCTTGGCCCCTGCCTCGACAGGGCATCTGCTCCCACATTTTGATGTCCCGGGATGTAAGCTGCCCTCAGCGAGAGCAGCTTCCCTTGGGACCACAGGAGGATCTGACGGGCCAAGTAATATAGTCGGCAAGACCGCAGACCCCCCTGATGATTTATATATGCAACCACTGCAGTGTTGTCCGTACGAACCAACACATGGTAACCTCTCAGGTCTGGGAGAAAGTGTTTCAGAGCTAGGAACACTGCCATCATCTCTAGCCGATTTATGTGCCAAGAGAGCTGATGGTCTTCCCAAAGGCCCTGAGCTGAGCGACCACTTATGATCGCTCCCCAGCCCGTGAGGGAGGTGTCCGTCGTAAGCATTACTCGACGAGTAGGGGCCCCCAACACGGGTCCCTGGGACAGGAACCGGGGTCTTTCCACATGGTCAGAGAACAAAGACATCGTTTTGAGACTTTGATCATGCGAAAGGGATTTCCCCTCGGGGAGAACCCCCTCGTCCTGAGCCACCACTGTAGGGGTCTCATGTGCAGAAGGCCAAAAGGTATCACGTTGGACGCAGCTGCCAGTTTGAAGCTGAACTGCTAGTTGCTCTGACTGAGCAAGAATCAACCAATCGTCGATATAATTCAGTATGCGAATGCCCTGGATCCTCAGCGGAGCCAGAGCTGCGTCCACGCATTTTGTGAATGTGCGGGGTGATAATGATAGGCCAAACGGAAGAACCCTGTACTGGTAAGCTTCGCCCCCGAAAGCAAACCTGAGGTACTTCCTGTGAGAAGGATGGATGGACACATGAAAGTACCCATCTTTCAGGTCTATTGCCACAAACCAGTCCTCAGACCTGATCTGTGGTATAATCTGTTTGAGTGTCAGCATCTTGAACTTGAGCTTTTGTATTGAGCGATTTAGCACACGTAAATCTATGATAGGTCGTAGACCTCCATCCTTCTTTGGAACAATGAAGTAACGGCTGTAGAACCCTGACTGATTGCTGGGAGGAGGAACCCTTTCTATAGCTCCTTTTCGCAAAAGTGTCGCAACTTCTTGTTCCATAGCCAGAGACTGCTCGGGGGTTACCACTGTGGGAAGAACCCTGTTGAATCGGGGCGGGCGAGACCCGAACTGGATCTTGTAACCCTCTTTTATAGTGAGCAGCACCCATTTTGAGATATTCGGAAGAAGTTTCCATTCTACCAGAAAATTTATTAAGGGAACCAGTCTCTCGAGACTGGCCTCTGGTGTTTTTTGATCACCTGAGTCGACGCTCTGAAGCGGCATACCGGCAGAGAACAATCGAATCAAGTGGCCGGCCCTCCTCTGAGGGTCGGTGGAGACCGCTGCGCCCTGACGCACACTGGGTGGCAGGGTTGGCATAACGATCCCCTGAGGGCGCCGAAGGGGAGCGGCTGTTAGATATATTTTTCGCCGGCTCCCTTCGGAGGGGGCCTCCCTCATCGGTTCCTGACCCACAAACATCAGGACCGCTTCAAAGCCTTCCAGGCCAGGATAACGGCGCGCAGGTCCGTTCTGACCCTAGAAGGCTTCGGCTGAGCGGGCCGACCCGATCCCCAAGCTCTCTGTGGGGGAGCACGGGCGGCCACGCTGATTTTTTGTTGCGCTCTGTGGTGCGCTGAGGAGCTCGTCAACGGCCGAGGCTGATCTCGCTCATCAGCCTCGGGGGGAGGGATTCTTGTTTTGCGGGGGATGAACTTCTGGAACGCCGCAGATTGTTTCTTAACACTCTGAGGTCTGACGGTATCGCCGGCGATACCACCGTGGTTTTTTTCTTATCAGTGTGAAAGAGACTCAAAATACTCCGTCAATGTTGCACATACAATTAAGAGTTATACACCATTTTAATCTGTGGAATATCTTCTTTCATTTGTGTACACTCAGAGTAAAAACAGAATGTTGTGCTTTTTGTAAAATAAAGAAAACTAACATGATGCGTGATTTCTCCTCTCCCTCTGAACAAACTCCAATCTGATAGTTCTCAGAAAATGAACTGTAACTTAGTGAATACTAATGACAAAAAAATTCCACTTATGTCTAAAAAAACGTTAAGATGTCAGGTTTTAAATCATTTAAGTCAAATCGAAAACAAACCTTCTTTGTTTATGTAATCTGTATGAAAAGAGAGCCATGTCAGAAATCCGTGATTCAGCTCATTATCTGCTAATGCGGCCACGCCCACGGAGCCAGCGCTATTCAGACGCTAATTCAGTCAATACATGCATTTATTATCTCAATCGTGTATTTATTGTCTTGAAAAGTGTTTATCTGGATGTAAAAGTCATGGTTAGCGATCTCTAGAAGACATGCAGTTACTTCCTGTTTACTTGTCTTCTACAGATGAAGTTTAGATGAGTTTTTGTTTCTTTAGCGCCCTCCGGCTGCTGTATGTATTGGAAACTCCATTCATGGAATAGCCTCTTCTTCTTTTAGATGAATTTGTGGACTAAAATGCACAGAGCGCCCTCCGACTTCAAGGATGAATTGAAAACACCAGCGCTCATAGTAATGACAATGAATATTAAGTTAATATAACTCCTCTGTATAGAAAATTGACATAAGCATATGAGAATCCAATATTTCTCCAAATGTGCATGCTTTTAAACTAAAAGTCTATATTCAGACTCTTTGCATCACAGAAATACATTATATTTTAAAGTATAATATAAAACCATTACTTTATATTGTAATAATATTTTTCTGTATGTTTCATATATCATAATGAGCTTGAGACATCACAGAAGGTTTTTTTTCACAGCCTACCTGACTGAAATGCCTCATTAATATGCAAGTCATTTCAGCTCATTACTATCCAATTCTTTTGTCTTCTCAGGTGAGAATGGCCCATTTTCAGTGGTGATTCACGCCTCCTCGCATACTGTGTTTCTTGGCAAAAAGTGTCTTACAAAAACTAAATCAATATATTGTTTTATATGAAGGAGTAGGCAGCATAATTTTTACATAATTTTGAAGCAAAAACTCTAGTCTACAACCTCCAATACCCAGAAGTCTTATGAACACAGATTTATTATACTTTTTTTGGCCTTATTTCAGTGACTTAAGTTTTTTGTTTTTTCAACAACCACGCATAAATGTTATTCCTTCAAAAACACAAACATGTACATACATGTTCCTCACATATTATTGTAGCCTAGTTTGTGCTGAATGCAGTGTAATGACACTTTTTCCATTAATATGTTTATGAACAACTGAAAAAAGCACAAATGTCAGGGCATGTCAAAAGTTCTCCAGGCCCCAAATCAGCCTCAGACTCCAGAGGGTTAACTTACTGTTGTAACGGCGTCGCCGAAGAGGCCCGCAGTAGACAGTGGCGCGTCCATAAGGGAGGCTTTGTCACGCTCCCTTATGTCCGAGAGGTTCAGCCACAAGTGCCTCTCCGTAGCCACCAATGTCCTCAAGGTTATGATTATCGACACAATCCTCGACAGAAAGGCAAAGGGGGAGGTGTTGCTGTAATTTATAGTAATATATTCAGAATCACTCAAAAGAATTTCAAATATAATTCCTTTGAAGTGATGGTGCTTTATGTAACATTATGTAAGTTGACATTTGTGCTGGCTACTGTATACAGGCCACCAGGGCACCATACTGACTTTATCAAAGAATTTGCTGATTTCCTATCAGAGTTAGTACGGGCTGCGGATAAAGTCCTTGTTGTTGGTGATTTTAATATCCATGTAGATAATAATAAAGACGCATTTGGATTGGCATTTGCAGACATTTTAAACTCTATTGGAGTTAGACAACACGTGTCAGGACCCACTCATTGTCGTAATCATACCCTAGATCTAATACTGTCGCATGGAATTGATATTGATGCTGTTGAAATTCTACAGCAGAGCGATGATATATCAGATCATTATCTAGTCTCGTGTATAATACAATTAGCCAAGGCTGCAAAACCACCACCCAGCCATAAATATGGTAGAACCATCACGTCTACCACTAAAGATTGCTTTATAAATAATCTCCCCGAGCAGTTTCATCTCCTTAGTATACCTGACAACTTAGAAGAACTCGATGCTGCAACAGAAACTATTGGCTCTCTCTTTTCCAGCACATTAGATGCAGTCGCTCCTTTACGTCTAAAGAAGTTTAAGGAAACTAATCAAACGCCGTGGTATGATGAGCACACTCGGGCTCTAAAACGAGCTGTTAGAAAAGCTGAACGTAGTTGGAAGAAAACAAAACTAGAAGTTTTTCGCCTTTTGTGGAAAGAAAAAATGATTGAGTACAGAACGGCTATAAGAAATGCTAGATCTACTTATTTTTCAAATCTCTTAATAGAAAACAAACATAATCCTAGGTATTTATTTGACACAGTGGCTAAATTAACTAGAAACAGAGATTCAACTGCTGACGTTTCCATAGAGCACAGCAGTAATGACTTTATGAACTTCTTTACTTGCAAGATTGATAATATTAGAGAGAAAATTATAAACATGCAACAGTCTACAGTTTTGCTTCAGACAGTGCACTGCAGTGTCCCTGAGGTAAAACTACAATCATTCGCCGCTATAGGAGAGGAAGAATTATCTAAACTTATCAAATCATCAAAATCAACAACATGTATGTTAGACCCAATGCCGACTAAACTACTGAAAGAAATGCTTCCAGAGGTCGTAGGTCCACTTCTTGATATAATTAATTCATCCTTAACACTAGGATACGTGCCAAAAACCTTTAAGCAGGCTATTATTAAACCTCTTATTAAAAAAACTCAACTAGATCCGAGAGATTTAGTAAACTACAGGCCAATCTCGAATCTACCTTTTCTGTCAAAGATACTAGAAAAGGCAGTTTCAACACAACTGTGTTCCTTTTTAGAAAGAAATGGAATCTGTGAGGATTTCCAGTCAGGATTTAGACCAAACCATAGTACTGAGACTGCTCTCGTTAGAGTTACAAACGATCTACTCTTATCATCCGATCGTGGCTGTATTTCTCTATTAGTGTTATTAGATCTCAGTGCTGCTTTTGACACTATCGATCACAACATTCTTCTAAAAAGACTTGAAAACTATATTGGCATTAGTGGAATTGCTTTGGCATGGTTCAAATCATACTTATCTGACCGTTATCAGTCTGTAGTAGTTAATGAAGAGATGTCGTATCGATCACAGGTTAAATATGGAGTACCACAAGGCTCAGTACTAGGACCGTTGCTTTTCACTCTGTACATGCTGCCCTTAGGAGAGATAATTAGGAAGCATGGTGTTAGTTTTCACTGCTACGCTGACGATACTCAGCTCTATATTTCCTCTCGCCCTGACGAAACCTACAAATTCACAAAACTAACAGAATGCATAGCTGATATTAAAAACTGGATGACAAGAAATTTCTTATTATTAAATTAAAAAAAAAAACTGATATTCTAATCTTTGGACCAAAAACTTCCTCAAGAAAAAACCTTGAATACTCTCTAACACTTGACGGGTGCTCCATTAAATCTTCGTCCTCAGTTAGGAACCTGGGTGTGCTCTTTGATACCAATCTTTCATTTGAAAGTCATGTTTCTAGTATCTGTAAAACCGCCTTCTTCCATCTAAAAAATATATCTAAATTACGGCATATGCTCTCAATGACAAATGCGGAACAGTTGGTTCATGCATTCATGACCTCAAGACTAGATTATTGTAACGCTCTACTGGGTGGTTGTTCTGCTCGGCTTTTAAACAAACTACAGTTGGTCCAAAATGCGGCAGCTAGAGTTCTTACTAGAACCAGAAAGTATGACCATATTAGCCCAGTTCTGTCAACATTACATTGGCTCCCTATTAAACATCGTATAGATTTTAAAATCTTGCTACTTACTTATAAAGCTCTAAATGGTTTAGCTCCCCAGTACCTAAGTGAGCTCTTAATGCATTATAGTCCTTCACGTTTATTGCGATCTCAGAATTCAGGCCAGTTGATAATACCCAGAATATCAAAATCAACTGAAGGCGGCAGATCCTTTTCCTATTTAGCACCTAAACTCTGGAACAATCTTCCTAGCATTGTTCGGGAAGCAGACACACTCTGTCAGTTTAAATCTAGACTAAAAACACATCTCTTTGCTCTTGCATACACATAACACATTATCAATACATTAACATTTTTCAAATCCGTTAAAGGATTGTTACGCTGCAATATTTAGGTCGGTCGGAACCGAGAACATTTCCTATAACACTAGATATACCTGTACATCAGAATAAGAATGGCATCTCCGCTAATATCTGTCTCTCTGCTTATCCTGAGGTTTGCCGGGTGCTGGATTCAGGCCGTATCCAGATTAGATGGAGAACCTGTGTCTGGACCTGACTACAACGTAGCCCAGGAGACAGTTCTGGCTGCATCTATAATTAAGATTTTTAATCCCCGTATCCGCTTACATATATTTATATATAATCTATTTTTAATCTCTATAATAAAAATGTATAATTCAGATTTTGATCTCCATATCCATTTACATATATTATATATATCTTCCAAGGGGTTTTTTCCCTCCTAGCATGCTGGGTTTTTCTCCTAGGGGTTTTTTTCCACCCCTGGGAGTCAGCCGACATTGGCTTAATTTAGCACCATCTTGTATATGTTACATATTACCACGCTTGGTTGTACAGCTTATTTTTAACCACTTCCCTTTTTCTGTGCTTCTAATATGTAAAGCTGCTTTGAACAATTACCAATTGTAAAAGCGCTATATAAATAAATTTGACTTGACTTGACTTGACCAATGCTGCTATAGAGTGGCCGATTTCTTTTGCCGTCTCTTTGGTGGCACGGAGAGCCAGGTCAGTTGCCATCCTGATTTCCTGGATGCACTCATACGTGGCCTCCCCGCTATTTTCCACTTCCCCCAGCAGGTTGGCTTGATATGCCTGTAGAAGCGACATGGTATGTAAACATGCCGCCGCCTGACCTGCTGCCGCATAAGCCTTGCCCACCATGCCTGATGTAGTTTTTAATGGCTTGGTGGGCAACGTCGGGGTTTTCAGCAATAATGCAGACTCGAGGAGAGATAGCCCGCAAGCGTCTCTTCCACCCGGGCCATCACCGCATAGCCTTGCTGCTTCAGCCCCACGATGTTACTATACATTGAGGTCTGGGGGCTGAAGGCGCGATATGATGCCGGCTTCTTCCAGGACCTCGAGACCTCGGTGTGGAGGTCCGGAAAGAAGGGCAAACCCTGATGCTGGGGTAGTGACCGAGCGGGCAGAAAGCGCTCATCCAGCTTGCTTTTTGGTCTAGTATTTGCCCGCTCTGCTGGCCAGTCAATTTTTAATTTGGCCACAGCCCTGGTCACTACCTCCAGGAGCTCCTCATATGCTGGGGAAGAGGATGGCGGTTCCTCTTCCGCCACGCTCATCACATCAACCTCCTCGGAGGAAGAGAGATGAAGAGCGGGTGCCTCTTTCTGGGGGGAAGAAACCGCTGCGCGTGCTTCCGCCGCCTGAGAAGAGGCACTGGGGCTGGCAGGTAAAGGGCGAGATAAGGCTGGGCCCGTCTCAACCCCTTCTGCCAGCTCCATTTGCGAACCCCACGAATGAAGCCGCCGCTGTGCCTCAACAACAGCGGGACCCAATCCGCGGGGAACGCCGACCGGAGCACCCTCTTTATCGTGAAAGAGTGCCCGGCGTGATCTTAAAACTCTGAGGGTGAGCTTCTCGCAATGAACACAGACAGCCCCCTCGAGAGCTGCCTGTGCATGTTCAACCCTCAGGCAGACAACACACATCTCTTGAGTGTCCCCATCTGGAATATATTGTGTACATGGGTGAACACACTTTTTGAATTGTCTGCCTTCCGCCATTTCACTCGTGTCTTATTCACTATATATATATATATGTGTGGTGCACAATAACACTCTTGTCCTCAGACGAAGAGATAATGTTTTCCAAAATAAGCAGGACAAACAACACCAAATAAGACACACAAGATAACATGGAGCGCTTGCTGAAGACACAGAAGCTGGCGTGCTCTGCATCCGAGTGTGCTTTATAGTTTCCTGGTCCGTGACGTCACCCGTCTCTGACGTCTCGCTTCGCGATTGGCTAGATACATGAGTGCTTCAGTGACGACATCATGCAGAAGGTTCCCAATGCGTTACCACGCAGCGTCGATAGTTCCCACGAAAGGGAAACACTGTAACCTACCCCATTGAGGCAATAGCGATAAAGCCTGAACCTTTTCTTCATAAATGCAATACATTTTGATTTATAGATTTGAATCTACGATGAGACGCCAAAAATAAATCTTTAACAAATAAAAAAATATTGTCTGATTACCTGTGGCAGTCGTTTTCATGAGTTCACACTTACAAATGATTCAATAGAGTAAAAAAAAATATATATATATAATAAGTGTATTTGGTGTGCTGTCCAAGGGGATTGAGGGCTCTGAGCTTGGAATTTAGCCCAAACCCCAAGTTCTACTCGTATCCCCAGCCGAGAGTGAGGAGCGGGGTGGCGGAGGGATGCCGAAAACTGTCAGAGTAACTATAGGTGAGTCGGCTCTCGTCTGTGTATATATTCCTCCTCTCGAGCTGATTAGAAAGACCATTTGAATGTGTTCCTCCCAAACTTTGTTTATAAAACATAATTTGTCACTTGAATTCTGCATTCTCTTGAGAAGACATTCAAGAGGCGGTCCAGTTTAATTAGTGACACTTAGTCTACATTTTAAAACCTTTATGGCAACAATATGGCAAAATTTTATTTTAACTATGGCAACATTTTTATTAAAAAAATATTTATTTGAATAGGGCAACATTTGTATTTTAAAACCTTTATTTTAATTTGGAAACATGACACCTCATTCTACAATATTTCTATGATTAAATCGCTGACTCCTCCCCCATCAGCCAATCACTGTGTGTATACTCCATAGCAACGAGGTCAACCCCGACCTTACTCTTAGCTTAAGACTTAAGTCTATTCCTTAGTAAAAGTTGGTCTCAGCAGCTTTGTGAATAGGTTTTAAGAGAAAACTCTTAGCTAAGACCTTTTACTGCTATTTAGGAGAACTGTTAGTGGTAAGATTTGAGCTCTACACAATCCCAGCCAAGGAATAAGGGTCGTATCTAGTGAAACGATTGTTCATTTTCAAAAAACAAAAAAACAAAAAACGTTTTAACCACAAATGCGCATCTAGCTCTGCGATGCAACACACATTACTTAATAGCGTAGGTCATGCATGACGTAGGCAGAAGTACCGTGGTAGGACGGAACACTCCATCTAATTTTCTCTTTCAACTTCAAAATCGTCTGCCATGGTTGTTTTACTTTTTTTGTAAAGGCCGTTTGACTTAGGCTGTGTTTACACTTGGCATTAACATGCGACCACTGTGTTCCGATCAAGCAGATAGGATCATTAGCCAATCAGGACACGGTGCATTTACATTTGTTCACATTAAGTGGCCTCTGTGTCTGGATAATCGATTGCATTTCTGTTTCCTACAGAATATTTAAATTAGGCGAGATTGAATTGTCCTTATTAGAATTGTCCTTCTCAGCTGGTGGAAAAGCTGCTTATGATGAACTTTGATTCATCATATGACTCTCATCACCACTGTGTTTTGTGGTTGTCACTGTATTACAAAGGTACAAAACATATTAGTACTTCAATAGGTTGGTAAATTAGCATTATATCAGTTAATGAAATACGCTTTTTTACCGTAAAATTAACTGAATTGTTTTTTACAGTGCTACCGTATTTTTTACGGCAACGTTCTGGCAACCACAGCTTTTATTATTTTAGAGGGATTTTTTTTTTTTACAGTGTACTTAATCTACCAATTTAAGCTTCCCAACATTAATCTTGTATGATGAAAAGATAGGCTAGTAATTATTCCGACACATTTCATGATTGAAATGATCACGCAAGCATTTATATTGCATGTGTAATATGCAGAAAACAACAGAATCTAAACACTTTGTATTAAAGAAATAAAAGAACACACATCACATTAAAGAGCATTAATTAAAACTAAACAAGGGTAGGCTATACAACACCAGATTAAGAGTAAAGACGATACAAATGTCCTATTGCTTTCACTCACTTAGTTTACTTTTATGTGGACAGATACAGGTTGCATGTTAATGCCAAATGTAAATGCAGCCCAAGTTTTGCACGTTCGATTTGTAGACACTGCCGCTCTGTCTCCTATTGCAGTCTTTGATCTTGAAATTAGCTGATGATAAATAAAATGCAGCTCATATCTGTTGCTTTTGTTGCATATAGCGTGGATTTAAAGATCGGATTTATATTTATTTTTGTTGTTTGCCTGAGTATTTATCTGCCTGTGTTTTTAGTTCCCTTTGTCAGTTGTCGTTAACACATAAGCTTGGTTTAATTGTGGTTTTCTTTCTTTTAATAAAGTCTATAGTTAATTCTTCACCCTCGTCCTAACTTCAACCTACACCACGCTTAGTAAGCATGACAGAACAACCGACCACAAATGGATTATGCAGCGAGGTTTATTGGTCTAGCCCAGGAAGGGCTTCTTTTTTTGTATTACACGCTGCATTTTTGCCAGCTAGCCCAGCGGGCAGCCTTGGATGATGAGATGCTAAAATCTCTATTGGATCGTGGCAAATTATTACCACCAAGGAGACCTCCCAGACATGCAAGGACTTTGCTGGAGGGAGGCTATTCTTTAATGTCTGGAGAAGGTTTACTCCTGATCCATACCGGCCCAGAGCCCAGCCCACAACCACCAAGCAAAATGGAGACTACGCCAGTGCCCACCGCAGACGGGGAGCTTTTGCCTGCCAAGATGAATGTGCCTGTAAGGAGGACAGTGCTGAACATCACTTTTTATTACTAGTCGCTACCAATTTAAATGCAGGGTCATTATTTCTAGTCAAATGCTGAATTGTCTGTAACTTCATTGCCGCTGGTCCTCCCAGCACAAGACCTGTTTCTTTGCCCTATATTGAGACTGTATGATCACCGCTGGTCCTGCCCAGCATAAAGCCTGTGTTTTCGCACTGTATTGAGATTATGGTGTTGTAGCTGATCTGCATAAATCTCTTACCTCCATTCCTCACCTCCAGCTTCATCTTGGCTGGTTCCCGTCAGCCTCTCATCTTCCTTGCTGAAGCTTTGCTGTGTGGACAAGCCTCTGGTCTTACGGTCACCAGCTTCGTCCGAGCCAGTGGATCCCCCAGCTCTGCCTCCAGCCACTGGTCCTGTCACTCCACCTCGGCCCTTCGACCTGTCAGCTCTGCCTTGGATCCTGCTTCCCTCAGCTCCACCAGAGGCCATCGTTCTTACAGCTCCACTGGGCTCCCTCATACCTCCAGCTCCACCTCAGTCAGCCATCACCCTGCCTACGGCACAATCCGCTGCGCTCCGTCTCTCTAACCCTTCGGCTCCAGTGGGCTCTGCCCTCCCACCGGCTCTGCCTTGGTTCTCAGTCACACCGGCTCCGCCTCAGTCCTCGGGCACTCTGATTCCTCTTCTGACACTCATCACTGCAGCTCCACCTTGATCTCTAGGACCATCTGTGTCAGCTGTCCCCATCTGCCCTCCGTCTGCACTCTGGGCTCCACTGGCTCCAATGGCTCTTCGCTGTCAGTTGTACCCCTAGTGTCATCAGCCAGGATTCCACCATGGCTCCTTCCTCCATCGACTCCACTGTTGGGCTATCATCTTAGCTGAGCTCTGGGTCAACACCACCTGGTCACTCATCCCATCATCTTCTCCAAGGCTGCTACCACTGTCTACTCCTCCTTGGTCTCCTCCTACTGTCTCTTCTGCCTGCTCTCTCCAGTCCTTTGCCTGCTCCACATCCACCTCCTAAGCCACCACCCTCCCTCATCTCTTCTTTTACGGCACAAGGTCATGCCTTCCAGGAGGGAAATTAATGTCACGGATATTCAGTCGTTTATTTCTTTGTTTCATTTTCATGGACTTTTAGCTTGTTTTCCTTCCGTCACAT
This sequence comes from Chanodichthys erythropterus, assembly GCF_024489055.1. Lineage (NCBI taxonomy): Eukaryota > Metazoa > Chordata > Actinopteri > Cypriniformes > Xenocyprididae > Chanodichthys > Chanodichthys erythropterus. The sequence continues at coordinate 257,709 of NC_090243.1, forward strand.
ATTTCCTTTGTTGTAGTTTTCCGCCTGAGTTTGTTTCTATGGTTACTGATATGATTTGTCTTCTGTTTAGCTGTTTGTCATTAATTATTCTTTTTTTGCCCCATTATTTATCTGCCACATTTATCTGTGTTTTCAGTTCCCTCTGTCGGTTGTTGTTAATGTACAAGCTTAGTTTGGTTATGGTTTTCTTTCTTTTAATAAAGTCTATAGTTAATTCTTCATCCTCGTCCTGTCTTTAACCTACACCATGCTTAGCAAGCATGCATTCAAGTAATGTTGGAAATGTAATATTTATGAGCTGAATGCACATGAATGCCACTACAAAATCTTAAATATGAGTGGGAAACTCAAGATTTTCTTTAGGCCCTGAATTTAGGCCGAGTTGGGCCGTGTCAGTTGAAACATGGCAGAACACCACAATACTTATAGGTATTTAGCAGTGACTTTGCCATACTTTTTTATTACCAATAAAATAAGCTAATTGCCTGCACAGAATATGATAGCATTGTAATATAACAGTATATTATGTAATGATAAAGTTTACAGTGGCATCATATATTAATTAAAAATATAAAAACCTTATGCACATTCTTTGTTCTTCATTTTCTAGAAGTAGAGTTCAAAATTCTTGCTGTATTTTTGTGTAGTTAATTTAGAGAAGGTACACTCTTGTTCAGACGAAAAATTTACTTGAATGCACCTGCCATCATAAACACGACTTCCCAACTCATAAGTGCGAACTTCCCAGGAGTACTTGAACGCACCATAATATGGTGGTTTGGATGGTGATGGTGAAGATAATGAGGGGTTGATATTGAAACATAGGTGAGACAGCTCCTGCCTCCTCGCTGCTGCTTGTGTCTTTCTGTGTACCTGCAGATGGAAGATGTTTCCAACAGTGTGTGGGGAGACAGAAAACTGTTAGAAGTTTCCAGAATTCCCCCTGTGCCTGCCTCCCTGGTGCATATGTTTCACATCTTAGTTTCCCTCCTTCTGGCGGATTCTACAACTTTATTTGCCTCTGATTTACAGAGGATTACACACACACACACACACACACACACACACACACACACACACACACACACACACACACACACACATACACCTACACACACACTCCATGCATGTAGGTACACATGCTTTCTTCTACTTGCAGATAGCACAAGTCAATCAGTTTTGCACACATGCATGTACTCTATCCTCTATAAAGCTGTTTATTATGGTACATATCCGTATTATGAAGATGGGATTAGGCTACTTAACAAAACAAACTTTCCTGTAACAGGAACTTTACTGGTTCCAAGATGCTAACATTTAAGATGTTAAAAGTATACAGTATATTAAGTTGATGGATAATAATGATGGATAATATTTAATTTAAGTGCTTTTTGAGTGCAGAGAAAAGAACTGTATAAATGTAACATTATTATTATTATTATTATTATTATTATTGTTGTTATTATATAATTTAATAAAAGAAGCAAAGCATTCAGGAGCATAAGAAAAATGCTGGAGATATGTAAAACCACACCATAATGCAACAATGACAGACAAACTACAACTGAAACGGAGGGCTATATAAACACATCGATAAATGTGAACATAATCAGTAATGAGGGAAACCAAATCAGTAACTAAGACAACCAAATGAATGGAGACAAACCAAGAAAAGAAACTATATACAAAGGATCAAACTAAATTTAGTTTACACATAACATTTTGAATCTACAGTACTTGGCAACATTGACTGTTTGGTTTGAAAAGAAATATGCATATTATATTTTATTTTTTAACCTTCTTCACAATATTACATTTATTAAAATACTTAGATATATTTTTAGCTATATACTCTTAATTTTGTACAGTATATTTTGGCCACCCTTGTGTCATTATGCATTCTTCACTTTTTTGTTTAATTACTCTGTAGTACCTGAAAAAACTGAGCTTGCTTGATAAGAGTCAACAAAGAAAGCAACAAAAATAAACTAAGCAAACGATATATAAGCATATTTACACCAGCATATATTAATTTAAGTAAGTACATTATTCATTTGCTAACGCCTGTTCCGGACATTAAGTCAGTCCTAAAAGTCTCAGCTCATGCTTCTTTTTTCACTCTCTCTAACCTCTCATCATCCCACTTTCAGAATTTCAATAACTTTATATGGACGAATTTTCAGAGGTTTGCCATCTTTATCTTTATCTTTGTTTATGTTAAAACTAATGCAATCCCTTTTGCTTGACCTTTCCTCTCTTTTCTGCTCTCCTCCATCCATCTTTCTCTCCCTCCATCTCGCTTCCCCTTTTTTCATTTTGCATTCAGCCCCCTACGGACTCCTCCCCTCCTTTTCTTTCATCGACAGAGCCCTATACTGCAGGATGACTTCATCTAGTCTAATTTCTGGGTTGTAATAAGCTGTAAATGGCGAAGCTGCCGGGGCCTGTATAGGAATTAATAAGAGCTAATAAAGCATGCATGTGGGGGCAGCAGCCTGTCTTTAAGTAAACATTATGACTTCTCCAGGGGGGCTGTTTGCAGCACGGGGCTGCTAAGGGACCAGGCTCTGGCTTGATGAATCATGAAGCCATGGGATAGATAATTTGCTCCTTGATTCTAAACCAATGGGGCTAATAAGGCCTTTGACTGTTTGATTGGATAGGCAAGTGTGTGTGTGTGCTTTTGTTTATATTACATTGTGGGGACCAAATGTCCCCACGATGTTATATAAACCTGAGTTCACCTACATTGTGGGGACCAGCAACCGGTCCCCACAATGTAAATTAATTAATAAAAATACTAAATTATGTTTTTGTGAGAAAATAAAGGTGTGCAGAGTTTTTGTACAGTATAAAATGCATTGCGGCCTATGGAAAGTCCCCACAATTCACAAAAACAAACATGTGTGTGTGTGTGTGTGTGTGTGTGTGTGTGTGTGTGTGTGTGTGTGTGTGCGCGTGTAAACATATGAATCATGTGTATCTTGTGAAATTTGGTTTGAGGAGTAACTGACACTGTCCTACAAGAAATAAAGTCATAAACCTACCACATTTCAGAAGATAGTGCCGATGTCTGCAACTAGAAGTCAGTATGTCAATATAACCTCAAACATATCAAAGTCAAACTTATCTTAATTAATAAAACATAATGAGTAATATGAAATAATCATAGTTGATAAATAATCAAATTGATAAATAATTTTTAAAATTATTTATAAAAAAATAATAGAATACAAATAATAAAAGTTATTTGTTATAAATAAATTAATTGTTGTATAAACAAAATAATGCCAATGTTGTAAAAAACTGAAAATTAACAATTAATAATAAGAAACAATAATTTTAATAATTGATTTTTAAATAATTGATAAATAATAAATGTGACATTTATGCTTAAACAAGAAAAATATTCAAGACACATTCTCTAAAAACATGTTAATATATTACATGCTTTACATTATGTACATTTATCTTGTTAAAGGATTAGTCCACTTATAAATACACTTTTCCTGATAAATTTACTCACACCCATGTCATCCAAGATGTTCATGTCTTTCTTTTGTCAGTTGAAAAGAAATTAAGGTTTTTGAGGAAAACAATCCAGAATTTTTCTCCATATAGTAGATTTCACTGGATACCAACAGGTTGGCTGAATGTTCTACGCCTTCCCTATTCAACTTACGGAACGAACGTGGTGCCAGTTTCATTTTTTTCTGTAAGTTGAATAGGGAAGGCGTAGAACATTCAGCGTCTTGAAGAATGCGGAAATGGAAAGTATGTTCAAGGTGATATTTTGTTCCTGGAATGTTTTCCTCAAAAACCTTAATTTCTTTTCAACTGATGAAAGAAAGAAATCTTGGATAACATGGGTGTGTGTCAATGTATCAGGAAAAGTGTATTTAAAAGTGGACTAATCCATTAAATAATGTTTAGACAATTAACATGAGATAAAATACAAATTACTCCAAGTCTCATGAGTTATAAAAGAGCTATTAATTAATTTATTTATTTTTTTGTGTAAGATCAACTGTTGATGTATAACCAGAGTAGAGCTGTTAGATGTATATGGGTCTCTGTAGTTGTAAGTGAACCGGTGTTCAGAGGTGAACAGTACCTGTTGTGAGTTACTGTGAAGTACTGAGATGTGACAGGTTCTGAGGTGTACTCCGAGTCCCTGGAGAGATGAGCGCTCCCCCCCCCCCCTTTTTTTTTTCTCATTAATGTACACACAGCACCCCATATTGACAAAAAAAACGCCAAAGAATTGTTGACATTTTTGCAGATTTATTAAAAAAGAAAAACTGAAATATCACATGGTCCTAAGTATTCAGACCCTTTGCTATGACACTCATATATTTAACTCAGGTGCTGTCCATTTCTTCTGATCATCCTTGAGATGGTTCTACACCTTCATTTGAGTCCAGCTGTGTTTGATTATACTGATTGGACTTGATTAGGAAAGCCACACACCTGTTTATATAAGACCTTACAGCTCACAGTGCATGTCAGAGTAAATGAGAATCATGAGGTCAAAGGAACTGCCTGAAGAGCTCAGAGACAGAACTGTGGCAAGGCACAGATCTGGCCAAGGTTCCAAAACATTTTTTGCTGCACTTAAGGTTCCTAAGAGCACAGTGGCCTCCATAATCCTTAAATGGAAGACGTTTGGGACGACCAGAACCCTTCCTAGAGCTGGCCGTTTGGCCAAACTGAGCTATTGGGGGAGAGGAGCCTTGGTGGGAGAGGTAAAGAAGAACCCAAAGATCACTGTGGCTAAGCTCCAGAGATGCAGTCGGGAGATGGGAGAAAGTTGTAGAAAGTCAACCATGACTGCAGCCCTCCACCAGTCACGGCTTTATGGCAGAGTGGCCCGACGGAAGCCTCTCCTCAGTGCAAGACACATGAAAGCCTGCATGGAGTTTGCTAAAAATCCCCTGAAGGACTCCAAGATGGTGAGAAATAAGATTCTCTGGTCTGATGAGACTAAGATAGGACTTTTTGGCCTTAATTCTAAGCGGTATGTGTGGAGAGAACGTCTCAGGTTACAGATGTAACCCTGGTTCCCTGAGTAGGGAATGAGATGCTGTGTCATGACGCATTGGGCACCTTCTGCGTGATTACGTTGTTGAAGCACTCTTGTATCTAACCAATCGTGTAGCGAGACGTCAGAGGCAGGTGATGTCACAGACCAGGAAACTATAAAGCATACCGGGATTCAGAGAACGCTAGCTTCTGAAATAAGTCTGAAGTAAGAGCTCACAAGTATGCTGGGAGTATGGCAAGGCGACGCAGCATCTCGTTCCCTACTCAGGGAACCAGGGTTACATCTGTAACCTGAGACGTTGCCTTTCGTGGGAACTGTCGACGCTGCGTCATGACGCATTGGGAACGCAATCCCAACTACACCGTAATGTCAAGTACTTGCTTTATGTTAGCTTGACAAGACAGATGACCCCAGAGTGGAGCCACTATCAAGGTTGTAAAACCTGATAAATGTGTGCTGGCATGACCATCCAGCTGCATCACATATATCATCAATGGAAATTCCAGACATCAAAGCCTTTGATGCTGCCATACCCCTGGTAGAATGGGCGCGGATAGCCAATGGAGAAGGCTGTCCAGCCGCTTCATATGCAAATGAGATGGCCTTGACCACCCACTTGCTCATCCTCTGCTTAGATGCTGGGCCCCCTTTCTTAGGGGACCCATAACAGACAAATAATTGATCTGATTTTCGCCACAGGGCAGCTCTGTGGACATTGCCCTCACTGGGCAGAGCAGATTAAGTTTTTCCTGATCCGAAGATTCAAAAGGAGGAGGATAAAAGGCCTGAAGTATTATTTTGTCTACACCAAGTAGCAAATATATTCCATTTATAGGAATAAAGCTTCATCATGGAGGGAGCTCTGGAGTTAAGGATGGTCTCCACAGCCTCAATTGGGAGACCAGCATCTATGAACCTGGCCCCCTCAGAGGCCAGGCCCATAGCTTCCATAATTCTGGTCGAGGATTTATTATCGTGCCGCCTGCTTGAGACAGGAGGTCCTGTCTATGAGGAAGCCCCATCGGGGAGCCATGTAAGAGGGACACTAGGTCCGAGAACCTTATTCTGATAGGCCAGTATGGGGCTACCAGTATTAGGCTGGCCCCTTCCTGGTGTATTTTCTCCAGAACTCCCAGGAGCAGAGCAAAGGGGGGAAATGCGTACAAACGTAGCTTCGGCCACGTCTACACCATGGCATCCAGAGCCAGAGGTTCTGGATGTGTTAGGGAGTACCAGATTGGACACTGGGTTGACTCTCCCGAAGCAAATAGGTCGATTTCCGCTTGACTGAAATTTTTCCATATGAGATCCACCACTTCTGGGTGGAGTCTCCATTCCCCGGGCCTCGGCCCCTGCCTCAACAGGGTGTCTGCTCCCACATTTTCATACCCTGGGATGTAAGCTGCCTTCAGTGAGAGCAGCTTCCCCTGGGACCACAGGAGGATCCAACAGGCCAAGTAATATAGTTGGCGAGACCGCAGACCCCCCTGATGGTTTATGTATGAGACCACTGACATGTTGTCCGTGCGGACCAACACATGGTGGCCTCTCAGGTCTGGGAGGAAGTGTTTCAATGGTAGAAACACCTCCATCATTTCCAAGCGATTTATGTGCCAGGAGAGCTGATGGTCCTCCCATACACCATGAGCTGAGCGACCACTCATGATCGCCCCCCAGTCCGTGAGGGAAGCATCTGTCGTAAGCATTACACGACGACCAGAAGCCCCCATCACGGGTCCCAGGGGCAGGAACCAGGGATTTTTCCACATGACCAGAGCACAAAGGCATCACCACGTGACTTTGATCATGCGAATAGGATTTCCCCTCAGAGAAAACCCCCTGGTCCTGAGCCACCACTGGCTCAGCTGACGCAGCTGCCGTCAGACCCAACAGTTTCTGGAACTGTTTTACAGTGAGTGACTGGCCTAATTTCACCCCTTTCACGGCTACGAGAATGGAACTCACACGAGTGAGGGACAGATGTGCCTGCATCGTGGTGGAGTCCCAGACTACACCTAGATAAGTGGTAGCACACTCTTTTTGGCATTGAGCCTCAGCCCAAGCCTTTTCATGTGGGACAGAACAGCATCTCGATGCTGGACTGCCAGTTGCTCTGATTGAGCTAGGATCAACCAATCGTCGATATAATTCAGTACGCGGATGCCCTGGAGTCTCAAGGGAGCCAGAGCTGCATCCACGCACTTCATGAATGTGCGGGGTTATAGGCCGAAAGGATGAACCCTGTATTGGTAAGCTTCGCCCCCGAAAGCAAACCTGAGGAACTTCCTATGATGAGGATGGATGGACACATGAAAGTACGCATCTTTCAGGTCTATCGCCACAAACCAGTCCTCGGACTTGATCTGTGGGATAATCTGTTTGAGTGTAAGCATCTTGAATTTGAGCTTTTGTATGGAGTGATTTAGCACACATGTAAATCTATGATAGGACGTAGTCCTCCATCCTTCTTTGGAACAATTGCTGGGAGGAGGAACCCTTTCTATAGATCCTTTTTGCAAGAGCGCTATAACCTCTTGTTCCATAACCAGAGCCTGCTCGGGGGTCACCACTGTGGGAAGGACCCTGTGGAATCTGGGCGGGCAAGACCCAAACTGAATTCTGTAACCCTTTTCTATGATGAGCAGCACCCGTTTCGATATATTTGGTAGAAGTTTCCATTCTGCCATAAAATCTAGGGAACCAGTCTGTCGAGACTGGCCTCTGGTGTTTTTTGAGCACTTGATTCGACGTTCTGAAGCGGGGCACCGGCAGAAGACAAAATCAAGTGATGACGAGGAGGGCCGGTGGAGCCCGCTGCGCCCTAAAGCACACTGGGTGGCAGGGTTAGCAGAACCAAAGAAGGATGGGTATCAAGTGTTTTAATACCCAACCCTCTCTGGAGGGGGCTGCCCTCCAATGTCCCGCGCCACTGGCATCAGGACCTCTTTGAAGCCTTCTTGGTGATAATTACAGTCCGCAGATCTGTGTTACCCCAAAAGATTTCAGCTGTGTCGCCTGTCCGTGTCCCCAAGCTTTCTGCGGGGGAGCACAGGTGGCGATACTTTCTTTGGATGAACGGTCAGACCAGTGCCCTGAAACAGCAAACCAGCAGGGAACATCCGAACTGACCGCTCTACAATCCTCTTTCTTGGAGGAACACTGGAAACCACTGCGCCCTGAAGCACACGAGGTGGCAGGGTTGGCAGAATGGTCTCCTTTGTTTTCTTTTAAATTCCTCAGAATTTAATGTATTCAATATTTCATTTAATCCTCAAATTAAATGCAGCCAGTTCTTATATATATATATATATATATATATATATATTTTTTTTTATTTTATTTATTTATTTATTTATTTTTTGAACAGGCCGAATATATTTAGAATACAAATAAGAATTATAGCTCGTAATAATTCACAAGGTATTTTAGGGAAAGAAAGAAAGGGAAACTCCTGTCTACTCAGATCTGTCAATATATAAATACATATATATATATAATTACGGACGCGTGTGTTACAATGGTGTACGTGCTGAAGAGAAGATACTGAAACGGATTTCCACACACAGGGTATTTACTGAAGAACGCAGGAGAATACACACTTTACACACATTAACCATCTAACATAACATTAAGAACGGACAAGGAGTGAAGGGAGTGAGTCCAATATAAAGGCAGTGCAGATGAGAGAGTACAGGTGATGATGATCTGTGATGATGGGGAGATGACGAGGGAAGTGAGTGCAGGTGTGGAGAACAGGAGGATCATGGGAAATGGAGTCCAGGGGAACAAGGGATCTGTGACAGTACCTCCCCCTCCCGGTAGGCGCGTCCTCGCGCCGTAAATAGAATAACCGGGAGGGGGGGGCGGGCGCCCTGGAGACCTCATGCAGGTGCCGGGGGATGAGTGGACTGGAGTGGAGGTCTCCAGGGCGGATCCATGAGCCATGGCGGGTCAGGAGTCTTGGCAGGCCACGGCGGGTCAGGAGCCTTGGCAGGCCACGGCGGGTCAGGAGCCTTGGCAGGCCACGGCGGGTCAGGAGCCTTGGCAGGCCACGGCGGGTCAGGAGCCTTGGCAGGCCACGGCGGGTCAGGAGCCTTGGCAGGCCACTTCAGAGGCCCACCCACATGTGTGGCGCCCACATGTCCCCCACCCACGGGTACTTGGCCCCCCCCCCAAAAAATACTTGGAGAGGTTAAGGATCGTATAGAGGAGTCCAAGGAATAAAGTCAATGTGTGGGTGGAGGAGCATGGAGCTGGTTTGGCGGCGGAGACTGGAGAACTTGGCTCGGCGGCGGAGGCTGGAGAACTTGGCTCGGCGGCGGAGGCTGGAGAACTTGGCTCGGCGGCGGAGGCTGGAGAACTTGGCTCGGCGGCGGAGGCTGGAGAACTTGGCTCGGCGGCGGAGGCTGGAGAACTTGGCTCGGCGGCGGAGGCTGGAGAACTTGGCTCGGCGGCGGAGGCTGGAGAACTTGGCTCGGCGGCGGAGGCTGGAGAACTTGGCTCGGCGGCGGCGGCTGGAGCGGCAGGCTCGGCGGCGGCGGCTGGAGCGGCAGGCTCGGCGGCGGCGGCTGGAGCGGCAGGCTCGGCGGCGGCGGCTGGAGCTGAGGGCTCGGCGGCGGCGGCTGGAGCTGAGGGCTCGTAGGCGGCGGCTGGAGCTGAGGGCTCGTAGGCGGCGGCTGGAGCTGAGGGCTCGTAGGCGGCGGCTGGAGCTGAGGGCTCGTAGGCGGCGGCTGGAGCTGAGGGCTCGTAGGCGGCGGCTGGAGCTGAGGGCTCGTAGGCGGCGGCTGGAGCTGAGGGCTCGTTAAAAAAGTCAATAAGCCAGTCCAGATCTGGCGGCTCGCACAGGGTTGGAGCGGGCTCCGGAGATACAGGAGCGGGCTCTGGAGAGACTGGAGCGGGCTCTGGAGAGACTGGAGCGGGCTCTGGAGAGACTGGAGCGGGCTCTGGAGACACTGGCCCGCAGGAGACTGGAGAGACTGGCTCGCAGGAGACTGGAGAGACTGGCTCGCAGGAGACTGGAGAGACTGGCTCGCAGGAGACTGGAGAGACTGGCTCGCAGGAGACTGGAGAGACTGGCTCGCAGGAGACTGGAGAGACTGGCTCGCAGGAGACTGGAGAGACTGGCTCGCAGGAGACTGGAGAGCGCTCGCCCTTCTTCCTCTTCCTCCTCTTAGGTTTACCGGACCCAGCGGAGATTCGTGGGCCCGGCAGGACACAGGGGGAACCTTCGCTGGAGGGGTATGCGGAGGAGGACGGAGGCTGACTGACTGGCCCGGCCAACCGTGCTTCTGGATGGCCTGGAGACAAACACACATCCTGAACCTGTTCCACGAAAAATTTGGACTTATTCAAAAACAAAATTAAATTGATAGTTTCGCTTAAGGAGAGACGAAAATCAGGTTCGTTTAAACGGACAGTGTTGTCGTCCAGACCATCCAGAAACAGGGCGATCAAACGTGCTTCAGGCCAGTCAGACAAAAAAGCAAGCTCAGCGAACTCCTCCACATACCTCTCCAGCGAACGACCCACCTGTAAGAGTCCAATGAGCCGCTCACCAGCTGTCCAGGATGAGAGAGGCATGGGAGAAGTTGGAGCCCGGGGGAAGAAGGAAGCTTCCATCTTTTTTCTTTTCTTTTTTTTTTCTCTGTGGAAAATCCGGTAGTTTAAAGGTCCGTTCTTCTGTTACAATGGTGTACGTGCTGAAGAGAAGATACTGAAACGGATTTCCACACACAGGGTATTTACTGAAGAACGCAGGAGAATACACACTTTACACACATTAACCATCTAACATAACATTAAGAACGGACAAGGAGTGAAGGGAGTGAGTCCAATATAAAGGCAGTGCAGATGAGAGAGTACAGGTGATGATGATCTGTGATGATGGGGAGATGACGAGGGAAGTGAGTGCAGGTGTGGAGAACAGGAGGATCATGGGAAATGGAGTCCAGGGGAACAAGGGATCTGTGACAGCGTGATCTATGGGCTGCCTCGGCAACATGAGATCTAAGCTATATATTCTTTAATGAAAACTCAATCCACACTCTGCCTCGGCAAGCGCAAGATCCGAGCCTTGCGTTAGACTTTTATTCCCTCGAGAATAAAGCCAACAGGAGTGGAGCTACAAAACTCCCACTAGAGCATACTTCTCTTCGGGACTCTTCACTGTCAGTTGTGAGCTGACGTGCATGCTCCACTCCCAGCAAAGAACACATGTAGTGTAGCACAGGGGGAAACGCGATTCAAACTGCTGTTCACTATTGTGAGGTGGCGAGTCCTCAGATCTATATCACAATATCCACCTCCTCAGAGCTGGACATGTGAGTACCGGTGCCTCAACCCGGGGGAAGAAACCGCAGAGCATGCTTCCACCTGGGAGGCGGCACTGAACCTGGCAGTTAAGGGCAGAGAAAGTGCTGCTGCTGCTCGCCATAATACGTGTCTTTTCTATATATAAATATATGGATTGGTGTGGGATACTCTTGTCCTCAGACGAAGAGATTGTGACTTGTTTATATGTAATAACACCAAATAAGACACACGATAACATAGAGCACTTGCTGAAGACAACAGAAACTAGCGTTCTCTGAATCCCGGTATGCTTTATAGTTTCCTGGTCCGTAACGTCACCCGCCTCTGACATCTTGCTACACAATTGATTAGATACAAGAGTGCTTCAACAACGTAATCATGCAGAAGGTTCCCAATGCGTCATGACGCAGCATCGACAGTTCCTACGAAAGGGAACCAGGCTCTGCTCATCACCTGTCCAATACAGTCCCAACAGTGAAGCATGGAGGTGGCAGCATCATACTGTGGGGGTGTTTTTCAGCTGCAGGGACAGGACAAATGGTTGCAATCGAGGGAAAGATGAATGCGGCCAAGTACAGGGATATCCTGGATGAAAACCTTCTCCAGAGTGCTCAGGACCTCAGACTGGGCCGAAGGTTTACCTTCCAACAAGACAATGACCCTAAGCACAAAGCTAAAATAACGAAGGAATGGCTTCACAACATGTACATTAATGAGGAAAAAAAATGAACTTAAATGATTTTAGCAAATGGCTGCAATATAACAAAGAGTGAAAAATTTAAGGGGGTCTGAATACTTTCCGTACCCACTGTATGCCAGCTCATGTTCAAGGCATTACACAAGGGCAGTCAGTATTAACGTCTGGATCTGTGCAGAGCTGAATCATCAGAATAGGTAAGCAAGCAAGAACAATAGCAAAAAATGGCAGATGGAGCAATAATAACTGACATGATCCATGATATCACGATATTTTCAGTGATATTTGTAAATTGTCTTTATAAATGTGTCGTTAGCAAGTTGCTAATGTACTGTTAAATTTGGTTAACTCCCTCCCTCCCTCCCGCGTTTTTTTCTAACCAGTGTGAAAGAGACTCAAAATACTCCATCAATGTTGCACATACAATTAAGAGCTATACACCATTTTAATCTGTGGAATATTTTCTTTTATTTGTGTACAGTCAGAGTAAAAACAAAATGTTGTGCTTTTTGTAAAATAAAGAAAACTAACATGATGCATTATCTCTCGTCTCCCTCTGAATGAAGTCCAATCTGATAGTTTTCAGAAAATGAACTGTAACTTAGTGAATACTAATCACAAAAAAATTAGACTTGTGTCTAAAGAAACGTTGAAATGTCAGGTTTTAAATCGCGAAAACAAACCTTCTGTGTTTATGTAATCTGTATGAAAAGAGAGCCATGTCAGAAGTCCTTGATTCAGCACATTATCCGCTAATGCGGCCACGCCCATGGAGTCAGCGCTATTCAGAGGCAAATTCAGTCAATACATGCATACATCGTCTCAATCGTGTATTTATTATCTTGAGAAGTGTTTTGAATAGCCATAGTTAGCAATCTCTGGCCTCTGTTAGTTCAGTTATTTCCTGGATTGCCTATTCTTCTTTAGCATTGGCATTTGTGGACTAAAAGTGCACAGAGCGCCCTCCGGCTGCAAGTATGAATTGTAAACACAGTATCCAGTGTTCACAGTGACGACAATAAATAATGAATAAATACTCCTCTGTATAGAAAATTGACATAAACACGAGAATCCATCAATATTTCTCCAAATGTGCATGCTTTTAAGCTAAAAGCCTATATGAAATGCCATAGAGGTAACATAACTGTTTAGACACATTGTATCATAGAAATGCATTATATTTTAATAATAGAATACCATTATTTTAAATTGTAATAATATTTTACAGTATTGCTGTTTTTTCTGTATGTTTGATTTACATTATGATGAGCTTGAGACATGATCAACAGAGGGTTTTTTTACAGCCTTTTTGACTGAAAGGCCTCATTATTTATGCAGGTCATTAGAGCTTGTAACGAAGTCAGTAGATATGGAAAGAAGGAGGCGGGAACCGGTGAACGTTCAAACAAACTTTAATGTAAAATAAACAAAGAACAAAACGAAAGTAATGCCGGCAGACCCTCGCGGACGTCTGCCGGCCACACAAACATAATAAAACATAAAATAAAGTCCAGGCCTGGTCCTCTCTCGTCCTTCACGGTAGTCGCTCCTCCTTTTATGCTCCCGGAGCTCCTCCGTGAGGGACTCAGGGCTGGTGCGCCTCCCAGGTGAAGCTCATTAACACTCGCCCGCCCTGATCGCCACAGAGCTCTTTTATGTGATTCTTTTGTCTTCTCAGGTAAGAATCACCCATTATTCATTATTATTCATGCCTCCACACATACTGTGTTTCTTGACCAAAGATGTTTTAGAAAATTTAAATCTCTCTATTGTTTTATATGAAGGAGTACGAATGATAATTTTTACATAATTTTGAAGCAAAAACTCTAGTCTACAACCTCCAATACCCAGAAGTTTTGTGAACACAGATTTAATATATATTTTTTGGCTTTATTTCAGTGACTTAAGTTTTTTGTTTTTTAAATAACCACGCATAAACGTTATTCCTTCAAAAATACAAACATGTACATACATGTTCCTTACATATTATTGTAGCCTAGTTTGTGCTGAATAGTGTAATGACACTTTTTCCATTAATATGTTTATGAACAACTGAAAAAAGCACAAATGTCAGGGCATGTCAAAACTTCTCCAGGCCCCAAATCAGCCTCAGACCCCTGAGGGTTAAAGTTACCATCGTTTCTTACTGTATTCATGGAGACAAGAGAGCCGTCGCTATTTTCATTATTAAACACTTGCAGTCTGTATAATGCATAAACACATCTTCATTCTTTATAAATCCCTCCAACAGTGTTAGCTTTAGCCACGGAGCACAGCCTCAAACTCAGTCAGAATCAAATGTAAACATCCAAATAAATACTATACTCGCAGGATCCGACGCATGCATGAAGTATGCTTGACGAACATCTTGTAAAGATCCATTTGATGTCATGAGCCAGGTTTGATTATTCGTGAACGATAGAAGGGAAGAGAACAGCAAAAAACACATCTCATTGATTTCAGGTGTCCCCTGTTACCTCTGGTGTTCGCGCTCTCGTGCACGCACCTGTTCGGTGTCTTTGCGCTGATTGCGCTGCCTACTTCTCCCTGCTCTTTGTTTTAGTCTGTGTCCGGGAATTGTTGTACGTGAGTGTGACTCTTTCTTCGCTCTGGTGCTTGACGAAACTTATATGTGTGTGTTAGCAGCTATTATTCTAAATCTGAGTTCCAGTCCCTGTCCCAGTTACAGCCCGGGGCCCGACCTTATTCTCTGCTGTCCAGTCAGCGGTACAGATCCACTTTTCTACTGGTGTGATAACATCTATCTGCCAGCCTGCACCGTCTCCATCCGTCCACTACAGTGGGACTACTGTCGAGGATCTGCGGCTCGGGGAGTTTCTGTTGACTCTATTGATCTCCAGCTGCAGCGCGTTTGCTGTTTTGCGCCTGGCAGTCTGTTTTTGTTTACTAATTGGGACAAATATAAACTTTGTGCCTCTGGGTACTTTTGCCTCTGGGTCATCAAAGGTCACCTGACAGAATTCCCAGACCACAATGGACCCGGCGAAAGAAACACAGATTCACTTTGCTGTTAGGATGCAGGGGGCGATGCTCGGTCGTCATGTGCAGGAACTCTCTGCGATTAGACATGCGGTTGAGAACCTCATTGGTCAAGTGACAGACTTATCTCACCGATTTCAACTTCTCTATCAAAGGTTTTCTGATTTTCCTCCTCCCAGTCAAGCCCCAGAACCGAGAGTGAACAACCCACCAAGATACGCCGGTGAGCCCTCAGACTGCAAGGCCTTCCTAACTCAATGTGAAGTTGTTTTTTTCTCTCCAACCCTGTACGTATGCGACCGATCATGCGAAGGTTGCATTTGTTATTTCTCTGCTGACAGGGAGAGCGCGAGACTGGGCCACGGATGTCTGGGAGGTGGAGGCGGTATGCTGTCAGTCCTTCACTGCGTTCCGTGAGGAGATGGTAAAGGTTTTCGACCGCTCCGTAAGCAGCTCGCTGTCTTATGCCAGGGAGAATGCTCAGTTTCTGACTTTTCCATAGAGTTTCATACTTTGTCAGCTTCATGTGAGTGGAATGAGCCTGCCTTGACGGCGCGGTTTCTGGAGAGATTGTGTCCGGAGATTAAGGACATTGATCAATGACATTCTGAGAGACAGGTTAAACATTTTCGTTTTTGTATATTTGGATGACATCCTCATCTTTTCCCCGTCTCCGGTGCTGCATGTACAGCATGTTCGTCGTGTCTTACAACGTCTGCTGGAGAACAAGCTTTTTGTTAAAGCTGAAAAATGCATTTTTCATGCTCAATCTGTATTTTTTCTGGGTTCGGTAATCTCTGCTGACGGTGTCAACAAGGACCCTGCAAAGGTACGTGCGGTCTCGTGTTGCTCTCCAGCGCTTTCTAGGATTCGCTAATTTCTATCGGCGTTTTATCACCAAATTAAGTCACATTGCCGCGCCTCTAACAGCTCTCACTTCCCCAAAGAGACGTTTTGAATGGATTGATTGTGCTCAGCACGCTTTCGATAGATTGAAGGAGCTGTTCACTTCCGCACCTATTCTCATCACGCCTGATCTAACTGAACAATTCATAGTCGAGGTTGATGCCTCTGATACTGCCGTAGGTGCTGTCCTGTTGCAGCGCTCTCCTACTGATAATAAGATCCATCCTTGCGCGTTTTTCTCTCATCATCTCTTGTCTGCCGAACGAAATTACAATATCGGCAACCGTGAGCTCCTCGCCATTCGTTTGGCCCTGGGCGAGTGGCGCCACTGGTAGGAGGGTTCCTCTGTTCCGTTCATTGTGTGGATATCCGATCGGCAAAACGTTTGAATGCTCGCGAGGCTCGCTGGGTGCTATTTTTTGGGCGTTTTGATTTCACTATCTCTTATAGACCCGGATCAAAGAAAACTAAGCTTGACGCGCTTTCTCTGCAGTTCGGTTCCGCTGGTGACGCTTCTTCCACTGAGCCTATCCTTCCGGAGGGTTGCGTGGTGGCTGGAGTTTCCTGGGGAATCGAGAGACAAGTCAAGGCCGCTCTTTTGGGTATTTCTGTCCCCAGACGATGTCCTTCCGACCAATAATTTGTTCCCCCGTCCGTGCGACCCGCAGTTCTCCATTGGGGTCATTCCTCTAAACTGGTTGTCCATCCGGGGGTTAGAGGAACCCTTGTGTCTATTAGCCAGCGATTTTGGTGGCCTTCTAGGATGCGTGACGTACGTCGGTTTGTTTCTTCATGTCCTGTATGCGCTCAGACCAAATGTAATAATTCTCCCCCCGCTGGACTCCTTAGACCTCTTCCCATTCCGTCTCGTCCCTGGTCACACATTGCCATGGATTTCGTGACTGGTCTCCCTGTTTCAAACAATAACTCTGTCATTCTCACTATAGTCGATCGTTTTTCCAAGGTGGCCCATTTTGTACCACTTAGTAAGCTCCCTTCCGCCAAGGAGACCGCGCAAGTTGTCATTGAGAATGTTTTTCGTTTGCACGGTCTTCCCACAGACATCGTCTCGGACAGGGGTTCCCAATTTGCTTCGCAGTTTTGGAGGGAGTTTTTCCGTCTAATTGCGTCTGCCAGTTTGTCCTCTGGGTTTCACCCCCAGACTAATGGTCAGGCAGAACGAACTAATCAAATCTTGGGACGTATGCTCCGTACTCTAGCTTTTTGTAATCCCGCGTCTTGGTGCGAGCAACTTCCCTGGATCGAGTATGCTCATAATTCTCTTACTTCGTCGGCTACCGGGTTATCTCCGTTTCAGTCTTCTTTAGGGTATCAGCCCCCTCTGTTTCCCTCTCAGGAGACTGAGACTTCTGTTCCCTCTGTTCAAGCATTTATTCGCCGTTGTCAAAAAAAAGAGTTGTCAGATGTGAAGAGCTGTTAGGTCCGCCTTATGTCGAAATAGAGAGCGTACCCGTCGCGCTGCCAATCGCCATCGCATCAAGGCGGCCAGATATATTTGTGGACAGAAGGTTTGGTTATCCACCAAGGATTTACCTCCAATCTCGTAAACTGGCCCCACGTTTCATCGGGCCTTTCCCCATTATCAAGGTCCTTAGTCCTGTGGCGGTTAAACTCAAATTGCCTCCTAATTTGAGGCGCGTCCATCCGGTCTTTCACGTTTCATGTATTAAGCCGGTCGTTCGCGCCCTGCCCACTGTCCCGCTCTTGTCGAGGGTTCTCCTGTTTACAGGGTTAGGAGACTGCTGGACATGCATCATCGGGGTCGGGGCTACCAGTATCTCGTCGAATGGGAGGGTTATGGTTCGGAGGAGAGGAGTTGGATCGTTGGACCGTTCGCTCATCAATGATTTCCTTCGCTCTCGCCAGTCCTCTTTCTTGGGAGCGCCAGGGGGCGCTCCTCGGGGGAGGGGTACTGTCATGAGCCAGGTTTGATTACTCGTGTTTTTTGCTGTTCTCTTCCCTTCTATCGTTCACGTCTCATTGATTTCAGCTGTCCCCTATTACCTCTGGCGTTTGCGCTCTCGTGCACGCACCTGTTCTGTGTCTTTGCACTGATTGCGCTGCTTTCTTCTCCCTGCTCTTTGTTTTAGTCTGTGTCCGGGAATTGTTGTACGTGAGTGTGACTCTTTCTTCGCTCTGGTGCTTGACGAAACTTATATGTGTGTGTTAGCAGCTATTATTCTAAATCTGAGTTCCAGTCCCTGTCCCAGTTCCAGCCCGGGGCCCGACCTTATTCTCTGCTGTCCAGTCGGCGGTACAGATTCACCTTTCTACTGGCGTGGTAACATCTATCTGCCAGCCTGCACCGTTTCCATCTGTCCACTACAGCGGGACTACTGTCGAGGATCTGTGGCTCGGGGAGTTTCTGTTGACTCTATTGATCTCCAGCTGCAGCGCGTTTGCTGTTTTGCGCCTGGCAGTCTGTTTTTGTTTACTAATTGGGACAACAATAAACTTTGTGAACTACTTTCGCCTCTGGATCATCAAGGGTCACCTGACATTTGAGGGTTATATTAGCTGTGTGAACTTTATAAATGCACTGTATTATAGTCGAGAGCTCGGGGGGCAGGGAGTGCGCGTTTTAAAGGGGCCGCGTGCTTAATCGGTGCATAGTTGATGCTTCAAAATAGGCAGATAAAAAAATTTATTAAAAAAAATCTATGGGGTATTTTGAGCTGAAACTTCACAGATTCAGGGGACACCTTAGACTTATATTATATCTTGTAAAAACTGGTTCTAGGGCACCTTTAATCTTCTGAATGAAGACAACATTATGATCAAATGTTTAAATAAACCTTGAAATATAACAACATAAATTACAATGATTATGTATTGGTAGGTTAACCAAGGTTATACTAGTAAGCCACTATAATTGACTAATCAGAAAATAATAGATATTCATCATGTAAACTTGTAGATACATGCAGCTACTTTTTAACAAATATAAGTACAATGTAAAAACATGTACACAATAATTAATAGTTAATTTAAATGTTAGTATTTAGCTGTTTAAGACACCTAATATAAAGTGGAGCCATAAAATAATAGATAGAAAAATGGATAGATCCATCGATCCTCAAAACAATTGTTTGTTACAGCTCTAAATACAGGGTGACATGTTTTAAACAGTTTATTGAACAGGTTGATAGACTGATACGATGTTACACACACACACACACACACACACACACACACACACACACACACACACACACATGTTTGTTTTTGTGAATTGTGGGGACTTTCCATAGACTTCAATGCATTTTACACTGAACAAACTGTACATTCTATCCCCCTACCCTGCCCCTACCCCTAAACCTAACCCTCACAGGAAACTGTGCAAACTTTTACTTTTTCACAAAAACTCATTCTATATGATTTATAAACCCATTTACATTGTGGGGACCGCTGGCTGGTCCCCACGATGTAGGTGAACTCAGGTTTATATTACATCATGGGGACATTTGGTCCCCACAATGTAATATAAACAAAAGCACACACACACACACACACACACACACACACATGTTTGTTTTTGTGAATTGTGGGGACTTTCCATAGGCCGCAATGCATTTTATACTGTACAAACCGTACTTTCTATCCCCCTACCCTACCCCTAACCCTAAACCTAACCATCACAGGAAACTGTGCACACCTTTATTTTCTCACAAAAACATAATTTAGTATTTTTATTTTTATTAATTAATTTACATTGTGGGGACCGATGGCTGGTCCCCACGATGTAATATAAACAAAAGCACACACACACACACACACACACACAAACAAAACAGGAGCCGAGCCGCGCCTCTTAAAGCGGCCGTTGTGGCCGGGCCACCTTCAGAACACAAAACAGACATGTGCTTTTGGCTCTTTTTCCTCAGGCTGCCCATCGAGGCTTGTTGCAAGCCAACATTAAAGTTTGTTTATAAACTTTATCTTCTAGTTTGTATCTGTTCTGTTATATTTAGCTTGTAATTTGTTAATTATTTTCTGTGCATATTCACTCACCTACAAAATCACCCTAAAGATTCTAGAATGATCAATTCTTTCCAAATAGAGCTATTCAAGTTGAATTTTCATTTGGTGATTTTTTTTTTTTTTTTTTTTACATTTCACTATATATATTGCAGAAAAACTAAATATTGCAATATCAGTTTTTTTCCAATATCGTGCAGTCCTAGTATGGCATGGAAATGAGTCTTGTCAGGAGCATTTGCACAAGGACTACACAACAAAAACTCCTCTGCTCTGGGGGAAGAATAAAGATGAAAAAGCTACTCCTTCATTTGCAGCATCTTTTGGGTCTCTTGTTCTCTGTATCTCTGCACTCACTCTCTCTCAGCTTACAAACCAATGCGGGGCAGAACAAACAAACAAACAAGGCAGCTAATAAGCCAAGGAGCCGGTGCTCACTAGAGGTTTGGTATTGTTGCACATTCTTTATTCTGTTCTTATCTACTGAGCAACAAGCGCAAAAGAGGGACCGTGTAAGCATAAAGATTACATCATTGTGCAATTGTTATCCAGGAATGTAAGACGTGACGGGCTCAACCAGCAGTGAAAGTCATTCCCAGTCCCTCTCCAGCTCCTCTAAAACATCTTAAGTGGAAAAGGTTGTAGAAAAAGGAAAGCTAATCTTATTAGTCCACAGAGCTCAACACTCACTGATGGACCACAGTGCTGGGACAAGGGAGCTTGGCTTGCTCATCTTTGAAACAACCATTTTTTCTCCTCCTACACCTTACTGCTTTGCCTCACCATTGGTAGATATTTTTCAACAGTATGTAGCTGGTTATGGGGTAATGGATCACGAGGATGCCATTGCAAAGAGCCTGGTGATGCCATTGTAATGGCCTGTTTAAAGTTTTGTAATTGAGCAGGTAAATAAGCTTATCCCTTAATTAAAGAGATATTCAGTCTTTCTCAGAGCACAGAGACAGAGTAGTGACCCCCCATATTAATTTTTACATATATAGTGGTGTACAGAGTCATATACATATGCACATATGCAATTACTTTTTTTTAACTTAATTTTATATTTTAATCATCAAAAATATTTTTTTATTTAAAGCATATTTTTTGTTATACAATTTGTTATGTTTAAAAATACATGCTATTAAACCAATTTAATTCTACATATTACATACAGTATATTTTATTTGTATTTATTTATTTATTTATTTTTAAGAAACTTTAGTGCAAAAGTTAGTGCATATTTTCTGGCACCACCTGGCAGCTGTCACCAAATTTCCATTAGGATTAGTGTATTTATCGAGATACATTAATAAATACACTGATATAGTTATATATTTATTTATATTCATGTATGGAGGATTTTAGGTTTTAGAATTTAACATTTGTGTGTGTGGATTGGTTTCAAACTAGCTCTTACTGTCCTGTTTGAAATTTGAAATCAATCTAATACCCACTAAACCCAAAAGCTGTTTGTTTGACCTTTAATTTAAACCCTAATCCTCTCACCTGCACGTCAGAGACCCTGACTCAAGCCTAAATCCCACTGTATAACTGACTTGAGTTTATGTGAAAAGTATGAGAAGCATGCAAAACATTTGGAGGCAACTTATGTTTGCATGATGCCGAGGTGAAGGGGAAAATCCTAATTCAAGTAAACTAATTCAAATTTCAATCAAGCACGTTAATGACTCAAAGTGTATTTCGGGTGCATGACTTTGAAGTACCATTCACAGCTGACTTTCAACTCCCTGCTTTTGTCAGCAGAGCGTATAATTTATGTTAAATTGATTTGCTTAATGTGCTTAAAATAAGAATTTTTTTTCCTTTGGAGAAGGCTGAATTGCGGTATTTTAAACCTGGTTAATCGCTTCTCTTTTTGTGAGAAAGGATTATGGGCCAACACGCAGAATGAAACACCCTTTCTCTTTCCCACAGCTAATTGGGTGTGGGACTCTGTCAGCGCAAGGAATAAGCATTAATATGAGAATTTACATTTATTTTGGGAAACAACTGCCACAAAACTGCCGTTTTAATGCATTCTATTGTGAGCTTCTTTAATTCAGGGTGTTTAGATAGCTGGCTTTAACATCCTGGTGCATACTTTAAGGCCATAAGCTTTTCATCTATTAATTTCACATAATTGACATTGTGTTACTGACCGACACACTAAAGTACACCTGTATATAATAACGTTAAAACAGCCTAATGAGCACATAATCTGTAGGAAAAATATTAGATATCTTTAATATCTAGTGAGATTTAGTGAGATTTATTTATTGAGATTATATTTAGTGAGATTAAATTAAGACTTTTGTTTCAAAAAAGATCTCAACCATGTCTCAAACTGTGCTCAGATTTTCCAGAAAATCAAATCTGAGATTTCAATATGAACTCTGAAAAGTCACACATTAGATTCATATCTCAATTGTTTCTCCAAAGCAGCAATTAAATTAAATGGAAACCGAATGGAGACTTTTGCTTAAGGGCCAGATTTCCTAAACGGGGCAAATTAGCGTGAGAGCGCAATTCCACAAATGCGCCGATGGGAGTGGCAAGTTTTGCACGTGATCTACTGCTGACGTGCAAATTTAAGAATACAGATGCAGTCAAATAATTTACATAATGACCAACGCAATCTAACAAGAGCAGCGCAAAGTAGCGTTGGGTTGCAAATAAGCAGAGCTGATGCTCTCATCATGTGCAGGTCGACACAGGCGCAACTTGTTACATGTATTCTGACAAATATGTACACATAATAATAATATTGTTTGCCAAGCCATGTTTTTATATATATATATATATATATATCTCCTCCCATAAATTTTGCTTCTGAAAGGGAATCTCCTACAAATGCATATGCAATAAGGTCAGCCGCAAAAACAACTCAGTCCACACCTTTTCAGCTCAAATTTTTAGCAAATCCCGACAGTCGTTTTTTAACGCCAAAAGAGGGTTTGCGCTGGCGCAAGCTGTTATTAAATCTGGTCATTAGTCTCCTGCTTATCAGATTTTTCTCCTCAGAATAAGTTACTAGTTGTCACGATCACCATCTGCTCCTTGCCCTGCCAGCGCCTATTGAGCTCCTCACTCTACCGGCGCCACCTGTGGTCCTTGCCCTGCCGACGCCACCTGTGCTCCTTGCCCTACCGGCGCCACCTGTGCTCCTTTCCCTGCCGGCGCCACCTGTGCTCCTTGTCCTGCCGGCGCCACCTGTGCTCCTCGCCCTGCCGGCGCCACCTGTGCTCCTCGCCCTGCCAGCGCCGCCCAAGCTCCTCGCTCTGCCAGCGCCGCCCAAGCTCCTCGCTCTGCCAGAGCCGCCCAAGCTCCTTGCTCTGCCAGCGCCACTCAAGCGTTTTGCCCTGCCGGCGTCACTCAAGCGTCTTGCCCTGCCAGAGCCACCCGAACTCCTTGCCCACAAGCCCGCAACGTACCCAGTTGAAATCCCCAAGAACTTTTTTGGGGGGGGTATACCTGAGGGTGGGGAGCTTGTGGGTGGGGACCCTGCTCAACCATGGCCGTTAAGGGCCTCCGAATTATTATGGCCCTTAATGGACTCTGACCCGCTGGGGTCGCCTATAGACTCTGTTTTGCCGTGGCTGCCCGAGCCGCCTGACCTGCCGTGGCTGCCCGAGCCGCCTGACCCGCCATGGCTTCCTGACCCGCTGTTGCCGCCCGAGGCTCCTGACCCGCCGTGGCTGCTTGAGTTCCTGGACCTGCCCTGGAGACCTCCATACCCGCCTACACATCCAGTATCTCCTGCCTGTAGGTCTCCAGGGCACCCACCCCCCCTCCCCAGTTATGCCATCTACGGCGCAAGAGCGCTTGGGTTGAATTGGTTTTCACCAACGATGACTGCAGCTGGAGAAGTAAGATGTTTAGATTCCGCTATCACGTCTGTAATAAAAGAAATCGACAGCGCATTAATTTTAAAAGACGAACAAAGAACCGCAATCACGGCATTTGTCGATGGGAAAGATGTGTTTGCCGTCCTTCCAACGGGATTCGGCAAAAGTACAAGTTCAACATACGTCACTTACTGCGTTGCTCTGATTGGTTGTAGGTCTATCCAATTGAGTGCAGAGTTGTTGTTTTTTACTGGTTCGGTTAAGACACACCCCATAATTCAAGTGCAATGGAGCAGTATCAGACTCACATTCTGCCTAGAATATGAGTATGACGAAGTCAGGCTCACACTGTGTGTCATTTCTGAGCGTTTATATCCTGTCTGCCTACCTGTTGTTGATCCTGCCTGTTACCCATTCACGATTCCATTGCTGCCTGTCCTGACCTTTGCCTTGTATACTGTTCTGTGAGTGATATCTGCCTAGCCTGACCATTGCCTGTTTCCTGACTACGTTTTTTGCCTGTCCCTTGCTGTTCCTGTTTGCTCCTGATTGACCCTGCCTGTACGACTACATTTGGATCTTACTCTGAATCCCGCCGTCGTTACACTAGTAATCTCACACATATTACAGAAAAGATGTCAACAAAGTATCAAACTATGTTCCAAAAGACTAGCTAATATATCAACTATTGTCTCATTTTTTTTTTTTTTTAAGAAACATCTGGAACAAAGCTTGTACTTCTCTTGACTTTTCCTGAGCTATGAAAGAGCAATAACATTTTACTCTGGAATCAGTTTTGCACCTACAGTTTATGTTAGATTAGGGTCAAATAAAATGATGAAAAAGTGGGAGAAAAGTGTTATTAAGGAGGAGTTGGGTGGAAAAGCATGAAGAACAAGGAATTTGGGAACACTTATGGAATTATATGGCACAGGCCAGGTCAGTGGGATTATGAGTGAAAAGGTCCCAGTCTTAATTGGTGCAGATGACTGCCCGGCCGCCCCATAGAGCACACAAAAGACACGTCAACTATGCTTGAATGGACACAAGCTTGCTGTATTTGCTTGTCCACAGGAATGTGTAGGTCCCGATCTCCCTTCTCTTTTACCCCTACTTTTTGACTCCATGTCAACGGTTTCATCATTTTCCTCTTTCACTCTTTTCCACTTTTCTTGGGATTTGAGGAAAATTAACTGAGAAGGGAAAAACTATGTGAGCAATCTCTCTCATTCTCTCTCCCTCCCTTGCTTTCTGTTAATTCATTTTTTTCATTTTTTTTTTTTTCAATTTAAACTACTATTTATTGGCATGATTGTGTTTACACACAATATTGCCAAAGCATGTGCTCTCTCTCTCTCTCTCTCTCTCTCTCTCTCTCTCTCTCTATCGCTCTCTCTCTCTCTCTCTCTCTCTCTCTCACACACACACACACACACACACACACACACACACACACACACACACACACACACACACACAGATAGTTTCAAAGCAGCTTACAGTGATAAATAGTGAAATTATCTTATTAAAAAAGCAAAAAACAAACAAACAAAAACTTCATGGTGTTTGTTGTTGTTTTTTTCCCCTTCAAACCAGGATTGTTATATGTTGTGTTGAGCTAAATGTCAACACACACTCAAGTGGTTGAGGGCAAAAATCCCTAAACAAACTAAGTTAACTGTTTGTCTGTACCCCCTTCCTCATTCATCATGGTTACACCCCTCATCTGGAGATTCAAGCACATCAAACTCTAATAGCTGAATCCAAGACAGCTACTTCCATATTCATAGTAACCTTCTCATGCTACTTATAAAACAATTAGAATGTTTTTTTTTTTTGATAATTACAGTAGTTTAATTAAGATGGATAGACAGGCTAATCATTTTTAAACTTTTGATTTTTTTTTTTTTTTTTAAGTTTAAAGGAAATTTGTGATTTTGTATAGTTTCTGTATAGAGTTGGAAATTTAGAAAAAAAAGTCATTTTCAATCTATGGACTGATCAATTGATTGTTGTTAATTGTGTGTTATTTGTTAATGAGATTTATTGTTGTTGATTTAAATGTTTTTTTTTTTTTTTCTCCAACCACTGACCTCTCAACTTTTCCTAACTTGTTACGCTGTAGGTATCCTGTCTTTATGAGGTACTGAGGAATGCGCAGTTGTCATGGAAACCCAGTCCCAGACCAGTTCTGCAGCAGAGAAGAAGAAGAGAGTGGAGACCATCATAGCCACCAAGAGCGCCTCCACCCGTGCAGACATCAGTGAGAAGGCTGTGGCCTCCAGCACTACCTCTAATGGTATAGCTTCAAAATTTCAACTTCAACCTTCCCTTCTAATTACTTGTCAAGCTCAAACTTCTAATCTCTATTCATTCTGTATTTTTGAAATGTTTAAAGGAGAAGTGTATAATACAGTAGTCAACATTTGAAGTGGATCAAAAAAAGTTAATCAAAGTTGTCCTAAGAACTAAGTTGTCCTAAGAAGTAGGTTTTAGGACAACTTTGATGAAAGGTTTTGATCCACTTCAAATGTTGACTACTATATTTTGGATGTTAAAATATTAAGACTGACAAAGATCAAACATCACTGATGGAAACATTGCTGTTTTATTTTACAAATATAATGTGTGTAGCTTGAGTTATCTCAAGTTTTCGTTTGTTAACCCTATCAGGTGCTGTGTTAATTTCAAACATGATAAAGCATTAACCTTTTAGTACGGTGGCCGAGAGAGCTCAACACTCTGCAACTGAGGAAAACACATGCAAACAGAAAAAAACACCAGCAAATAAAGAAAACATCTTCATCAGTTAGACAACACATGTGCTGCAAATGTTCACAATGCACCCAAATACAGAAACGCACTGCAAAAGTTCACAACACAACCAAATACAAAAACGTGCTGCAAAAGTTCACAACACAACCAAATACAAAATGGTATAGTCTCACTTCCCTTCTCCACACAAAAAGTCACAAAAATGGTGTGTGGGTGTGTGTCTTGGTTGATGAGTGGTCTGATTTTTGTACCACTCCACATGAAAGCCTGTGGTAATATGGCAGGAAGTCAAAAAAAAAAAAAAAAAAAAAATCCTTTTTTTTTTGTGGAGGAGGGCATCGTTAATTGCTATTAGGAGCTCCCACTCCATCTCTCTCTTTCTCACTGTTAGTCATTCCCAGATGGCCAGCTCTCTTTCATTAATTAGAGGAGGGGTGCTGAGAGTTGGGAATGAACAGAGATGGGGGATAGAGCTTTACTGTTGTGGAAAAAGCATGGATGTAATTTGGCTTACTGATTGTGGATTTTTCTCTGTAATGCAAGGGTAATTACTTCTCTGAACAACATAAGGTTTGTCTTGGAAAGTTTGCTGCAGCGATCATCTGGCTGGGGTTCAGTCCCACACTCAGGGGAGAGACCCGGGGGATCACTTTTAAATGAATACCATCACCCTTGACACTCCATGGGACTCAAGTTTTATGTTCTACAAAAACGATGAAAAAGATGAAATAGTAGGCCATGACAAATCTTTCATCCAGAGTGTTTTATGTTTCTGATATGCAAAAGAATTTCTAATTCAGCATCAGTGTGACACTTCAGATACCCTCAGAGACAATCTTGATAAGGAGTGCTTTATGATGTGTTTGCATGATTACAGAGCCAACTGTTTGTGGAACTTGTCCTATGATGGAAAATCTAGCTAAATTAACATTCTGACGGTAGGCCAGTTTCATCGTTTTTTCATAAGCTCTGATTCCAGTAACCAGTCCTGACCGCAAGCTCTCAACAGACCGTAATGAGCCATCCATCAAAACAGACCCTAGACCTGCTTCTTGAAGGGCCTTACCTCAGCCATAAGATAGCTTACACATTCCTGGTGTGGTTATAATTACCCTGCATTCTCCTGGTCTCCCAATACTCATAACCTCTTATCTGATGTAACCTAAACCCTGTCAACTTTAACCTGTGTTGCCCAGGCCGCCCCCTCAAGACTAACAAAAGGCAATTGTCAGCAGCCCAACAGTGGCAGTGTCCCCCTTTTTTGACAGACCCAGGATTGGCCAGTGGAGGCGCATCATTAACCTTTTACCTCTAGATAAACACTGAAACTGATCCTAGATCAGTCCAGGCATGTCTGGAGGATGTGCAGAAGGGGAAATCCCAAATAATACAGTGAAACTGTGGAGTTGGAGTTTAGAAAAAGGATGAAATACAAGCTTGCTAAGATGGATGATTTTGAGATAGAGTAGATTATAGGGAGTAAAGAAATGTTTGATCAGATCACTGTAGTATAATAAATAAATGAAATGAAAAAAAAAAAAAAAAAAACTCTAGTTAAGAACATTTTTAGGGTTGTGATTTAATTTAAAAACGTAATTAATTAATCATTCCATTTTTTTGTGACAAATCATGTTAGTTGTGATTAATGACAAATTTATAAATTTATAAATATATTTACACATTAAATACATCAAATTAATGCAGAATCAACATAAAGAAAATATAATACTATTCATTCATTCATTCATTCATTCATTCATTCATTCATTCATTCATTCATTCATTCATTCATAAATAATCATTATACTATGCAAAATTTATTTGATTTGCCCATAAATGCATTTGTATTTTCTAAAATAGTCACAGTTATCCAAGTACAAGGTGGAATCAAAACTATAACCTTTCCGTTGCTAGCACTATGCTTTACCTATTGAGCTACAAGAGTATTTAATACCTAAAAATGCATGAACATTTCTCTTTTCCCATTTCCTTCTCATTTACACTAATACTTTTCTTCCTTTCCTGTTTCTCTCACCACATGGCATAAAAGTTTGTGAAAAAGTTTAGCCGCAGTGTGTAATTGTGCAGGGTTGGTGGGGAGCATTCCCACATGGTTAGATAAAGACTGGCGCAGGCCTGCAAAGCATTCATCTGTGGACCGGCTCCCCTGGCCTGACAGCTCAAAGGAACCGACTGTGCCACCACAATGGCCTGATTGGTCTTCTTTGGAAGGGGTGAGGGAAGGGGGCTTCCCTCCTCCTCAACTCACATCATTTGCTAGGCAGGTGGACCACAAAGTCCTCTGATTCTATTGTTGCTGCCTGGACCGTGAGAGGGAGAGTGAGAAAGAGAAAAAGAAAGAGAGAGAGATGTCCATGTGCTTAAACTGAATAAACTCACTCGTCATGGGATAATTTGTTAATTAAAATTGAGAAAGGGGCAAAAAGGCACCTGCCATTCAGAGCAAGAGAGAGAGAGATATGGAAATAGTTTCGGGATTGTTGGTTTATCATAGTTTTTCATGGATGCCAGAGTGATGAAATGAACAAATATAAAGGAAGTATGAAGAACTTAGGCAGGGAATTAAGGAAGTAAGGACAAACAGATGGAAAAAGGAGTGAAGAATTTGGAAGGTTGTCAGGCAAATAGTTTGAACTTGTTTACTGTAAACCTTGTTGGGGAAGCCTCTTTGAAACTTGTCAAGCTAGAGGCTACTAATAGTTAAACTAAAGTAATAGTTAAACTACAGTTTACATTTGATAAAAAAAATAGTTTGCACTCCATGGTACTTTATAAGTATTTCATAAAATTATTAAAATAATAAATAATATTTTATATATCGCTATAAAAAGAGGTGTCTGTGCAAGGACTGAATGAATCTGGATTATTTTAGGGGTTAAGGAATTATGGGCCATTACAGTTGATTTTCCTAGACCAGAACAGACTTGTTCATGTTTTTTACACTGGGAACTGGCTCTGGGACCTTGGTGAAAAGCAAGATGCAAAGTTTAACTTTATCAAATATATATAACAAATATATAATTTATTTGTTTTTGCTTTAGTGTAGCTATGTAGTCTTTTAAGACCACAAATTAGGTTCAGGCATATTTTGAGACTGCTGATAAGCCATTATAGCACAGGAAAAAAGACAAGCTGATGAAAAGGATGAAAGGAGAGCCTGAGCGAACAAAAAGAGAGAGGCAGAGGTGACGTCCCTCTTTTTAGGCAGCTATTTAAATGATCAGCAGCAAATAGAGGCGAATGTCATCTGACAGAAATAAAGTTCCTGTTAGCAGCGTGGCCGGAAAGTAATTTACAGATAGTCTGTCCCGGCCCATCTTTGTGGTGTGCAGATAAGGGTTCATTTCAGCAGCCACTCTCCTTTGCTCGGGCCTATTCTGCGACACCTGTGATAACAGCTTGTGGAGCCTAATTGAAAATGGGGGCTCAAAATGGATTTTCTCCTTTCCTCTTCCTGTCTCTCTCCCTCTAAGAGCCGTTCATCCTGACGCTCCTTTCATTTTCCCCCCCTTTCTCCGTTTGGTGCTGGGCTGTTACACTAACGGGGAATTATTGAATGGACATGTGGATGTGTGCGTATGGGGGGTAATTCTGCTATTCCCTAGAGGAAGGGTTTGGTAAATGTTCTCCAGGATCATTTCTCACACCGGTGTCATTGTGGTGACAGCTGTATGATTCGTCTTATTAATGAAATCATTGATCACTTGATGGGACTTATAATCAACTGTTTCGACACTCTATCCTGCTGTTCTCCACCTCCTTCATGTCTCTCTCTCTCTCTCTTATAAATATCAGCACAAATATTTGTATGCTCTACCTTGTTGATCTCAGCATTTTTGTAGCACATATAAAGCAGTGATAATAGGACAAGGCTTGCTCAGGCTTCCTGTATTAACTGATTAACTTATATTTTATTTGTTTAGAGATTTATAAGGGCCTGAGCACCAATGGTGTGAGGACCCTATTGTAACTGCTCAGTCAATTATTCTTCTTCTCTGAAATGAATCACATTTTTGAAGGCCTAAACATGCTAGGAAACTCATGAAACTTTGCACACGTCAGAAGTGGTGAAAATGTATGTCTGATATGGGTTTCAGAATTAGGTGTGGCAAAATGGCACGGTAGCGCCACCTACAAAATTTCAATTAAGTGCCCTTTGCGCTACATTTTATGTACAAGTATGAAATTCTGTAGATATATGTAACAGCCCAATACCTACAAAAATGTCCCTGGGTGCAAAATCTGAAAACCCAACAGGAAGTGAGATATTTTGAGTTTTCTCTGCAAAATTTGTGCAGTTTTTGCCATTTCCAGACGTTGTACACACTCCTCCTAGAGCTTTAATCAGATCAACATTATATTTGGTCAGTCTAATCTAAAGGCCTTCGCGACATTAAATTGCCAAGATCTTGAGTTTTCGCTGAAGGGCGTCCGTGGCGGCCTGACAAAGTTTGATGTTTCACAATGAAACAGGAAGTTGTTGTAACTCGGGCATACAATGTCCAATCTGCCCCAAACTTCACTTGTTTTATTAGAGTCCTGGCCTGAAGACATCTACATGCCAGTATTCATTTACAGTCATAACGCCACTTGTGGGCAACAGGAAATGTCATGCTCCCTTTCGAAAACGCTAGGGGAACCGCCTCTATGGGAACCGGTGTCTGAAACATATATCCAATCTTGGCAATATCATATTGACCAGCGACAGCCCATGACAACAGTATATAAGTGGCGCCCAGATAACGTCATCCTCTTTTTGTCTTCAGGGACTGTTTTTTTTTAAGCACATAGAGGCAAATAAAAAGAAAATGAAATGCACAGAGAAAACCAGACTTACTAATAGGTTTGTAAAAATGTGTTGATCCGTGTCCATGTTATCTGACACCAGATGACACACACATTCTGTGCATTCTCTGTCTGGGGGAAGAGCATGCACAGGAAATTTTCTAGGGGGTTTTCTGGAGTAGTAGACCCAGGTGGGCCTCCTTTAGGGCATTTTGGTGTATGTTTGTACTACCCTTGCTTAAAGGGTAAAAAGTAGGGGTATAACAATATATCGCAGATATTTTGCGATGCAAAAAATGTATCGTAGAATAATGTCAATACTTTTACGATAAGATGGCAGTCTACTCTTATTGGTTGAGCTGCTGACGTGACTTACTCTGCAACATGGAGGTGGCAGTGAGAGAAGCTGGATTGTCAACGCATATTATGGTTGTGTCTCAATCAGCTCTCTAGTTCAGTAAGTGTTTTGCGCACACATCGAATCTTGCAAGCAGGTTTAAACATTTCTCGAGTCAGTCTCTTGCTTGTTTGCATGAGAAAAGTCGTGGCTTTCTTTCACCACAGTGCCACAGCAACAGCTGTGCTCACAGAAAAGCAAAAGATGCTTGCGATGCTTTGCTTTAAAAAGGTTAGGGGCTAGGGGTCTTTTCCGCGTGCAAGTCAGTTATTTCAAATAATAATAATGATTCCTTACATTTATATAGCGCTTTTCTGGGCACTCAAAGCGCTTTACATATTGAAGGGGGAATCTCCTCAACCACCACCAATGTGCAGCATCCACCTGGATGATGCGATGGCAGCCATATTGGGCCAGAACGCCCACCACACACCAGCTTATTGGTGGAGAGGAGACAGAGTGATGAAGCCAATCAGTGTATGGGGATGATTAGGAGGCCATGATGGACAGAGGCCAATGGGCAAGTTTAGCCAGGATGTCGGGGTTACACCCCTACTCTTTTCGAAGGACATCCTGGGATTTTTAATGACCACAGAGAGTCAGGACCTCGGTTTAATGTCTCATCCAAAGGACGGTGCTTTTTGACAGTATAGTGTCCCCATCACTATACTGGGGCATTAGGACCCACACAGACCACAGGGTGAGAACCCTTGCTGGCCACACTAACACCTCTTCCAGCAGCAACCTAGTTTTTCCCAGGAGGTCTCCCATCCAGGTACTAACCAGGCTCAGCCCTGCTTAGCTTCAGTGGGCAACCAGTCTTGGGCTACAGGGTGATATGGCTGCTGGCAAATGGAGCCATGCAGCAGGTGCACTCATAATAGAAACAACGCGGTCGCGACGCGCATGCAGTGTTTTCCAGGCTCATGGAGGTGAAAAATTCTCAACTTTTCAGAATGCCGCAAGCGCACCGCAGGTCATGTGACAAGAACCAACTGATCAGCTATGGCCTTTCCATAACAAAACATCAAAATCTCAGCTGAACAGCTGATCATAGCTATACAGGGTGGTTTTTATATCTCCTCTCCATAAATATATCTAGTAGTAAAGCTAATGCCAGGGCTAGAAATCAATTTATCCTTTGCTGAAACTTCCTGATCCTTTTGGCGAGCGCAGTTCATGGTTGCAATGCAATGACCAACGCCACGGGAGCGCAAGTGCTTTGGAAAGTTGGAGAAGCAGTGTGGTCGCACCTTCCATGCGTTTTTAGACGAAATATGTGAATGTCCCTTAGGATTCTTAATTCTAAATTCATGTTAATTTTAACATTTTTTTTTTCAGTGACAGACAGCTATTTAGCTGTTAATTTGAATACAGAATGTTTTTATTCAACCTGAAATGTGATCTTGTATGTACAACAAGGAAAATTATTGAAATTTGTTAATTTTTTTCTAAATAAATTCAAATAAGATTTTGTTCAAAATATTGTGATACGCATCGTATCGTGAACTCTGTATTGAGATACGTCCCGGATCGTGACCTGAGCGTATCGTTACACCCCTAGTAAAAAGTGCTTTTACTGAGTACACCGTTTGTTGGCGATTTGAGAGGTCCCAGGCATTGTTGGAATAGTAAAACTATCTGTGCTACTAGACTTGCTATAAGGTAGTAGCCTTAACAGGCTTCCCTTCAGAGTGAGTCCCCACCATGTTGGGCCCCTAGCAGCCAGCACATGCGCTGTCAGGTAGCTGGCCTTAACAGGCCTCCATGTTAACAGCCCCAGTAAATGGGTTTTCTGGTAGCTATTTTGACATGCCATCAGATAGTAGGCCTTAGTAGGCTTCTCTGGTGCGAGCCCCCATGAGTGTGGATGCTGTAGCAACAAGACATGCTCCGGGTAGCTGGCCTTAGCAGGCCTCCCTGTGAGCGAGTCCCCAGCACTTTGGGTATGTAAAAGCTAAGCTAGCAATGACTTGCTTTTGGATAAGTAGGCCTTAGGAGGCCTCTCTGTGAGCGAGTTCCCTATTGTGCGGGTACTTTTTTTTTTTACTGTATTTAGCCACATAGAACTGGCTACCAGGTAGCTGGCCTTGACGGGCCACCCTGGAGGCTAGTCCCCCAGCAGTATTGGGGTCTCTGGTAGAGCTGCATGGGCTTGCTTCAGATTGTAGGCAGTAGCAGGCCTCTCTGAGGTGGAGTCCCCAGCAGTGTGGGTATTTGGCAACCAGCTATTGCTTGTTTTCAGTTTGTTGGCCTTAACAGGCTGCTCTAAGAATTAGCAGGCATCCCTGTGGGTGAGCCCAAGGTTGCAAGCTTTGGACAGCTAGCTAGACTTGCTATTGGGTAGCTGGCCTTAGCAGGCCTCCCTGAGAGCCAGCCCCTAATAAGTGCAACTAGCAATGACTACATTCAGCCAGTGAACAATTGCCATCAAGATGCCCATAGTATGGTTACTTCTCTGCCAGTCAAGACTCGATACCATGTAGTTGGCCACTGTTGGCCTCCCTGATGTGAGTGCCCAGCAGTTAGGTATCGGTCAGCAAGGTCTTGTTCTCAGGTGTTGGCCTCTCTGGCCTCTTTGAGACCGCACGCCACTATGTGTTGCTGGCTTGGCTAACCTAGTTCACCTTTGTTTTCTAGCCTATAGCCTGGTCGACCAAATACGTAGAGCTTGTACTCTCCTCATTCTGAGGGTGGGTTCGAGTACTTCCCTAAGTTTGGTCAAAGGTGGAGGCTTCTCTCGAGGCCTTCCAGTTAGATCAGCCTTAGGCTGTGAGCATTCCCCTCACAAGGATTCCTTTTTAGAGTGCATGGACTCCTTAGCACCTTGAAACATAGGTGCTTTGTAGATCCTAGGATCGAGCAGAGTAACTCCCCTCACTTGCAAGGTTCAATAGCACTTCGCTGAGTCCTGCTCTCCAGGTTGCCCATCTCTAAGGTCCAGTCTGAGTTGGTCTCCCTTAAAAGGAACCTCTTCTGTTGAAGTTGTTGGTTCCAGGCCTTTGTGCGGCCTTGGCAGGCCTTCATATGTAAAATATGGAGTGTCCGCTTTGAGGCTTATAGCTAAGGCTTTGACTGCTTGGAGTGCTGTCACTGACAGCTCATTTGTGACCCGTAGGGTGAGTGAGTCTGGCATTTCATCTGAATCAGCCGGATTCTGACAGTTGTCACTGCCACACATGGCATGCACTCCCCTCAGCATGACGGCGTTGGTATATCGTTCCCCAAGCACTTGACGCAGCATGAGTTCCCTTTTGAAAGGGAATGTCTCAGGTTACGCATGTAACCATGGTTCCCTGAGAACAGGGAACAAGATGCTGCGTCTCGTAGCCATGCCTCGTGGCCCACCTGCTTACAGTCCCTTCAGACGATAAGTGGATGACATGTTATCTGGGTGCCCCTTATATACTGTGGGGTGCATTATGATGTCATGGGCTGTCACCAGTCAATGATATTGCCAAGACTGGATATGTGTTTCAGACACCGGTTCCTGCAGAGGGTTCCTCTAGCGCTTGACGCAGCCTCTCGTTCCCTGTTCTCAGGGAACCATGGTTACATGCGTAACCTGAGACGTTTTACACTGTGATTAACTCCTCATAGAGATTTAACCAGATGAACATCACATTTGGTCTGTCTAATCTTAAATCCTTAGCGATGTTAAATCTTGAGTTTTCGCTGAAGGGCTGAAGTTTGATGTTTCGCCATGAAAGAGGAACCTGTTGTAACTCAGGAATACAGTGTCCGATCTGCCCCAGACTTCACATGTGTGATAAGAGTCCTGGCCTGAAGACATCTATATGCCAATATTCAGTTAGTCATAGTGCCACCTGCTGGCAACAGTAAATGGCATGCTTTACACTGTAATTCACTCCCAGAAACACATTTCAATATGCCACGAAGTACCAAATATACTAGAAACATGTTAAGTCTTTAACACTTACACTGGCTAAGTGCTAATGTATGTGATTAATGCCACGAAACAGGACGTTTTTGTAACTCAGGCATACAATGTCCGATCTGTTCAAACTTCACATTTTTTTATAATAGTCTTGGCCTGAAGACATTTACATGGCAACATTCAGTTACATTCAAAGCACCACCTTATGGCAGCAGGAAGTGTGGCACTTTGAAATGTGCCATAATTCTCCTGTATTTACTCGCTTACATGCATGTTTCCCACTGTTCACTGTTTTTCTAAGGCCAATGGGTGGTGGTGAGCCAGGTGCAAGGGCCCTTTCATCGCTGCTTGTAGCTTTAATTTAGTTTTGTTTTTTTGTTTAACCCTCTGGAGTCTGAGGCTGATTTGGGGCCTGGAGACGTTTTGACGCCCTGACATTTGTGCTTTTTTCAGTTGTTCATAAACACATTAATGGAAAAAGTGTCATTACACTGTATTCAGCACAAACTAGGCTACCATAATATGTGAGGAACATGTATGTACATGTTTGTATTTTTGAAGGAATAACGTTTATGCGTGGTTATTGAAAAAAACAAAAAACTTAAGTCACTGAAATAAGGCCCAAAAAAAAAAGTATATTAAATCTGTGTTCACAAGACTTCTGGGTATTGGAGCTTGTAGACTAGAGTTTTTGCTTCAAAATGAGGTAAACATTATGCTGCCTACTCCTTCATATAAAACAATATATTGATTTAGTTTTTGTAAGACACTTTTTGTCAAGAAACACAGTATGCGTGGAGCCGTGAATTATCCTGAATAATGGGTCATTTACACCTGAGAAGACAAAAGAATCGCATAATAATGACCTGAAATGACTTGCATATTAATGAGGCCTTTCAGTCAGGTAGGCTGTGAAAAAACCCTCTGTAATCATGTCTCAGCTCATCATAAACAGTAATACTGTGAAATATTATTACAAAAATAATGGTATTCTGTTATATACTTTAAAATATAATGTATTTCTGTGATTCTCATATGTTTATGTCAATTTTCTATACTGAGGAGTAATATTTATTCAATATTTATTGTCATCACTATGAGCGCTGGATACTGTGTTTTCAATTCATACTTACAGCCGGAGGGCGCTCTGTACACCTTTAGTCCACAAATTCATATAAAGAAGAACAGGAACCAGGAACTAACGGCATGTCTTCTAGAGATCGCTAACCATGGCTTTAACATCCAGATAAACACTTTTCAAGACAATAAATACATGATTGAGATGACAAATGCATGTATTGCCTCAGAATTTGCATCTGAAATGCGCTGGCTCCATGGGCGTGGCCACATTAGCGGATTATGAGCTGAATCAAAGATTTCTGACATGGCTCTCTTTTCATACAGATTACATAAACACAGAATGTTTGTTTTTGATTTGACTTGCACGATTTAAAGCCTGACATTTCAATGTTTCTTTAGACATAAGTGGCATTTTTTTTGTCATTAGCATTCATAAGTTAGTAGATTGGACTTTGTTCAGAGGGAGACGAGAGATCACACATCATGTTAGTTTCATGATAGTTTTCTTTATTTTACAAAAAGCACAACATTGTGTTTTTACTCTGAGTGTACACAAATAAAAGAAGACATTCTATAGTTTCAATTGATATGTCACTTATGTCTCTATGACAAGAAATGATGGAGTATTTTAAGTCTGTTTTGCTGCAATGTGAAAAAAATCCTGCAAAACGCGCCACTCCAGAGAGTTAATGTGCAGAGTGGAAGGTTTTAACAGAACAAAATACCTTTTTGTTATAATGTTATAATAACACTTTTTTTCCTGTTTACTGAAGAAAAGTGAATGGTGCTTGCCCGAGCAAAACCTACCCCAATGATGCTATGGTGTTTTGGGTGGTTCCCAGTGTGTTGTTAAGCAGCTGTAAAGATGTTCTGAGTGGTTCTTACTGCTTAGATGCTATTGGGTGTTTTGGGTGGCTGTTAGGGCATTGGTTATTGGTTGCAAGGATATAGGTGATACATATGCTTGCTATGCAGTTGTAAATAGGTTCTAAGTGGTTGTTAGTGCTTATATATGGTTGCCAGGGTGTTTGTGTTGGTTGCTAAGGTGTTGGTTAGAAGTTTATAGGATATAGATCTTTTCAAGATGCTCTTTAGAGTTTTGTGAGTGGTTGCCAGAGTGTTACACACACACACACACACACACACACACACACACACACACACACACACACACACACACACACACACACACACACACACACACACACACACACACCTCTAAAACTTTTATCCTTTTAGCCTCCCTCTCTTCCACGCCTGCTCTCCTTGTCTTCTCTGCTATTCTGTCCCGGTTCATAGAGAATGTGGCAAAAATTCTTTTCAATTCATTGTTGGGGTCACAGCGGGTTGGGGGTTGGTGGATGCCTGTGTCTCTTCAGTGCTCCTCACTGGCCTCGAGTCTACCAGTCTCCTTCTGGCTGCTGCTCTGGAGTTAATTTCCTGAAGCAGCAGGGAGATGGCCAGGCAGCTGGCAGAGGGTGACGTCTTTCTGGGGCCTCAGGACAGGGATTAGCTTGGGCCCTGCTGGTACAGAGGTGGAGAGGCCTTCAGCAGCCCTGCCCTACACACACAAACATGTACACACAAAAACACTCCTGGATTAGGTACAGCTCCAGTAGCTGTAGACTCTGCTCATTCGAATGTTCTGATTGTTGTCACAGAGAGCAGCATTTATGAGAGCTTGTTCGGCCAGATGTTTTTCATAAACTCACTGATGAGTTGCAGGGTTTCAGGATATGTCTGGAATATCTTGTTAGGCATCCTGGGAAGAAGGGATAGTTACTCAGAAATGTAAATTCATGTGGTTCCAAACCAGTGGTTTATTTCTTCTGTGGAACACCAATGGAAATGTTTAGCAGAATGTCCAATCTACACTTTTCTAATGAAATGGGAAAGGGGATTGTGGAAACCTGTGGTCACTGTTCACTTTCAATGTACGGAAAATAGCACCTTAAAGAAATAGTTCACCCAAAAATGAAAATTATCCCATAATTTACTCACCCTCAAACCATCCTAGGTGCATGTGACATTCTTCTTTCAGCCGAACACAATCAGAGATATATTAAATAATATCCTGGCACTTGCCATGCTTTGTAAAGGCACTGAATAGTGCCTGAGTTTCTGAAGCTCCAAAAAGCGCATCCATCCATCCATCCATCCATCCATCCATCCATCCATCCATCCATCCATCCATCACAAAAGTAATTTAAACAACTCCAGTGGGTTAATAGATGCCTCTGAAGTGAAGCAATTGTTTATTGTAAGAAAAATTTTCATATTTAAAACTTTATGAACTATAATCACTGACTTTTGTGCATTCACGAGAGAGTTAAGTTCCAGCGGAAGTGTGACCTCTGACCCGACGTATGATGTAGGACGTATAGCGTAGACATAACATAAACTTGGTGTTAATAGACACCTCTTGCAAAAACCACAAAGATTCGATCACAAAGATGTAGGCAAAAAATTGTCAATATTGTAGTGATTCATAAAGCACTGCTCACACAGTAGCCACTTTAAAACCAAGCTGTTTTCTGTTGGTCAACATGGTGAATTTACATGACCAAGGGTTAGTTCACCCAAATGAAATTTCTGTCATTAAGTACTTCTCTTCCAGAGAAGTAGTAAAAACCTTGTTAAAATAGTCAATGTGACTACAGTAGTTCAACCTTACAGTTTTTTTCGATTGCTAAATGACAGTGGGCACAACTGGAGTCACATGTGCAAAACTCTAACTACAGTCTGCACAGCAGCAGTTCATGTGGACCAAACTCTAGTTCGTTTTTCATTGCTTGAACACAGTTTTCAAAACTCTACACACTTATCCCATGACTTTAACCACAACCTGCACAACACTGTGGATTTACAGCACTTTGTTCAAATGCTAACACACTGCTATCAAACCTGTGAACCACACATTCAAAACAGAATAGATTTCAGACTTGTGCCTTTCAAACATTGCAATTTCAGCTGAAAGGCTAAGCAGGTGTCTTGTTTTAGACTTGTTAGTGAACACACACACACACACACATATATATATATATATATATATATATATATATATATATATATATATATATATATATATATATATATATATATATAAAACTCATTACTGTAATTCCGTAAATTACTACAGACTATTGAAGCAAACTGCTAATTTTCATTTACCTTAAAGAATTATGTTCTAAAAATTTAAATAAATCATGTGAAAGAATGTCACTCTTTTCTTTGAAGAAAATATTACTTTGTATGAAGTCAATGAAATTGTTCAAACTGTAAAGATGAAAAGTTTGTATTTTCTGTGTTGGTGTTTGATGCTAGTGTTTTTACTCTCAGTGTGTTCTGAGTGACAGTGTGTGTTATCTCAGTGAGGGTTGTGCATAGTGTTTGGCTGCACTGAGCCTGTTTTGAGCCATGTGTTAACTGTTTAGCTCAGGTGACTGTTGGTAGTGCAGACTGTAGTTAGAGTTTTGCACATGTAGCTCCAGTTGTGCTCACTGTCGTTTAACAATCGAAAAAAACTGTAATGTGATTTTATTAAGGGACAAGAATACTTTTTGTGCAGAAAAACAAAACAAAAATAACGACTTTATTTAACAATTTTTCCTCTTCCCTGTCAGTTTCCTATATAGCTGGCTCAGTGAACACAGTGCAGAGCTTCCGTGTTTTATGTCAGAACGTCGACTTTGTATTGACTGAACAAGTTTTATCCTATGTGTGGGGCATGGTTTGGCCTCCACTCATGTTAGAGAGTCGTCATGATGAGGCCTCCGCTCCTAGAGCTCGGCCATCTATAGTGAGCATTGTCAGGCATTCTCTCGCTACAGAGAGTTATCCTCATTGAGGCCTCCAATCGCCAGAGATCCGCTAGGACAGCATCTGTGTGTTGTAGGATCTCTGTGAGCCTTCTTATATGGTATCCTATGTGTGGGGCGTAGTTAGGCCTCCTCTCACTTTAGAGAGTCGTCATGCTGAGGCCTCCACCCCTAGAGCTTGGCCATCTACCTACATGGTTTTCTATGTGTGGGGTGTATTTAGGCCAACTCTCAGTTTAGAGAGTTGTGATGTTGAGGCCTCTGCTCCTTGAGCTCGGCTAGGTGGTAGGGTAGTATGCTCTAAGTTGTTAGGCTCCCTGGGAGCCTCCTTGGCTACTGACCTTAGTGTAGGGTTTTGCTAGCCTACCTCTTATTTTTGAAAGTGTTGTATTTTGGCCTCCACTCTGCACAGCTTTGTGGGCTAGTTAGTTCTGAGTGTTAGGCTCTCTGTGAGCCTCCTTAGACACTGGTCTGAATAAAATTGTAGTTAGGTTCCTGTTGAAGCCTCCATTCTTGAAAAGTTCCAGTCTATGACGTCATTTTTTTTATTCCACTATCCATTTATCTAGGTTCACAAAAGCCTATTTTATTGTTGATAAATAGGTTTATAGTGCATTTCAGTGTATTTTCCACTGGGTTCAGTGTTCAAACATGCACCTCACTCAACAGTTTTTGCTGTTGTGGCTTTGTCCATCACTTCTTGTCTTGCTGTAGCACCCCTCACAACGAGCCTGTATCAAACAGCTGTGAAGTATGACATTGTTGTTCAATGATTGATTAGAAACAGAGGTTGATTCCCACCCCCTGCCCTCCCTCCCCATCTCTGCAGTAAATAGATCAGGTAATGTGTGTGTGTGAGCCGCAGTCATTATTGACAGTTAGAGAAGTGAGTTGATATGGTGAGCTGTATCCTTGTCAGTCAGAAGCTCTTGTCTCTTATCCAGCTGAAGGAGGGAGTGTCAGGCCATCCATGTGTTGTCTTCATTGGATAAGAGCTTGGCCCTCGTAATTGCAGGCCCTGGTACGCCAACACTCACTTAGCTAACTGAGCATCTTAAAAGAAATCGATTTAGCTAAGAAGTGAGAATGAACCTAGCTGTGTAGAGGGAGCAGACATTTGAAAGAAACATCTTTTTACCAGGCAGTCAGACTATCTGTGATTACATTGTAAGGAAGTACAGTTTGAACCAGGGCAAGCCCTGCTTGTGCACCAATCAATGCCACAGTTGCCAACTTGTACAAGACAATTCTGTACAAAGGCATTGAAGGTCACAGTGTTATTCGTATCAATTGTTTATTCTTGATTTCTCTAACCCAACTGTTTTCAGAGTAGATGCTATATATAGCCTGACACAAAAGTGAATAGGCTCAATATGTGAGAAATAATAGATTGTGGGCTTTCAGTATTTTAATCTTCACTTGTGGTATTCATGTGGCCATGATGGTCTTAAAATGTTGTGTAATTTGTGCTATTTATTATGTAATCAAATCTGGAACTACTTCGTAGATAGTAGGGGTGTAACGGTACACAAACATGATGGTTTCAGGTACATACCTCGGTATTGAAGTCACGTTTTGGTACAGCAAGGGGGAGAAAACTAAACATGAAATTGTTATCTTTCTTCTTTTTTATTAAACAGTGGTTTATTGAACAAATTGTGTCTCTCTTTAAATAAATTCAATTATAATTAACATGTATGTCTGTTTGTGTTTAGTCTATATATGTGTTCATGATTTAGTTAAATAAAACTTTGTGCACATTCTTGTGAGATTCTGATCTACTTATGAAACCAATGTCATTTATAACGATTACTATCACAGCTACATGCTAAGAAAGAGTTATTTTTCTGTGGCCATGTAAAATATGTTGATAGACAGTATGTTGGAAGATATGTTGATACTGACTGTTCGCTTTGTGTAAACAAACATACTGCCTGTAGCCAAAAGCTAGCTCTTTATCAGCCCTACAGGTATACAAGTTAAAGCCCTTTACATCAATCGTTAGCTGTTAGAATCCGACTAGAACTTAGATACGGTGTGAGTGTAATGTGTTAACAATTCCTCTCTCTCTGCTTCTCCTCACTTGTTTTCACACTGAGATCTCACATACTTTTCTGTCTTGGTTAGGTTGGTCCTTCCCTATATACTTTGGATTTGTGTTATTTTATTTTGACCTTACACCCCCTCTATGTTTATTTTATTATATTTATTTACTTTGGTTTTAGCCTGAATATACCTATTTGGTTGAATGTAATTAAAATTGAATGAAATCAATTGGTTTATTTACCATCCCTTTTAGTTTTCCAGATCTATAAAGACATTCTACTTTTACTTTTAGTTAGCTTACCATCACCATCTACTTTCTTTATAGGAATACAGTAGTTCTAGCAACTGTTGTTTCCTTAAAGGATTAGTTCACTTTTAAATAAACTTTTGCTGATAATTTACTCACCCCCATGTCATCCAAGATGTCCATGTCTTTCTTTCTTCAGTCGAAAAGAAAGTAAGGTTTTTGATGAAAACATTCCAGGATTTTTCTCCATATAATGGACTTCAATGGGCACCAAACGGTTCAAGGTCCAAATGACAGTTTCAGTGCAGCTTCAAAGGGCTTTTCTAGTGGGGGGTCCACTAGAAAAACAGCAGTCCACTAGAGAGTGCGCACGGACTTTGATAGGTTCACGTGCTGAATTGTGCATGAGATGGAGCGGGACACAGAAAATGAAGTAAGGCCTGGCTATAGTCTACGCGTGGCTTAAGACAACTTTTCTTTCACACACAGCACAGAGAAACATCTTTCTAATAAACCGACCAAACTGCCTGTCAAGTGATAGACGAAACTGACAATGATTTGATCTTTTTTAAACAAATGAAAGGCAATATGGATAAACATTCACAGCCACGATGTACAGAACACTCTCAAAGATATAGAAGAAAATGAATAAAAACATTTTGGATCAATAAACTGTAATATATATATATATATATATATATATATATATATATATATATATATATATATATATATATATATATATATATATTATAACTGCAGAAAGGCCACACTGCAGATAGATATACATTTCATATGTCGGCAAATCAAATTACATCGGCTAAATTGTCTGTGCAAGCAAGCTTTAACTAATCTACAGCACAA
The DNA here is from genome assembly GCF_024489055.1 of Chanodichthys erythropterus. Taxonomy (NCBI): domain Eukaryota; kingdom Metazoa; phylum Chordata; class Actinopteri; order Cypriniformes; family Xenocyprididae; genus Chanodichthys; species Chanodichthys erythropterus. The sequence continues at coordinate 301,443 of NC_090243.1, forward strand.
CATTGATGCACCAAAAAACATAAATAAATAAATAATTAATTTAATAAACATTAATAAACATTAATTTACAGAATTGAATTAGAAACAGAATATACTGTTCTAATAAATGAAAATAGCCTACTTAAAAAAATGAAATATGATCAAGTCAAACTGCAAAATGCCTGAAGTGCAGGGAACATATATTCAAAACACAAGCCAGAAATAGTTAAATTAGATAACCCAGAGTGATCAATAAATAAATTAAAATTAAAGAAATTAGCTATTAAAATAACGAATGTATAGCTAGAATTGTCAACTTGTCTTTTTAACTGCAGAGACAAATAAACGCTAAACTGGAGTGCCAGTCTTTTTAGCTAAACATTCACAGCATCCAAAAATCAAATTACATCAGGCTGAAATAGTTTGAAATCACTTGTAGCTACCCTACTTGATTGAGAGGGAAAAATCCAGTCTTTCACGCGATCTGCCTGTGTCCGTTTGAGTCTTTTCAAATAGCGTGCTATAGTCAGCTCGTTGGCCGGCAGAAGCGCGCCGCAGTGTTTGTCGTTGTTGAGTTCTAGGACATGAACTCTTGGCACAACTTGCATCAGACGTTTTTTTGATCATCTTTTACCATTTCAAAGTGCATCCAATTGTACACTTTGTCCCACACATTGTTAAAGATTTAATCCCTGCCGTGAAGATGCTCATCTGGTCACGGATCATGGAAGTGAAATTTAAATCGGTCACAGGTTGGTATTTATAGTATTAACATAATAGGCTGTATATTAACCTATTGGGAAAGAACCGGTAGGTCTATGTAAAATCAGATATTGAGTGCCCCCATATCTCATCTCATAACACCTCTGCGACGATTCGACTGTGAGATTGGTAGTTGAATTAGAATCGTCGACTATTCAGGGTCCCCCCTAAAATGTATGTTATATTTCTCTCACGTCGTCGTTAATGTACATGCTGACTTCACCCTGTGCTGCAAGATACATTCGTTTTACACTCTTAGTTTAACAGCTTGGATAAAGTCTAAAAATGTATAATAAACGTAGCCTTTTCTTTCCTTTTGCTTTGTTGTACCATTTTTCCATGTACACTAACCTCAGTGCAATATATTAAAGCATAGGCATATGTAACATTTCCCTTTCGACGTAAAACACTCCCATTGTGCAGCTCTTTTATCAGGAGTTGATTCAAAATTGAGCTCGCGTGTATATAATGTGCGCGGCCAGTGTGCGATACCTGTGAGTTGTCAGATACGCGATGCTGCGCGGCGCCAAGCTTCGTGTCCGTTGTCCGTTAAAGATGCACTGAAACTGTCATTTGGACCTTGAACCGTTTGGTTCCCATTGAAGTCCATTATTAGGAGAAAAATCCTGGAATGTTTTCATCCAAAACCTTAATCAGCTTACTCTCCTCATGCAAATGAGTTCACTTTCAAACAAAGGAACATTTCCTGCTTGGAAATTGCACCTTTCTCATTGGTCAAGCCAAAACTCAAAGGTGTGACTGCTGTAAAGGTAAAAAAAAGCCCCCACGCAGATCGTGCTGCTCTCTTCTGGTCTTCTGCGTTTGTTCTTGCTGATTCCACAGTCCTGCACGGGTCCTGTTTGATAAACCCACACCCGCCCAATGCCCGCAGTTATTAAAAGCGCACCTGACCAGATATCCAACAGAAATACTATTTTTAGCCCGTACCCGACCTGACCTGTTTGCCATAAAAACCGCGACCCGATCCACACCCGTATTAAATCTCCTACATGAGGTAGACAAAAATCATTTTCTCATGTAGCCTAACACAAGCAATAAAACCAACATTAAGCATTCTATGTCACTGCATTTAATTAAACATTGCATTAAACAACACAGGTAAAATAATAGATCAAAGAATGTTTTAGTAGGCCTATTTAACTGTAAGCTTAAAGCTAGTATATATTTTAGCAGATTCACTTGGCGTTTAAACGCGGTTGTCTCTTCTGGAACTCAGCAGTATTTACCTGGCCACTGGTCCTCTTTGTAGCATCACCAAAAAATATCTAAAACCTGCGGGTACTCACCTGCGTGCAGGACTAATTCTTCACACATAGGATATCGATTACAACTTCAGCACCATCGGACTGAACCATCAGAAATTTCTCCTGAGACTGCATATCCGGATGCTCCTCAACAGTGAAAGGCATTTGCAAGTATAGTACATTTGAACTTTTGTGATGTGAACTTTTATGAAAGAAACTGATGATGATGAAATGTGACAGATTTCCAAATTTCTGTGTGTTTCAAAACTGAATTATATACACACAGCGTGTCCTGTCTTTCCTGTGAATAATTTGGCAACCTCATGACTTATTTTCTGTGTTTAAGAGGGGCAGACTGGCCTGTTTTACACCCTTCTCCTCATCAATGGTACCTTTGTGTGGTTCTGGCTTTGCCTCTGCTCAGCATGGGTCCAGAGAGAGAATGAGAGATCAGGAAAGAAGTAGAAATAACAAGAGAGAGAGAGAGAGAGAGTATTATACAAACATTGCTTTTCAAGACTCTTTCTGGTGTACCACTGTGATTTTGATGTGACAACAGGGACATAATTTCCTGCATGATTTGTGCTATGTCTTTTTTTATGGTACAGTGTCACTGGCTAACTCAAAAATATAACAAAGAGAAAGCCAAGTCAAGTCATCTTCATTTATATAGCACTTTTTACAATACAGATTGTTTCAAAGCAGCTTCACAGTGATAATAGGAACATTAATGGACAGATTGTTTTGGCTTTATGGCAGCTCTAGGAAAAAGTTATTTAATAGAAATCTAATAGAAAGAGATGAACAACACTGTGTAATACAACATCATGGCTTCATCACAGATCAACAGTCGGTACATCGACCGAGAAGCACATCCTTTTATGACAGAGAGAAGAAAGAGAGATAAAAGCAGTGAGAGAGCCTCATTGGGAGCAGGTTTAGGAGAGTTTAATGCCTTGTCTTTGGAGATATAAGGATTGATTCAGGGATGTCAGTAATGTTCAGGAGTGTATCTCATTACATTAACAGGGAGGATGGAGAGGGACTTGAACTAATGATCTGGGTTGAATAGCTGAGCATGATGAGGCTGACTGAGAGAACATCTGGTCATTCTTGTAGTTCTGTAAAGCCTGTGTGAGTTAGCAATAGTAACCAAAGGGGCTTTGCAAAGGGTCAAATGTGGTCCAACCTAGTCAAAACAGGATAATGCCTAATCTCTGTGATGGAATTTTTGAACTAATTAATAATGAACTAACATTTCTTTTCTTTACAGGACTAATAATAATCTAACTTTGAAATAGAGAAATAGTCACTAGGACTGAGTGTTGTGATTCAGAAAATTTCTGCTGTGCTGGCTAGACAGCATCCTTCTGAGGATAAAAAAATAGTCTTTGAGGAATTGTTTTAACCTATTGAGTAATCTGAACTATTAACCCTGAGACATTTTTTTGATGATCTTGTGATTCAGTTGTTCTAAATCTAAATTTATGTGGGACAGAGGAACTGAGATGTTTTTTCTTAAAGGTGCCCTAGATTATGTTTTTAAAAGATGTAATATAAGTCTAAGGTGTCCCCTGAATGTGTCTGTGAAGTTTCAGATCAAAATACCCCATAGATTTTTTTTTATACATTTTTTTAACTGATTTATGCTACGGCCCCTTTAAATTATGTGGTCCACGCCCACAGAGCTTGCGCTTGGATTATGTGAGTATTGTATACCGTTATATTGTTTACTTCTGATTTTGAATGAGTTTGATGGTGCTCCGTGGCTAACGGCTAATGCTACACTGTTGGAGAGATTTATAAAGAATTAAGTTGTGTTTATGAATTATACAGACTGCAAGTGTTTAAAAATGAAAATAGCGACGGCTCTTGTCTCCGTGAATACAGTAATAACCGATGGTAACTTTAACCACATTTAACAGTACATTAGCAACATGCTAACGAAACATTTAGAAAGACAGTTTACAAATATCAGTAAAAATATCATGTTATCATGAATTATGTCAGTTATTATTGCTCCTTCTGCCATTTTTCACTATTGTTCTTGCCTGCTTACCTAGTCTGATGATTCAGCTCTGCACATCCAGACGTTAATACTGGCTGCCCTGGTCTAATGCCTTTTATAATATAAAAAATGTGGGCTGGCATATGCAAAGATTGGGGGCGTACACCCCGACTGTTACGTAACAGTCGGTGTTATGTTGAGATTCGCCTGTTCTTCTGAGATCTTTTAAACAAATGAGATTTATATAAAAAGGAGGAAACAATGGAGTTTGAGACTCAACGTATGTCATTTCCATGTACTGAACTCTTGTTATTTAACAATGCCAAGATAAATTCAATTTTTCATTCGAGGGCACCTTTTAAATCTAAACCAATCGTATTAAGACTGATGATAATGAGTAATAGATCATGCCATACTGACTGTGAAGTGTACCTGAAATCCTATAAAACTTGTTGTATTCCTTTGTTCGGAGAGAGATTATCTGGAATTGATGAGAACTCTCCCGGCCGTGATTAAAGCATATTCTGAGGCATAGTCTGGAGTCTGTTCGGTTTTTAGGCTGCGCAGCAAACTAAGCACTAGAGATCTTACTTCTATACTATAGTGATAGTGTTTAGTGGAGGTGAGGAGCACTAAAGAGCTTAGTATCAGGTGCCCCAAAACAGGCCGAGACGTCGGCCCACTCAAACAGTTATTGAAGTACGCTTAGTAGAGCATAAATTTATAGATTTATGGGTGTCTGGGATACCTGGGTTTAAGTCAGGTGCGTAGGGAAAAATCTGCCACATCTCAAACACAAATCTCCATATGCTTCTAGGGACGAGAATCATAAACAATTTAATGACTAATTTATGGTTCAGATGTGTCTAAATTCATGTACTTTCTAAATGCATGTCATCTTATTCTGAACAATTCATGCATGCATACATTTAATTTTTTAAAAATTGGTTTTAAATCATACATTTATTTAAATTCAAGAATTACATTTTATTAAATATAAATGAAAACTTTTAAGCAATACATATTACAAAAAATAATTGTCCATTGCCTATAATAATAATAAAAAAAGTTTTAAAGTCTTGCAAAAGCTCTTTGCTCAGGAATCTGTTTCCACTGTCAATATTGTCATGTTTTTGATTTGGTAAAAATAACTGGCTCATAATTTGTTCTGTAATTGGACTACACTGGTCGTGCTGTCTGTTCTTTTGTTTCCTTTTTTATGTATGTCAGATCAGACCGATGTCCCTTCTAATCTGGTCGGCTTTTTTGTGTGTATTTTTAGGCACTAACTTGCCTGTCTCGCTTGGTGTCTCATAGCCTAATAAAAAGATTTGGTTCAGACAGTTGGATCAAAATTACCATTTTCTATCTGCTCAGAATCTTTTAAGTGTGTCTAAGTTATAAGAAAATGGTGGATGCTTCAAAGCGCATTTCAAATGGATTATGACACACATGATTACGGCAGTTAAAAAGTTCAGAACAGTGACTAATATATCACAATAATCTTTAGCAGGTGTGATTGTCTTTGAATGGAATTAACTCAGAAATTAAAAATGCAGGGATTTTGTGTTAATGACAAATTACCTTCACTGAAGATCTTTACATGTGTGAGATGACTTTATGACTTTACGACTTTATCACATATGGAGCTAGTTGAACAGGTCAACAGCAATTGGTGTTATGCTCTGCTTTTTCTTTGCAAAGGAGAAATTCTCATGTTATTAAATGGTTTCAAATTTGCAGTTTGGAATCCTGATTGTCATACTATTTTTACGAGGTTTGGCTTGTAGGTTGGAATTCTGATTGTCACGGTGGCTTGTGAAAGGGGCCTTATGTCTGAAAGAGGCAGCTGAGAAACTGTAAGCATCAACAGCTGCACCTTCAAAGGGCTGCAGTGTGTTACAGTTTCACCCAAAGCTGTCTTCTTTCACGCCGAAGCTCAAACATACATCAGAGCAGCACAAAATGCTCAAATACCTCTACTATCCAGCGACAATTTCCTTTCTCTCCTCTTTGTCTCTCACTGCTTGGCCAATCATAGAATTTGTCTTTCTTTACTTGCATTTGCTTGTTTAAATTATTCTGGTTTTAGACTTTACAAAGGCACCCAAAGGTTGCCATTCAACACAATACATCAGAAATTCCTGATTTTTTTTTTGTCAGCTGAACCCCTTTGATGTAAGATATACTATACTTACAAGACCCCCTGAGAATTCATACTTCAATAATTTAACAACAAAAGTTTTTAGTAAGTTTTATTTTGATTTGTTTTTGTTTTAAAATTATGTATTTTAATTGTACATTTTTATGATCATTAGATTTTTATTATTACAATTTTTATTATTATTATTATTTTCATTAAAAGTAGTTGGTGAAAGAAATGCCCTTTATATAATATATTGAATAATGAATACTTGAATGGAAAATTTTTCATTTAAATTTAAGATAAACTAGAGCAAATAGGACTAAACTGTTATCTCATGACTGTTTATGTGGCTGTTTACCAGTTGGCCTATAAGGCCTGAAAAATCTCAGCCGCACAGTCACTAACATAGGGGACGCTGCTCCACTTTATGCAGCGGCATTTCGCCGTCATTGATAAAGTGCTTAGCAGCGAGCAAATTAATGAATTTGGCCTGACTGAGAGCAGCTTTCTCATCAGGGCGGGGGACAGAAAGTGTGAGGAGTGGGGGTGGATGGAGGGGTAATCCCGTTCCGGCTAAACGGCTGATCCTTCTCATTCCTCAGATATCAAATGTCAGAAGTTAAATTAGCCTGCTAGCCCCTGATAGGAGTTAACATGCTTTTAAATGCGAGGGGAGTGGAAGGGGGCCAGAGAATTCCAGCCCCTTTGGGATGGCAAGCAGGTGCCTTTGAACTGTCTAATTATCCTGTTCCCGTTAACTGTCTTAATAAAGCCTACACCGACCCAGTCTCGCTAGCTTGAACATCTTTACCCACAATCTAGTGATGCAGAGCAATACAGAGGAATTACAGCTACAGACATAACACAGTATCTATAAATATTATTGTTTGTCGATGTTCCAAGGTCCAGCTTTATTGCATTTATAACAAGTCTGCTGTTCAGAATAAACATTAACATATTTTCTTGACCTTTTACTGTTTTAAAAGCCTTGTGAAAAGGATGTGGTCTGGGCTGAGTGTAAATTTTGACTTGCTGATTTGTGGTGAGTTGTCCATCTGAGAGCCTCAGGCTTGGCCCTGATCTGTGTGCTGAGTGAGTAGAGGGATATGCTAATGGTCAAGCGCAGCAGAAAGCTGGCATACGCACGGGCCATTCGTCTCAGTCCACCCAAAGCAGACCAGTGTCTCAGCCAGCAGTGCCGATCCCTCCAAAACCATACATTGCTTCAGTATTTAGTTTCTCATCAGCAAAAGAACTCAAAGATAATTACATCCTTCATGTTTTGATCCAATGGTTCTTGATAAATGCTACAAGCCTGCTATCTTAAAATCCAATGCCACATTAATTTTCAAAATGTTTTGCGGAGTTTTTGTCTGCTTGAATGTTGAGAAAAAAAAAAAAAGTTTATTTTTAAATTAAGTTTTTTATTTTATTTTATTAATTTAAATTTTAAGACAAGATTTTTCACATTTGGAATATAAAAAATGTAAATGTGGTTCTTCAGCCATGCAGATCAATAGCAAGCCAAAAGTAGCATGACTTGATACTTTTAACATACTAGTTCTCATGCACTGCTCAGGAAAAATGGAGCCATTTCCTGCTTTCAACACCTTACCTGGGTTTGGTCCATACCTGCTAGTACCAATCACACTCCATTATGTCCTCTGATCAAGGCCTTGGAATGGCTGGTCAAATGCTTTAGCAAAGTTTGATGTGAGTATGGGCACTGCATCAGCGGCTGCAGAGAAAAGGCAAACTCTGAATAGCCCAAATGCACCATTGTCCCCCCTCTGATAGCACTACCCATTCCACAGCCAACGTGCTTTCCCCAGCACAATCATGTGCTCTTGAATGTGTCTGAGTATCGAGACCGGCCTCTCAGAATGCTGGCGCTACACCTAGAAGGCTGGGGGAGGAAAGAGATGAGGTTCCTGGGGAGCTTTCAAGCTTCTCTGTGACACTGATTTGAGGTGAACATGGAGAGAGGGAAGAGGCCTTGACTTGTCTTTGATACCTTGCATCCGAGCTTCCCACCACTGCTGGTAAGGGAATCAGGGACATCCAGCATTCCCTTGGTCTCTGTAGAGGCCTAGCAGCAGAACATGGGATGCGGTGCATATGTCTACAACCAAACTGAGATGTGTGGAAGCTGTCGAATTTGCAAAGATGCTTATCAAGAGCTGACAGACAAATGACATCATTTACTCTCAATGCTGTGTTTCAGTACTGAATCACTTTGGGAAATACAAAATGTGAAGCATTTTGCATCACTGAATCTTAAAATGACTTCCTCTGATCTTGTGTTTAGATCCCTGATGCTATTATCATTTCCATTTCTATTTTTACTCTCATAACCTGAATTGTGTGACTCAAGATAAAACATTCTGTTATTTTCATTTGAAGATATAATCTGATTTTTCCGTTGGCAGTGCTTAGGCTTTATTTAGAAAGGGTGTAGCCATTCTAGAGCCATCTACAATTTGCAGCGTGCTTTTAAATCTGTTTATATTTCCTCTTTGCACCAGCTTTTGTTTTTTCCAGAGCTGTTTTGAAATTTAAATCAGAATCATTAGCCTGTAAGTATTATGGTCATCTGTAGTCCTAATAACCATTCATTGATAGTTTTACAAAATAAAGATATTTTTATGCATTATAGCAATTTTGATTTTTCTTACTTTCTTATAAAGTGGGTTAAGAGAATGTATTTTAACATAGAAAAAATAAATCTTACATACTTCACCTTTAATATTTATATACTTTTTTAACAATCTCTTATGTTTATCAAGGCTACATTTATTTGATAAAAAATAAAGTAAAAACAGTAATAATGTGAAATATTATTACAATTTAAAATTGCTGTTTTCTGAGCATTTGTGCTGCTTAATATTTACTGTGATAATAATATAATATATTAATATAATAATATATTAATATAAACTGTGATACATGTTTTTCTGGATTATTTGATGAATAGAAAGTTCAAATGACAGCATAAATTCAAACTAGATTTTTTTTTTTTTTTTGTAAAATCTTAACCATTACTTTTGATTAATTAATGCATACTTTCTGAATAAAAGTAAAAGTTCTTTTTTTTTATTTTTATTTTTTTTTAAATTGTCCCCAAAACGTATTGTCCCCAAAGTTTTGAATGGTAAATAACCCCTCAAAATAGTGTGCTGTGCAGATATTTTGTTCCACACTGTAATCTACCCACCATTTCTGTATCACATAGATTATTGGCCTCCACAATGGGAAGTTGAACCCATCTTTAAGGATGTGTTAGTTTGGCTTTAAACCTCTCCTGGTGGGGGTTAAAGGATAAGTCTTTGAGAACCGTTCGCCTTCTTACTGCATGGGGAGCCAAGGAGGAGGAAATATCCCACACACTTGTAGTAATCCTGTTGTTCTTCTCTTCCTGTCGAGTTTGGTGAAACTGTCTTTTTCTTGTTCTCCCTCTCACTCTCTCCTTTGGTATTTTCTGATCACAAATGTTTCTGTGGTCTTTAGTGCAGGTGCCAGGCTGACGAATCAGGTAAGCCTTTTGGAGAGGTGCCGTTATTATATGCATGCCAAGCATAGGAATAGCTGCATCCTCTTTGCATTGTAAATTGCAGCTTCTTCTGCAAGTTGATTTGCAAGATAAAGAAATAAGGAGAGAAAAAGACAGAGGGATTACTTCACAGGGGGAGGAAGCTTTGAAGAAACGTTTTGTTGTTGTTGTTTTGTTTTTTTTTACCACAAGCTCCTCGTTCCTCCACTGTAACTCCCCACACATCAGCTCCACCACCACAAAAAAGGTTCCCCAGCTACACCAAACTCAGCTATTGACAACATACCCTTCAAAACATCTGCAGGTGGATATTCAGTCTTAACCTTTTGCTTTCTCCATTTTTTTCCCTCAACAAAGCCTGCACCCTCACTGGAAACGGTGTGCAACACTGTGCAACTCTGACGTAAATGGCCTCTGTGCTACTCAGCTGCATATTGACTGGCACAAGCCAACCACTCAACAGCAGGAGAGCCGGTTCAACTTTGAGCAGGGTGAGAGATGATTGGCATGCATCGAAAAGAGGGCAGAGAGCTAGAGGAAAATAAGAAGACAGCTCTGCCTTTGAGCTCACCCTTATACTAGCCTTATACCAGCCTTCAACTTTGGAGGCTCCCATCCCAAAGTCAGAAACATCCCTCACTGGTCACAAAAACAAAGTTCTGACCTGTCATCATGAACTCTCTTGTATTTTTGGCATCTTGTGAGCTCTTTTCAGTCCCTTTCCTGTCCCATCTCTTATTTACAGTGATGTGGAATGTTTAAATAAAATTAGTTGGATATTTAACTACATTTAAGTGTGACAATAGCTCAGCTATTCTCAAAATGCCTGTAATGTTCATTTTCCAATGTTTAGCGGTGTAGTGTATGTCACATTGCATTGAGCATTCTGCTTTAATTAGCGAAATTAAGCAATAATTAAACATTCTTTTAGAATGTCTTGCTCTCAATTAAATTGGGGAAGTCTGAATTATTTTAGTGAAATTTTAATGACAAAAGAAATCTCTCTCACCAATTGAATTGGGATGTGATGAATATGATATGATGTGGGAATATGATTCATTATAGTGAATCAGTTTGTTCAGAAAGTTCATTTAATTAATAATAATAATAATAATAATAAAAATTATTATTATTATTATTACTATCAGGGCTTGACATTAACTTTTTTGCTCACCAGCCACTGTGGCTAGTGGTTTTCCAAAGTTACTAGCCATTCAGCATTTTCACTGGCCACAATTTTGCTGTTGGGAAATTACATTTTATATGATTAAAGTTGACTTTGGCATGCTTAAATTACTTGATTTTGAGTAATTTTACTTGATTTAGAAGATTTAAAACCCTTTCAAACTTTCAAATGCAGAGTGACCACCCAAATCAAAACTATATGGTATATCAGATGGTATGTATAGGTGGGCAAGGGGTGGGCAATATGAGCATAGGCTAATATGAGAAATTAATATGAGAAAACGTTATTTTTGTTAGGCTATATAAAAGAACAAAGAAGCACAATAGCAAATTACAAAAACAATAGTACATTTTTAAAAAAAAATTTTTTTCAGATACATGTATATATGTATTTAACATCTTTTGTTGTTTGATTAACATTAATGATTTAACTGGGCTGCTGAATGCATGGTCGTAATATACCGACACATATTCAGTTATTACCCACCTGTTTACGTCCACAGCCAAAACCGACTGTATTCACGCAAGATACTCCACATAATGGGCATTTTGACATTGGTGTCTGCATGTATTTGACTATTCAGGCGCAAGGAGAACTGATCGCGTGCGCGATAGAGAGAGAGCACACGAGAGAGCGCTTATGTTGTGTGTCATTCAGCGCGATTCTGCCTATCCTGCCTGCACTAACTGCAAGTTAATCGATAAAGAATTGTAATTGAATTGTAATTTTGTCATACGATGATCTTGGCATTTCATTTGCCTGCAGGCTGAAATTATATGGGGGGGCGGGAGTCGACTCCTCGTCATAAGTCCAACTCCGTATCCTGAGCTACCGAGCAAGCTTGGTTACGACCAAAAAAAGCAAAACGCATAGAGCCGGAAAGTCCAAAGTACGTTCGTTTAAATCGGGCACTCCGGTAAGAAGCGTTTTGAAGTCGTGACATGATATTGCGCAAGGAGACGTGAAAACGAGTCTTTATGAATCCTTAATCCGATCCTGGCCGTCATCGAAACCGTGTGTGAAAATGAGCAAAAGCGCTTATCAACGTTTTACCGGCCTCTAGCGTTCGTTTCTGTCGAAAAAGCAGCGAGACGTACTCGTTGGTACGTAATTTTGTGTCTCGCGTAAAAGTGCCCACAGGTACGTATCTCCTATGAGACCAGGTTGCAAGTAGTTTTATATAATTTATAATTTATCAGTATTTCATTTGTCTAAAAAACAATGAAGATTCAAATTAATGTGCTAAATATGTTGATACAAGATGAAAACACCTCAAAAACAGTTCTATGAATTATTTACAAACATTTACAAACATGTTTTTGAAAGGTTTCTAGCAGACTTTATAATTCTTGACCCAAAATGTAATAAAGAGTAGGGTAAAGATGGGAGCAGGAGAGATGAGGGCAGAAAAGAGCAGAGAGATTTTCAGAGGAAAACCATGTACAGAGGGAGATCCAGTTGGTTGAGAAAAAAGCCCAGATCACGACTTAGAGAAAGTGAGTGGAAAAAAGCAAGAGACAGAGATCAAGAGACACACAAAGAACAGGAGAGAGAGAGCCAGTCAGAGGGGGAGAGAGGGGGAAAGTTGGAGCTGAGTTGCAGAGTCTATTCCTGTGGTACTGAGAGCTGGTGAAATACTAGAGCCTGGGCCGTGTGCCTCTGATCAGGGCGGCAGTGAGCACAATTACCTTCTTTTCAAATCCTTCAGTGACACCACGGGAGAAAGGAGGACTTTGAAACTTGAAAGGCAGGGCGCTCGCTTTCAAACCTCAAACGCAAGCAGGAAAGGGCTCTGAAATTTGTTCAGTGCTCCCCATCCACCATTAGCTTGTTTCTTCCTTTCGCCTCCAGGCATTTAAGCGATTTTTGAAAAGATGTTAAGAAATTCAATCACTACAGAGAGAGAGAAGGAGCACAATCATTTTTCCTCTCTCCCCTTCTCTCTTTCCCTCTTTTGCACTGTTTTTTTTCACTGGAGCACACTTTCCTCCCGGTCCACAGAGAACAAGCTTGCTGTTTTTGTGTCGAGGTGAATAGACTGGTGAATTTGTGGAGCAATGGTGGAGCCAAAAATGCAAAAGGAATAAAAGAATGCTGAGGGGGAAAAAAACGAGGAAATAAAAAAGAAGGGTTGATGGTCAGGCAATGGAAATCCTTCTCATCTGCCTCCTGACATGTGTAATCTCAACATCAGAGCCCTGCTAAGCCCAGAGTGCAGTAGCACACTCACCTTCATCTGAAAGTCTGAAGGAAACTTTTGAACTCTGCTCTGAAACATGACTCAAACAGGAATCCATTTATGAGAAAACTGCCTAAATGAAATTGCTAGAGATCCGTCTGCTTTTATTGTCCCTTAGGAAGGAGAAACCCCAAATGAGTACTTTAATATCTCAGTTGTTTCTCCAATGAGGTTAAACTGAGAGCACCTGGAGACTTTTTCTTAAGTTAAAATCTGCTTTTCAGATTCTTCTTTTTCTCAATGTCTCAAATTGTGCTCAGATTAGCCAACTTTGGTATCCAAATTTTGTTAAGTCAAACATTTCCATATGAACTCAAACACTGCTAGTCAAATTCAAAGACCAAATGATCTGTGCTATGATATCCAGATTAAATGTATAGCTTCATTCACTGTACTGTATATTGATATAATTTTAGGAGAAACATCTGGTATAAAGTTATACTTTTTATTTTTAAAGTTGTAATACTTAAATTAGTGCACTTAAATACATTTTCTTATATTAAAAGGAGAAACCTCTGAGCAATGAAATTTTCTTTAGGGACAGCGAGAAGATCAGAGGTAAGAAATGTAATTTGTTGCTAGACAGGAGCATAATAATAATAAAGAACAGAGTGAATGAAGAGAGCTGAAAAGAGTGAGAGATTATCAGATATGTTGCTCCTTTACTGTTTGTTGAGTGAATCAAGAGGCTGTTGACTCCTGTCTCTGAGTGTTTGCAGAGCCATTAGGAGCACCACTGGGTCTGTGAAGAAGTACATGTCAATTTGTGTAACCCTCTGTTCTTGAGGATAGCAACTAGGGTGGGGTGGCACTTGTGCCACAATTGAGCTTTAGCCGTTGTAAATGCTGAAGGAATACAGGGTCTTGTGAAAATGAGGGAACAAAATGCCTTGATGCAGACTGAGAAATTTAAAATTATCTTTTAACTTATGAGCTTGTAAAATTGCATTTATGTCATTATAATCCATTGTGAGGATCATAGCCCCATGTGTCTGGTTTCAGCCTCAGGACTAGACGGCATTTCTCAGCTTAGTGGTTACAACAGTACTTACAGTACACTAATAAGACTTTGATGAAAGACCGTTGTGGTGATTATAGTCAACCAGCTGTGGGATCTGACTCAATTTGTCCCTTAGGACAATGACTATGTTTACAGAGTAAGGACTTAATCACAGTAAGATGTTTACATGACACAAGCAAACTCCTCCACTACTGTTTGCATGCTATTTTCATTATTCGAATTATTTGCTAAGAATAGTTCCCTATCAAAGGGAATTCAATGCTGAATCAGTTGCTGATGCTATGGAGACATGTTCTGCAGAACCTCGTGTCTGAAGCACATGTGAAATCTTCTTGGCCGACGGCAGTCCTATGGCATCACATGGTGCATTACATTTTTGTCAGTTTTGTTGTCTTCAGGAAGCAGCTTGTTTATGTGCTATTAATGAGAGAAGTGTGTGTGTTTGAAAATTGAAAATAAAATAAAAAGTATGGCGAGCAAGCAGACTGCTTAATTTAGAAGGTGTGCATCCTGCGCCCTCTTTTTATAATGCATGGAGATGCACGGTATTTAACACTCAGGCGTTCACTTTGCTATTTTGCGAAGTCTCTAAGTGGGTCCTAACTTGTTCAGCTTCATACTGTGAGAAGCAAATATTTTGAGGCATGCAACACACTAAGGCTGCACAATTTTGTCAGGGTTCTGTCACTTCTGTCTAGTTTACTTCTTGGTTTTGTGACAGAGCTCTGACACTCCCGTTCTTGTCCTGTCTTTGTGTGAGCGTACGGTCTCGAGAGTTCTCGAGCCGTGCGCTCTCTTGTCTGCGTGCCTTGTTTCATGTTGGGAGCGTGGCGTTTGGATCCCGGCACTCATGTCTAGTTCAGTTTCAGTTTTTTGTCGGGATTCGCACACTCGTGGTCACTGTCCTGTCTTTATTGTGAGCGCACGGTTGAGTATACTTTCACTTGCCATGTGTCCTCGTCTCGTGTATTGTGAAGCGCCTGGCCAATAAGAACTGAACTCTTGTTTTATGTTTTGTGTAGCATGCGGTTTGTTTACACCTGCCGCGTGCTTTCATATTGTGTTTTTGTCTTGTTTCATGGGCTGCATGCTCTCATGTTGTCTTGTATTGTGTGAACACGTGGCTTACGGGTTCTGTCATTAGCTGCGTGTTCATGTCTTGTTTTGTGTGTTCGTGTTGTTATGTTTGGTGTGAGCACATGGCTTGTCATGTGTTTCTTTGTGCCATGTGCTCTCATGTCTATTGTCTTGACCCCACCCATCTTGTTACTTGATTATTGGTTCATTTGCTCCACCTGTCCTCCCTCATTACCTGCCTTGTTTGCTCTCCTATTTATTCTCCTTGTGTTTGCAGTCCTGTGCTGGATTGTTGTCATTGCATGTTACCTCGTGTGTTGCTGTCAAGTCAAGTTCTAGTCAAGTTCTAGTCAAGTCCTAGTCAAGTCCTAGTCAAGTCAAATCAAGTCAAGTCTGATTTCCCCCACAGGGTAGTTTTGTTTGTTTTTGTTTTATTTTTATATATTAAATAAAAACCCATCCTCACTGCAGTTGAGTCCTCATTCTTCCACCACCCTTACCTGACAGATTTATCACGATTAAACCGCACGTGATTTGGCAAAAGGCTGCGATTATTTTATGCACAGCTTGTCAGAGTTGTACGTCTCTATGATCAGTAGTAAATGCTTCTCCATCTGAAAGCCAGAGGGTGCTCTTGCGCAGAAACTCCAAATATGACCTGCCACAGAAGAAGATAACACACATGGATGTCATTGTAGAGCTGTTTGTGAAGCTGTTTCATATTTATACATAGTGGCGAAGCTATGTGTAGGCCCAAGTGGGCATGGGCCCACCCACTTTGAATTGTGCACCACCCAATGAAAAGTTGGTCATTTTCCAAATAGATGTATGAAGTTATTTAATAAACAATAATAATTATAAACATAAAAAAAAAACATGTTATCACACCATTACTTAATTTATTTAGTTAAAAGAATGATTAAATGGATGTTTACATGGTCAACTGTTGGCGATTTCATAGTTTTCCCTCTTCCTATAGGTGCATTTTCATAATGCTTGTCAAAATAAAATGTTAAATATGATTAGTCAGTTTCTGTTAGTCCCATCCACAATGTTATCTTTACAATGCAAGGTTGTAAACCTTGTAATAGTGATTTGCACATTTGTGGAGCTGAATTTGAAAATGGTGAAGCAAATATCAATCAGTTAATATTTTAAAAAGACTAAACTGGATATCCCATGTTCTGCTGCAAGAATTCAAGTCTAGCAATGAATCTGGGTGATTCCTTTAATGCAAACTGAATGAGACATTTGATTATGATGAGTTTGTCTCCGTTTTAACTAGAAGTTCCCTCGTCTCAGACTAATATTGCAAGAGGACATATAAAGGAAAGTATAAACATTTCTCAATGTTTATAGTTAAAAGATTGTAAACATTAATTCATAAAATGTTTATATTGTCATACTTGATAGAAAAAGGAAGAGCCATTTTATCCATTTTTTCATGCACTGTAAAAAAATATGATAAATACCAATCCAGTCAGAGCAGAGCAGGCTCACGGAAAGAAGGGATTTAGGGAAACTGAAGCATCGGTTTGAGAGTCATTGAGAAATGTGGTCATGTGCAATGTATATTATTAGAAAATGGAAGCATTTTTCTTTTTTTTAACTTTGATACTTGTAAACATGCTGTAGGAGATATACAAAACAAAATTAAGAACATTTAAAATAGCATGATAGGGGCACTTTAATAGACAATTGTTGTCATTTAGGAATGAGATTGCATGGGTGTTCTAATTGAGATCTTTTAACGATTTAAATGCTTTTTGTACCTGCATCAGCAGCACCCATGATCCATGACCCATGTCGCCCATGATCTGAAAGTAGACATCTTCAGGGGTAGACAGTAGACTTGTAATCTAATTTGTTAATAAAAAAAAAAGATAAATAAAAATAATAAACAAATAAAAATAAGTAAATAAAACAAAGACTTAGCATTTTGTTTTTAAATCAAGTACATAGTCTACCCCTCATATTTTTGTGTCAATTTTAAATACAACCCACAAAAAATGTAGGAACA
Organism: Chanodichthys erythropterus; assembly: GCF_024489055.1. Lineage (NCBI taxonomy): Eukaryota > Metazoa > Chordata > Actinopteri > Cypriniformes > Xenocyprididae > Chanodichthys > Chanodichthys erythropterus. The sequence goes on from NC_090243.1 coordinate 318,696, forward strand.
AAATATACAAATGTCATATTTAAAATACATTAAAATAAAATAAAATATAAATTTAAATAAAATAAAATAAATGTTGCCAATTAATTAATTAAAAATTTCAAATAGTCATTGTATTTAGGTTGTTTTAAGTGAGCACTGTTTCTTCCCTTACTTCCATACACCCATACCTCAATATTCACTTTCAAATCCTGAGGATGGTAACGGGATGATACTTAAATCCCTTTATGTTAATATTGTGGTTTTATGAGAGCAGGCTTATTAATCCTGCTTTAACTTTATAAGTGCTATTATTCCCTCAATAAGATCACTGGCTATGCAGTATAGGATTAAAGACTTATAACGTAACTGATGCTGTCATTTTTTCATGGATCGAGGAACCTTGAATGCTCTCTATCATGACTGTTTGTGAAGTGTATTCCATAGTGATATGTCAAATACAATCTTTAATCCACACAGTTTTAATTGGTTTTTCCTAGCAGCAGCGCAGCATGCTGGGCCAAGCACCAACCATAGCTCCAGCACTACGGGACATTTGGCGGCAGCTCCATGCTTCCACACTGGAGTTTTTAGAACAGAAAGATTTTAAAACAGCCCAGCATTAGAGCAGCACTCATCAGCAATGGCAAACTGCTAAACTCGGCCAAACCGGAGGAGGCTTACAGTTTGAGCTTAATGACCTGAGTCACAACCGCCCTCGCATGCCAAAATACAAGTGCTCCGTTCCACCAGAACCCACTGATACCATTCATTCTGTCAGAGCAGCTCTTGCAGGCTTTCCCAAGGCCAGCACTCTTTTTACTTTGCAAATTATAGTCTTGAATTTTGTCAAAATGTTGTGTTGTTTTTTAAAGCGCTTTCAACCAGGAATCTGAGAAAGCTGCAAATATCATATGTTGGGCTTGCTTCTCTACACATGTGAGGGATAGTTCACATTATGACTTGTCATTCCAAACTTGTACGACTTTATGTGGAACAAAAAAGGAGACATTTTACATGTTGTTAAGTAGGTTTCTGGACTGTATATACTGGTTCTAACTTAATTGGGATCATCATGGGGCATCAGTAAGAATGCACAAAAGTCCAAAGTCCAATCACTGTTGTTTAAAGGTGCTCTAAGTGATGTCATGCATTTTTAGGCCAAAACATTTGTCACATACAGCAAACATCTCCTCACTATCCGATAGCTGCCTGTCCCCTGAACTCACTGTAAAAAAAACACAGTCTCTGTAGTCGCCACAAGCTCCGAAAACGGCAATAAAAACAAACTGGTGCAGCTTGGACCACAAAACCTAATAAACATGCTCCAGCCAATAACCAACAAGAATGAATTTAAATGCGCGTTCATGACTGTTTCAGGAAGCACGGAGGGGAGGGGGAGGAGGAGGAGGAGGAGGAGGAGGAGGAGGAGGACGGAAGGTCTGGCTAGCCTCTGTTTTGTTTGACAACACTTCGAACGTCAACAGGGGGGTATTCCAGAAAGCAGGGTTAACTTACTGTCACATATACCCTGAACTCTTGGTTGATTAACCCAAACCTTGCTTACTCGAGGTATGCTGGTTCCAAAAATGCGTCCGAGAGTAAGTTCAGCCAACCCAGAGTATGTTCCCGGTTAACACACAAGACATTCTCAACAGAGTGACGAATCGATGATTCACCATGGAAACAGACGCTAAGAAAATGCGCGCCATTCTACTTTATTCTTCTTCTTTTGTTTAATGGCGATTTACATACTTGGTGCACATCACCACCTATTGGTTGGTTTTGCAATCATTTTTTAATCTTAATATTGTTTGATGCTAATTATTTAATATATATCACATATATGATATGTATTTTATTATAGAAATTATAGCATAGAAAATGTCCTGTTATAAAGGATAAAAAGCAGATCCATGTGTGAGATGACAATAAAATAAATTAATATATTAGAATTGAATAAACATTTATATATTGTATAATATAACATTGTGTATATAACTGTAACTATATAACAAATTTAGATACATTAATATAACCATATTGATAATGTAACATGCATCTGATATCCTCTTAAGCTAACTAACCCTTGAACATAACCTGCTCCGGAGCAGGTTATGTTCAGAGAGCAAGTTGCTATGGCTACTTATATACCCTAAAAGTTACCTCCGTTTTTGGAACCGAAAGTTGAGGTTATCCGCTTACTTACTCTTAAACATACCCAGGTATGTCACATAACCTGCTTTCTGGAATACCCCCCAGGAAGTTACATCCACCCAGGATCGCTTAGAGAACCTTTAATTGAAGTTTCAAGCCATCTGACATACTCAATGCAGAGCATTAACAGGTGTATGTGATATTAGGTGTGTGGTTTCTATAATAAAAACAGAAATATAAATAATCAGTTTACAGTAATAATGGTAAACATTTAAATCAACTGAATAAATGTGAGAACACGTGATTATATAAATGTAAACACATAATCGACTATTAATATGCACGTGACCATCGTCTTGTAACTACTTCTCAATCCAGCATAATCTTCACAATCCACATAAATATGGCTTAAATGGCATTTGAACAGTGTAAACGAAGTACAAATATAGAAAATATAATCCGTTTTCATTATTTCACTTATTCAGCACGCATCGGAACACACATGTATAGATAGTAAACACTGTTATAGCGCTAGTCTTAGCTTCAACAGAAAGACACATTCAATATCAAAACGTTTAAACACAGAATACAACATCAATATAAACAAGGTTTAAGACCGTATATATGCAAATTAAACTTACTCTTCAAAGTTACGCATACTCTGGCTTGAATACACACGAACCCTCCACAGCATTAAAGCGGAACATAACAAGTTGCGTCAAACTCTGGGGGTGGGACTAAGTTACGGCTGTCAATAATTCCCAAACCACCAATAAAAAACAACTTACTAAGCCTTTTCAACACGTGCTGGTCATTTTATTTCCCTACAGTTATACTGAATTGCAGCTTTCAAGCAAAAGCACCATAAAGTAATGTTTAATTTAAATGTTTAATTTACTTAATTAAAATAAGCTAAAGCAACACAATTCACTGTTCAATTTCACTATGCAGTTTAGGTAATATGTAAAGTTTACTTTCTATTTGTGTTTGTAGATTTGTGTTGAGAATACATGAATAACTGAAATGAGTCTAGTTCCCAGCATGCTTTGCAGGGGGCTAAATAAGGAGAGTAAATTTTGATATTAACTGTTTATATGTGTTTTTGTACTAAATGATAAATAGAAGGATCTAGTGTTTAAAGTTCAGTTAATGTTGGGATTTTGTGCTGAGGAGTGGGGCTTGTGCCTAGTTTGAGAATGTTACATAAATCAATGCCGTATGTTTTTCACACTAAGAAAAAAAAAATGGTTCTTTTAAGAACCGTTCACTGAAAGGTTCTTTAAGAACCCAAAAATGTTCTTCTCTGGCATAGCTGTGAAAACCAGTATTCCACTTATTTTTTTAAGTGTTGTTTTTTCCTACCAACAATTTAAAAAAAAAGAAAAAAGTGTTCTGTTGCTAGTAGTTAAAGCTGAAGTCCGGCATTTTCTTTGTCGCCACCTCTGTTTGAAACCTGCAATTGCAGTCATTTGCGGAATTATCTGTACGTGCGTTGTGCATCAGCAATGTTTGCTGTCAGTCAGAACACCGGTGTGGATACTGTACTTCAGAATCACATATTCTAGTCTTGAAATATGACCAAAGTAGGAATTTTCATCGGAAAATGTCATCTGAACAAGTAAGTAACATGTATGCCAGTTTTGTTCTGACCAACTGAGGGGGAAAGCATTAGCCTACAATAAATCGCATTGCCAGTGGTGATTAAATCTAATAATTGCTTAGCTCATATCGCATCAAACATGCAAATTATTATTGTTATACTTTGTTCTCAAATTGTTAATGTTAGTGTGTATGAGCGTTACCTGTAGATTTCAATTTCTGTAGCCACTCCACAGTCCAAAGTCTTTTGCATTTTGATTATGGGTGAATCTCCAGTTGTCACTGATGACTGTCATTTGGACCTTTCTGGATTATAATCTGCCATCAAAATGATAAGTTTAATTATTTCAGCTGCTGTGAGAACAGACTATAAATGATCCGCTACAAGCAGCATCCTAACATGATAAAGCCGACTAGCCTCGACTCCTTTCTGTTTACAGGCGTGACGTAATGACACAAAGATGTACTGCTGCATGCTTGAATTTCCTGCGGAAATCCACCAGGTTGCTCTTATTATAAAACATTATTACAATCTTACCGTTGTGAATCGAGCTAAGATAAGGAGATAGTTTTGAACACTGTGCTGGATATGTACTTGCTCAAAAATTGATTTTGGATTATTTTTAACAAAAAAAAAAAAGTTACGGACTGCAGCTTTAACTGCAAGAAACTCAAATTTCAATTAAGGCAGATGTCAAGATTTTTAGGGAATCTTCAATATTCTTTGTCAGTCTTTAAAAATGTACTTTTATATTCCACTGCATAAAGAAAGTCGTACAAGTTTTGAATGACATGAGGGTGAGTAAATAATGACAGAACTGTCACAGTCCCTTTAAATGACATCATCGGTGTCCTCATTGACCCTTACAGCTGCAGTTATGAACTCCTTAAGGTTAAAAAGCAGTGAGTGATGTTATGCAGCAGTGAAAGAGTATGGAGGGTTAGATGACTTTTTCAGAGAAGTGAATTATGGGTTGCACCACTACTTATTCTAGGCTGAGAGGTCATGACCCAGATGGGGTCAGGTAATGGGTCATGTGTCTTCAAGAAAGATCAAGCACTAAACCCTCTAAATCCTGCAAAGCCCTGTAAACTTGCTTCTCTCTGCCCCATTTTAGACCACTGGAGACTGTCCCTGTGGGGTACAAGTCCAACTCTGCCCGCCAGAACAGATTACTTGCAGACAGAGACATAAGGAATGTACACCTCTTCTGGTGTGTGTGTGTGTGTGTGTGTGTGTGTGTGTAGGAAAGAGGCAAGAACAGTGTTAAAAGACTGGTATATGGAAAGAGAGGGAAAGAGAGAGAGAAGGCAGATAGCTTGTGGGCGTTGATACTACCCATGAGGCCATTTAATGGGCAGTTTGGAATGCAGGGAAAAGACTCAGCTGCCCTCTCCATGGAATTCTGTGTCTTTGAAAAAGAGAGAGAGAGAGAGAGAGAGAGAGAGAGAGAGCTTGTGGGAAATCCTTGCCTGACTGCTGCTGTGATGTTGAATGTTGGCCTGTTTTATTTCACAGACTATGGCAAGCACAGAAACAGAGACACTCCATTGCTCTTGTGTGAAGCTGTGAACCAGCACATTTGCCAGGAAGAGGCCAAACCCAGGAGGCTTTGCACATAAAACTCATAAAGAGCTCCCTAAAGCACACGTTAGCACTAACACTGCCTCCCTGCACTACTCGAAGACTAGGCGTGACCAGACTTGTTCCACATATTTATTGCCACTGTCTGTGGGTCTGTCTACCTGTGAGTGTCTCTGTGTTTTTACGTTTGTGTATCTGTAGGTTTGTGTGGCCATGAATTTTCCTATTGCAGTACTAGTTGATATGACCATAACAGATATTAGCATTAGCTAAGCTCAGTGTTACGAATGGGAGGCTCAGGCAGGAGATCCAAGTGCAGCGTTTTATTAAGAATGAGAATGGTCGTACAGGCAGGGTCAATCAGGAACAAACAGGAGCAGCAAAGGACAGGCAGGGTCGTAGTCAGGGTACAGGCGGTAGGTCACAAGGCAGGCAGATATCACTCACAGGTCGGTATACAAAGCAAGGATCAGGACAGGCAGCAACGGATCAAAAACAGGAACAGACAAGGTCGAGAACAGACAGGCAAACAGGGAAGAAACGCTCGGAAATTGTACACTGGGGAAACAATACTTCGCGGTGAGGTGGTGTGTGTGGAAGTCCTTTATAGTCCAGGTAATGAGCTGCAGCTGGGTGTGGTGATCAGTGATTAGTGTGAAGTGTGTGCAGGTGAGTGACAGAGAGGATGATGGGAGATGTAGTCCAGGAACAGTGACAGGAACAGACGGTGATCATGACATAATGCCCCCCTCCCGGAAGGCGCGTCCTCGCGACGTGAAGGAACAGCTAGGGAGGGGGGGGGTGGGTGCATTGGAGGTTTAACGGCAGACGGGGACGGAATCTCCAATGCAGCCCCAGGGATTCAGGCAGCCACGGTGGGTCAGGTGGCTCAGGTGGCCATGGCAGGTCAGATGGCCTGGGCAGCCACAGTAGGTCGGATGGTTCAGGCAACCACAGCCGTTCAGGTGACTCGGACGGCCACGGTAGATCAGGTGGCTCGGGCGACCACGGCAGGTCAGGTGGCTCGGGCAACCACGGCATGTCAGGTGGCTTGGGCAGCCGCCGCAATGAGTCCATGAATGGCCCAAGTGGGCTACAGTCCATAAATGGCCCTGACAACAGTGACTGGGCAGGGTCCCCACCCACTAGCTCCCCACCCCCTGAATGGCGCTGGCAGAGCTGGAAGCTCGGGTGGCGCCGGCAGAGCTGGAAGCTCGGGTGGCGCCGGCAGAGCTGGAAGCTCGGGTGGCGCCGGCAGGGCGAGGAGCTCGGGTGGCGCCGGCAGGGCGAGGAGCTCGGGTGGCGCCGGCAGGGCGAGGAGCTCGGGTGGCGCCGGCAGGGCGAGGAGCTCGGGTGGCGCCGGCAGGGCGAGGAGCTCGGGTGGCGCCGGCAGGGCGAGGAGCTCGGGTGGCGCCGGCAGGGCGAGGAGCTCGGGTGGCGCCGGCAGGGCGAGGAGCTCGGGTGGCGCCGGCAGGGCGAGGAGCTCGGGTGGCGGCGGCAGGGCGAGGAGCTCGGGTGGCGGCGGCAGGGCGAGGAGCTCGGGTGGCGGCGGCAGGGCGAGGAGCTCGGGTGGCGCCGGCAGGGCGAGGAGCTCGGGTGGCGGCGGCAGGGCGAGGAGCTCGGGTGGCGCCGGCAGGGCGAGGAGCTCGGGTGGCGCCGGCAGGGCGAGGAGCACAGGTGGCGCCGGCCGGGCAAGGCGCTTGGGCGGAGCCGGAGAGACCACTGGAATGGTCTCCAGGCCCACAGCGGCCTCTTGAAGGGCATCGGTGTCTTGAGGAGAGGAGGACGCTTTCCTCCTCCTCCTCCTCCTCCTCCTCCTTTTTTTCCGAGGGTGAGTCGATGATTCACCGGTTGGAGCGGGTTTAGGAGCAGACTCACTGGCTGAAGCGGGTTCTGGAGCGGACTTAATGGCTGGAACGTCCCCTACCTCCGTGAGCACCGAAGGGGCGGCCATCTTGCCCGTAGGCACTGGCAAAGCAGCCATCTTGTCCATCGCGTCCAGGGCGCTTGAGAGCGTTGCAACAGGCGAGCTTGAGAGCGTTGCAACAGGCGAGCTTGAGAGCGTTGCAACAGGCGAGCTTGAGAGCGTTGCAACCGGCGAGCTTGAGAGCGTTGCAACCGGCGAGCTTGAGAGCGTAGCAACCGGCGAGCTTGAGAGCGTAGCAACCGGCAGGTTTGAGAGCGAAGCGGCAGACTGGTTTGAGAGCGAAGCGGCAGACTGGCTTGAGAGCGAAGCGGCCGGCGGGCTTGAGTGCGAAGCGGCCGGCGGGCTTGAGTGCGAAGCGGCCGGCGGGCTTGAGTGCGAAGCGGCCGGCGGGCTTGAGTGCGAAGCGGCCGGCGGGCTTGAGTGCGAAGCGGCCGGCGGGCTTGAGTGCGAAGCGGCCGGCGGGCTTGAGTGCGAAGCGGCCGGCGGGCTTGAGTGCGAAGCGGCCACCGGGCTTGAGTGCGAAGCGGCCACCGGGCTTGAGTGCGAAGCGGCCACCGGGCTTGAGTGCGAAGCGGCCACCGGGCTTGAGTGCGAAGCGGCCACCGGGCTTGAGTGCGAAGCGGCCGCGGTGACTTGAGTGCGGAGAGCGAAGTGGCCACCGGGCTTGAGAGCGAAGCGGCCGACGGAGACTTGGGGATGCCAGCTGCTCGGACTGAAATCAACGGTGGATCGGTCACACTGGAACGCAACCCTCTCCGCTCCCGGACTGATCTAGAGACGTGACGTGACTCTGGGCGATCAGCGGCGACGTGACTTTGCTCTGGGCGATCAGCGAAGGCGTGACGTTGCTCTGGGCGATCAGCGAAGGCGTGACGTTGCTCTGGGCGATCAGCGAAGACGTGATGAGGCGTTGTAGCATCCGCCATTTTGGGTGCGCAGTCTGTAGCAGCTGCCATTATGTGGTTCAGCGTGGCATCGCGTTCCTCCGCGACCCCCACAGTAAAAGTTGAACCAACTGTGAGCAGGGAAAAGTCCAGGAATTCCATAAACAATCCTCGGGGACCATTGGCAAGTAAATAGTCCTTTAATGGTTCATTTAATCCATAAATAAAGAAGTCTATGAGGGCATAGTCTGGCAGATCAGATAAATGAGCAAACTCCAGAAACTTTTGAATATGTGCCTCGAGGGTACTGCTACCTTGCTGCAGGTTGATGAGGCACCATGCTGGGTCCATGTTGAAGCTGGTAATGCTCTGAGAAGCTGCTGGATCTTTGTGCGGCGAAGTATTCTGTTACGAATGGGAGGCTCAGGCAGGAGATCCAAGTGCAGCGTTTTATTAAGAATGAGAATGGTCGTACAGGCAGGGTCAATCAGGAACAAACAGGAGCAGCAAAGGACAGGCAGGGTCGTAGTCAGGGTACAGGCGGTAGGTCACAAGGCAGGCAGATATCACTCACAGGTCGGTATACAAAGCAAGGATCAGGACAGGCAGCAACGGATCAAAAACAGGAACAGACAAGGTCGAGAACAGACAGGCAAACAGGGAAGAAACGCTCGGAAATTGTACACTGGGGAAACAATACTTCGCGGTGAGGTGGTGTGTGTGGAAGTCCTTTATAGTCCAGGTAATGAGCTGCAGCTGGGTGTGGTGATCAGTGATTAGTGTGAAGTGTGTGCAGGTGAGTGACAGAGAGGATGATGGGAGATGTAGTCCAGGAACAGTGACAGGAACAGACGGTGATCATGACACTCAGACAACAAGCTTATGCTTTTTTCTCCACTTGTACAATGTTTGTTTGAACAAAAAGCTACTCAGGGCCTGATCTATTCATATTTGAGAGTGTGTATAAAAACTTTGTGTGTTTTTATTACATATTTACAACATATTGTTATCACAGATCCTTATGCATTTAGGCCAGTGGTTCTCAACCACAAACTTCCAAAGAACCTGAAGAAGCTTAAAGCTGCTGTCCACGATTTTTGGCCCTCTAGCGGTTAATAAACAGAATGCACGCGTCTTGCGGAGGAACATTCTAGCCGGAGCTACTTTTCTCCGTGTACAGTGGGTACGGAAAGTATTCAGACCCCCTTAAATTTTTCACTCTTTGTTATATTGCAGCCATTTGCTAAAATCAAGTTATTTTTTTTCCCGCATTAATGTACACACAACACCCTATATTGACAGAAAAACACAGAATTGTTGACATTTTTGCAGATTTATTAAAAAAGAAAAACTGAAATATCACATGGTCCTAAGTATTCAGACCCTTTGCTGTGACACTCATATATTTAACTCAGGTGCTGTCCATTTCTTCTGATCATCCTTGAGATGGTTCTACACCTTCATTTGAGTCCAGCTGTGTTTGATTATACTGATTGGACTTGATTAGGAAAGCCACACACCTGTCTATATAAGACCTTACAGCTCACAGTGCATGTCAGAGCAAATGAGAATCATAAGGTCAAAGGAACTGCCTGAAGAGCTGAACTATGTCTATGGCGAGTCACGCAGTTACTGTGCTACTCTGCAGCGAGTCCTACCAGTCCGGTCCGAATATAAACACTTATTATAAGTGTACCATAATGTTTCAGGATAACATAAAAACACGGTTTGGAAAATGGATTCATGTTGTAAAAGTTGCATACTGCAGCTTTAAACAAATAAAATCATGATGTAAACTGATATTATATTCTTGTTTAATGCCCTTAGCAACTTTTTAAGCATCAGAATTTTCTTTGAAAACATGTATGAGGGAATTTCAAAAGTGTGTTTTCCAGACCTTGAAATTTGTGGAAATTAAAGAAATCCTAAAACATCATGTTTTATAATGATTTGCTAGTTATGTCTAGCTCTAAAATATTTCAGCAGGTAGAAATGCTGAATAATATTCAGTTATTGAAACTTTGGGTAATATGGAGTTTTATTATTTAAATGATTTATAAATATTTCTTTATTTTATTATATTCCCAGTCCCAGTTTTTGAAAATAAAGTTTCAAAATAAGCAGCTTTGTCATTACATCAGAAGTACCAGAAATATCTTTAGGAGCCTTTAAATATTGTCTTTTGAAGAACTGCAGATTTAGACCATAACTGACTGCTAGGGGTGTGATGAGACTGGTATCTCATGAGACGAGACGAGACTCGAGACTGAGTTCCCGAGACGAGACGGGACGAGACAAGATTTTTACACACTATTTTTAAGAAATCCTCAATGGCAAAATACATGACTAGAAAAAATATCCTGCAGGTGTATTTGAAATGTTTTAACTAATCATCTTTGAAATGAATGTCGTTCAGTTCTACTTTCTGAGTATGAATTATCATATGCAGGAAAACACAACAATACTCAAGCACTGTAAAAGGTTTTGCCACTAACTCAACTGACTGACTTCTGTATGATTTCAGTCTCTTCAGACCTTACTGTACATGATTTATGAGCTTCTACAACTTTTGTCCTCCTAACTGAACTCCTTTACACAAACTGATCATAGAAATAAAAATGGTCCCACTTTATATTAAAGGGATAGTTCACCCAAAAATGAAAATTTGATGTTTATCTGCTTACCCCCAGTGCATCCAAGATGTAGAGGACTTTTTTTCTTCAGTCGAACGCAAATTATGATTTTTAACTGCAACCGCTGCTGTCTGTCAGTCAAATAATAGCAGTGATTGGGAACTTGAACAATAAGAGTCGAAAAAACTTCCATATACAAATCCAAATTAAACCCTGCGGCTCGTGACGACACATTGATGTCCTAAGACACAAAACGATCGGTTTGTGCAAGAAACCGAACAGTATTTATATATTTTTTTACCTCTAATACACCACTATGTCTCACTTCGTTCAACTTCCGGTTAGTGAGGTCTGATCGCGCTCTGACAACGGAAGTGATGTCTCGCGCTCATTGAAGTATTGTTACATGTACGGTGTCCTGTGACCTAGTTTTTCCCCAGTCTGTCTTATTAGTTCATTTGATCCACCTGTGTCTTGTTAATTATCCCATCACCTTGTTTAGTTCCTTTGTTAGTCTCTTGTATTTATATCCTGTGTTTGCCCTCACTCATAGTCCGTTCTCGTTTATGTTTACACGTGTGTATGCTGTCCTTACCCTGTTTGGAATTAAAGTATTGTTATAATCGTCTTCTTCGTCTTCGTTGTGCTTGGTACTACAACCACACGTAACAGAAGAACGGACCAAAACAGTTTTTTTTTGCGGCGTTTTGCTCCAGTTTTTATTTTTTGTTTATCCTTCATGGCTCTACCCGCAGTCCAGCTCCTCTGCCTGGAGCAGGGAGACCGCTCGCTGGAACAGCACACCAGTGACTTTCTCCAGCTTGCGTGCCTGACTCACCGTGCCTTGGACCGCTCGCTCAGGCCGGTACGATAGTAAATACAGAGCGAGCGGTCCAAGGCACGCATTCCAGTGGGCGGTCCAACGGAAGACTTCGCCGCATACGTGGAGTGGGTGCTGGTGAACAACAACTCCCAGTTCACCATCGGCCCCGCTGAGGACGACACCAGCACCACTCCACATCCAGAGACCAACCATCCGCCATCGACTACGTGCACGATGGAGAAACGAGAGCCCACCGCAGACCGCGGAGATCAACCTGCCGGGACGATTGAGACCGAACCTGAAGAGAGGACGGAAGGAGTCGTCACCCCGGGATGTGAACCGCTAGGTGTGTCTGACCAGGTGCGTGAGTCCGCTACATTGTGTGCTGTCGAGGGAGTGTTAGTGGAGTTCGAGGGCTGGGAAGAGAGCCCCGACCACAACATCAACACAGCGGATGGCATCGTCATGTCTACAGGAACTTTTCTGGATTTATTGGATGTGTTTGAGGAGGTAAATTTCCCTTGTCTTGTTTCCCCGCTGGTCCCGTCCAGCTCAGAACTGTCTGTCTCCCCGCTGGTCCCGTCCAGCTCAGAACTGTTTGTGTCCCCGCTGGTCCCGTCCAGCTCAGAACTGTCCGTGCCCCTGCTGGTTCTGTCCAGCCCTGTGTTCCCTCCCAACCTCCCTCTCCCGCCTCCTCAAACCATCTCATCTCTGCCTCCTCTGGTACCCTTCAGCCTCTCATCAACTCCATCACGTAAACGCATGGATCCGACTCGACGCTTCAGGCCACCAGTGTCACCGTGGACTGAGGTTCTCCTGGCTCCGCCTCCAGCCTTCGAGTCCAACACTCCACCGCGGCCTGTCGACGCTTCGCCTTCGCCGTGGCTCCTCCCTCCCTCGGCTCCACCGGATACCCTCAGCCTCAAGACTCCACCGGGCTCCCTCGTCCCACAGGCTCCAACTTGGTCAGACGTCGTCCAGCCTGCACCTACGGTTTCGCCTGGCTCCTCCTTCCCCCCATCTCCTCCTTCGTCCTCGGTCGCACCGCCTCCATCTCAGTCTTCAGGTTCCCGGATTCCACCTCGGATGCTCGTCGTCCCGGCTCCAGCTCGGTCTCCAGATCCAGCAGTGTCGGTTGGGCTCTCCGGCATTCCAACTCCACCTGGATCACCATCATCGGTGGCTTCTCCATCGGCCGTCCCCAGGGTGGCGCCTCTCATCTCCCCACGATGGTTCTTCCTATCCTCGACTCCACCCTGGGGCCTCATCATGGTTGGTCTCTGGACCAACATCTGGCTCCTCCTGCTCCAGGCTTCCCCTTGGCTCCTCCCACCCTCCACTCCCCCTTGGACTATTTTGGTTTTCTGTGGACTTGGTTTTTTTTCATCTGCCCTTCGCCCTCCTCCAGAGCCCCCACCCTTCCCTCCTCTGAACTCCATACGGCGCGAGGCCGCGCCTACCCGGAGGGGGGCGATATGTTACATGTACGGTGTCCTGTGACCTAGTTTTTCCCCAGTCTGTCTTATTAGTTCATTTGATCCACCTGTGTCTTGTTAATTATCCCATCACCTTGTTTAGTTCCTTTGTTAGTCTCTTGTATTTATATCCTGTGTTTGCCCTCACTCATCGTCCGTTCTCGTTTATGTTTACACGTGTGTATGCTGTCCTTACCCTGTTTGGAATTAAAGTATTGTTATAATCATCTTCTTCGTCTTCGTTGTGCTTGGTACTACAACCACACGTAACAAGTATATACTGCTTTAATTTTTTTTTTTTTTTTTTTTTTTTTCGCAGGCATGAATTAGTGGTTAGCACACATGCTAACACATTTAGCTCTTTATACTCTATGTTTCAATAAAAGTGGCAAAATTGAAAATTATATTTAATAATAATTCAAAAGAAATAAAGGATTAATATTCATTATTTTTTATTTTTCTCTCATTTAGAGGATGACAGTTCGGGTTCCCCATATCATCGCGAGAGGCGTAATGCCATCAGTGGGCAGACCACGGTTCTGGGCACATCAGGAAAATTGAGTGAGGAGCCATCCACCTCTACAGAAGAGCGCTCCCCATTGGTGAAAAAAGAACTTCACAGTTCTCTGCCCCACCTTGCAGACCACACCCTGCCCTATCGGGGGACGCTGTTCACTATGGACCCTCGCAATGGATACTTGGACCCTCACTATAGTGAGTTACTACTTTTTCATGTTTCAGGACAATCACCCTCTCAATATGCAGCTTTGGTCTTTTTTGTTTGAATCCAATTAGTCTATACTTTTTGGCTATTTATCCTAAAATATGTTAGGCTTATCCTTGAATCCTAAAGGGATAGTCCACCCAAAAAGTGAAATACAAAGCAACATGTTTTAGAGGATGTAATGGCTGCTTTTTTTGCAACAAATAGTAGACATTGACAAAAAAGTTGACTATATATCTTCTATAGACATATAATCAGTTTGTGTGAGGAACAAACTGAAATTTGATTTGTCACTCACTTACTAAACTGCCTTTTGTTTTTTGGTGAACCTATCCCTACAGAAGTTATCTCAGTAATGCATAGGACAGTTACAATGAACTGTGAACACCAAGTCCCTATAGACTGTAGATACTGTCTGTGCATAAAACTCAAGGACAAACATTTAGTGCAGGGCTAGCACACTAACTTTTTCCCCTTTGTGAGGCAAAAGGCAAAGCTGCTAATGGATTGATTGGGTTTGACAGTTGACTATTTGCCCTTTCTTTCTCATTCGCTCTCGCTTGCCTTTTCATTTTTTTCAGAGGGGAAGTTAGTATGGGGGACGTTCTTCTCTGCTCCCTAATTCCCTCATTAGGGGCCGAGTGTAAGCACACAACTCCAGTCTCGCTCATCAGCGGCGTGATCAAAGCGCCACAGAGCGGAGAGCAGTCAAACTCCCCCATGCCTTGTTCTTTTCCATATTCTTGTTCTCTTGTTTTTCTCTGGTCCACCGGACTCCCCCGTCATTTTTATAATCAATAATCATGAGAGACTCTTAGCAAGAGAGCAAGGACATGTGCATGGACAGGATAGAGTGAAGGAGATAAATACAGGGAGAGAGAGACAGATGAGGCTAGTCAAAGCCTTTTAAGAGGTTAATATTGCAGACCACCATTGCCTAGTTGTCACCTATGGATGAGGATTCGATGTGATGGCTCATTTACCTTCGCTAAATTGGTCTTGAATTGGGTTTGACAGTGTAGTTTTAATCCATAGCACCTTAGCATTAAATGCCCTTTACCTTTGTTCTCTCTCACAAAACCATTTACCACTGTATCACTGTTCGTTTAGGCCTCTTCATTAGCAGCCGAGTGCTTTGTTGGTCTAGTTTTGATCCATCCGTCTTAATGCACAAGGGTCAACTACAATCTGACCAGTCAGATCCCTCACATATTGACTAATACAGGCCTGACCACCTCAGCAATTCTGCCACTCTCTGTGTACAGAGAAACTGAGAGAAATAGGCAGAAAGAGAGAGTTTTAATGGGGTGAGGCAGTATCAGAGGAAGGGGAAGGTGTGGATAGTATACAGTAAGGACCTCTAAGAAATCTTCACTCTGTTCCTACGATGAGGCAGCATTGGTTGGGGTCAGTGCTAACTTAAAGAGAGAGAAAGTAACTTAAAGCGGAACTCAGCAAGATTTGCGAAGCTCCCCCTACAGGTTCCTTCAGTGAATCCCAATGTTGTAAATACTCCAAGCGCAGCTCTGGACTACAACAAGAAATCTCGATGGAGATGGGTAATTTTTCGAAATTGTCTTATAAAGTCATAATATATACATTGTTTTTGAATTACCGTAAAGCATTTTGTCACTCTTGCTTGAACGTGAACATGAGGCGAGATTGTGTTGGGTCGGCGCAGCTCAACTTGCAAGTGCTGTTTTCTGGCGTAGACGTGCCAGAGAGGGTTAGTGCACGCCTCAAACACACCACTACAAGTCAATTAACCATCGTAAGGACCATTCGAAAAAACTAGTATATAAAATGTAATTATATATATATTTAAAATTTAAAAAAAAAAAAGTAATACTAATATACAAGTTGACAAGTTGAAGATACAGTATTGTTCTGTCATAATCAACATTGTGCTTTATGAGTTTAATTTGTATTGAAGCCATAACATTCTTTTAAATGTTTTATAGAGATAAATAAAAGGGGAAACATGAATGGAGAAAAAGAAAAAAGAGCAAAGCGATGCTAAGAGGAGAGACAGACTGAGGGAGACAAAAAAAAGAGTGAAGCGAAGGGAAAAGAGAGAGTTAAAATGTGGGGGAGAGACGGAGACTGAAATGGCAAGGCAAAAAAGGAAAAAAGTGAAAAAGGGGTGTTCCGGGTGGCTGGAGTCTAGAGGGGTAGGCTGGGGTAGAGGGTGCAGGGTGAAAGGGTGGTGGGGGTCAGAGGTCAGGTGGAGAAGGCAGACACTGAAACAGAGGGGTTCAAAAACAGCAGGAGAAGTCAAAGGAGCCTCTTAGTCATCCAAAGGTCCATTCTCTCTGCATGGGGGATCACCAGGGCAGCAATGAACTGCGGCGTGCAGAAAGCTGATGATGGAATGAATGCTAGAAGGAGTGGGAGGCACTCTCCCCATGTCTCCCTCTCCAGAAAGAAATTCTTGTTCACAGAAATGCCTCGGGCATTTGATTTGATTCTTATTAAATAAAAAATGTGTTGTAGTAGTACCTAAATTACTAAAGTTGGCCTGAAGAACAGAGTGAATATGTCCCAAAGTCCTGTTAAACTAGTACCTTCAGCTTCATAAATTGCATATACCATTACATATTTGTCTCACAATAAGAGAATCCCTAACAGATCTAAAGTGGGTTTTTATATTTTCCGAAGAAACATATAATGTATGACTTACTGATACAATAACAGGGGGTTTTGTGTTGTTGCTAAGTGAGTACTTATTGGTTCTAAAATAATTACTTGTGCAGTTATTATTGCGCTTAAGATGATTTTTTTTTAATAGTCAAGCTAGTCTTCATTTGTCTGTCCAAGTTTATGTAACACAATGTGAATTAAAAAAAAAATAAAAGGATTAAATACGTTGCACTTTACCAATGTTTTTCAGAGAAAGCAGATGTTGCTGCAGTCAATTGTAAACCAACTGTGTATAGATGATAGAAGCCAAGTTACAATCTGTCTGTTAGTCCAACTTTACAAAAACCAGTACCATGTACAGTTCCAGTTAGACTAAGGTGTTTACATAACAATTGTAAAAGGTGAATTATTGCTTTAGACCAGGGGTATTCAATACTGTAAACCCCTGATTTTGTCTTGCAGTGTGACATTTGAAACCTATATTGTCTAGACTGCAAAGCATCTATGATTGAATAACGGGCTCGGTGTACATCTCTGATTAAAGATGTGGTGTACACTCCTCACCAGAGGGATTGTGAGAGGCCAGGACCATTTAACTAACCCTATCCCCATCACTGCTCAGCTCTTTAAATCCCACACTGGCGCCATTCACTCAGTTCCACTGGCTTTGAGTTGTGAAAAACCTTGACCCCAATACACATGCACACACTCACATTCGACAGAGCCCCCCTGCATTTCTCTTTCCCTTTGGAGATCCATCAGCTCATAAATGCATCCCAGGTGTGCGCTAGTGTAAGTGTGAGCCAGTGCGTGTGTGTAAGTATGTGATGTAGAGCGAGTCGGGCTGTTTGTGCTGTGTATGCACTAGTACTAGTGGCAGGTAAAGCGTGATTACTCTTCCTGCTGGCGCATGTCAAGGCCTAATGCGCCTAAATGAGCCTCCACCTGCCGCCTCTGCACACCTGGTCACCACGGCAACACACAGAGGGGCACCCTGGGGGTGGGTGTCAGGAACAAAGCTCCAAACGATAAGTGCCAGAGGAGGGGGAAGCACAGATACAGCAAAGACCTCTGAGAAAGTCCTAAAAATCTCTGTTACTTCAATGAGTCAAGGCACTAATACTGCATTTACACAAACTCTCTGCACTTACTGCATAAGTGCATAAAGGACTGGAACGTTTTGTATAAAGAGCACACAGGATAAATAGCCCTCTTTGTGAGCATTAGTCAAAGCATTAGCATTAGTCGTTATTCCTGAGACTTATCCTCTTTTCTCACACAAACACTGGATAAGAGTCCCATATCCTGCTTAGCACCGTTCTAATGCACAGTATGGATAAGACAGCAGGATTGAAAGACGGATTAATGAAGGAAAGAGCACTAAATGTGTGGAAGTGTGAAATGCGGCTAAAGCTGTGACGTCTGTTTATATTGTCCACTGATTAGCAGGTCATCAGGCCGCAGCAACAGTGAAGCACTTGCTGCCGTTGCACTTCTTATCTCTCTTGGGGAAGTGGAAGATCCTTCTCTTCTCTCTCTTTATCCTCTTTCCTAATTGTTTGTATTTTCTTAAACAGATGTGCTCTTTTCCAGAAAGAGCCATGTCCTATTATGGGAATTAGAGCATGTTGAATTGAATATTTCCCTTTTATATGAATTTTAAGATGGAATGAGAATGTTTTGAACCAGGCGAACAGGGAGGGATGAAGTCTTGGCATTCCTCAGTGCTTTAAAATCTTGGACATACACATGATTGTCCCAGCAGCACAAAGCCATATCCTTTCCTCAGCAAACTCAACTGAACAATAGGTTTATTCACGTTCCTCAGTGCAGTCTTGGCTGTCCTTATGGTCTTAAAGCATTTGTGCTTTTTCACAAGCACTTTCCCAAAGATTTCGAGAGTTTAGCTCTTTGAAGCCCCTTTGTCCTTAACATTCAAGCCCACGAGTGTCATTACTGCACAGAGGGTCGACTTCTAAGCCTATTTAGTGTCGGTCTACAACTTCTCTGTGTGAAATATTGTCCCCACTCAAAAGCAAACTGGCTCCCACCTTTAGCTTGATCAGCGGTGTGGGGCTACAGTTTCAGTCCTGTGTTCTTTCTTGGATAAAGATCTACCAAGTTTCCTGAAGCCTGTAATCCTCCACCAAAGCCTCATTGATGCCTTGCACCAGAGTCCAGACAAACGAACACGAGGAGGGACTGATGATATCCCACCAAACAGACACATCCAAACTGCTTGCATCTGTCTGGTCAGCTCTGCATTGGTGCGCACCATATCAGAGGATATTCCCACTTCAGTGCCCTTGGTGGAGCATAGCAAGCCACTGCCGCCTGAACAGAAGACTTGTAGAGGGCTTTCTGAGATGGTGAAAAGGATTGAGCTTGACACTGATATATTAGGTTGGTAGTGCTGGGTGTTATTTCCATTTTACCTCCAAAATCAAACCTTCACTTGGCCACTGAACTGTAAACGTCTGCTGTCAAAGATATAGACATGAGCAGAACCAAACTAACAATTGGTGTATGCTGGATAACCATATCAAATGAAGATGTGGAGTTGGTTGTTTGATTTGGACTTTTCTTGGACATAATAAATCTATATTCAAACTTCCATGCTGGTTGTTGTTCAAATTAAACCTTCTGTCTCTTCCTAAGAACTTCTCTAGAACAGAATGATAGGTTCACCTTGTGCCCCGTAATAGTGAATCTTGATGACATGAGGTGACGTGTATTTATTTACTTATTTATTTTAAATCAGTCTCTCTGGCTAGATCTGAGGTAAATATTTCAGCAAAATATTGCATTTAAATTCTGAAGCATATCTCATCTATACGAGTAACAATGTATTTGTACATGGAAATTTTTTCAAAATCATTTTACAGATTTTTTGGAAAAAAATGCTTGGAGTTTATACTTCAAAGGTTACAGAAAGTAAGGGAACTTTCTATGCCTTTAATGGCTGCTGTTTTTTTTTTTTTTTTTTTTTTTTTTTTTTGCTCTGTAATTATAAAAACACATTGATGCCTCAAACTGAAGATTTAAGCCATAGAGAGGCTCCCACTGACAACTTCAAGGGCAAGGATGGTCAGCATGATTGTTTCCATATTGGATTTTTGAAAGAGGGGCCCTGCTATGGCCCAGCCAGAGCTCACAGGGGCCAAGTCACTGGACACAGTCTTTGGGCACTAGTAAGAAATCTCTTTTACTCATTCATCCTGATGTTTTCATTCTGAAAGTGAATCTTTCACTGTTATTATCCACCTTGGTCTAGTACACCACAGATAATCTTATGATCCTCTTTTATAGAGGTTATTAAAGGAGTCTTGCCGTGTATGGCTGTACCATTAGACTCCTGTGCTTTTTGCCTTTTTTTTTTCTTTCACCTGGAGTGTTCAGGGTGAAGCATGTTGGAATAGAGTGGAAATGTTTCTCAGCACTGCCTGATACTGGAGTAATGGACATCAGTTTTTCTTGGAAACTTCTTATCTGTGTGAGAGATTCCTCCAGAAATCTAGATACATTGGATATGCCATAGTCATTCTCATGACGTGTTTCCTTTCATGCTTTTGTGTTTTGTTGAAATTATCAAAATGCATAAGCCATCTCAGAGATTTCATAGAGAGAAATGCTTTGAACCTTGTCTAAGAAAGCCTGTTTTGAAGGATAGACAACTGCTGTCAGTAATTCCACTACCCACTGTAAAATTTTTGGCTTAAAAACGTAGGAGACTACAACAATGGCTTGACACCTATGAGGTCCCTTTCTCTTTCTTTCTTTTTTGGGTGGACTACTACTGTGTAAATAAATCATACCACTGGTTCTCACTCTCATCCTCAGTGGGTATTCAGACAGCACTACTTTCACTACTTTCACTCCAGTCCTGTGTGTGTGTACTGTGTACTTGGTATTCCCTACATTATGGGGACCAAATGTTTTTAGGTCCCTATGAGTAAAGCAGCTTAGAAACTGTTCTCAAAGTTTTTTGAAAATGTAAAAATGTGATGTGTGTGTGTGTGTGTGTGTGTGTGTGTGTCTGTTTGTCTGTGTGAATTTGTTCTAAACAATCATATGAGGTGTACATTTATAAATTATTTATTGTTTTTTTGCTGTTATCCAGAATTATACAGTGCTCAGCATAAATGAGTACACCCCTTTAAAAAAGTACATTTTAAACAATATCTCAATGAACACAAAAACAATTTCCAAAGACTAAGTTTAATATAACATCTGTTTAACTTATAACATGGAAGTAAGGTTAACAATATAACTTAAATTACACATTTTTCAGTTTTAATCAAATTAGGGTGATGCAAAAATGAGTACACCCAACGAAAAAAACTACTACATCTAGTACTTTGTATGGCCTTCATGATTTTTAATGACAGCACCAAGTCTTCTGGGCATGGAATGAACAAGTTGGTGACATTTTCCAACATGTATCTTTTTCCATTCTTCAAGAATTACCTCTTTTAGAGACTGGATGCTGGATGGAGAGTGATGCTCAACTTGTCTCTTCAGAAATCCCCATAGGTGTTCGATTGGGTTCAGATCAGGAGCCACTGAATCACTTTCACCCTGTTCTTCTTCAGAAATCCAACAAGTGGCCTTGTGTGTTTAGGATCATTGTCATGTTGGAAAAGTGCATGACAACCAAGGGCACGGAGTGATGGTAGCATCTTCTCTTTCATTATAGAACAGTACACCTGTGAATTCATGATGCCATCAATGGAGAGGCTTCTTTCATGGATGGCACCCATGCATGCCATTCCTCTGCAGTGTACACCGTATTGTGTCACAGGAAATAGTCACCCCATTTTGGCTTTCTACTTCTTTAGATAACTGCAGTGAACTCGCATGCCAATTTTCTTCAACCCTTCTCATCAGAAGATGCTCCTGTCGAGGTGTTAACTTCCGTGGACGATCTAGACGTCTCTGTGCGATGGTTGTAGTTCCTTCTTTTTAAAATTTTTGTACCACTTTGTACCACAGTATTCTGACTGATAAGTAAAGCTTTGCTGATCTTTTTGTAGCCTTCAAACTTTCTGGTGTAAAGAAATTATTTTCTTTCTCAGGTCTTGTGACATTTCTCTTTCATGTGGTGCCATTGCTGACAGCATGAAATGGGAAGGGGTTTTAACACCCCTTTATAGTCAACTGTCTGCTGGACACCTGTGTAATGAATAATTAGACACACCTGTGGTTGAATTCTTGTTTAACGAGTTCGTTTGCCCATATAATCTTTAGGATATTAGGTTAGCTAATTTGGCTTGCTGTCCACTGAGGAGGGGCTCGATGAAGCATCTTCAACTCGAGCTCTGATACACCCCCCAGTGAATAAATATAGGATGTGATTACATAGGGCAAGGTACCTGAAATGAAGGTGGAGTTTGGGGAGGTGGAGGGATGCTGAAACAGCTGAGACTGAAGAGAGGTAAGCAGCTGCTTATATACTCTGGCTGTTGATTGGAAGATTAGATGGGCTCGCTCCTCCCTAAATTACGTTTAGGAACTTCACTAAATTAGACATTTGTAGTCTAAAATTTAACTTTGCTCTAGAAACTTTCAGTGGGGGGTACTCATTTTTGTATCACCCTAATTTGAGTAAAACTGAAAATTTTGTTATATTATTAACCTTGCTTTCATGTTATAAGTTAAACAGATGTTATATAAAACTAATGCTTGTCAACATTTTGGAAATTGTTTTTGTGTTCATTGAGATATTGTTTAAAATGTACTTTTAAAAGGGGGTGTACTCATTTACACTGAGCACTGTATGTATTTGATCATTTTCTATGTATTATTATTATTATTATTATTAGGGGTCTAAGCATCAAAGATATGCATCTTATTTGATGGACATCTTAAAGGGTTAGTTCACCCAAAATTATGTCATTTATTACTCTCCCTCATATATTATAAAGCGACGAGAATACTTTTTGTGCACCGAAAAAAACTAAATAACAACTTTTCAACTATATGTAGTGATGGCCGATTTCAAAACACTGCTTCGAAGCTTTACAAATCGTTTGTTTCGAATCAGTGGTTCGGATCGCGTAAGCGAAGCCTCATTTACTAAAATCACGTTACTTTGGCTAACAGTAAATTTGAAAAATAGCAACAGATGCTATTTTCTCTAAGTGTAAATACTGTAGTTGTTAGATGCTATTTATACTTAGTGCAAATAGTAGCAGATATTAGCATCTCAGTGTATTGTAGTGTATTATAAAACAGTATGGGATATTAACAACATATTCAGTGTATATGATTATATTTATTAAAATCATAAATGGATTCTGCTTTATTGGGATATTAAATGTACTTGACATTACCTCCCATACACCTACCTCTAACCCTACCTGTTAAACACTTTATTCCCACTGTTAAATATCTGTTAGGCACTTTATTTCCACTTTTCGAATATTTAGGGGCCAAGCCCCGAAGGGGCTGTAGCCCCTATTGTAATTGTACGTTTTCCCTTTTATTATTATTATTCTTCCTCCCGAATGGGAGTCTATGGCAGCCCTATCAACGGAACATGAGAAAATGATGAAATTTGGCACAGTTGTAGAGATGCTCATGAATAGTGATTGGACCAAATTTGGAGTCTCTAGAACCAACTCTATAGCGCCACCACCAGTTCAAAATTTCAACATTCTAACGGTTTTAACATTTGAACTGTTTGTCATAGAAAAATTAAATTTAGTTCATCTGATTCGTCTCTTCATGCTGATGCTATTCAACTTCTTACATTAAGTCTCCACCCATTACAGTAGCGGCCATTTTGAAAAGTACAGTATTTGTTTTTTTCGCTTCTCCTCCTTCAAAATTTGTCCAATTTTGTCCAATCTTTGATCAGATTATCTTTGGACTGAGCCGCACAGAAATAACTGAACAGATTTTTTTTATTCATCTTTGTTCAAAGGTTATGATGCCACGAAGTTAACGAGGTCGACCCAAAATTAGTATAGAGGCTGTATCTCGGCCAAACTTTGAGCAATCGAAACAAAAATTGGTACCCTTCATCAGAACCATGGTCTGAGGGTCTATGCCAAACTTGGGAACAGCGCCACCTACAGGTCATGAGATATGAAAAATGGCTATTTTGGCCAATAACTTTTGAACAGTTTGTCAGAAAATCAAGATCTGGGTGTCTATGGATTCCTTGGATCATGCCGAATCCGACGATACCGATTCTGTCAATATTGGATGAATCACGTGTCCGCCATTTTGAATTTTGTCATAAATTGCGATATCTTTTAAACAATTTGACATATCTTCACAAAAATTGGTATGTATGACCTTTAGAAGGTCGTGAAGGTACCTGAGAAGTTTCAGCACAGCGCCACCTACTGTTCCACAGATGTAATGATTATTTCAAAAACGCTTATAACTTTTGAAAACACTTTCCAAAATGTGTATGCTTCATGTCATTTTATTCCCTGGCTTATGCCGATTCCGACAATGTATCATTTGTCATTTTCCTTAAATGTACCTGTCTGCCGTATTGAAGTAAATGAAAAACAGTTTTTTCGCTACTCCTCCTACAAATTTTGGTCAATTTTGTCCAAAATCAGCTCAGATGATCTTTGGACCGAGCCGCACAGAAATGACTGAACAGATTTTTGATATTCACTACCATTTCCGAGATATTCATCTCTGAATGTGACCTTGCTTGTGTTTGTTGTCTTATGCTAGTTAGCTTAGCACAGTAATTGCTTAGCATGCTAAACTATTGCTATTCTTTCTAATGTGGTCTTCAGTCAACAGGTTAACCAAAACTTAGTTGGCATTAAATAACTTTGCATACTAATATGGTTAACATGCAATGAAGCTTTTTTTTTGTGAACTCTTTCTCACACTGAAACCTCTGCTTAGCATACTGATGAACTTGCATGGCTGATTAGCTCAATGTGTTACGCCACGGATCCCGAATGCTCTGCATCGTGGGTTCGAAACTCAGTGTGACACATGCCCAGACCGCATGAGGTACTGTGGCAGGAAAAGATGCAGAACTTGTGTCTGTTCTAGGCATTCTGCCTAAAACTGGTCTAATCTGAAGCTATCACATGCAATTCCTTTATGTCCAAATTCGTAGTTATTCTTCTTCCCCCTGTATGGTAATCAATGAACCATAAGAAGGAAAATTATCAAATTTGGCATGCTTGTAGTGATAGTAATTAAAAGTAATTTGACCAACTTTGGAGTATCTAGGACTAAGTCTATAGCGCCACCACCAGTTCAAATATTCACTTTTGTAAAGGTTATAACTTTTGAACCCTTTGTTCCAGAAAAATGAATGTCAATACAACTGATTCCTCTCTTCATACTGATCACATTCAATATCTTACATTAAGACTCCACCCAGTACAGTAGTGGCCATTTTGAAAAGTACAGTATTCCATTTTTTCACTACTCCTCCTACAATTTTTGTCCAATTTTGTCCAAAATCAGCTCAGGTGATCTTTGGACCGAGCCGCACAGAAATGACTGAACGGATTTTTGATATTCGCTACCATTCCCAAGATATTCATCTCTGAATGTGACCTTGCTTGTGTTTGTTGTCTTATGTTAGTTAGCTTAGCATGCTAATTGCTTAGCATGCTAACCAGTTGTCATTCTCTTTAATGTGGCTCTTCAGCTATCAAGTTAACCATGAGCTTCATTAGCATTAAGTTAGCTTAGCATGCTAATATGGTTAGCATGCTAAGTAATGCTTTTTTGTAAATTCTTTCTTACACTAAAAGTTCTCTTCCACAGATTGTTGAATGTGCATCCTCAAGTAGCTCAATGTGTAAAGCCAGTTACCTGATGAGCTCTGCACCCCAAGATAGTGGGTTCGAATCCCAGGTGGAGTGGTTTTATGAAATAGTGTGTTTTGATTCCTTTACTGCCTCTTGGATTAGAAATAAATGCTTTTTGTTTCATGCTGTGTTCATTTTCATCTAAGCTTATGTACATTCTGAGTTCATTTTCGCCCGTAATTCTGAACCAGCTTTTTCATGTTTGTTCATTTTCTGCTGTTTTTCCTCTTCCTGCTCTGTATTGCGCTACAGCATGATGAGCTGCAGAATGATCTAAAGTAGTTATTAAATATAACATTCTGTATACTGTAGTAATAACTCTGGAATGTTACAACTGCATGTATCCGCTTCTTTCATTGAAATCCTGTCCCCTTTAATGTTAGGGAAACCACCACTTGGTGCTTTCCTTGACCTGAATTTGAAGGGAGAGAAAGCACTAATAAAATTTCCCTCCTTTAATTATATGAGTCTGTATGTGGTAATACGCCTGCCTCGGGTACTAATCACAAGAAAAGCCAAGACAGAAAGGGGTGGAGGGGAAGAATACTAGGTGGAAAGGGGGGGGGGGGGGGTATAGTAACTAAGCAGAAAATAAAAAGAAACATAAAAGAATGGGAGCTGAAGGAGGTCAGGCCCATCACAGGCTTAGCATTGCCTTCAAAGATGGCTGGGACAGGTGGCAGCTCGAGACAATCTCACTCTACAGAGCAGCACCCTCTCAGGAGGAGATAAGGGATCCCTCTGTCCATCCTCCCCCTCCTCGTCTCCCACCATCCCCCCACACTCCTCACCTCTCCTCTCCGCTCTGTACTGGAAGCTCTTTGATGTGTGTGGAGTGGGATGACTGGCTGGGTCTGAAGCACAGGAAGGGTTCAGCGTGGAGGTCTCTGAGGTGCCCGCAACTCGGTGCACTCATTAAGGCAGTGGGGCCGGGTTAATCAGCTTTAAAGTTTACACACATACGCTTTTGTCTCCCAGCCCTGGCCAGCCACCCCTGGGCACCACCTGCTTGATAAAGAGGCGACGAGGGAGAGCGAGAGACAGCGAGAGACAGGAAGAGAGATGTTCACTCCCTGACTGTCTAAGTTGCGCTTTCTCTCTCAAGGCCTGGTCTCTTGACGAGACCTGTGTTGTCGAGGATTATTTGGAAAGTTTTTGTTTGGTGGGACAGAATAAATGGATTACAACTCCTGCTTGTTTTGGGGCCATAACTCTCAGGGTGACAAGAGGGATGCAGGTTTTCGCTGAGGGACGGAGCGAAATGCAGAATGTGGATGTATAAACAAAGGAGAACAAATGACAAATGTGAAAAATGAAAACGCAGGGAGTTGTGCCAATTTATCTTCTGTTGGAGCAGAATCAGAGAGCATCAGCTGATGAAACCAAAGCTAATTTTATTTACAGTGTATTTAAAATGGGAAAGTCAGAAAGTGTTGTGGCTAACACTTTTGAGACAGGAAGAGAAAAGCTAGTGAGAAATTTGGGAGTGAGGCAAATGGAGCAGGTTAGGTAGGTCTTAATTTGCCCTGAGGTGCCGATCCTTATCTACCTCTGAGACCTGATTGTGATTTCACTGATTACCTTGCTGTCCCTTGTTCAAAAGAGGAACAGGGGTTTATTGCCATTCTGGCCCCCTTAATTATCCCGCTGTGGGATGAATGGAAGGATTCTGTTCTATGTTGGCACTTTATTTGATAAAACCACAATTAGACCACAACTTCTCTTCTCCTGATCCCTCCTTTTCCAGTTTATGCTGGACTGTACAAACAGATAATCATGATTTTTCAGCATACATTTTGTTACATATTTCCCACATTTATACAGGGGACATGATAGAAATAGAAATATTAAGTAACATTTATTTAGTCACTTTTGCAAGATTATTATATTATATGATTATTAAAAATTATATGTTATCACAATATATTATCATATTATTTGAGATAGTTTGGTTCCAAAACGCAATAACTCCATTTTGATTAATTTGAGTAAAAAGGCATTTTCTTTACCAAGGAAGTGGCAAGATGAAAACCACTATTTTCTGTTTCAGACTTTCACATAGCATCTTTTGGTTATAAAAACATTAAAAATTCAAATCTACATTTTGATTTTAAAACGTTTATTATAAAAACGTATTATTTTTCCCCCCAAAATGCAATAAATCCATGACACTTTTTTTTTTCAAAATGCAATTAATCCATCAGTGTAAAAGTTATTTTTCAAATTGAAAATACACAACAAAATAAGTTGATTCACATATATGACAGAGTCTAAACTTTGCCAATATTTATCTTATATACAGGCATTTTACTAAAAATACATTCAGCCGTCGCTCCCAAAATGAATTCAACGGGTCATCTTGTTAATGTTATAAATTATTTGTCATTACTGATTAAAGAGTATCTGGCGCCACCACACGGTTAAATAAACACATTTGCAGAGTACATTGGTATTAAAAACTGCTTTTTAAATGGCCTTCAATGTTTACAGTGCGTGGAATGGTGCGCTGAGATTGGTTGAGCAGATATATTGCATTCTGCAGAGAAAGGAGACTGGCGTTTGTCGCGCTTTGGAAAGAAAGGGAGAAAACATGACAGAATAACACAACGGATATCGCATTTTGCGCAAAATTAATAAATTACTTTTCAATACCGACCAGACACAATACTGATTTTGATGGAAACTCAATTTTTTTGAAAATGGCGTTTATCGCGTTTTGGATCCAAACTCTTCATACATATATATATATATATATATATATATATATATATATATATGTGTATATATATATATATATATATACCGAGTAGGAGTACCGATACTTTTTCTAGTACCTGCCGATACCGATACTGATGCCTATACATTTATTAATTTCTCTCTCTCTTTTTTTTTATGTTGCAGTTTTCCAAGCACAACACAGTGAGACTAATGAATGTAGGACAGCTTCTTTATTATTACTCTAATTAAAAAAGTAATAATTTTTATGTGCATGTCACAAACTTAAAGAACAAAAATTTTACAGTGTCCAATAACCTTTAAAGGGCATAATTACCAATATATACAATTGTTGTTAAATAAAAATAAATTTACAAACAAATTACAAACAATACAACAAATACTATAGATACAAATAAAATAATATTGTTTTTCAGATACAGTAGGTTTATTTACCATGTATACATTTATTTAACATATTTTGTTGTTTTATTAACATTAATGACAAATATAGGCTACGGTCCCTTTAAGACCAAACCCATGGATACTGACGCATATCCTATTTTCACCCAAATGTTTACGTCCACTTAAGCTATAACTGACTGTATTTACGTGAGATACTCCACACGATGGACATTTTGACAATTATGTGTGCATTTGACCATTCAGGCGCAAGGAGAACTGATCGCGCGCTGTCTGAGAGAACTGGGATCACGCGCAATAAAGAGAGAGAGAGAGCGCGCGTGTGAGAGAGAGAGTGCTTCTGGTCATTCCGCCTATCCTGCCTTCACTAATCGATAACGAATTGTGATTGAAAGCATGCAGTTCGCAATGTGTGACATTGTTTCTGCTGCCGCCAGTGTCTCTGTACATGGAAAATTCTGTCAGTATATATATAACATAGCTACACAGCTACATATTTGCAAACTTGACTAGTTGTCGATGGGTTGTCTGAACTAATTTGTCTAATTTGACTTTCTTTCTTTCTTTCTTTCTTTCTTTCTTTCTTTCTTTCTTTTCTTTCCTCATTCAATCTTTTCTCAAGTGGGTGAAATTTGTTTGTTATATATATAAAACATAGCTACACAGCTACATATTTGCAAACTTGACTAGTTGTCGATGGGTTGTCTGAACTAATTTGTCTAATTTGACTTTCTTTCTTTCTTTCTTTCTTTCTTTCTTTCTTTCTTTCTTTCTTTCTTTCTTTCTTTCTTTCTTTCTTTCTTTCTTTCTTTCTTTCTTTCTTTCTTTCTTTCTTTCTTTCCTCATTCAATCTTTGCTCAAGTGGGTGAAATTTGTTAGTGTTTAAACTAAGTAATGAACAGCAGAGAGGGCTGGAAACCTACAGTTCGACTCACAACACTCACTTTAACAACCAAAATATTTATCTGTCCATCCCTCCTCTCCTTCCTCCCCTCCCTTTGTATTTCTGCTTTGTTTCCCATGCCTGCACTCCACCACCTCAATTCCAGACACATTTGGTACGTTTGGATAATTTATACAGCTGTAATTAGCCCATTACCGTCACACCAATCGGGAACTATAATTAAACAGAATGCACAAGTCAACAGCAACCCACAGAGCAGCGCTCAACAGCACTTGTGTGTTTACATGCAGACACAGCTGGATCCTGCAGCCCGTTTTTGGAATGCATTACAAGATGCATACTGCCCGCAATATTCAATGTCCTTAAGGAATGCTTCACATCATGAGCTTATGCTTAAGGGCTTACAAGCACGCACAGGTGTGCATGGGTGTGTTCACTTGTGATATTTTTTTCTGGTTTGAACACACATGTACAGTGAAATAAGCACTTGCTTTCCCATTGACACATACGACTTGCACAAACTCATAGGGTTTAATGCTAGTTGGCCCCTCAGTCATCAGCTCTGTGCAGGCAAGCATATTTGAGCAGTGAGATCATGAGCAAGTGAAGTGGCGTAATGAAATCCGGCAATGTGCAAGGCACACACACAACATAGAACAGCACAGAGCCATCATATGTTCTTCATTACTGATTCACAAACTCACCAGCCTCTCTCCTTTTCCTTATAATTATCTTCTACACACCTCTGACAATTTATCTTTTTTTTTTTTTTTTTTGTATAAAACACATGTACCAGGTTTTCAGAAAAGTGCTTTTTGTGTTCAATCTGTTTTCATATGGTTTGGAAAAATAGCAATAACATTGTTTTCCTTAAGCCTTGAATGTGAGATCTTGTAAGATTTTATTTGTATTTTAATAATAATAATAATAAAAATGTTAATAGAAGAATATTCCACAAGGTCTTTTTTCAAGAACTTATACTTTTTTTAATGTGGCATAAGATATCAGGACAGTTGTATCACCCTGACATTTTTAAGTTTATGCTGCACAACAAATGCCCCAAAAAACATAATCATCATAGTTGTATTCATACGGAGCCCCTAAAGGGACGGGGTGGTGGAAAAAAATTGGCAAGGGAGGAAATGTTACGTCCTGGTGGAAAAAAAAAATTGGGATGGGAGGATTTTTTATTTTTTTTTTTAAATCTTTTGCGTTCCCTTGCAAACCTTTTGTGTTCCCCCGAGAAACGTTGCGTTCCCACGCAAAGATATTTGCGTTCCCTAGCAATGTTATAATCGTTCCCTTGCTGTGAGCTTGGACAAACACTTCCTCTTTAATGTCCCGCTGGCTGGCAGTAGTGTTTCAGTTAGTAACATACGTTAATAATGCACACAAATAATGCGCAGCTCTTAAGAGTTTGAACTTGTTGGACTCAAATATAAAGAAATGCAGTCATTGCTTATGTCAAGCAGTTCAGTAATGTTGGCAGTATATTAACAGATTTGAGCTTCCTGGATTAATAACTTGTGAGCTAAACATTGTTAAAATACAAATGCAGCTACTTTCAATCATAGTAACATAGACAACAAGCTACAACAACCTAATTTTCCTCAAATGTGCTTTATAATAAATTGGTCTCTGAGCAAGCGGGACCGTCTGAAAAGTGGAAAACCCAAAACGCTTTTGCTCATTTTATATTTTGAAAAATACTCAATAACTTCAGTGTAACACACTGTACTGTCACCAAATTCAGTTCATACATCACTGCTCTCCTGTTGGTTAGGTACTACCACTTAGTTAGGCAAGTAGCACATAATGATGTTAGTACACAGCTTACATACTTACAACAGCTTTTGCATGAAAATTGCTTACTGAATTAGATAGCATAACAATTTATTTAATATTTTTACTAATAACAGTGAAGTTATTGATTTTATTTAATAATTAATAATCATACATTTTTATAAAAAAATAATTTTTATCAAAGTAAGTGTTTCAGTACAACCCGCAGGAGAGCAGTGATGTATGAACTGAATTTGGTGACAGTACAGTGTGTTACAGTGAAGTTATTGAGTATTTTTCATAATATAAAATGAGCAAAAGGGTTTTGGGTTTTGCACTTTTCAGACGGTCCCTTCAGACGTGTATCTCCACCACTTGCTCATAGCGACCAATTTATTATAAAGCACATTTGAGCAAATTGGGTTGTTGTAGCTTGTTGTCTAGGTTACTATGATTGAAAGTAGCTGCATTTGCACTTTAACAACGTTTAGCTCACGAGTTATTGATCCGGGAAGCTCAAATCTGTTAATATATTGCCAGCATTACTGAACTGCTTGACATAAGCACTGACTGTCCAACAAGTTCAAACTCTAAGAGCTGCGCATTATTTGTGTGCATTATTAACGTATTTTACTAACTGAGACACTACTGTCTTTGTGAGGGAACGCAAAGTTTCTCGGGGGAACGCAAAAGTTTTGCGAGGGAACGCAAAACATTTGAAAAAAAAAAAAAAACTCCCTTCCCATTTTTTTTCCACCACACCCCTTTAGGGGCTCTGTATATTCAAGTATTTGTATGTATAGTTGCATTTTTTAATGTGTGTGTGTTTTTTGTTTATTGGTTTTTGAGGGAATTTTACATCATTGACCCAGAGGTGTTTTTAGGATGGTCAGTAATGTTTTGCTGTTGATCATTAAAAGTTTTCTCTTCTTGGTTTTGTTTACGACTGGCACAAGAAGCAGTTATTGTTTTCTCAATCTGATCTGTTGGTCACAATACAATTACCTCTCAATCAGGGAGTTAACATAACATTATGGCAATCCCCCAAAGAGCATGTTTAATGAAACTTCAAGAGAGAGAATAGGAGAAGGAAAGAAAAAGTAAGTCTTCATAAAATGATTATGGGAGTGATTTTACTAAATGCTTCAGGCCGTATCATCCTCCTAAAATAATAAGCTGTAATTGTGATCATATTCACACTCTCTTTTCTGTTCAACGAGTGCTTGTGTTCCATCAGGAACTAATGAGTCTGGTCAAAGTTTGCCTTTAATCAGCTCTTTCATTAAAACCCTTTATAATCACGTCCTAATGAATGTGGTGTGAAATAATGACAGCAAAAAATTGCTCTGCATTATGCAAGGCCACAAAAAGTGGTAGTTCAAAGGCAGGGTGTTGGGAAAGGTGAACTTTACAGCATGCTTTTGAAAATGTTTAAACAAAGTATTTCCTGAATTATTACGATCAAATACCTTCACTTTAGAAAAAATAGTAAAAAAAAAAAAAACGGTCAATGACTGGCAGCAGCGGCTGCCAAACAAATAACATTAAATTAAAGTAAAATATCCTAATTTAAATAAACCGGAAAACGCTGTTATTTTAGGTAATTCCTGAATTACTACAATCAAATATCTTCACTTTCAATTAAAGTAATATATCCTAATTTAAATAAAGTGCAAAAAACTTTTACATAAATTTTCATTAAATGTTAAAAAATACTGCTATTTTACAGGTATTTCCTGACTTGATTCAAATGACTGGCAATAACAGAACATTAAAAACTAACAGATCTCTCTAGATCTCAGCACCTTCACTTATTACAGTCTAGATTTTATTTATTTTATACAAAGGTTTTTATTGAAAAAACATTGTTGTTATGCTGCATGTTGCTTTAATTCAGAGGCAGTAACATATAGTTACATTAATTAATTCATGTGTGCTCTTTCTGGTTAAATGCAAGTGATTCACATTTTACAGTGATTGTGTTTTGTTAGTAACAATTCAGGATATACCTCTAAAACAACAATATTTTTTTCTGTAAGAGTGTTTTGCACTTTGTTTAAATAAGGATATTTTACAATTATTTTACAGGCTTTGTTTGGCAGCCACGCTGAAAGTAATTTGACCTTTTTTTTTTTAAGATTATGTTTTGAAGTGAAGGTGTTTTATTGTAATAAATCAGGGATTACCGGTAAATAACAATGTTTTTAGAGAACAGGATAGGCTAGGAAAAAGAAGGCGATGGGAAACTCTATTTAGATACAGACTTTTGAATGTAAACAACAGAGTGAAAATCAAATATACATCTGTTGTCGTTCATGCAGAGAGAGAGTATTGGGGGGAGTTGTAGGAAAGAGAGAGCAGTTCATTCCAATGGGTTGTGGGGAAAGAATATGAAAAAAAAATAATAAAAAGCGTCAGATATGAATTTTGATTTCCTTTTCCTCTGATTTCCTCTGATTCTGATTTCCTTTTCCCATTTCATGATTTTACAGGAATTAGGATTATATAAAGCTAATATAATCCTAAAATCTCTTTTACTTCATTATGTAATATTGAATTACATTTTTGTTGAGAATTTTAAACATTTTTTTTAATTTTAATTTAAATTTTTAAAAATAAATTTATGAAGTTTCTTAAAATTGATAAAATTTTAAATGAATATTACTAAGAAATTAAGAATTTGTATTATATTATATACTTTTCTCATTAGTTCTCATTATCTCTAATTTTTAATGTTTATTTTACTTGTCCCCTACCTAGAATTTTTTTTTAACAAAGAATTAATTTAATGTTTCTTAAAATTACAAAACTTTTTAAAAAGAAAATAACAAAGAACTTAGAATTTGTATTACATTTATGCCTATTCTATTTATTTATGTGTAGAATTAATTAAACAATAATAATTGTTGTCACCAATTCTTTTGTCATTACCATCACACTGTCACATTTATGTTATGTTCGTTTTAGTTCTCATGGACTTTTAGTTGGATTCCTTCAGTCACATGTGTTTCCTTTGTCTAGTTTCCTGCCACAATCTGTCACCATGGACACCATCCCAATATTCACAGCTGTTTGTCATTTTGGTTAATTCATCTTTGTATTTAGGTTCCTGTCTTCCCTGTGTTCATGGTCCAGTCTCGTTTATCCTGTGTTGTGTTGCGTTTCTCCCTGTACCTGTTGGATTTCCCAAGTAAAGACTTATTTGAACCTAATCTCCTTAATTGTGTGTTCCTGCGCAAGCAACCCAACAGAAGACCGGACCTTAAATTGATTAGCGGTGTGCTCCTGTGTTTATTTTTCTTGTACGTGTGTTTTTTGGGACTTTGTTTTTTCCTCATAACAATGGACTTCCCTGCTGTTTGCCTCATGTGCCTTGAACATGGAGATAGCTCCCTCGAAAGACATTTGGAGGATTATTTGAACCTGGCCCAACTAACAACCTTCCCGGATGACTGCCTATGCTCGTTCCTGATCGCCGGACTCAACACTTCCACAAGAGCGCAGTTATCCAGGAGTGGTCCTCGGGGGAGCTTTAGGGAATACGTGGAGTGGGTGCTGGCGTCCTGTGGATCACCGCTTACCGCCGGACCTGTCGACGATGACGCCAGCCCCACTCATAACCCAGTGCACAACCTAAACCACCCAGATGATGAGGATCGGCAGCGTGAGCCCACCGCAGGCCACGTGAGTGACTCCGCTGCGACGTTTGAGCCAGTGCTTTTGGGAGCGACCGAGCTGAACCACGCGACGGAGCCTGAGCAACACGTGTCTGACCAGGTGTGCGAGCCGGCTGCAACATCTATCGCCGAGGGAGTTCTAATGGATATCGAGGGCATAGAAGTGAGCCCCACCCACTCTCCCGCCACTGAGAGTGAGATTTGGGTTTTTCACTGGACAATTGTCATTTTGGAGAAATTGAACGTTTTCACTGCAAAAAATAATCTTAATCCAAACTGAAAACAAGATTATATAGCTTGTTTTAAGGAAAAACCCACTTAATTTTGACTTGTTTTTCCTGAAAACAAGAAAATTATTTTTACTTGTCAAGAAAATGCATCTTGATTTAAGAACTTTAAGATATTTTGACTAGAAACAAGACAAAAACTCTAAGTAAGAACAGCATTTTTTGCAGTGTTGAAATATCGTCCCTACCCAACCTCCCTCTCCCACCACCTCTCCAAAATGCCACTGAGACGGTTTTATTTAATTTGGACTTCTGTACTACCTTTCAAGATCCTCTTCAGTCCCCAACCGGTTCTACTACCCTGTTTTCGCTGTCTCCCATCAGCCCCTCTGTTCCACCTCTGCCTCCTCTCAGTGGCGCAGGTACACTGCTGGACTGCTGGGCTTCAGGAGCCTGTGGCTCCGCCTCTGGCCTCTGCAAGCTCCACTCCACTTTGACCCAACGTCCTGACTCCCACACCTGCGCTCCTTCCACCCTCGATGTCAGCAGTGACCATCGGGCATTCGGCCTCGCTGGACTCCCTCGGTACGTCGGCTCCGCCTCGGTCGGATTTCGTTCTACCTTCGACACGGACTTACGGGCAGTTTGCTGCCCTCTGGCCCTCCACCCCTTTGGCTGCGTCTAGCTCCACCCTCCCTCAGGCTCCACCTCCGCCCTCGGTCGCTCCAGCTCAACCTCAACCCTCCAGATCCTTGCTTCCACCTTGGGGGATCATCACTGCGGCTCCATCGCGGTCGTTGAAGTCATCAGTGTCCTGTCGCAGCATCGGCTCTCTGGCTACGTGATGGGCTCAACATCCCACGTCGACATAGCCTCCTGCCATCGCCATGACGTCATCCAGCGATCTTCCACCAATGGCTCCTGCCTTCAGCGATTCCGCCATGGAGCGCAGCCCTGGTTGTGCACTGGGGTACCATCAGCCTGCACCTGTTCAAGGCCACCCATTGGATCACACCTCCTGCACCACCCTGGACTTTTATGTTCCGCCCCCTCCTGGTTGGCCGTCCACCTCCAGAACCACCACATGCATACGTCTCCATGGTCCAATCTGCCTGCTGCTGCCATCCCAACACCTCCACATCTCGCCAGCCCTCCGCCACATCCTCGTCTTCCTCCAACACCCTCCCCCCTGTTTGTTTTTTTGGTGCGAGGTTGCACCTGCTCGGATGGGGGGTAATGTCACAGTTATGTTATATTCATTTTAGTTATCATGGAATTTTAGTTGGATTCCTTCAGTCACATGTGTTTCCTTTGTCTAGTTTCCCACCACACATGGACACCATCCCAATCGTCACAGCTGTTTGTCATTTTGGTTAATTCATCTGTGTATTTAAGTTCCTGCCTTCCCTGTGTTCATGGTCCGGTCTTGTTTATCCTGTGTTGTTGCATTTCTGCCTGTACCTGTTGGATTTCCCAAGTAAATACTTATTTGAACCTAATCTCCTTCATTGTGTGTTCCTGTGCAAGCAACCCTGACACACACAATGCATTTTAGAAAACAACCTTGTTTTTATAAGTTACTTTACTGCTAGCTACCTTGTTATATTAGCAACAATAGACAGACGATTTAAAAAATTAACTTAAAGGTTGACCATGATCAAAACCATGATGACATTTTAATTCCAGATTTTTATCATGGATGAAACATTGTTTGAAATAGTTTGATTTTTCAATATATCAGCTAAAGGTGCCCCTAACAAGTATCAATTGTATATGAGTGAGGCTGATAGGAGAGAAAGAGTAAACTGCAAAGACACACCTGATAAAAGGAAAAAGTAAAAGAATTGGTGTGGAAAGATGGTGGGGTTGATACAGGACAGGAAGAAGAAATTGATGAAGGAGCAAAGACGAACGTGGGAGAGGACGGCTGACAGAGTGCAGAGCAACTCTGAAATGAGCTACTGATGGAGTAGAGGAAGCTGAATTTGGGAACATACAACTTTTGAGGAGCAAGGAAGAGATGAGTGTTGATATGAGGGATGAACAGAATATTATGAGTGATGGGACAGGAACAGGGGGAATAAAACAAGTGCTGAAAGATAGCGATGAGAGAAGAGTTGAAAGTTTACTGAAGTAGTGCTGTACAGCATATGGAGAGAGTAAATGTTTTGTGGCGTGATAAAGGAAGAACAAAGAGAGAGGTGGGGATAGAAAGGTTGTAATTACACTAAAATATTCCTAAAAAAATACTCTTAGCAATTGTATAGCAATGTGAATGCAGATTTTTATGGGAAAATCTGGACTCTTTGGAAGATATCACTGTATTGTCCTGTTTTGTTGCTTTAAAATTGTAATGATATGATAACATTTTTTTTTTTATAATTTCTGTTTGTATATGTTTGCCTGCATGCAGCTGGTCATGATTTTTTGATTTCTTTCTATGTTCTTTTCATTTAAGGACAATAAATAGTCCAACAGCCCTGAAAAACACATTTGGGTCCAGTGTCAAATTCTTTCTGGCTTTCTGGACATTTTGATCTGATCAGATGTGATTTTCTCAAGGACTAGTGTTGGAATGAGAGCTGCAGTACTTGCAGTTTCACCATTTAGCTTTCTGAGTGCCGTCACATGGTGTATGAAACGCTAACAGCCCCTAATAGATGAGGAATGAGGTAAAGCAGGGCTTTACAAATGTGAGGAGCTCACGGCATGGTGCGGCATTAGGCCCAGATGTTGGCCATCAGTCTCTGGGTACAGCCCTTAAACACCTTGGCACGAGGATGCCAGATGTTTTCAAGCTAAAAACATTTTCGCTTCTCTCTATATTAACTTTGTTTTATATTTTCCAATTATATATACATACATTCATACACACACGCACACACGCACGCACACACGCATGCACACAGGTTTGTTTTGCTATCAAAGTGAAGACATTCTATTGGGGTAATGGTTTTCATACCGTACAAATTGTACATTCTATCCCCCTACACTACCCCTACTCCTAAACCTACTCATCACAGAAAACATTCTGCATTTTTACATTTTAATATTTTAACATTGTTTATTATGTTTTTAAAGCTATTTATATATGAGGACTCATGAAATGTCCTCATATTTCATGTTTATGTCGTAATACCAGTGTAATACCATGTCATTATACAAATTTGTGTCCTCATAAATCACAAAAACACACACTCGCACATGCACACACACACACATACACACACATACATATATTAGGTGTGTAACGATTCAAATTATTCATGGTTTGGTTTGTATCACGTTTTTTGAGTCACGGTTTGATATGTTCAGGGAAAAAAGGACTGCTGTCAAATAAATATAAAGAAAATAAGAACAAATAATCTAACTACAAGCAACAGCACAAATAAATACAAGAGAACAAAGATACAAATAAAATAAACGGTGCTTTCCAGGTTTTTCAGATATCTAAATGTAAAAATAAAGTAATCAATTGTAAAATATCATTTAATATTTGACTATAAATTAAATATTAATCTTTATTAAAGTTACAGAAGCTATTCATTCAAGAGCAGTGAGTGATTTCCTTGTCTTTTGTTGTTTGATTAACATTAAAAACACAGACAGAATATTGGGCTGCTGTCACTTTAAGACATTATGAATCCAGTACACTGATATTGTAAATTCACTTAAGATGTAACCTACTATGTCTGCTAGGATACTCACCAAGACAGGCACGTTGACAGAATTTTTGTGTAAAAATTTGTCCTTTCAAGCTCAAGACTTGAAAGAGAACGTCTCAGGTTACAGATGTAACCCTGGTTCCCTGAGTAGGGAACGAGACGCTGCGTGGAAACGCATTGGGAACCTTCTGCGTGATGTCGTCACTGCACTCATGTATCTAACCAATCGCGTAGCGAGACGTCAGAGATGGGTGATGTCACGGACCAGGAAACTATAAAGCATACCCGAATGCAGAGGATGCTAGCTTCTGGGATAAGCCTGAAGCAAGCACTCGCAAGTATGCTGGGGGTACGGCAGGAGACGCAGCGTCTCGTTCCCTACTCAGGGAACCAGGGTTACATCTGTAACCTGAGATGTTCCCTTTCGTGGGAACTGTCGATGCTGCGTGGAAACGCATTGGGAACGCAATCCCAACTGTGCCGTAGCTTCAAATTCTTGCCAATGTTAGCTTGACAAAATAGAAGACCCCGGAGTGGAGCCAACATCAAGGTTATAAAACCTGATAAATGTGTGCTGTCATGACCATCCAGCTGCATCACAGATCTCATTAATGGATATTCCAGACATCAGAGCCTTTGATGCCACCATACCCCTAGTGAAATGGGCGCGAACAGCCAATGGAGAGGGCTGTCCGGCCGATTCATATGCAAGTGAAGGAATGCTTTCACCATTCTGCTGTCGTGTTGTCCCTCCGGGAAAACCCCCTTATCCTGAGCCACCACTGTAAGGGTCTCATGTGCAGAAAGCCAAAAGGTATGACGTTGGACGCAGCTGCCATCAGACCCAACAGTTTCTGGAACTGTTTTACAGTGAGTGACTGGCCTAACTTCACCCCTTTCACGGCTGCGAGAATGGAACTCACACGAGCAGGAGACAAATGTGCCTGCATCGTGGTGGAATCCCAAACTACACCTGGATAAGTGGTAGTCTGAGCCGGAACTAGCACACTCTTTTTTGGCATTGAGCCTCAGCCCAAGCCTTTTCATATGGGACAGAATAGCATCTCAATGCTAGTTGCTCTGATTGAGCTAGAATCACTTTCTATGTAATTCAGTACGCGGATGCCCTGGAGTCTCAGCGGAGCCAGCGCTGGGAAGTGTTATGTGTTATGGCAAGTGTTCCCGGTTCCGGCTGACCTAATTTATGCAGCCTAACAATTTACATAATTTGAATTATAGATGTAGATAATGTGTTATGTGTATGCCAGGTTAAATCATATTATAGACGCGTGACCAGATTTAAGTTATACCGCAGTACAAGTGTGTGCCATACCATGGGTGGAGAATGGTACGGTTTGATTTTTTACCGTGAACCGTTACACCCCTAATCATAGGCGCCAATCGCCATGGTTGAACACTCATGGAAAAACACAAGATATTCTCCATTCATTTTAACCAACAAAAACAACTAGTGCTGTCAAAGCGGACAGAGGACCCAGAAGCGAATGGCCAGTTCAGATACAGTTTATTACCACCACAGAGTCAAAACACAGGCAGTCTGCCGAGCTCCAGCTTCTTAGATGCTTGCAGCTGGAAAACAGTATAAAGAAACAAAAAGGACATCCTGGGCTTGGCGGAAAGCTCGCTGCAACGTAGAGACTCAGTCCCAGACTTGGAGTGACTGTACCGCAGGTGGCAGGTGATCCAAACGATCTCAGGTAGCAGGGAGACTGGGCAGAGAACAGGTATTACGTACACGGCGGTGCCAAACAGATAAGACTAAGAATTGGACTAAGACTAAGACTAACAAAACAACGAACATAAGAAGGAGAACTGTTGGCATAAAGTGCAGAGTAACACGTAAGAAAACACGTATAATAATCTGGCAAATGGGCGAGAAAACAGCAGACAGAAATAGCAGAGGTAATTAGAGTAGAGAAGAAACAGGTGTGGAAATGATCAGCGCAAGCGCTAATTGCAATAACAAACAGCTGAGTCAAAGTAGCAATAATGATAGGAGGAAAAGAATCAGAGAATATCAAACCCAACTCATAACAGTACCCCTCCCCCGAGGAGCGCCCCCTGGTGCTCCCGAGGAAGAAGACTGGCGAGAGCGAAGGAAGTCCTCGATTAGCAAGCGGTCCAGGACATCCCGGGCTGGAATCCAGCTTCTCTCCTCGGCACTGTACCCCTCCCAATCGACTAGATACTGATGTCCACGCCCCCGGTGGTGCATATCCAGCAGTCTCCTAATCATGTAGACAGGAGAACCTTCGCCAAGAACAGAACAGGGGGTGGGTCGAGAGGAAGCATGAACAACCGGCTTAATACAGGCTACGTGGAAGACAGGATGAACGTGTCGCAGATAATGGGGTAATTTGAGAAGAGAACAGAGGTGGCTGGTACCCGAGACAGCACTGAAACAGAGATAAACCAGTGGACGACGAGGGGAGCGAATTATGGGCGTACTCGACCCATGGCAGTTGCTCACTCCAAGAGGGGTTACAGAATGCTAAAGTGCAAAGCATGTGACCAAGAATTTGGTTAGTACGTTCGGCCTGTCCATTAGTTTGAGGATGGAATCCTGATGACACACTGGCAGACGCGCCGATCTACCTTCAGAACTCCCTCCAGAATTGAGAAGCAAATTGGGGACCTCTGTCAGACACAGTATCAGAGGGAAGTCCATGAAGCTTGAGAATGTGTTCAAACATTACCTGCACTTCTTAGCAAAGGGAAGTTTACTGAGGGGAACGAAATGGGTGGCCTTAGAGAAACAGTCGACGATTGTAAAAATAACGGTGTTATTGGTGGACAAGGGAATTCCAGTAACGAAGTCCAAAGCAATATGGGCCAAGGACGAGACGGAATAGTGAGCTGCCTGAGAACACCAGCAGACGGAGAATTACTCAACTTGGTCTGGGCGCAAATGGAACAAGAGGCAACGAAACGGCGAACATTGCGAGCCCTCGTGGGCCACCAAAATCTTTGACTTATCATAGCAAGAGTGCCGCTCACTCCAAGGTGGACGACCAATTTGGAAGAATGCCCCCAGTGAAGAACAGAAGGACGAACGGACTTAGGAACAAACAATTGATCCTGGGGGCACCGCAGAGGTATGAGTGAATGCTCCTTTACTTGTTTCTCGATTCCCCAGATAACGGCCCGACCACGCAACTGCTTGGCAAGATAGTCTCCATGGTTGAGGCTATCTCCGACGAACCAAACTGGCGAAAGAGGGCGTCAGGCTTCACATTCTTAGCACCAGGTCTAAAGGAAATAGAAACATCGAAACGGCCAAAGAAAAGAGCCCACCGAGCTTGACGAGCATTTAATCTCTTAGCAGAAACAATGTATTTGAGATTTCTGTGATCTGTCCAGACAATGAAAGGTACAGAGGAGCCCTCTAGCCAGTGGCGCCATTCTCCAAGAGCCAGGCGGATTGCTAGAAGTTCATGGTTCCCTGTATCATAATTACATTCGGCTGGCAAGAGTCGGTGGGGAAAAAAAACCACACGGGTGAACCTTCCCGTCAAGTGGCGAGCACTGCAAAAGCACTGCTCCCACAGCCACATCAGAAGCATCTACTTCAATGATAAATTGTCTCTTGGGGTCAGGTGTAATCAGAATGTGCGCAGAGGTGAATAATTTCTTAAGATGATCAAACACGTCTTGGGTGGACTTTGACCAGACGAAACTAGATTTAGCTGAGGTGAGCGCGGTCAAGGGAGCTGCCACCTGACTAAAATTTGAAATGAAATGGCGATAAAAATTTGCAAACCACAAAAATCATTCGAGCACGTTACGAGAGTCAGGAATAGGCCATTCGACGACTGCACAAACCTTAGCAGGGTCCATACTGATACACTCTGCTGATACAACCGAGCCTAGGAACGTGACAGACCTGACGTGAAAAGCACAATTCTCTGCCTTTACAAAGAGACAATTCTCCAAGAGACGCTGTAATACACAATGGACGTGTTGGACATGCACTTGGAGAGACGGAGAAAAAAATCAGGATATCGTCCAGGTAAATGAAAACGAAAATATTGAGCATGTCTCTCAAAACGTTGTTAACAAGGGCTTAAAAAACAGCCGGAGCATTGACTAGCCCGAACGGTAAAACCCGATATTCAAAGTGCCCTAAGGAGTATTGAACGCGGACTTCCATTCGTCCATAAGCATTATGGAGGTCTAGCTTCGTGAAAACTTTGGCTGCCTGCAAGATCTCAAAAGCCGACGACATAAGTGGTAAGGGGTAATGGTTCTTAACAGTTATGTCATTCAGCCCACGATAATCTATGCAGGGACACAAGGAACCATCCTTCTTTTTCACGAAGAAGAACCCTGCACCGGCGGGCGAGGATAACGGAACAATGGTACCAGCGGTAAGACACTCTGCTAGATACTTCTCTAGGGCCTCGCGTTCGGGAGTGGATAAAGAATACAAACGCCCGCGAGGAGAGGTGGTACCGGGAAGAAGCTCTATGCTACAGTCATATGATCGATGGGGAGGGTGATCCCACCCACCTGCATGGGATCAGGAAAATGCGCAGCTTCAAAGAAGACAACAGGTGCAATCGGGGGAGCGGCTGGCTCAGCAACCACGCCCCAATGCGTGGCAGCTGATGCAGTACCACCAGCAGTCGAGAAGCCTAGCTTGATGGAGAGCTCGCTGCAACGTAGAGACTCAGCCTTGGACTTGGAGTGACTGTACCGCAGGTGGCAGGTGATCCAAACGATCTCAGGCAGCAGGGAGACTGGGCAGCGAACAGGTATGACATACACGGTGATGCCAAACAGATAAGACTAAGAATCGGACTAAGACTAACAAAACAATGAACATAAGAAGGAGACTTGTTTGCATAAAGTGTCGAGTAACACATAAGAAAACATGTATAATAATCTGGCAAAGAGGCGAGAAAACAGCAGAGAGAAATAGCAGAGAATTAGAGAAGAAAAGAAACAGGTGTGGAAATTATCAGCGCGAGCGCCGATTGCAATGATAAACAGCTGAGTCAAAGTAGCAATAATGATAGGACGAAAAGAAACAGGGAGAACATCAAACCTGACTCATGACAAGTGCAGCTTTCAGACACAATTTTGATCTCTTTTTTATAGTTTATTTGAGTCCGTTTATCATTTTAATGACAAATGTCGAGAGGCATTACTGTAACGCGAGAGCGCATCCATGTAATGAATCTCTCCGCTCGCAGGCAGATTTTCTTCACTCTAGCACAAAACTGGATGCATGCTTTCAAATATTCAGTGGTCTTAACTGTCTCATGGCTCTGCTCACTCAGATTTTATGTGTGCACACAAAAAAATGTACTTGCTCTTTCTCTAAACTTGTCTTCTCTTCTGGATTTAAAGGGGCTCTATGTAGGAATGACACCCAGTGTTCATAATAGGTACTGCAGTCCAAATTCAAAATATTGTTTGGCCCGCCCCCTCGTTCAAAAACGCGGGTTGCCAGCAACAATAGGGAGCGCAATTCACAATGAAAGCTGAGAACACTGTAAGCTGATGAGTTGATTTATCTGTGTTTTAATATGCTGTTGTTCATAGAGATATTTAGATGGATGCAGAGGCTTTTTAGGTCAAGTAGAATCTGCGATTCTCTGACCCAGTTTGTTTGTTGGTTTCCATGGTTGCAATACGATGTGTTTTCCGCCAACTGGCAACCTGTGATGTTGAAATACTATTGGATAAACTGGCAGCACACAGTTTCACACAGACCAAAACAAAGACAGAACAGAACGCACATTTTCAAAGTAGAATATCTGGCTGTAGCATTGTTTTTCTGAGGAACAAGTAGGTGAACTTATCATGTTTCCTAAATATCTGCGAACATATCGGGGTATTTTTATGCTTTATTAAAGTAAAAATCTTACATAGAACCCCTTTAATGTTACCAGAAGCTTTCAACCACCAGACTTTCATGAC
Organism: Chanodichthys erythropterus; assembly: GCF_024489055.1. NCBI lineage: Eukaryota > Metazoa > Chordata > Actinopteri > Cypriniformes > Xenocyprididae > Chanodichthys > Chanodichthys erythropterus. The sequence continues at coordinate 363,262 of NC_090243.1, forward strand.
TGACTGATGAAATAACACAGTGTACCTTGTAAAGAAATTACGGATTCACCTTTATTTCATGAAATAGCATTTCAGCAAGCTGATTTTAGATGCCCTTCAACACCATGGCACAGTATCGCATTCCTTGTTCAGGGAACTGGATTACATTTTCAGGTCTTACAAATTCTTCTACAGATTCTTTTTTAACCTAAAACAGAGGTGCACTTTTGAACTCAGAGTGATTCAAACTCAAATGTTGAGTTGCTTTGAAAGATTTTTATGCTGATGTTTAACACTGATTATACTTTTTTAAGCCTCCTCTATCTGGTCTAAATATAGACTGTGTTTGTGATCAGATTTTATCCTAGTGTTTTAATGTTTTATCTCTGTATTTTATAAAGTCTTCCCATTTCTCTCTGACTGTTGTGACGAATCATTTTTTGAAGCTTGTTGAAATGCAGAGGAGCACACAATCCAACACTGAACTATGTAAACACAAGCACATATGGGACATACTATACAGGATATCTTATCACAAAAGGTTGTTACTGATTAGCCTTGAAGCAACTGTGTGTTTTTGTGATGATGCTGCACACAAATTTGTGGATTTTTTGCCGTAAGTGTACTTATAGCTTTATGTTGGTTTACAAAACAAATCTGTGAATGCATTCTTATGAAACAAATTACTGTATAACATGGTTCTTTTGTTTAAACATTTCACAATTCATTTTTAATAATCTCTATTTTTCTTTTTACAGCTACACCTCAGTTCTTTCCTGCTTTTCACCATCCGGTACCAATTGATGATAGACACACACAAGGCCGGTACATTTACGAACCCTCGCCGGTACCGCCACTACACGTGTGAGTAAACACAAACACTCACACAACTTTATTTTATTTTATTATGTCTATTACCATATTTAATGTCACCATTAATGTATTTTGCCTTCTACCGCATTCTAATGTAAGACACTACAGGCACTGGTCAATTTTGAGATTTTTGGCTATTTTGCTTTTGGCCACTTGTCATTCAGGCTACTGGTATGAAAGCATCCAAAATACAAATTTAAAGTGATTTATTTTATTACACTTTATCTATTTGTATTTGTAGATTTCAATTACAGTTTAACACATTTGTAAAACATGTTTTCTCAAAATGAGCCCAAAATGTCTACTTTAGCATTAGTTACATACACCAACCTTGACAGTATTTTTTATGGAGAGATAAAAAGAGATATCCAAAATCTCTTCTGTAAAACTTTTAACTCTTATATGTTAACAACATGAAACAAGAATTTTTAACCTGACTTCATCCAGTGTTCAGGTTGCTTTGGTGCAAATTAGTGCATATTTAATTAGATAATGAGTAATTTGCATATTTAAACAACATTTCAGAAAACCTGTAATACAAAACAATTATCTTAGTTAATCAGCTGGGGAAAATAAGGTGTTATCTGTTAAAATGTTTACCCTATTCATTTGTAGGGTTTCCTTGATATGCCTTAAATGTATCAGAACTTTCAATCCAAATAAGAACAGAGTTTCTTCATGTTTTCGATTTGTTTGTATTATTTTATAATCTGCATAATATCATCAGTTCTCATCTAGGCAGATGTATCATAGGAAGGAGTGTCCGTGCAGTACATGGTGTGTTAGCTGTTTGCATGGGATATGATCCATACATCTCTCAGATGATCTGTAGTTCTGTGTCAGAGATCAAAGATTGGGTGAACACACTGTCAAGAGACATGCTAATGAATGCGTCAGACACAGAGACAGACATGGCAGTCTGTTAGTGCATGATTCCTCTAAAACTGCTCATCAGGCCCTCTCAGAGAAGATGTAACAAACTCCTCTCTCTCACAGCTGTTCTGCAAGCTGTCACATGTAGTGCAACAATACCCCACATCAAGGCCAAATGAGGAACATTTTTGTTGCTTTTGTACACTGGGTGAAACTTGTATGAAGATGTTACCTTCTTCAAGATAGAAAGTCACTTTGTGAGATCACAATAGGCACTTTCCACTGTCGGGCCAGTGCAAGCCAGGGCTTTCAACAGGCTAGGCTGGACTAATAGCCTCGAACCTGTAGCACCGAGCCCAAAATCACGCTGTGCTTCCATCGTCGGGCCAGAAGCTCCGCAGCACTTTACTAAAACCCACCCGTAACACACCTCTCTGGAACAACATCACACAAACCCATCATTTCACCAACAAATGGAAGTTTTATCAGAAAACTACTGAGAAAGAAATCACTGGAAACTAGCGAGATCTCAAAACGAGCATGATAAAAGTGGCCGTTTGTTGGCATTTTTGTTGTTTACTTAAAGATTTAAAAACCCAAGCATCAATGTTCTACCACAGTTTTACAATAAGAAGTGATACATTGATCATAATGAATTGTCTAGATTGCACATTTGTCTCAGAAATAAAGTGGTATTTACCATTATTTAACAAAAGAAAGAGGACATGTACTTATTCAGTCATGACTGTTTCTGTTTATTTGTAGTCATTTGTTTGCATCACATGAAAGAATCATTTCTACAAATTTTCCACCAAAAATACGACCTGAGGAGCTTTAACACTCTCTCCAGTGACAGTCCCAATACAATTATATTTTCAGTCAGAGAAGAGGATGTACAATAAAGTTGGAATTATATATATTTTTTTGTATTGACAGAGAAATTTAAATTTCAGAATTTCAGAATCTTTGTTTTTATATAAAATCAAAGTCTATGTAAGTGTGTATGTATGTTTGTGCGTGTTTGTGTTCCCTCACGGGTTCTGTATAGCTCTTTTTACCGGAGATTCTCTAAGCAGTTTCCCCTACTCTCAGCCTCACATCTCTGAGATGTGCGAGTATGCATTTCTAATCTTTTAAACTCTCTTTTTCATGTTTCATGTTTTACTTATCATTTCCTTTTTTTCTAATTGTCTTGTGTTCAATTCAGGATTAAAGCACACCATGTTCCAATTTTATGTTTGCTTTTTGATAAATTTTTCCTCATCTGTCTCCACTCTTCTTCCTATTACATTTTGTATTGTTCATCATTACATCCTTTGCTTTCCCCACGCCCCCCCTTCTACATCCTCGAGAGTCATATCTCTCTTGTGCCCATTACACTGCTAAGAATAATGAATTTTTTATGTCGTCTCCTAGCTGTAACTCGCGTGCTAAAGAGAGGTGTGAAAAGGGGGGAGAAACGTGCGCCGGGGGGCTTGATTTATGTCCGATGTCAGTATAAACAAAATGGCAAATATAATTTAGCATTTAGCTTATGCGGAGATAATGGGGCAATGCAAGACACAAACAAGACTCAAACAAACATCTGCCATGGTTTATCATCCGCTGGAGAGATGCATGGAGCAGGGCGTGGGTTAGAGGAAGAAAGGGAAAGCAGGTGAATTAAATTACAGGTGGGGCGGCTGTATTCACAGTACACGCCTGACTTGCTACACTTGCCTTGTAGTAGACATACGCACCTTTATGTACGTACCTAACAGAGTGTGAGCCATCCCACAAATCACTTTACTTTGAGTCTTTGAATATGACAAACAGCGATAACAGTGTCCGGTCCCATTAATATAGTTTAGTGACATGGCAAGAACTTTTATTTAAACTGGCAGTAAAACGATGGTAGTTGGCAGTGTTGGAGATAACACATTACAAGTAACATGAGTTACGTAATCAGATTACGTTTCTCAATTAATGAGTAACAAGTAATGTAAGGAATTACTTTTACATTTACAACAACATATCTTCATTACTTTTTCAAATAATGCAAGTTACTTACCACTTACCATGTATTGACTGACACCTCCCCTGTCCCCATGTTAATGAAATTGGGAGTAAGGTGCAGAGGCATTGTGTTTAAATATGATAGTTATGGTTCTAGACTAAATGTGAGCATGCATTTACTTATCTCACTTGCACACACACACACACACACACACACACACATGTTTGTTTTTGTGAATTGTGGGGACTTTCCATAGACTTCAATGCATTTTACACTGAACAAACTGTACATTCTATCCCCCTACCCTGCCCCTACCCCTAAACCTAACCCTCACAGGAAACTGTGCAAACTTTTACTTTTTCACAAAAACTCATTCTATATGATTTATAAACCCATTTACATTGTGGGGACCGCTGGCTGGTCCCCACGATGTAGGTGAACTCAGGTTTATATTACATCATGGGGACATTTGGTCCCCACAATGTAATATAAACAAAAGCACACACACACACACACACACACACACACACACACACACACACACACACACACACACACACACACACACACACACACAATGTAATTTACATATTTAATCTAAATTTTTATCAGTGGCTTTGCTGCTGACCTTCAATGATCCAGTTCAACCATACCAATAAGCAAAAATCACTTTAGATAAACATCACATTTCTATTTATTTATTTATTTATTGCTGAAGTACGAGTGTTGAACTTTCTTCTCCTGTGTCCTAATCCAGAATGGCAGCACAGCTGAAAGGTTTGTTTGAGCTGTGCCCTCTACTGTACAGGTGTGAATTTGCATTTCCTTCAGCATAAGGCTTATTCATTTCACTTTTGTTGTGAAAGGGCCTTTACATTTGCCAAAAATATAACTTTTGCTATTTTTTTTTTTTTTTTTTAAAGGTAAGCCCAGCCCAGAGAAAAAGTAATGCAAAAGTAACATAACACATTACTTTCCATAAAAAGTAACTAACGCAATTTGCTACATTTTAGGGAGTAACATATGTAACGCATTGCTTTTAAAAGAAACTTTCCCTTAATACTGGTAGTAAGTGTATAAATATCATTTTATAAAAGCAATATAGACAAGTTTCTTCAGCACTGCAGACCTTACAGTCATTAAAATTAAAAACTAATAAACAGTTTTCTTTTTTAATAGTTTTTAAACATAATATATTAAACGTAATTTATTCGTATTGTAACAGTTATGTTTAAGTTCTGTTTAGTTTCAGTGTGTTTTAGATTGGCTCTGCCTGTTTCCGTTTGCCTTTGTTCCTAGTTAGTCTCCATGGGTGTTAACTTCATGTTCTGTTTTATGTTTATTACTCTCTTTTGTATTTAAGCCCTCAGATTAATTTGTTCATTTGTCCCGTTTCGTTTATGACAAAGTGGTTGTGTTATTCTATTTCCTGAGTTTCTCTTACCTGTGATCTAGTGGATTAATTATCAAAGACTGTTTAGTACTCCTCCCCCCAGTTTCACAGACAAGGCTTAAGCTAGTCCTGGACTAAAATGCATGTTTGAGCTGTTTTAACTGAAAGCAACTTAAACTGACATATCTTAATATATGTCAATGTCATTGTTTTGTCCCAAGATGCACACCAGTAATGCACTCTAAAAACTGCTGGGTTAAATATGGACAAAACCAGGGATTGGGTTGTTTTCACCCAGCCATTTTTTTTCAACCAATTTTGGATTTATCTTTTTAGCCAGAAATATATAAATATAGTAAAAGGCATGTTTTTGCTTACCCCATAGGGGCAAATTTGTGGGGTATTTTAAGCTGAAACTTGACCAGACCAGAGACTTATATTACATCATGTGAAAGAGGGCATAATAGGTGCCTTTTAACCCAACCTGCTGGGTTTGTCCATATTTTACCCAGCTTGGGTTTTTTTAACCCAGCATTTTTTAGAGTGTGTTTTTTTCTAGTGTACGTTTATAAAAGATACTTAAATATCCTAATTGAACTGAGGCCTATATAATTTTTTTTTTTTTTTCCATAAAATTATTTTCTCTAGTAATTGAAGACATTTAAATTTTGAGTGTCACCAAATTTTTTTTTTGCTATTTTGTTATACCTGTAAGTGAACAGAAAGTGCACAGAGTGTGTGTTTGTGTAAGGAGTTGACAGACACTGGAGTGGATGTTAAGAGAGAAAAATTAAATTGTTTAAGACAAGTTCTCCTTGGTGAACAGAATTAATCGTTATTAGCACTCTTAAATATATGCCTAGGAACAGGCGGGATATTATTGCAGTACTTTCCCATGCAGCTCCTCATTACAGCTCGTAATTACAGTAGCTTTCACCTTGCGGCAGTGCTATCAATCTACACAGCCTTTCTCAGCTACGAGTGGGCATCTATGACTAAAAAAAAAAAAAAAAAAAAAAAGGATTAAAAAAAAAACAGGAAAAGAAAGAAAGAAAAAACACAGTGGTAATGGCCATCTCATTTCCCTCAACCGGTGCTGATTTGCTGGTTGACGAGGCAGAGTTAGCCAGTCCTGTCCTATTATTTGAGAAGACTTTAATTGAAACATGTTTATTTATTGCCCTCTTTGCTCTGAGTGGAAGCTGCTAGCGTAGCGCGCTAAACGACACTAATGGCTGTGATATGAGGTGACGGAATTAAATTAAAAGCTCATAAAATGAAATATGCTTCATATTAGCAGTTTGACACTTAATTTGCCTCCGAATGAGCAGAGGAAATCACAAATTAACTGTCCTTTGTGTTTTCTCCCTCTCTCCCGCGGCAGTCTTATTAGGCCATGGAAAAGCGCAATTACTGCAGAGGATAATCGTGTGGGTTATGAATTCATACGGGAGAGGGCACCGGTGTGGTATTCAATATTAAATGGCGGGGGTTGTGTCGACTAATGTGGCTGTTCGGTTTATTTTACTTACACAGGAAGTCAGACATTCATACAAGAAGTCAGCCATTGTGTTGATTTTTTTTTAAATTATTATTATTATTATTATTTTATTTTATCGGGCCACATGAACTACTCACCAGGCTGAATCTCTGAATCTTTGTTTTTGCAAAACTATAGCTGTAAAACTATAGGAATATCGAAATGACTCAAAAATATTTTGAGCTTTTATAGTAATTTAAAAAAATATTCTCCTTTTTGAAACAATTTATAAATTAAATAATCATTTTAATCACATGACTCTCTTGACCTTTTGCCAGCCCTGACCTGGGAACAGTTTGGCTCTATTCATCCTTTTTAAAACAGATCACTTCTCCTTAAACAAATACAATAAATGCTAAAGAGACACTCTCTGCAGGGCGTCTGTTTGTGAATGCATCTTGCTGACTTGTTCATTATGTCTAGTGCTTAATAGTAAGTGTTCCCTCAACTGACTCAGTGTCTCTTTTGCTTGAGTGTTATTTTCTCAGCCAAACAAAAGACACACACACACACCCATACACACACACACACACACACACACACACACAAAGCCCAAGTGACAGGATTCGGTCTCCTCGGTGACTGCTCTGAACAAACGGAGGCATTCGTCGCAAGTCAATTGCCCAACACCAGAGTTTACTCAAGAGTTAGAACCTCTTGTGCTCGGAGCAAGCAATAAAATAACACGCATTACCAGACACACTCCTCACATACTTAATAGACTCACTGGCTTGGCTTAGCAGTACAACTACTTACGCGAACTGTAGTAAAGGCAAAAATGTCTTTCAGATAAAAAAATAAATAAATAAGACGTGCTTGGTAAATCAGCACTCCTCAAATTTGTTAAAGTGCATAATTTTGTTATCCAAAGTCTGCCCTTTGCGTTCTCTTCAATCAATAATCACTGAATTCAGCCTAATACCAAGCAATTAGGGGAAATTACAAGCAACTTAACTGTTCATTTCCAGTCAGTAATTGGGGTCAAATTAATAGCTGCAGTAATGTCAGTCTTTTCCCAGGTAGCCAATGAGATTTAACTGGGCAGATTTTATGGCCGCTGTGCTGGAATGTGTTTTTGTAGGCAAAAGTAAAGTGTTCAGGCTGTTGTCTTATGTTTTTTCAACTACATATAATTTAAAATAAAGCAAGAGATGTCTTCCTGTTTTCTTTGTTTTCAGAGTGGCTCAGATAATTTGCAGTGATAAAGAGGAATGTTTAAACATAGGCCAGTGTAATATTTGTACTCTCCCTTGCTTTTTTTCTGTCACTTTAAGAGAGGTAACCCAGATATCTGTGGTTGGCTGAAGGCTTTGAAGCATTGTTTGTTAGTGGGTTTTCAAAGTAATGCAAGTTAAGCAAAATAAAAAAAAAAAAATAAGATGACCATTTCTGTTGATTGTGATAATACTGCTGCACATCTAAACCTTTTTTAGAAAGCAAAACACAGCATAAAATATAGCTCCATGCTTGCACTGTTTGCGTGTATGTGTGTTAGACGGGAGTGCTTTGTATTGTGATATTTACATAAACTGTTGTCGGGCTGCCCAATCTGAGTGGTGACGCTGTGTTTAGCGTAAAGAACAGTCTTTTATCTCAACAGCCCCCTGCAGATGCAAACATGTGTGCACTCTCTCTTTCTTCATATACTCTCTATATTTGTATAAATATATATACATTTATGAAGCCAATTTTACAGATTTTTTTTCAATTGCTAACAAGCGTTTACCAATACTTAAAGTACTTTTTCTAAACTCTTAACACAGCAACGCACCTATATCACACAATTAGCCAAATAGTTAATTTTCTGCTCAGAATCATATTTTGTTAAATAAACACAAACTCTACATTTCAAAATGCTAAAAACCTTTTTCTACACATACTAACTCTATCAAAACACAGCAAACCTGATTCAAAATCATGTCGTTCTGTCAAACACTAGCACTATCCACATGAACATATTGTCAATCAAAGTGCAATGACTGTCAAAATACTAACAGCTGATGGCATTATGAAAACTGCATTACTGTCATGTTTCAGTTCTGCCTGCAGAAAATATGAAATTCATAGTTTTTAAAATTCAGTTTCATTTTACTGCAGTAAAAGTATAATGCATGTAAGCCATTCTACATGTTTGGTTGAGTGTTGAATGTGTGCATTCTTGGCAACAGAAGTGAGTCATTATTTTATAGAATGTGCAGTAGAAAAAGAGAAGAAATAAACAGAATTGCTCAGGGCAACTACTGGTCAAATGAGTCCCTTATGCAGAACTATAGTGTCCCTCTTGGTTGAAATCTCTTTCTGGGGGTGGGTGTGTGGTGTTGATGCACTCATGAGGGTGGGATGGTGTCCACTTGGTAGCTAGTGCCCTGTGCAGACCACATATTTTGTAAATATGGAACAATGGTTGTGGAATTATTGTAGTATAAAGCTTTTACTGAAATGAAAACATGAAATTGCTGCCATTGATCAACAACAAATCCAACATAAATGGTCTTTGGTTATTATGGAAGCTTTTTTTCCACCACAGAATAAAAAAACATAAACGGTAATTGTGACTTTTTATCAAAAATATTTTTTTATTTTGCAATTGTGAGTTTATATCTCACAATTCTGACTTTTATTATTCTCAGAATTGTGAGATGAAAAGTCACAATTACCTTTTTTTATTTTCTATTTATGGCAGAAATAAGCTTTCATAGGTTCATCATGTGTAAGGGGGAAAACCATAGAGATGCACAATCCAGCACACATTCTTCCTCCTCTCCTCTACCTCTTCTTCTCACTTGTCCTGATCCAACTTCTCCTCTCCCCCTTCATCAATTCCCATCCCTCACCCCGATATTATTTTCTCTCTGCTCCTCTGTGTTGTTCTTTATACACACTGAACAAATCCGATTCAAAGAGTCCTATTTTACTGAGACTGGAATCTGCCAAATATTTAAGTGATCTGCTAATTAAAAATACTTATCAATTGTTTCAGTATGTGTTATATGTATATTTTCAATACTTTTGAGCTGCTTTTGTTGCAGAAGTATAGGTTTTGTCCTATATTTAATGATTGGAACATTAGGTCTTCATTACTGACTTGCTGTGTTTAAGCATTTGCAAATAAGATGAGAAAGTTCCAAGATTTTGGTATGAGGTATGCATGCTTATATGAAAAGAAAATGTAAGCATTTTAGAAACGTGTTAATTGCATTTTGTATGAAAACGACATGAATTGTGTTAATAGTATGGCCACAACAGACGGATGTTCTGCTAAATGTTTTTAGAGTTTTGAAAATGTGACTACAGATTGGACAAAAGTATGTTAGCAATTCAGGGTGCATTAAATTGATATAAAAACAGTAAAGGCATTTGCATTATTACAAAAGATTTCCATTTTAGATAAATGCTGTTCTTTTTAACTTTCTATTCATCAAAGAATCCTGAAAAAAATGCATCACAGTTTTCAAAAAAAAAAAAAAAAAAAAAAAAAAAAAATTAAGCAGCACAACTGCTTCCAACATTGATAAATAATAATAAAATCAACTTTTTAGAATGATTTCTGAAAGATCATGTGACTGAAGACTGGAGTAATAGCTGCTGATAATTTAACTTCGTGAGTAAATTACAATTTCAAATAACTTAATTTAAAAAAGTTATTTTAAACTGTAATACTATTTGAACCATTATATAAGAGATTATTCAGGGTATTTAATGTAGTCTTATTATATAATTCTTATATAATTATGATATAATTCTTAATTATATATTCTCTTTTTTTTATCAGGGTAAATGTTGTATAAAATAAAATAGTTATTCCTGATAATCTTGTACGATAAATTAGAATCCTGTAAAGTTCCGTAATTCTCAAATAGTGGAAAGAAAGTCCATAAAGTGCTGTAATCGTGAATAAGGCATTACAATGGCTTTTCTAATATCCCAACATTGAGACTAAGTCCAAAGACTAGTCCTCTTCATGCCTCCCTTTCCAGATTTAAAAGCTTAGCTTTCTCCTCTCTTATACTCTCTCTTATACTCTCTCTCTCTGTCTTTCTCTCTCTCTCATTTTCTCTTTAATTCCTTGCTCCTGTGCTGCGGTGTGAGGACAGGCGGTCAGACGGTGGCTGGCCTCATGATTAATGATGTTTATACTTGACAGAAAGCTCCTTTATTTATCTGCATTGCTGCTCTGTAGATATCATCAGTCACCTGAATGAAAAATATTCACTCATACCAATTTTGCAGTATAATTGAGTGGAGTCACTTCCCTTCTGTCGTCTTTTACCTCCTTTCTCTGTCGGCCTCCCTCTTTTTTTCTCTTCTCTCTTCTCTTCTGCTATCTGGCCGTCTTATCATCAGCCTAGTAATTTTCACACTGCTTCGTATGATATGGAAAGGCTGGCTTTAGCCGTATTTGACATTAAGCCTCTTCAATTTTCACAAGAGAAGAAAGGGAAGCCGGGGGGGGGGGGGGGGGTGATTGCAAAGAAAGTTGCATGCCACTTTGTGGAGATGCTCAAGAATGGGCAAAATATCTCCCCTTTTTTTCTCAAGCAATTTCAGGATTTGGAAAGAAGTGAGATAAATTCCTTATGAGAAATGAGAGCAGTCTGATGTAATATCTTTTTTTTTTTTTGCTGCTTGGTAATACATTGGTTTCATCACTTAAATGCATGGCCAACCCCCTTTTTTTTAGCTTTAAGCCAGTATGAGGAAGGTGGGTATTATGGAGCTATCCAAGTATACTTACAAGTAACAGATGAGCAAATGAGAGGATAGAGAAACAAAGATTGTGAAAAGAGTGAGAAAAAGGCTAAATTTTCTGGGGCCTTCAGTCTTCCTAGAATAATTTGTATTTTGTATGAATAGATGCATATGAATTTGTCAATGTGTGACAAATTTAAATGGATTAAATACTAATTATAATAATAGGAAGTAGTATTTTTATTTTTTAAACACCTTTTATTATGTGATTCCTTTTTATAAAATGTAATACCTAAAATGTATAATAACTGAAATTTAGCTTCATTTATTATTCATATTAAATTTTGAAATCTTGACAGGCTAAATCCATGTAATCAAATTCAGGCAGTTTAAGGAGGGTGACTGTCAGTCATTCAGTGTCACTCAGTGGGCCACGTCCTCTTTTAATTGGCTTGAGAAGGCACACCCCCTCTCACACACTCTTTCACTCGCTTACAACTGCTTGTCAAGTTAATTTATTAATTTAGTTATCCAGATTTTCATCACAGAATCTGCTGATATGACAATTACAAATACATTTGCTGAATTGCACTACTCAATAAATCTTCTCACATCATGTATGGAAATAAATGTATACATTCAGATTCCAGTGATTAGTATAACTGATTGCACTCAGGTGAACAGTATTTCATTAGAGGATGAGTTCATGTGGAGAAGTCTGCCGTATATCTGTGTGCTGTGGCATTTGGCCCCTCTGGAGGGGAGCGGGCTAAAAATGTGCAGTTTCCATTAAGGACTTCTGAGCAGCAGGCCCTGGTCTCCCGCTCAGGGGGGCAGTTACAGTGTTCAACCAGCTTTTCAGAACACAGCAATAAATCCTACCTATCTCAGCCAGAAACCTCTCCTGCATTCTCTGTGTTCCAAAGACTCTCTTACTCTCTCTCTCTCATGCCAGCATGATCTCTTAAAGCTCTGTGTAAATGTATGTAACACCAGTGAGGTATTTTACAATCTTACCACATGGAGCTGCTAAAACATTTGGTTGTCTGGAATGAGGTGGCTAGACATGCTAAGAATTAATAAATTTCTACTTCTCCTAACTCCTGTCACTTCATTTCTCTCTTTTTTTTAATTTTATTTATTTATTTATTTTTTTTAGAAAAATAATTGCTCTTAAAGCAATAGTTCACCCAAAAATTAAAATTATCCTATAAGTTACCCATCCTCAAGCCATCACGGGTGTATATAACTTTCTTCTTTCAGCCAAACACAAACTGAGTTATATTAAAAAATATCCTGAAAATCCAAGATTTATAATGGGAGTGAATGGTGCCCCCTTTTTTTTTTTTTTTTGAAGCCCAAAAAAGTGCTTCCATGCATCATAAAAGTAATCCATATGGCTTTCTGAAATTAAGCTATGCATTTTTTTTAGAAAAATATCCATCAAAAATATGGCTCCAGGGGTTTAATAAAGGCCTTCTGTGGTGAAGAAATGCATTTTTGTAAGAAAAATATCCATCATTATAACTTTATCACTAGCTTTCTGTTAACGGCTGTCCGCACTTTCATAAGAAGGTCAAGTTCCAGCGTATGACGAAGGAAGTAGGTGTAGCATTTTTCTCTTTTGTTGTTGTTGTTGTTCTGTATTTATTGATGTTTTTAAAGAACAAAAAAAAAAAAAAAAAAAAAATGACATAAATAACAGCTGTCTTCAGAGGGGTCGTAATAAAACAATCATACTGTCACAGTCGAGAGTAGAGCAATTGCCAGGAAAGGACAAATATAATAATGATATTAACAGTAAAATAAATAAAGACATACCCATACAGAGAAAAAACAAAACAAAACACACACACACACACACACACACACACACACACACACACACACACACACACACACAAATAAACAAAACAAAAAAATATGATTAAGCAGTTCAAGGGACATTTCTCTTTAAAAATTTTCATTTTAGACTTCCAAATCATGATCAGTGTTTTGTTTTCCTCTATCCTCTGTGCTTCCGTGTTTGTTTGTCGGTATGTCTTGCGTCGGGTTAGAGGTTACTCTTCGACCAGAACTAGACTTGAATATGGTCGTTTCTGGAAGCCAGTTATTATAGTTTATAAAGTTATAAATATGGATATTTTTCTAACAAAAATGCATAGCTTAAAGGTGCCCTAGATAGTTTTTTTACAAGATGTAATATAAGTCCCAGGTGTCCCCTGAATGTGTCTGTGAAGTTTCAGCTCAAAATACCCCATAGATTTTTTTTTATAATTTTTTTTTTAACTGCCTATTTTGGGGCATCATTAACTATGCACTCATTTTTTCAGCACGGCCCCTTTAAGAGATGCGCTTCCTCTGCCACACGAGCTCTCGGCTATATATACATCGCATAGACACAGTTCACACAGCTAATATAACCCTCTAATGGATCTTTACAAGATGTTCGTCATGCATGCTGCATGCATGCTTCGAATTATGTGAGTAAAGTATTTATTTAGATGGTTACGTTTGATTCTGTGTTAGTTTGAGGCTATGTTCCGTGGCTAACGGGCTAAAGATAACATTACACACTGTTGGAGAGATTTATAAAGAATGAAGTTGTGTTTATGCATTATACAGACTGCACGTGTTTAAAAATGAAAATAGCAACGACTCTCATCTCCGTGAATACAGTAAGAAACGATGGTAACTTTAACCTCATTTAACAGTATATTAGCAACATGCTAATGAAACATTTAGAAAGACAATTTACAAATATCACTAAAAATATCATGATATCATGGATCATGTCAGTTATTATTGCTCCATCTGCCATTTTTCACTGTTGTTCTTGCTTGCTTACCTTGTCTGTGCACAGATCCAGCCGTTAATACTGCCTTTCCTTGTCTAATGCGTCGAATGGGCTGACATTATGCAAATATTAGGGTCATACATATTAATGATCCCGACTGTTACGTAACAGTCAGTGTTATGTTGAGATCCGAGTGTTTTCCGAAAGTCTTTTAAACAAATGAGATTTACATAAGAAGGAGGAAACAATGGGGTTTGAAACTCAATGTATGTCTTTTCAATGTACTGAACTCTTATTCAACTATGCCGAGGAAAATTCAAATTCTGATTCTAGGGCACCTTTAATTTCAGAAAGCCTTTATTAACTCCTTGGAGCCATATGGATTACTTTTATGATGCATGGAAGCACTTTTTTGGGCTTCGAAAAAAAATGATACCGTTCACTCCCATTATAAAGCTTGAAAGAGCCAGGATATTTTTTAATATAACTCTGATTGTGTTATACATAATGTGTAGTAATGTGTATGTTACGTGTTATGTGTAGACATATACACCCAGGATGACTTGAGGGTGAGTAAATTATTGGGCAGTTTTGGGTGAACTATCCCTTTAAATATAAGTTTTTTCCACTGATGTTACAGGTGTTTGTTTTTGTGTAGTCAAATTCATGTATCATTTCATGAGGTAGATTTGTATTTTTCAACCCTGACCAAAATCTTTTCTCCCTTTTCAAGAACAGCTGTCTGTCAGTGGGGTCATCTCATTTGGATGCTTGCAAACGCATGTTCATTACACTTTCCCTCTCTACTGTATAAAACTTTCTTTTTAGCACATGCAGTCAAACAGCATATTCAAACAAATAGTAATTCAGGGACCTCTTTGTCACAATTTTGGCTTTAATAAGAAACACCAAAGAAATTATAGAAATTTTGTGTTAATCTTTCCAGAAAAAAATGTCTTCCCAGATGAAAATTTTCTTCATTGCATTCTCAAATGTTTTTCCTCTCATGCTTTAGGAGAAATAAAAATGTAAACAAATATTGCAGGCATTAGTATCTAGACATGTTTTTATTTTATATGAGGAAGTATCCAAGAAGCAAGAAAGTTCTTCATTTGCTCTCAATTAAATCTCATATTTGTCTAGAAAAAAAATGATATTTTAAAGTCTTATTGATTTTCTTTTTTGAACGTCTGTTTGTGTGCATGCACATTTACTATAGAATGTTTCTGGTCTTCTGTATTATAGCATGAGATGTTCTCTGCTACTGTACACACACACACACACACACACACACACACACACACACAGTTTGAGTCCCTCCCGAATGTTCACTCATGATTAAATATCAACGCACTGTCCTTGACATTTTATTAGTTGAACAAGATGGATCTACTGGTGTGACTAAAGTAGGCTATTGCAGCCCACACCCTACCAAAAGCCTGTCTGCCTTTTACATGGAAAAAAATATGAGAGAGACTTCTGGGAGCAAATATTTTTTTTTTTTTTTTTTGGTCTCCGCATCCTGTGGTATTTTTTTCCCTAGCCACACTAGTCCTCAACTGAAATCTTATTTTACAGTCTGAAAGTCCCTCAGACACACACATAACTACTCTGCCTAAATCCTTCCCTCACCTCACCTCCAGTATCACCGTCTCTCCTCGTGCCTGTCCCACCTATGTTAACTCCTCAAGGTGGTTACATAGCAGATTGACACTGTCCGGGGTTGCTTAACCTTGTATTTGTGTTTGGCTCTGGGCGCTGTTTCCATCCCCGAGTCTGAAGGCGAGAGCTGCTTTGAGAAGAGGAACTGATATATTCTCTTTCTTTCTTTTCATTGTGTTGAAAAACAACACTTCTCTTCTGGCTTTCTGTTTTCTCTCGCCCAAGGCATGCTGGAGGAGCAGGAGAGCACTGGAGTGAGAGGTTAACCTCACGTATGCTCAAACAGAAAACACGTAAATAAGTTAAACTTCTCCAAAATGCACTTCTCAAGCAGTACTATTGAACTGTAAAATATTTTATTGCTCTCTAGGGTTGAAACTTTCGAGTAGTGATTACTTTTTAATGCACCATATGTCCCTTGAAAGGTCAAAAAACACTGAAAAAAGTTTTGAACCACAAGATGTAGCAGACACTTTAAAGACTTTTTTTTTTTTTTTTTTATAACTGGTTATTTGTTTACTGTTTCACATTTGAAAGCCCAGCAAAATAGCTAGTTTCATTTGTAGATCACTTGACTTTGATGTCTTTTTGTTTGGACTTCCTGTACAGACTTGTTTGTAATGCCCTTATTGCAGTGGTTAAAATTACATTTAATTATGACAGAGAAATGTTTCAAACATCTTGTAGGGAGCTTTGCTTTGCAGAACGCTGGAACATAAACATTTCATTTACAAGTTGCTGTTTAGCCACCTAACAGTGTTTTACTATGTTGTGGAACAGAAACAAACAGAGCTGAAGAGATAGTGTAACAAGTTCTTTTAAAGTTCAACTGGAACATAAACTTTGCAAATAGTGGTTTACACTACATGTCTGGTAGTTTTGGCTGTAATACAGCCACACACACTTTACAAATAAGCTTAAAAAACAGTTGACTTAACTTGAATGCCAACAAAAAAGCTAAAAAATAAATATTTATATTTGTAATAACTAAAACATTATTATAAATAATATACATTATTGTTTTTTTATTTTATTTTATCAATTTTATATTTATTTATTTTATGATTATGCAAACATTATTTTAATCAGAACTTTAAATTCTTGCGAGCGATTTATACTGAAGTATTTCAAAGGTTTATAATGTATGAGGTAGATGTGGTTTGTTAGCAGTGAGTGTGTGTTGGGTAGCAGAGGGCATACATAGTATAGGAGTATTTTGTCTCAAGATGAACCCAAAATGAAAAGTTCACACATGCATTTAGTAGGAAATTAGAGATAAACTACAAAGCCGTATTTATTCTTTCTGGCCATTTGTATTTCACTTTGTCTCTCTCTTTCTCTTTCTCTCTTTCTCTCACTGTCTCAAGGCCACAGACAGGGTCAGTTTTCTGGTTCTCTTGGGGACAGTGAGGCGGTCCCTGGTGGTCCTAAAGGGAGGCGCTGTTCATTAAGTAGAACATTTATCTCCACCCCATTCCCCCTCTCATCCCTTTCATCTCAACCTCTTCTTTGTCTCTCATTGACTGTGGGTGTGAAAAGAACATAAATTCACAAATAAGGGAGGACACTATTCCTCCCCTTTTGTTTAAAAATCCTCTCACCTCCCATCAAACCACCCTTTCCAGGCTTTGTTACAGCTAAGATGTTCTTTTTGACATTCCCAGAGGTTTGTGCAGTGCCACTGATGCTCAGGCATGAGAAAGTTTAAATAGGGTGTCAGAAATTCACAAGGACATCATCTGATACAACACCATGGCTTCTTTGTAATCTTGTCTGCAGCTAATAAGGAATACGGCTTAGAGCTTGGTTGTGCAGAAACTATTTTGCTATCTTATTTTTTGCCATAAATACTTTTTGTTGTTCAGAATAACATACTAATAGCAATTTAATAATTGCTAGTGTACACAGTTTGTTCAATATGCACAGTATGCCAATTTTAATTATGCATAGCATTTACTACATGAAATATGTGTCTCATACTCAGAATTTGTGCTCTGCATTTCAGTTGTCCAAGTGCACACACAAAGCAGTGAGTATTGAACACACACACTGTGGACACACACCCAGAGCAGTGGGCAGCCATTTTTTAACTTATTTTAATTTATTTTTTACTTTTTGCTGTGGTGCGAATGGGGGTTAGATGCCTTGCTCAGGGGCACCTTAGTTGTGGGTAATGAGAGTGGAAGAGACCACTGTTCATTCACTCCACATTTCCTGCTGGTACTGAGAACTTCGGGTTACAAGTCCGACTCTCTAACCATTAGGCCACAACTGCCCACATACTGTATCCCACAATGCAAAGCACTATTCTTGACTTTCCATTTCTACTGTTATGTATGATAATTAATTTAGTGCATTATTTCATCAGACTGCAAAGTTAACTTTACAAAAAGTGAAATACATTTTTTTTTTTTTTTTTATTCCCAAGATGGTAACTAGACACCATTCACTGAATAAAATATCCAGTGAGGTCATTTGACAACAATGTAATACTTGCATAATGTGTTCTGATTCACGTACTATTTTAAAAAATCGAAAAAATAAAAATACTGTACAGTAAATATAAAGGATAAGTAAATTTTTCCAAAAATTATTTAATTGTTTACTCATCCTCATATTGTTCCAAACCTTTATGACTTTCTTCTGAACACACTTTTTTCTTTTTTTCTTTTCTTTTTCCATACAATGAAAGTCAGTGGTCACCAAAACAGTTTGGTTACCAACATTCTTCAAAATAATTTATTTTGTGCTCTGCAGAAGAAATAAAGAAAGTCATACAGGTTTGGAACAGCATGAGGGTGAGTAAATGATGACAGAATTTTTATTTTTAGGTGAACTTATCCCTTTAAGCTAGTGTTCTGGATATAGCTAAACATTTTTGTTTGAAATGTAAAAAAGTTCTTTAAAGGCAACACTTTTGCCCAAATGCTTCAGTAGTCCTTTAATATTTACTCACATAACTGACATAAAGTTTCAATATCCATTCACACACACACTGTCTTGCAGTATATCTCCTAATAACTGGCACAACAATATGCATACATGCTGTCTTTTGTTTCTGCACTCTCTATCGTCAATATTTCTCAACGTCTGTCATGTTATCTCTCCAGCGTGTGAATCATACATCATTCCTCACACCCTGAGCTTTTCTCGACCCCTCTCGCTATTTATTTCTTCCTCTCAGGTTAGCTTTTACACTTTCTAAGCTTTTCTGTTTCTCTCTCCAAGTCTTTCTCTCTGTGTCTCTGTTCTTTGATCTCAGTGAAAAAAGAAACATTAAAGAGCCCCTGTTTCCGCTGTCAGGGGCCCTCTCCCATTTCCCCTCATCGTTCTCCTGTCCTCTCCTCTCTTTCACCACTCTCCTACACCCCTTGCTCTCGTATGCCCACTCTTTTTTCTCCCCATCCTCTGTTTCGTCTCTTGCTGTTGTGCCGAAGTTCTGGCATTGTGCTCCAAGAAGAACTTGTGCTCAGAGAATTCTGGGAACACATTCTCTGTCACATCAGTCAGGGATCTGCTCAATTCAGAATTCCTTTCAGCTTAATAATAAGTTAAAATAAAGGACAGCTGAAACTATAAACTGTCCATTTTTAGTAATTTTCTTGAGATCATTACTTATTTTATGACCTAGCTCTCCATATTATTTTATTGCTCATACGGATTAGAACAAACTAAAGTTAAGTATTGCTAGGGGCGCAGGAAGATGTATTACATTGGGGGTGTTGTGCACACCGAGGAGGTGGGGTAGCTTTATTAAGAAACCATTAAGAAACAATACAGAGTATATAAAACATGGCAAAACTCCGGGAAACAAGCATTGCATAGAACACCGCATAGCCTATACACAAGAACATTTGAATGCACATGGGAAATACAAGCGTTTAAACAAAAAAAAAGTATAAAAAATTTTTTTCAGTGCATCCATGAGATTTCCTTAGCATGCTCCACTTTTAAGTTACGTGTCGCCTAGCCACAACATTCAGAAACATAAACGTAAGCACAGGCAGTGCTGCATGCATGATTTGGCATGGCAGAATGCACGCAAGGAGCGCTTCCTTTATAATCACTAAAAAGATAATAATAATGTCTACACTTGGTTTATCACAGGATTTGCCAGCATGCAAAGCATTCAGCGCTAAACAAAAACTCCGTTGTTTTGTGCGGTGAGTGGATCCTAACATCTCATTGCATTCCAGAAATCAACAGATTTGTCTGTGATTGGCTACATTGCACAATGCTGCAAAAACACGTTACTAGAAACTAATAATGTGTAAAGCGTTCTCTGCGTTACACATTATTATAAACTAATAACCCATAAAACCGAAAACATTTTAAGACTATTTAAAGTGTTTATTACAAACATTTAATTATTTATTGCTACTGGTGATCATGAACATTATCATTAATTAAACACAGCTGATGTCAGAGAAGAGCAAAGTTTAGTGTGCCTCCTTCTTGTATCAGACACGCATTTGCTTGTGTCTCAATCTAAGCTAATGCAAGCTAATATTTATTTTACTCTCACCATGATTATATATTTGGAGACCAGCTGCTCTGATCATAGCAGGGAGCCATTACACCAGTTTGTTTAAACTGAAAAAGTCACAATGTTGTTAAGCTCTGCTGCCAGCATAATATTAACACGGCATGACACCATTTCCTGTTGAAGAGTAACACAAGCAAGTCAGTCCAAATTTGTTCATTTAAGCTGTCCACTGCAAGCACAGACTCATGAGGAGAATGAACACGCGGCAGCGTGCAGAAGGAGAGAATGAGACATCATCAGGAAATGGTTTCCATATGTGGCACCCTCTCTATCTCTCTCTTTTGGCATGTCCATGATATAACTATTCAAGAGGTGGAATGCATCTTTTTCTATGTATCAAAAAGTCCTCTATCATGCTGATTTATGAGTTCAGTTTCTTGCATATACAGTGTGAAGATGCTGTACAATCAATGCTGCTACCTTTGCCAATGCTCCTAAAAAAAATTTGAAATAAATAAATAAAAAAATATATATATATATATATATATATATAAATATATATATATATATATATATATATATATATAAATATATAGGCATAAACACATTCACATCCACAGACATATAACACCTTGGCCTTTTCATTTCAATTTGCATGCATCCTTTCTTAAATACCTTGCATTGTTCTTTTCATCTGTCTCTCTCATGTACATTATGGTTCAAAAGTTGTTGTTTTTCTTTTTTATTCTCTTTTTTATTCTCTCTCTCAAATAAATTAATATCTTTATTCAGTATGGATGCATTAAATTGACAAAAGTGACAGTAACTTTTATAATGTTAAAAAAGGATTTCTATTTCAAACCGATGCTGCTCTTTTAAAGTTTCTATTCATACAAGAAAACAAAAAATATTGATAATTATTCATTTTTTTTAATTATTTAAAAATATTTTAACATTGATAATAAGAAAGGTGTCTTGAGCAGCAAATCAGCACAATTCTGAAGGTCGCAAAAAATATATTAAATAATAAATAATCACCTGTGCTATCAGTTGTACACTCCTCTATGTTAGAACTATTTAGCAAACACATAACAGCTAGAATGTGTGACAGTCAATCATTCTGAAATGCTCTATTACACCAAAAACATGGTTGCCTCACTGGGATGAAAAAACAAGTGGCTATTTCTCTTCCTGTACCTTATAAAACAAGTTAAGAAAAAGTGTGTAAAGTTACTGTATTTTGAACTGGCAGCAATCGATTTATGGCTTTGAGGGGGTGTAAATTCAGTGCAGTTCATGTTAGGTTTGTTTTTGCTACTGCTAAGGGCGATTGATTTTGTAGCAGTGTGAAAGCTACTATTGCAAATATTGATTTTGTAGTAAAGTGTCATGATAGGAGATAAATAATCATTGTAGGTTATTTTGTCCCACTGGTCATAAAAGATTCATCTTGAAAGAGAGAGAGCGAAAGAGAGAGAGAGAGAGAGAGAGAGAGAGAGACATACACACATGTATATAATGTATTTAATGTTCAAAAAACTTCAGTTGTTACATGATTTCCGTATTATAATCTTTGTTTATTATTTGTATAATTATTTATTTTATTTTGTTACTAAATGTATTTTTTTGTCGTGCCAATAAAGCTATCTGAATTGAATTGAATTGAAATTGAGAGAGATAGAGAGAGAGAGAGAGAGAGAGAGAGAGAGAGAGAGAAAGAGTGTGTGTGTGTGTGTGTGTGTGTGTGTGTGTGTGTGTGTGTGTGTGTGTGTGTGTGTGTGTGTGTGTGTGTGTGTGTGTGTGTGTGTGTGAGTGTGTGTGTGTGCACGCGCACATGTTTTTGTGACATATCACGACACAAATTTGTATAATGACATGGGTATGACATAGGTATTACAAGGAGAGGGTGACTTATGAGGACATTAACCCATGTCCCCATTTTTCAAAAGGCTTATAAATCATACAGAATGAGTTTTTTTTTTTTTTTTTTTTTTTTGAGAAAGTAAAAATGTGCACAGTTTTCTGTGATGGGTAGGTTTAGGTTTAGGGGTAGTGTAGGGTGATAGAAAATACAGTTTGTACAGTATAAAAACCATTTCGCCTATGGAATGTCCCCACAATTCACAAAAATAAATGTGTGTGTGTGTGTGTACGTGTATGTTTAGTTTGGGCGATAGGGGCCATACTCCTTCATCGCATTGATATGGCATAAGTATTTTTTTGTATCTTTAGTAGTTTGCTGATGTGTATTATACTGATTATAAAGACACACAACCTGAGGGTGCTACCACTCACATATGCATGTCTGAACACACACCTACTACCAGTATGCTGTAGCATGGATTTGGGAGTGTGTGTTAGGGGAGGAAGTTTAAACATGTCTTGTTCTTGTGATTGAAGACGTGCAAAATGGCTCGTAGTGCCCAGTGAGAAAACATGACAAGTGGTTGACTCAGACCTTCTGAAAGCTAAACACATATTTGTTAACACGTGAACCTGAACGGATCTGTTGAATCTCAAAACTGGCACAATCTTTCATCTTGAAAAGTACTGCAAAGTCATGTGACATTCAGAGATTAATAGACAACATTTAGTGTGACTTTATAGTCGTAAAAGTGCTGTTTGCGAGCCTGCTCTATACTACAGGAAGATGTTGGTGAGCTTGTGACCTGGCATCCATACAGTAGTTTGCACAAATCATTATTTTGAACAATATTTAATTATTTACTTAATAGCAGGGGTGGAGCCAGGGGTGGCCGTGGCCACCCTTGGCCTAAGCTTGGCCACCCCTTTGGCCACCCCGCTCACAATTGCTTTTTCTGTCTACTTTTTTTGTTGACAAGAAATTGTATTTTATTTTTATTTTATTTTGTTTTATTTAAACGCAGAACCGTCTCTTTAAGACCACAAAAAACGGGAGACTTTTCAGACGCGCACTC
Source organism: Chanodichthys erythropterus (assembly GCF_024489055.1). Classification (NCBI taxonomy): domain Eukaryota; kingdom Metazoa; phylum Chordata; class Actinopteri; order Cypriniformes; family Xenocyprididae; genus Chanodichthys; species Chanodichthys erythropterus. The sequence continues at coordinate 386,489 of NC_090243.1, forward strand.
CAACATCGCCTCAGCAGCAGACGCAAGTCAAACGCGTGCGGAAACGATACAGGTGCCGAATGAGCTTCAGCAGAACAACAGTGAACGGCGAACATTATATATCTATATATATATATATATATATATATATATATATATATATATATATATATATATATATATATACAGTACAGTCCAAAAGTTTGGAACCACTAAGATTTTTAATGTTTTTAAAAGAAGTTTCGTCTGCTCACCAAGGCTACATTTATGTAATTAAAAATACAGTAAAAACAGTAATATTGTGAAATATTATTAAAATGAATGATTAAAAAAAAAAAAAAAAATAAAGAAGAAGAAGAAAAAAAAGGGTCAAATTCACTGAGCATTCCATGATCTCGATTACAATTAAGTAGGCTAAAAACGAACTGTATTCAGTTGTGTTGTAGGCACAGTCCAGTAGCTACATTATAATCAGACTAATTTTTATGTTTAAATAATGAATATTTCTGTGCCACCCCAGACTGGTTGCTGGCCCCTGCCTGGCCACCCCTATGAAAAAATCCTGGCTCAGCCACTGCTTAATAGTCAAAATAATTTTCAATACGTTTAAACATCACTTGGCTGTTTGGAAGTAAAACTGTGTGGTGGAAAGTTATAAAACCAAAGCAACATTTAACACAATCTGTAATCCAAAAAATGGTATAGTCCAAGGCACACTTCAGATTCAAATTATTATTATAAATTATTATTATTCAAATTCTTTCTCAGTTCTTGTGACATTTCTCTTCCATGTGGTGCCATTGCTGACAGCATGAAATGGGAAGGGGTTTTAACACCCATTTATAATCAACTGTCTGCTGGAGACCTGTGTAATGAATAATTAGACTCACCTGTGGTTGAATTCTTTTTAAATTAGACATTTGTAGTCTAACATTTAGCCTCGCTCCAGAGACTTTGAGTGGGGTGTACTCATTTTTGCATCACCCTAATTTGAGTAAAACTGAAAATTTTGTTCTCTAAGTTGTATTATTAACCTTACTTTCATGTTATACCTTATTTCATGTCAATTTTGTTTTTTGTCCGTTCAAGAGCAAAAGAGAACTCAATGCGGCCCACTGAGTTCTCTTTTGTGTCTTGTCGCACTTGAATGGTTAATGGCTTTTACAATAGCACAGTGAAAACTGCATGTCTATTGGCTCAAAGGAATGAAACTCTTTGAGCCAATGCGGGCGCGGCATAGTCGCGCGAGCCAATGGCGAAATAGCGCGCCAACAAGCCCGCCTAAACGGGCGTGGCTTATGGCTATATAAGCCGGCGTTTCGCCGTTGGATTCAGTTCTCTCTCCTTCAGCGACGATCTACGCTTCGCTGGATCCTGCTGATCGCCTTTTGCCGCTGGAACGAGCTCTCTACGCCGTGGAAGAGGCCCCGCAGAGGACAGCTGAATCCACCACCTGCTCCCGCCGGCGCCGCCGAAGACTGCCGCCCAGAGCGCTGCTCTCGCCGCCCGCTGCGAGCTTCCGGTTTCGCTTTCAGCGAGTCTCCTGCTGCCATCCGGCGAGCGTTTTCTAACGCACCAACGCGGTTCACCGCCGCTGCTTCAGAGCTTCCGTTCGCGGTCTATACCGCTCTAAAAGAGCCCCCCCAAGCGCCGTTTTTACGGCGGCGGCGTCCCAGTATGCCACGCCACACCTGTGGGACCTGCAGAGCCCCTCTGCAGGACGACGACGGCCATGGTGAGTGCGTTGGATGTCTGGGCAAGCCCACGCTGACGCCGCGCTCACCGAGACTTCATGCCCGCACTGCGAGTGCATGAGTCTCGCTTCTCTCCACGCTCGGATCGCTTTCTTCACTGAAAGCGCTTCCGCCTCCCGCGCCTTCCCGTCTTCTTCCTCCCGCAAGTCGGCAAGGAAAAGACAGCGAGGCAGAGGAGTTCAGCGCTCGGAGATGGGAGAGCCAGCCCAGCGCCCGCCGACCTCTCCCTCTCCTGTGAGAGAGCCGTCCCCCGTCCTCTTTGCACGCCCGGAGCAGCATCCCTCAGCGGAAGCGAGTGATCTCGTCTCCTTCGGCGGCTCGGGGGATGTGCAGCCTGACGACTCCATGTCGCTCGCGGCATCTGAAGCGGAGGAGTGGGTCGGCGACGAAGAGCCCGCCCCCCTGCCGTCATTAGAGCCCATTGACTCCAGGCCTGGATCGGACGCCAAGCTCATCCGTATCCTTTCCAAGGCCATCAAGGAGCTCGACTCGGAATGGGCCACACCTGAGGAGCCGACTCGCAGCAGGCTGGAGTGGTTTCTGCTGGGGCCCCGCCAGACCCCTCGCCAGCGATCTGCGCCCTTCTTCCCCGAGGTCCACTCAGAGCTCACGAAGTCCTGGCGCGCCCCTTACTCCGCCCGCCTTCGCACTTCTTCACCCGCGGCTCTCACCTCGGTTGACGCTCCCGTGAGAAGGGCTACGAGCAGATGCCGCTGCTCGACGAAGCCGTGGCCGCTCACCTCTGCCCGCCCGCTGCAAAACGGACAACGCTTATGTCCTCCGCGCAGAAGTGACGTCTCTGTTACAGAAGGGAGCCATAGAAATCGTTCCCCCTGCAGAGAGCGAGTCGGGTTTCTACAGCCGCTACTTTGTTGTCCCCAAGAAAGATGGCGTTCTCAGACCCATCTTAGACTTAAGGCTTCTGAACCTCTCCCTCATGAGACGGAAGTTCAGAATGTTGACATTGAAGCAGATCCTCGCGCAAATACGCCCCGGGGACTGGTTCTTCTCACTGGACCTGAAGGATGCGTACTTCCACATCCAAATAGCCCCTCGCCACAGGCCTTTCTTGAGATTCGCCTTCGAGGATGTGGCTTATCAATACAAGGTCCTGCCCTTCGGGCTGTCTCTAGCTCCCCGCATGACCAAGTGCATGGACTCAGCGCTTCTCCCTCTAAGGAAGATGGGGATCCGAGTTTTGAATTACCACGACAACTGGCTCGTACTGGTCCAGTCTCATACCGAGCTAGAATACCACAGATCCGTGCTCCTCAGCCACCTTCAGTGCCTGGGACTCAGGGTCAATTTTGCCAAGAGCTCGCTGCTCCCCAGCCAGCGTATCACGTTCCTGGGCGCAGTCTTCGACTCAGTCCACATGAGGGCTGTAGTCTCTCCAGAGCGCGCTCTGACGATTCAGGAGCTCTCGGCATCAGTCAGGAACAATGCCTGTTACCCTCTGAAGACTTTCCAGAGGATGTTAGGGCTGATGGCTTCCGCCTCCCCAGTACTGCAGCTCAGCCTCCTATGAATGCGGCCTCTGCAACACTGGCTGAAACTCAGGGTTCCACTACCTGAAAGGACACCACGTCCTAGTCCAGTCGGACAGCACGACGGTCGTGTCATATATAAACCACCAAGGAGGCCTTTCGTCCAGCTGCCTTTGCGCCCTGACAAAGCGCCTCCTCGAATGGGCAACGCCCAGGTTTCAGTCGCTCAGAGCGACACACATTCCTGGCAAGTCGAACTCAGACGAGTGGATGCTCCACCCTCAAATGGTACGAAATATTTGGGAGATCTTCGGGAAGGCAGAGATCGACCTCTTCGCCTCAGAAGACAACTCTCATTGCCCAACCTTCTTCTCAAAACAGACGGATGCCCTGGCCCAGACCTGGCCCAGGCTCCTCCTCTCTGTGAGCCCTGCATGCCTTGAGTTCGGGCCCAACGACTCCAAAGTTGTTCTAAAACCCAGACATGGTTATGTCCCCAAGGTGCTCTCAACCCCGTTCAGAGCCCAGGTTATTTCCCTCTCAGTGCTACCTCCTTCCACGGACGAGCGAGAGGTGCATTTACTCTGCCCCGTCAGGGCATTGAGAATCTATACTGAGCGGTCTCAGCCATTCAGGCAGTCAGACCAGCTCTTCATCTGCTTTGGCGGCCGCACCAAAGGGTCTCCGGTCTCAAAGCAATGCCTCTCGCATTGGATAGTCGTCGCAATTGCTCTATGCTACTCCTCTATGGGCCTGGACTGCCCCATAAGAGTAAGAGCCCACTCCACTAGAGGCATCATCCTGGGCGTGGTCTAGTAGCGTTTCTCTCAAGGACATCTGTGAGGCGGACGGCTGGTCCTCGCCGTCCACTTTTGTCAGATTTTATAACTTGGACATCCCGACCTTACATGCTCGGGTCCTCCCAGTGTGAAAAGACGGCCTCCCTGAGCACTGTCATCACACGCTCTCAGGGGCCTCCCGGCCCCTGTGTCCAGGGTTCGACGGCTTTCAGCCCTTCACATATCCTCTGGGCCCCTCGGTGCTCAAGTTATGTTTTGTCGTTCCCAATCACGGCGTGATTGTATTTGTTCCCCATACGCAGTATGAGTGAGAGTATCGAAAGGGAACGTACTCGGTTACGTACGTAACCTCGGTTCCCTGAGATACGGGAACGAGTACTGCGTATTATGCCGTGCCCCGACACTGCGGCTCAGTATCGTCGCTTCAGTCGAGCTAAAACTGAATCCAACGGCAAAACGCCGGCTTATATAGCCATAAGCCACGCCCGTTTTGGCGGGCTTGTTGGCACACTATTTCGCCATTGGCTCGCGCGACTACACCGCGCCGTCATTGGCTCAAAGTGTTTCATTCCTTTGAGCCAATAGACGTGCAGTTTTCACTGCGCTATTGTAAAAGGCTTCAGCAAGGAGGAAAAAGGAGCTTTTCCCCATACGCAGTACTCGTTCCCGTATCTCAGGGAACCGAGGTTACGTACATAACTGAGTACGTTTTCATTTAGTTTCAGTAATTTTGTGCTTCTGTCTTTTTTGTTATTATTTTTTGTTAGTCTATTTAGCTTTATTTTTTATTTCAGTTGTAGTTTTAGTAATTTTATTACTTCAACCTAAACTTCATTTATTATTAAGTTTTAGCTTGCCTTTAAGAAAGAGTTTTGTTGCTTCCGCTCTAGTTCTTCATTTTAAGATACAGGCCAAACTCTTTCATTAGTGGCTGGTGAAATAGACTCATGAGGCTGACAGGAGAGAATTCAGAGTGGACAAGCTTTTTACTGTAATTTGGTCCATCTGGTCCTTCAGTGAGGTCACTTGAAGTCAAAGTTCTCTACAGGATTTTACTGTAATTAATTTCATTGTGTGTGTGTGTGTGTGTGTGTGTGTGTGTGTGTGTGTGTGTGTGTGTGTGTGTGTGTGTGTGTGTGTGTGTGTGTGTGTGTGTGTGTTTGTGCTGCTTGACTCTCTCATACCTCTTATGTTTGCAAGAGTCAGAAATTATTATTTTAAAGTAATAGGCCAAACATTTTCAGCATTAGTGAAGATTATCATTTTATTTTGTTGTTTCTTTAAAAAAGACCCTTATTCCTAAAATTCATTCAGAAGAACCAAAATGTATTTGGTTTTCTTCATCCTAAGTCATGCAAACCCACATTGACAGTCTTACTTGAAGAAAACTAAAATAATAATGGTTGAATAGGGGCTGTTTAAGACAACAACAACAACAACAAAAACAAAATCCTCAGCAGACTGAGTGACACTCACCATCTCAAGAAAATATGGCAAGGCATTGTGGGTAGCGGTAAGAATTCCTGGCCGTCTCTGTCTGATTAAAATGTGATGTGTTGAAAGCTGGCTTTGATCTTAGGAAATGTCTGCGAGGGAGCAGTTGGAATTTAGCTTGGGCTTTTCCCTCCCGCTCACTCTGTGATTTGGCCCTGCAGATGGAGGCCGATAGATAGTGTCACCATTCATTTCCTGCTCAAGCTCCTACACCATTCTGTGCAGATGCTAGACCTGGAGCAGGGATCCAGAAAGAATAGATCACATGCCGAGCTTTTGTGGCTTGTGCTGAGCTCTGTTTTCTTCTATGCTTCGTTCTAAATGTATGCATGTGCTTTGGTTTGTACATGCACAGTTAACATGTCATTTTGCAAATAAACCCAAAGACTTGGAACATCCCACCCCACTGAATGGTGGAAGAATACACCATCTGAAAAAGACTCCTAAGGTGCTTAAATGCTTTTCTTCGTCTCTGATTCCAGGCCTCCTGCACTGGCAGCCAGCCCAGCATTTTCTGATATCTCCCTTATCCGGATCTCGCCGCACCGGAACCCTTCAGTGGGGGCGGAGTCACCCTTTAACCCCCCACATCCATACATTAACCCCTACATGGACTACATCCGCTCACTGCACAGCAGTCCCTCTCTGTCCATGATCTCTGCAGCCAGAGGCCTCAGTCCTGCAGATGGTGAGTACCTCAGAGACCTGTTCTGGGCCCACTAAAAGCCCTCTAAATATCAGCCCATTGTGTGCAGATCTCTATCTATCTATCTATCTATCTATCTATCTATCTATCTATCTATCTATCTATCTATCTATCTATCTATCTATCTATCTATCTATCTATCTATCTATCTATCTATCTATCTATCTATCTATCTATCTATCTATCTATCTATCTATCTATCATCTATCTATCTATCTATTCATCCATGCATCCATCCATCCATCCAATTTTATCTTACTATGGTTCTATAAGTCTGGGATGTGGAGTTAGCTTCTCTCTGGAGGGGAAGACCATAGTTTGATCGTTTGGCTGGGTCACTCTCTGTGTTCTTTGTCTCATGTCAGAAAACCTCTGGAGGAACATTCAGCGTGTCAGGCAGAGTCTAGCGATCACATCCTGAGTTAAGAGAGGCTAAAGTTCAAGGCCATGGTTGAGGGCAGAGGGCACGAGAAGGGACAGAAGAATGAGAAGTGGGAATGGTTTAGAGGATGGACTCCAGAGGCCTTCAGGGAGCCATTTTGGTCTTTTGCGTGAAGTTGGACTGGGAAATTCATTACAGGGTCAGCAAGAGCCCACTGTTTTTAAAGAGTCTCTGCAGTATGCCGACCTTTTGGCCTTCTTTTCAGGCATGGACTTTTAATTGAAGCCTGAAGCTCAAATACCAAAGGGGGCCAATCAGAGGGGCCTCTCAGAGGCCACAGATAATCATGGCTGTATCGGACTGTGTTGCCATCTCACACCAGCCAGATCTTGCCATGTACCATATGTGTCAAATGAAGAATTGAAACATTTCCAGGTGTATACTAATTAAGGGCTTAAAAAGTTGTTGATGCAGTTTGTTTTGATGTGACCTTTTGTGGTTTGGGTGAAAACTGGAAAGACCTTTATTGGCGGATATGTTTATCTGCCAAAAATGCCTTTTCACCCAAACTACAAAAAGGGCACACTGATTGTTTGATTGATTGATCGATTAATTATGGACAGCTCTGTAAAAAACTACGATATAGGACATGTTGTTGAATCATCATTATTTCTATTATTAATACAATTCCTATATTATATTCCTAAATATTATATGCATAGGCGGAATTTGCGGGTGGATGGGTGGGACATTTCCCCACAACTTTTTGCCAGGGTTGATATTGTCCCCACCACTTTTTGAAACATCTCGCGGCATGGATGTATCTAATACAAAAGAAACATCTCCAGTTGATTAGCAATTCATTCTTTTGTTTTAAATAACAGGAGATCTGTTGTTTTTAAAATCATGCTGAGTGCTCGTTGCCGCTATTGTCAGTGGCGCAACAGTGTTCTCATGGCGCTCTTACACACTGCCCTGTCTTTACACAGACGAGCGCTTCAATCTATAGCTTAATGCTATTGCAGAGACTCTGTTCGTTCCGGTGAAATCACAAAACAAAATGCACATAAACCTGTCCCTGCTCTTGATATACAATCACTGATGAACATCTTTGGTTTTAATGAGAAAAGAATAAAATAAACCATGTTAGGGCAGATTAGAACCCAGAACCTCTGACAGCTTAACAAAAATTCCATCAAGACAAACTAACTATTGATGCGGATCTACTTATTTATTGACTAATGTAAATACTCTCGAGACTAACAATATATTGTATTATAGTATAGATGTAAGGATGAAACTATCTTATTAAACATGAGTCTATGTAAACAAATTTTGTGCATTCTTATTGTACGTTCTTGATATGGATTCTCCACATCCATTAACCCCTAATAACTAAATTAATTAATAACTAAACATAGCTGCTAGATTTATCGCTGTTTCGTTATTTCGTTTTTCTGTTTGCTTTCCAACCCAGTTTTGAAACACATTTTCATGTACTCTCCCAGATGCCAACATGGTCCACCAGCAGAATGCCTCCTGGCTCTGGTGGCGCAACATACTGAGGATGCATATTTATCCTTAAAAACTGTCAGTCTGATATCCCACAAGCAGAATGTGCTCGCTTCAGTCGTTCCCCACCGCCACTCCTGCAATTCTGTGCCAACATTTCCCATTTAGAAATTCTGCAAAGCTCTTTCTGCACGTGAAAGGGGAAACGAGGCACATTACGTCTCAATGCGAGAGCCGAGGCAAAGCAGAACAACAGAGACAATTAAGGAAGCCCCACTAACCCCTCCCTCACTACTTAAGACAAAATACCCACATCGAATTAATTTGGAATTTCTTCTTACATTCACACAACCAATCAGAGATGCATATTCCATGCATTCAGTCCGGGCGTCAGTCGAGATCTTCTCATCCGCTCTGTTCATTTCTTCTGGGGAAGACAGGAATTAGCCACAACACTTTGTGCAGCTAAACTGATTTTGTATTTGCATTGAGAAGCACTGTGTTAGTCTTTCTCTTATTCTCTTTCCTTTTGTGTGTATGTATATGTGTGTGTGTGTGTGTTTGTTTGTTATTTTAAGCATGTTGCCAGACATTTATTTTTAGGATAAATTTCTAGGACCTTTATCACTCTGTAGCTAAAGAGTGGAAGGAAGATAGAGGGAACACATGAAAGAGAAAGAAGCTTTACATCTAAAATGCTGCACTTTTTTTACTCAGAAATTTAAATTTTTTTCATTAGTCACCCTCATGTCATTTCAAACTCATAAAAGAAGTTCAATTATGACAACTCTCAAAATAGTTTTAGCATGTTAATGAATATGTTAATGTATTTAGTCTTGGTGGACTAGATCTGCTACCCTGCTGTTGCTGCAGATCAAGTATGGACTTGCTACTGCTAATAGATACACAGACGTACAAATCCTGTAGCAGATCTAGGTATGTGGAGCTGGGGGAGGTGGAAGGTGGAGTAAATCTGACTACCCTACAGCAAACACTGAACCAGACTATTTAAATGTTGAGCAAGCATTCTCATTGGCTGCAGGATCAGCAGAGGCCAATCAGCATGTGCCATTAATGCCATTACTTGCAGATTGCATGTAAAGGACCTATCAGCCTGCGCCCTCCAAAGTTTCATGACTGAACCAGATATATATGTAGCTTAATGTCCAAGCTTCAGTTTTCCATATGATGAAAGAGAATGGGGCCAGTCAAGATCAGGTAATACATCACATCTGCTCCCACATTACCCATTAATCTACTTATTTGGCACACCACCTGTTGTATTTAGCTTGTTTACTCTCAAAATCTGTGTGGCAAAACTGCACAACGCCGAATAGCTGCCTTGCCATTGCCTACTGGCGATATTTCATAATCTGAGTATTGTTTCATTTTGTCATTCATTTCACATTTCTGTATTCAAAATGTTATGTTTAAGACAATCTCATTACATGCAATTTCAGCTGCTATGAGAAATGCATTTACTGCCCTCTAAGCAGTTAATACATCTAATACAGCTTCTGTCACCAAAACAAATTCCTTGTATGTGTAAACATACCTAGCAATAAAGCTCTTTCTGATTTCTGATTTCTAAAAGCAACTTCAAATGCAGCTTCTTTGTTACCACTGCAGTGCAAAGATGGCTTTGGTTAATACTGATTTAATTGGTAACAGCTTATAATAACAGTCATATAATTCTAATTTAATTGACTAAATTTCAGAATTTAACATTAAAGATGACATACATATTTAATAAGTTTAAAAAAATCACTAGGTAAAAATACCCCTGAAAGGGGCATTTACAGACACAGTCCATATGACTCTTCTGAAGTCATATGATTAATGAAACCATTGAAGCACAAGTTTGAGAGTAAAAAAGTCAGGTATTCAAGCCATTTGCAGGCATGTATGTTTTTCTACACTACCATTCAAAAGTTTGGGGTTGGTAAAATTTTATTTTTTAATTTTTTTAATAATTCTCTTATGCTCACTAAGGCTGCATTTATTCATTAAAACAGTAATATTGTGCAATATTTTTACCATTTAAATTAACAGTTTTCTATTTGGATATTATTTTAAAATTTAATTCATTGCTGTGACGGTGATCCATTTCTCAGTGTTGAAAACAGTTGTGCTGCTTAATATTTTTGTGGAAACTGTAAAATGTTATTTTCAGGATCATTTGATGAATAGAAAGTTCAAAAGAGCAACATTTATTTGAAATAGAAATATTTTGTAACATTGTAACATTTACTGTCACTTTTGATCAACTTAATGCATATTGCTGAATAAAAGTAAAATTATTATTATTTATTTATCTTACTGACCTTTAGAACAGTATTGTATTTATCAAATGACTGATGTCTGTATGTCCTCTCTACCTTTTTTGACCCCTCAGCACCCCACAGTGGTTTGACCACGGCAGAGTACTACCACCAGATGGCCCTGCTTGCAGGTCACCGCAGCCCCTATGCTGACATCATTCCCTCCGTGGCATCCACAACGGGGCCTGCAAGCAACGCCCTGCATATGGAGTACCTGCAGGCTATGGAAAGTAAGTTCATCCACCTATCCTATCCACCTATCAGAGGGACAGATTTAGGCTGAGATTTACAACTTTAATCAATAAAAAAAGCAAAAGCCACATGTTTTTGAACACACACACCTAAACACACACACCTAAACACACACACACACACACACACACACACATGTTTGTTTTTGTGAATTGTGGGGACTTTCCATAGACTTCAATGCATTTTACACTGAACAAACTGTACATTCTATCCCCCTACCCTGCCCCTACCCCTAAACCTAACCCTCACAGGAAACTGTGCAAACTTTTACTTTTTCACAAAAACTCATTCTATATGATTTATAAACCCATTTACATTGTGGGGACCGCTGGCTGGTCCCCACGATGTAGGTGAACTCAGGTTTATATTACATCATGGGGACATTTGGTCCCCACAATGTAATATAAACAAAAGCACACACACACACACACACACACACACACACACACACACACACATATATATATATATATATATATATATATATATATATATATATATATATATATATATATATACAATAAAGATTTGCTGTTTCTTTATGCACAGGATGTATGCAAATGAGTTATTTTAAAGAGTAAATAGGAAATTAAAGGCACGGTGACTGAAGTGAGGTCAGGTGGACTGGCCCGTTAGTCTTTAATGAGAATGCATTTAGCGCATCAGCTTCCCCACTCTCTCGTTTCTCACAAACTAATTAAAACTAGCCAAAATTGCATGGGTATCAGAAAATTAATTGCTGTTAGGTGGGAATAGGAATGTCCCACTATTCATCACCAGAGAAATCCTTTCTACTGTGGCACTGTTTAAGATTAATAGACTTAAACAAAACAATTAGGGCCACCATTTTCAAATGAAGATGTCGCGTCCCCCTTACTTCAAATCGCTTGTGATCAGCTCTTGGTAATAACTCATCCTATTTTAACAATGTGTGTTCCACGCCAGCCAAATTAACACTTTAAAGCTCTCTTTTATGATGTATAGACTCTGAGAAGAGGAGTGAATAAGGAGAAGTGTGTTATCTAGTAGCTTTTGTTAATAATGAGGATGGGAAGGCGCAGTTGTAGTTTAGAGCTCAGTTCACATCAGTGTAATTACTTTTAGAGAAGTACTGACTAATGAAAGAATGAACCTGTCCTGCGTATGTTCAAGCTGTGCATTGTTTAATGTGTTAGCTGCTAATTAGCCAATGTCGATTAGATTCTACTTCTGTATTACACACCTCAATTTGGACCCTCTATTGGATGTAGATGAAATTGTTTTTTTCCAAGTTTTTTTGTTAAAAAATGTTTGACGAAACATGCAATGTTTACTCATACTACAGGAATTGTAAAAGATTGGCTCATATTCAAACATAATTAAAAAATATAGCTGCAAGCAGCAATTCGGGGCCAAGCCCCAGAAGGGGCAGTAGCGCAATACGGAGCAGGAAGAGCAAAAACAGCAGAAATTGAATGTACATTCAAAACAGCTGGTTCAGAAGGACAGGTGGAAATGAAATGAAAATCAATAGAAGTTCAGAGAATGAACACGGAATGAACTAAAAACACTTGTATCTCATTGAAGAGGAATAAAGATTAGTACAATGCTTATTTGGATAAAAAAGGTATCAAAATGACTCATTACACACAATTGTATAAAGGCACCCCACACAGGATTGAAACCCACGACCTCGGGGTCCAATGTCCATTTCTCATCTCATTGCACCACTGTGCAGGTGAATGTTAGCACACCTGCCGAAGTTCATTAGTTCATGTGAAAATGAACTCAAAATGAAGAATTTTTAAAAAACTGCACTGAATGTTATATTTAATTACTACTTTAGACCATTCTGGGCTCTTCAGGTAACTGGCTTTACACATTGAGCTACTTGACGATGAACATTCAACAGGCTGTGGAAGAGACTTTTACTGTAACAAAGAATTCACAAAAAAAGCATTACTTAGCATGCTAACCCATATTAACATGCTAAGCTAACTTAATGCTAAAGAAGCTCATGGTTAACTTGATAACTGAAGAGCCACATTAAAGAGAATGACAACTGGTTAGCATGCTAAGCAATTAGCATGCTAAGCTAACTAGCATAAGACAATAAACACAAGCAAGGTCACATTTAGAGACGAATATCTCGGGAATGGTAGTGAATATCAAAAATCCGTTCAGTCATTTCTGTGCAGCTCGGTCCAAAGATCATCTGTGCTGATTTTGGACAAAATTGAAAATTTGTAGGAGGAGTAGCAAAAAAACTGTTTTTCATTAACTTCAATATGGCAGACAGGTACATTTAAGGAAAATTACAAATGATACACTGTCGGAATCGGCATAAGCCAGGGAATAAAATGACATAAAGCACACATATTTTGGAAAGTGTTTTCAAAAGTTATAAGCATTTTTGCAATAATCATTACATCTGTGGAACAGTAGGTGGCGCTGTGCTGAAACTTCTCAGGTACCTTCAGGAACTTATAAATGTCATACGTACCAATTTTTGTGAAGATATGTCAAATTGTTTAAAAGATATTGCAATTTATGAAAAAACTCAAAATGGCGGACACGTGATTCACATAGACAGTAAAAGAAATGGACACAGCGACCCCATTGGAACTCAATTGAGACAAGTGAAGCCCATTTTTAGCGATTTTTAGCACTTCCGTTTCTGACGCGCAGATTCAAACTAAGCTTGATGACGTCAGCAACCTGTCTGACAGATGTAAATCTTCTAGTAGCTGTGCGTGCAAACTGCCATCGTTAATCTTGCAGGACGGCGAGCTTGAGCGGGGAGTTCTTTGGCGTGAGTTAGCAGGAGTAAGTATTCTGATTAATTAGTTTGTATAATATTTTAAAATGTAACGCCAGTACGCCATATTAAGTTAATGCATAATATTGCCTGCGAGCTTCTCCTCCTGTCTGTACGGTAATTTCTCTACTGTGCGACAGAGAGTCGAGTGGTTATGACGCAATCGTTAGCCTATTTTTACAAAAACTGTTTCTACGGGGCCATAATGTAACATAGAAGGTAATGGAGCCCTTTATACATTGTCGTGTATGTTTAAAAATAAATAATGGACAAATGGAGTCTTTACACGCCTCAGATGTAAAGTTATTCGCTGTCAAAGTCACGCCAAAATGAATGGGAGTCAATGAAATGCTAACGCAAGTGAAGTTTCTGCTACAAGATGGCGGCACGCGGCCGACTTCAACTTCCGGTCTACTTCCTTGGGCACTGGTGATTCATCCAATATTGACAGAATCAGTATCGTCGGATTCGGCATGATCCAAGGAATCCATAGACACCAAGATCTTGATTTTCTGACAAACTGTTCAAAAGTTATTGGCCAAAATAGCCATTTTTCATATCTCATGACCTGTAGGTGGCGTTGTTCCCCAGTTTGGCATAGACCCTCAGACCATGGTCCTGATGAAGCGTACCAATTTTTGTTTCGATTGCTCAAAGTTTGGCCGAGATACAGCCTCTATACTAATTTCGGGTCGACCTCATTAACTTAGTGACATCATAACTTTTGAACAAAGATGAATAAAAAAAATCTGTTCAGTCATTTCTGTGCGGCTCAGTCCAAATATCATCTGGTCAAAGCTTTGACAAAATTGGACAGAATTTGAAGGAGGAGTAGCGAAAAAAACAGAATACTGTACTTTTCAAAATGGCCGCTACTGTAATGGGCGGAGACTTAATGTAAGATGTTGAGTATGTAGTAAATTACATTTTTCTAGAGCAAATGGTTCAAAAGTTATAACCTTTAGAATAGTGAATTTTTGAACTGGTGGTGGCGCTATAGAGTTGGTTCTAGAGACTCCAAATTTGGTCCAATCACTATTCATGAGCATCTCTACAATTGTGCCAAATTTCATCATTTTCTCATGTTCCGTTGATAGGGCTGCCATAGAATTAAATCTTAATTTTTAGTAGTTTAGCTATTTTTAAAGCTTATTTTGTCTTATTTTAAGTCATCTTGTGACCTTCTTAAAAGTTTGCTGAGGCCCCCTTGTGGGCCTCGGCCATCTTGAGAACCACTGAACTGTTTTACCTAGCTTAACCAGCTTATGTCAGTAATAATAGGCCAGATCAGTTAACTGCATGACTGGTTAACTACATAAATATCTTATTTTCACCTTATTGACCAGTATAAGGTGTTTTTGGAACTTTCATTTTGATTTTGATTGTTTACCTATCATAGTTACAGAGCTCAAGCTGTTTAAACTTGCTTAACTAGACAATGTGAGTAATGTCCCAGTACTGCCAATCTAACATCATAATAATAAGTCTGTGAAAACCTAGACCAGCTGGTGATAATCTTAAATGACTTTTTTTTTTTTTTTTTGGGATTTTATTAACCAGTAAAGTTGGCAAATTTTATACTGGTTTTGACAGTTTACATGTTTATACAAGTCAAGCTGTTCTGCCTACATTATTTGTCTTACCAATAGCTTATGTAAGAAATAAACCAACATTGCCAATCTAAAACAAGTCCATAAAAACCTAGAAAACTTATGCTGGATTAGCTGGTGACAATCTTAAATTGCTAATGTAAACCATCTTTTTGTATTCCTTGTTCTACCTAAGTTAACCAGCTAATATCATAAACAGACCAGAACTGCTGATTTAAAATACACACACACACATATATATATATATATATATATATATATATATATATATATATATATATATATATATATATATATATATATATATATATATATATATATATATATATATATATATATATGTGTGTGTGTGTGTGTGTGTATAGTATTCATGCTCACGTACTTATGGATTCATGTGTGTATGGGTGTGTAAGCTTGTGCATGTGTCTATTCACATTGTGTTTGTTGTGCTCCACACATTCACAATCATTCAAAGGCTTAAATCACAGTTCTAAACAGAATGCCAACAATGTGTAAAGATGTTCCAAATGTGGGAATACTCACACAGAGACACACACACACACACACACACACACACACACACACACACACACACTGATTTAAATGTGAATGACAGACCCTGTAATCACTGTATGTGTCAAAGTAGAAAGAGAGCGAGAGAGTCAGAGAGAGAGAGCGTAATTTTGTTTTGTTTGCATGCTTTCTGTTAAAAAAGTACAGAACAACTGAAAGAAAAAATATGAGTCACAAAGTCATTGTGTCACTCCATACAACAAAAGACCACCATTCCCTGCGCACCCCTCTGTTCCCCTCCCCCTTTCTCTTCTCCCTCTGTTTCTCCCTTCTTTCTTGTTTGTGACATCCGCCAATGAAAAGACAACAAAAGTCATTTCTTAATCTGTAGGTGCCAGTCATTGTGCGTGAGTGGAGGGCCTGTCTGCGTTCGATCTGCTTTCTAACGAAAGCTTTTCAAAAACAACTAGTGCAATTCCATTCAGTGTTGACACACTATTCAACCAAATTAAACATGATTCAATATCACAGTGATGCTGCCAAGCAGTGGGTAAAGTGGAGTCGAACTTGTATTTACAGTGCATGCAAATACATTGCAATGCATGCAATGCAGGAAATGTAATCATTGTTTATTATGAATAAATTACATATAATTAAAAAATGTTCATGATTCTTAGGGCCCTATTTTAACGATCTAAACGCAAAGTGTGAAGCGCATGGCGCTGGTGCACTCAGGGCGTGTCCAAATCCACTTTTGCTATTTTAACGACGGAAAAACGGTCCGTGCGCCGGGGCGCATTTTTGAAATGGGTTGTCCCTATTCTCTTAATGAGTAATGGGCGTAACGTTCAATAAACCAATCAGAGTGTCATCTCCCATTCCCTTTAAGAGCGAGATGCACTCGCGCCATGGCGGATTGCTATTTACATGCCGGAATTTGTTGGCGGAAAAGCTGAACGCTTTTCAAGCGAAGAAACTGATCTGCTCGTGCGCGAAGTTAAAGCGCGCGAGCAGATCATCTACGGGACAAGCAGGATATAACATTATATATATTATATAATTATATATTATATAACATATAACATTATAAAATACACTGACTTATTAAACACACCGATTCAACTGAGGAGTTCAACGAGTGATGTTTTGCTGAAATTACCTGTTAAGTGGCCAGTCAATCTTTCAGTCGTCTGCGTTGGATGCAGGCTTTCAAATAGCTCCGCGCCATCAGTCAGTTAATATGTGTGTGTATTGGCAAGATTGTTCAATTAATTAGCCAGTTTCGTTCATCATTATAAGTAGTAATAGGCTGAATTGAAAATAGGTATCCTAATTCTAATACACACAATGACTATTCATCATTACATTTTTATATTTATGTAGCCTACACAATAATATTCTTTTACACTGTAATCCTTTTGTTTTTAATATTTGGCATATTTGTGTGATGCGTATCCCTGTGTGTAATAAGCAAAGTCAACACGCACTGTGGACGCGCCCAGAGGTGCAGTTTCTACCATCGCGCTCTAACAAAAAAATATTGCGTCACTGACTTTAGACTTTAGACCAGGTTTGAGTTGGTCTATGGCGCAGTCTATTTTCAGCTCCTTAAAATAGCAATGCGCCGGCAATGCGCCTGAACACACCTCTTTTTTAGACCAGCACGCCCATGAGCGCACTAACTGGCGCAAATGCATTTACTAATTTAAGGACGTGGCGCTGAACGGGAAAACGCGAACGGCGCCGGACGCAAACTAGCAAACACACTTGCGCTGCGCCTTGCATCGCATTGCGCCGGGTGTATTATAGGGCCCTTAGTCTTTAAAGCTTTCTGTGTGGTTAGTTCACATACATACACACACACACACACACACACACACACACACACACACACACACACACACACACACACACACACACACATATATATATATATATATATATATATATATATATATATGTATATGTGGACCACAAGAATCTGGGAAATGTTTTTGAATGTCAATAGTTATATAGTTATATTCAACTGACAACTGACATTCAACTGACACCATAAAATATCTGGCTGACAATTAATTTCTTCGGTAAAAGCTTTTTAGAAATAAAAAATACAATACAATACAATTAAAATAAAATAAAATAGAATGCATTTTTTTGTCTTGTGCCATTTGTGTTACTATTAGGTTTTAATACATAACTTATGTTCTTTCTCTTTTTTTCTCTCTCTGTCTATCTTCCTCAGGTTCTCGATTTCCCAGTCCTAGGTTCACAAATCGGCCCAGCAGAAAACGACCCCTTCCCAGCTCTCCTTCCCTGTCTGACCCCAGTTTTGACCTGCAGGCCATGATTCGCACCTCTCCCAACTCTCTAGTCACTATCCTTAATAATTCCCGCTCCAGCTCATCCACCAGTGGATCCTACGGACACCTCTCAGCTGGCACTATTAGGTATGTACAACAGTGAATTACAGTTTTTTATGATTACTTAAGCACAGTTTTAAAAACAAGGCTCATTTTGTCAAAACACTGCACACAATTCACAGATTCACACACACAAGTAGCAGAACACCTCAGTTCTTTTGCATAATGAAACACTTAATTCAAAACATTACATTAATTTAACAAAACTCAACTTTGACACTGTATGGAACACACATGGTTCATACATTCTGATTCTGTTTGATTCATGTACACACTGCTATGCTCAATCTTAAACACTTGTAACATTTATACTTTTCTAATGAAATAGTCTGGGTTTGATTTTTCAGAGATATTTTATTCAGAGAGTAAAGTACATGAATATATTGAAAAAAAAAAAACAAAAAAAAAACAAAAAAAAAAACACACAAGACCAGTACTGTACCAAAAAAAAAAAAAAAAATCATGCCTTCATGCCTTTCCAAAGGTTGCAATTTGCACTGAAAATCAGAACATATTCTAAATACAATATAGTACACAAACGAAAACTTTTGTGGAGACAAAAAAAGCATGATTTACAGTTTTTTTGGATTGCTTACAGTTTTTGCCCGTTGCTTGAACACATTTTACAAAACTTTGCTCATTGTGCCAAAACTCTACACACAAGTAAACGTGACACAACACTGGGAAATATACCATTCACATCTCTGTCAAATTGAAACTCTACTATCAAAACCTAAACTCTGCTATCAAAACCTAACATTCCTTTGTCAAAATGTCACTCTGATGACAAAAAGACACACACTTGCATCATATGAATACACTTTCGGATCAGCAGCAACACACTACTCTACTTTATATAAAACACTGCCGTCTTTAATTTTCTCTGTTTTTATTCAGTTCATCAGTTAGCATTCTGTGAGGCTCAATGCAACACTTTCAGTTTTTGTTCTGTTTTTTTTTTTTTCCAACAACGTTTTTCACAACAACCAAAAATGAAAGTACTGAAAGGTTACAAATGACATCAGCTCAATTCTGCACATCACAGTACTATACTTTACAGTACAGTATAGTAAATGCAGTAACGCAAAAATAATAAAAAAAAATAAAACAAAATACACTACTGTAAATACAGAAAAACAGGCAAATTGTGCGTGGGTGGGATTATAGATCCTGCCGTCTGTTTGGGTCTGGCCACATGATCCACCACCATTGCTCTAATGTCATATGAAATATTGTTCAGTGCATAGCCTCTTTGACCTACTCCTCTCTCTTTGTCTTCCTCTTCCTCTTCCTCTTCCTCTGCCTCCACCTCTTGCTCTCCATGCTTGCAAAGTTCTTAAAATGGCTTAACTGAGGCCTTTTTGTAGCTGGCTGATTGGTGATTTTGTAAGTAAGTGTTTTGAGCTGTGTATTTGAGTTGTTGCAATTACCCAATGTGTTTTGTATTTTGGATACATGTGTTTTCCAAATGGCGCCCTGAGATTTCATTTTTGAACGAAGTGTCTTATGTATGAAATAGAGTGTAGTATGCAGGACCAAGTGTGTTGCATAAAGGAGTAAGTGTGTTGCAGAATTGCAACTAGAGTGCAAAGCAGCGCTTTTGTTTAAGGTATGGGTACATGTGTTTGAGGTATGGTAACAAAAGCTTCAAGTTGTGTTACTTTAGTCAAAGCATGGGTCTATAGTGTTCAAGCCACGGGCAAAAACTGTAAGCACGGTTTTCAAAACAGGGCCTGTGTTTTCAAAACACTACACACAATTAGCACAACCACACACCCAATTAGCAAAACACTACAGATCCTTTGCATAATTAAATACTCTTGTAAAAACTATACACTTCTGTTTAAAAAACAAATTTTGTTACCATATGAAACACACACGTTTCACATTACTATACTCTGTTTGCATGAGTTACACTCTGCTGTGATAAACCTAAAACACTTTTAGCACTTCTACTTCCCTATGATTAGAGTAGGCTACCATCAACAAAGTACAAATATAATGTAAACTCACCAAACAAGACCAATGTTGCAGACAGAAGAAACTCATTTATTTGTCAACACGCCCAAAATGTTGACATGGAGATTCATAATACTGTAACAAAATGTCACTTTACGTATTGTACTGTAAGTTTACTGTAAAAAAAAAAAAAAAAAAAAAAAAAAAAAAAACTAGACATTATCTCTTCGCCTAGCTGGATCTGGCCAGGGAATTTAATCAACATTGCAAGCAATGTTGTCATTAGCAAGACACCTTGGAAAGAAACGTCTTGAATGACGAATCCATCCTTGCATTGCTGCTACCTCCATCTGGTCACAGGCCTCCTCCATGGCTTGGATGAGGGGTACCTCAGCCTGGAGCCTGCCATGCCGAGAAAAACTCTTCTATAGGGTTGAGGAATGGAGAGTAGGAAGATATAGGACGGTGAAATGTGGATGTTGCTGAAACCAGTTCTGAACCAGAGCAGAGCGGTGGAAAGACACATTGTCCCAGACAACAATGTATTGCATATGATCAATTTGATTTGCTGCTGTTATGTTGTGCAATTGGTCCAAGAATGTAAGTATGAGTGCTGTGTTGTAAGGGCCCATATGGGCATGGCGGTGGAGGACCCCATTCTGTGTAATGGCTGCACAGAGTGTTATATTACCCCCATGTTGCCCAGGGACATTGACTATTGCCCTGTGGCCAATAATATTTCTTCCCCTCCTTTGTGTTCTCGTCAGGTTGAACCCAGCCTCATCTACGTAAATGAACTCATGCTGGATCTCCTCTCCATCCATTCGTAAAACTCTCTGAAAAACAGTGTCAGGCAAAATTGTGTACAGTAAAAGATTATGAGACAGTATGCAAGATCACACTGCTAAAGTGAATACATACCTCGGCATAATCATACCGCAGTCGTTTCACCCTTTCGGAATTGCGCTCGAAAGGCACTCGATACATTTGCTTCATTTGAATATGTTTTTTTTTTAGGATGCGTGCCAGTGTTGATGTTGAGACCTGATGGATATCGTTGAAAGTGGCGTGGTTATTGACAATGTTAGCTTGGAGCTGATTGAGTGTTATAGCATTGTTGGCCAAAACTAGGGATGTCCCGATCTCACGTGATTTTAGACTCGATCGGAATCGGACGTTACCTCCCGATCAGGACTCGGATATATATGTATTAGGGGTGCAACGGTTCTCAGTAAAAAAATCAAACCGTACGGTTCTCCACTTACGGTTTGGTACGCACTTGCACCGCGGCCCATCTCGAATGACGACGCATCTATTGGTCAATATGGTTTGTTTAAAATAGCAACGTGGAAAACATACAGACAGAGTTCAAATAATGTATGTTTCAGTCGATGGATGCGCAAAACGTTACAACAACTGTAATCAGAAAGCGTGGACAAAACAGTCACTCTTTGTAAACTGTTAACTGCGAGTGCCGTCTGCTCTAATGTCCAGTCATTTATGCCGTCATCACCCGGGTGTTGATACAGGTGAGACTATCGGTAGATACTCAAAATCAAATGACTCGGACTCAGACTCGAGGGCAAAAAAACGTGATCGGGACATCCCTAGCCAAAACCATGTTTACTATCTCCCTCTCTTGCTGTTCTGTGAACATAGGAGGCCTTCCCCCTTGTCGTTCCTGACCCGCAATCCTATGTAGAAAAAAAAAACAGTATACAATAGTACAGTAATTTCACAGGAAAAGGTAACAGAAGTGCTGATAATGCATAGAATACAGTACTGTGAGCAGTTACTGAAACCGTGCAGATGTTTTTGATATGATGATATTTTTACAATACCTATTTTCCAATCGAAATGTTCTTATCACACTTGCCACTGTGTATCGGCTTAGATTTGGCTGTACTCGCAGTTCTGCCTCCCTCAGCGTCAGGCCGTGGTTGACAACGTGGTCAACCAGTGTTGCGCGGATCTCATTTGTCAGATTCAGTCCTCTTTGAGCACTTTCTTTTCTTCCTCTTCCTCTACCTCTACCTCCAGCATGGCCTCCTTCTCTTCCTGTTGTGATTCCTCCTCTGTTGATTCCTCTTCCTCCCCTTCCTCCTCCTCCCCTTCCTCCCCTTCCTACTCTTCCTCCTCCTCCCCTTCCTCCCCTTCCTCCTCTTCCTCCTCCTCCCCTTCCTCCTCCTCCTTGTCCTCCTCCTCGTTCTCCTCGTTCCCCTCCTCGTCTTACTCTTTCTCTGACTCTTTTTATTGTGCTTAAGGCCGATAAACACCTGATTGGTGTGTCTACAATTACAGTTTTTTACGATTGCTTAAGCACAATTTTGAAAACAGGGCCGGTTTGTCAAAACACTACACACAATTAACACAACCCTACACCAAAGTAGCACAACACTTCAGATCATTTGCAAAATGAAACACTTCATTCAAAACTTTACATTAATTTAACAAAACCCAACTTTGACACTGTATGGAACACACATGGTTCATACATTCTGATTCTGTTTGATTCATTTACACACTGCTGTGCCCAATCTTAAACACTTGTAACTTTTATACTTTTCTAATTATATAGGCTGGGTTTGATTTTTTCAGAGATATTGTTAGAGTAAAGTACATGAATATATATATATATATATATATATATATATATATATATATATATATATATATATATATATATATATATATAACACAAGATCAGTACTGCACATTGATGAAAATATTTATTTCTCACCACATTGTAAAACCATTCAATACATCAATGCCTTTCCAAAGGTTATATTTTGCACTGAAAATTAGAACATATTCTAAATGTAATATATTACACGAACAAAAATATTTGTGGAGACAAAACACCAAAGCATCATCTCTTGGCCTAGCTGGATCTGGCCATAGCGCTTCATCCACATCTCAGGCGATGTCCTTTCACGCAAGACAGCAAGGGAAGAATCTTCTTGAAAGGTGAATCCATCCTTGCACAGATCCTGCATCAGTTCAGTCAGGCCTTCTCCATGGCTTGAATGAGGCACATCCTGACAGAGGGCTGGAGATTGTAAACCTTCCATGCCAAAAAATAAACAACAAACAAACAAATAAACAAAAAACTCCTCAATGGGTTTAAGGAAGGGACTGTATGGTGGGATGTATTGGAGTGAAAACTGTGGACGCTTATGAAACGTCTTGGGTTACGAGTGTAACCCTTGTTCCCTGAGTAAGGGAACGAGACGCTACGTCAGTGACGTGATGGGAATCCTCTACATTTTTGTGTTCGTGAAGCACTATTGTATCCAACCAATGAGAGAACGTGACATCAGAGGCGGGCGACGTCGCGGACCGGTACCTATAAAGCAAGCGCTCCAGGCATGCTGGAGGTACGGCAACGTGACGTAGCGTCTCGTTCCCTTACTCAGGGAACAAGGGTTACACTCGTAACCCAAGACGTTCCCTTTCGTGGGAACTATCGATGCTACGTCAGTGACGTGATGGGAACGCTGTCCCCACTACCCCGTGCCTCCGAGTGCCTGGCTGCTATCTTGTAACACCAAAGCACCCGGAGTACTACTCACATTAAGATTATAAAATCTGATGAAGGTGTGCTGGGATGACCATCCAGCAGCGCCACAAATATCCGCCAAGGAAACTCCTGACATGTGAGCTCTTGAAGCAGCCATACCTCTTGTTGAGTGTGCCCTAACATCCAAGGGGCACGGACGCCCCAGGGCTTTATACGTCAATGAGATGGCCTCAACCACCCATTTACTCATCCTCTGCTTAGACGCTCGACTCGGGGACCCATAACATACAAATAGTTGGTCTGATTTTCTCCACAGGGCAGCTCTGTGAACATAAGCGTCCAATGCCCTCAAAGGACACAGCAGATTAAGTTTTTCCTGATCCGGATTAGTGAACGGAGGGGGATAAAAAGCCTCCAAAACGATAGGACCTGGGACCCTAGTGGGGACCTTACGAATGTAACCAGGCCTTGTATGTAGAAAGGCCTTAACCATTCCTGGTGCAAACTCTAAACATGATGGTGAAACCGAAAGAGCTTGAAGGTCACCTATCCTTTTCAAGGATGAGATGGCCAGTAAAAACACAGTCTTCAATGTGAGCATTTTATCTGACACATCTTCCAAAGGTTCAAAGGGCGCCTCAGCCAACCCTTGTAACACAATGGCTAAGTCTCAGGTCAGAGATTTTGGGCGTACTGCAGGCCTCAGCCTCAGTGCGCCACGAAGGAAGCGAACAACTAAGGGGTCTCGACCTACCGAGACACCACCCATAGGAACATGATAGGCTGAAATAGCAGCCACATACACTTTTAATGTGGAGTGAGTTAAGCCTTCTGAAAGCTTTTCTTGGAGGAATTGAAGCACATAGCTGACAGATGAGTGGACTGGGTCCACCCTATGATGACTACACCATGTAGCGAAAACCTTCCACTTATACATATAAAGCTTCCTTGTAGATGGAGCTCTGGACTGAAGGATGGTCTCCACAACCTCGGTTGGGAGACCAGATTCTATGAGCCTTGCCCCCTCAGGGGCCAGGCCCACAGTTTCCACATTTCTGGACGGGGATGTAAAATTATGCCGCCCGCTTGGGACAGGAGATCCTGTCTGACTGGAAGCTCCAGAGGAGAGCCGTGAAGAAGTGATACTAGGTCCGCAAACCATATTCTTGTTGGCCAGAAAGGAGCCACCAATATCAGGTCTACCCCTTCCTGACGAGTTTTGTCCAGAACTCCCGGGAGCAGAGAGACTGGGGGAAAAGCATACAGACATCGCCCCAACCCCAGAGGAGCTGGGTGCCTCAGAGAGTACCACAGAGGGCATTGAGTTGACTCCTCTGTGGCAAAGAGATCGACTTCCGCTCGACCGAATGTTTTCCATATGAGCTCCACTACCTCTGAGTGAAGCTTCCATTCCCCCGGACTCGCGCTCTGCCTCGACAGAGCGTCCGCCCCCATATTCAAATACCCCGGAATATACGCCGCCTTTAGCGAGAGTAATTTCCCCTGGGTCCACAGGAGGATGTGACTGACCAGTTTGCATAGTGGCCGAGACCGCAGTCCCCCTTGGTGATTTATGTAGGAGACCACCGTAGTGTTGTCTGTCTGAACCAACACATGGTGGCCCCTCAGGTCGGGGAGGAAGTGCTTCAGAGCCTGAAACACTACTAGCATCTCCAGCCGATTTATGTGCCAGGAGAGCTGGTGTACCTCCCAGTGACCTTGAGCTGAGCGACCACTCATGATCGCTCCCCAGCCCGTGAGGGACGCATCTGTCGTAAGCATTACGCGACGACATGAAGTTCCCAACACGGGTCCCTGGGACAGGAACCAAGGCTTTTTCCACATGACCAGAGCACGAAGGCACCGCCGCGTGACTTTGATCATGCAAAAAGGATTTCCCCTCGGAGAAAACCCCTTGGTCCTGAGCCACCACTGTAAGGGTCTCATGTGCAGAAGGCCAAAAGTAACAACGTTGGACTCAGCTGCCATCAGACCCAACAGTCTCTGAAACTGTTTTACAGTGAGTGACCGGCCTAACTTCACCCCATTCACGGAATGGAAGTCACACGAGCGGGAGTCAATTGCGCCCGCATCGTGATGGAATCCCAGATTACCCCAAGATAGTTGGCAACCTGACTCGGAACCAGCACACTTTTCTTGGCGTTGAGCCTCAGCCCAAGCTTCTTCATGTGCGACAACACATCTCGATGTTGAGCTGCCAGACATTCTGTTTGAGCTAAAATCAACCAATCGTCGATATAGTTCAGCACGCGGATGCCCTGGAGTCTCAGCGGAGCCAAGGCTGCATCCACGCATTTCGTGAACGTGCGGGGTGATAGTGATAGGCCGAAGGGAAGAACGTTGTATTGGTATGCTTCGCCCCCGAAAGCAAACCTGAGGAACTTCCTGTGAGATGGATGGATGGAAATATGAAAATATGCGTCCTTCAGATCTATCGCCACAAACCAGTCCTCGGATCTGATCTGTGGAATAATCTGTTTGAGTGTAAGCATCTTGAACTTCAACTTCTTTACAGATCGATTTAGTATACGAAGATCTATGATCGGACGCAACCCCCCATCCTTCTTTGGAACAATGAAGTAGCGGCTGTAAAAGCCCGACATTTTGCTGGGAGAGGGAACCCGTTCTAATAGCCGCTTTTTGCAAAAGCGTCGTAACCTCTTGTTCCATTACCAGAGACTGCTCTGGAGCTACCACTGTGTGAATCACTCCACTGAACCTGGGCGGACGAGAACCGAACTGAATTCTGTAACCCTGTTCTACCATGAGCAGCACCCATTTCGAAATATTCGGAAGAAGTTTCCATTCCCCCAAAAATTCTACTAAGGGAACCAGCCTCTCGAGACTGGTCTCTGGTGTTTTTTGAGCACTTGGCTCGTTTATCTGACGCGGCGCACCGGCAGATAAGCGAATCACGTGCTGGCCGACCCTCCTCGGAGGATCGTCAGGGACTGCTGCGCCCTGTCGCACACTGGGTGGCAGGGTTGGCAGAAGAGTCCCTTGAGGGCACCGATGGGGAACGATAGAAATTAATCACCGAACCCCTTCGGAGGGGGCTGCCCTCAGAAACCCTGGCCCATGAGCGTCAGGATTTCTTTTGGGAAGCCTTCTGGGAAATAATGACGGTCCTCAGATCCGCCCTACCCCCGGAAGGCTTTGACTGTGCAGCACGCTCCGGTCCCCAAGCTTTCCGCGGGGGAGCACGGGCGGCCACAGTAGCCTTTTGCTGGGACCTGTGTCCCGAGGAGCCGGCTATCGGCTGAGGCTGCCCCCACGTAGCAGCCTCAGGGGGATGAGATTTTTGGGGGAGGAACCTCTGGAACGCCGCTTTCTGCTTTTTCACCTCCTCGAACCTGTCGACGACAGTATTAACTGCGTCGCCGAACAGGCCCTCGGAGGAAAGCGGCGCATCCATAAGGATGTGTTTATCCTTCTCCTTAATATCAGCGAGGTTGAGCCACAGATGTCTCTCCGTGGCCACCAGGGCTGCCATAGAGCAGCCTACTGACTTGGCCGTCTCCTTGGTGGCACGGAGAGCTAAATCTGTGGCCTTCCTCTACTCCTGAATGGTTTCGAAGGTTACCTCCCCACTTTCGTCAATCTCCCCCAGCAGATCAGCTTGGTATGCCTGCAGTATTGACATAGTGTGCAGACATGCCGCAGCCTGACCCGCTGCCGAATAAGCCTTGCCCACCAGATTCGATGTTTGCTTTAAAGGTCTGGTGGGCAACGTCAGGGATTTCAGGGACGATGCAGACTCGGGCGAGAGATAGCTCGCAAGCGTCTCTTCAACCCGAGGCATCGCCCCATAACCGTGTTGCTTCAGCCCAGTAATATTGCTGTACATTGATGTCTGTGGGCTGAAGACACGGTACTGCACAGGTCTATTCCACGACCTCGACACCTCGGTGTGGAGGTCGGGAAAGAACGGCAGTCCCCGACGCTGGGGTAGTGACCTAACTGGGAGGAAGCGTTCATCCAACTTGCTTTTAACTTCAGGAACGCTTTCCTCCTCGGGCCAGCTTATATTTAGTTTCTCTACTGCCCGGGTCACTACCTCCATAAGCTCCTCATGGGCTGGAGAGGAGGATGACGGTCCCTCATCACCACCCTCGACACCTTCAACATCAACCTCCTCGGAGGAAGATATATTCAGTGCCGGTGCCTCCCTTTGCGGGGAAGAAACCGCAGCGCGTGCTTCCACCACCAAAGGAGAGACACTAGATCTAGCAGGTAAGGGAAGCGATAAGGCAAAGCCCGTCTCTCCCCCCTCTGCTAGATCCATTTGTGAACCCCACGAGTGCAGCCTTCGCTGTGCCTCGGCAGCAGCGGGACCAGACCCGCGGGGAACACTCGCCGTGGCGCCCTCCTCAAAGAGCGCCCGGCGTGAGCGCAGCGCCCTGAGAGTGAGCCGCTCACAGTGCACACAGACAGCCCCCTCAAGAGCTGCCTGTGCGTGCTCAACTCCCAGGCATTTCACACACATCTCGTGTGTATCTCCCTCCACGATGAATCGCGGGCAAGGAGGTGCACACTTAGTGAAACGCTGGCTTTTCTCCGTCATTTTCTTTATATATATATATATATATATAGTCTTTTATGTGTCTTATTTCACTTGTTAGAAACTCTTGTCCTCAGACGAAGAGAACACTTTCTGGCGAAATGGTAGACAACAGTAAATAAGACAGACAAGATACAAATAGCGCTTACTGAAGACAACAGAAGGTAGCGTTCTTTGTTTCTGGGCATGCTTTATAGGTTCCGGTCCGCGACGTCGCCCGCCTCTGACGTCACGTTCTCTCATTGGTTGGATACAATAGTGCTTCACGAACACAAAAATGCAGAGGATTCCCATCACGTCACTGACGTAGCGTCGATAGTTCCCACCAAAGGGAACCAGTTTTGGACCAGAGCAGATAGGTGGAAATATACATTGTCCCATATGACAGTGTATCTCATCTGCTCTGCATCCATTTGGTCTTCTGCTGTGATGATTTTGTGTAGTCTGTCTACAAACCCGATTCCAAAAAAGTTGGGACACTGTGCAAATTGTGAATAAAAAAGGAATGCAATAATTTACAAATCTCATAAACTTATATTTTATTCACAATAGAATATAAATAACATACCAAATGTTGAAAGTGTGACATTTTGAAATTCAAGCCAAATATTGGCTCATTTTGGATTTCGTGAGAGCTACACATTCCAAAAAAGTTGGGACAGGTAGCAATAAGAGGCCAGAAAAGTGTGTACATATAAGGAACAGCTGGAGGACCAATTTGCAACTTATTAGGTCAATTGGCAACATGATTAGGTATAAAAAGAGCTTCTCAGAGTGGCAGTGTCTCTCAGAAGTCAAGAAGGGCAGAGGATCACCAATTCCCCCAATTCTGTCAGGACCACTATCGTCAAATATGATAGATAATGCATAGAGTTTGTATTGGCGGTATGGTTCTGTTCTGGGCAAGAACTCCCTGTGCATCCATGCAGCCTAGCATGGATAAGAGCAGGGAGAGCAGCAATAAACCCCCAAAACAAACCATATGCTGATATCCCCCAACACAAACTGAGTGCGAAAATATTTTTTTATATATATATATTTTTTTTATATATAAATAAATGGGGGAAGCTTACACCCGTAGCGGCAGCAAATCTGATACAACAAGCACGTTGTAGCGCATTTAGTTAGCGTTAGCAGCAATCTAGTCGGGGAAGCATACACCCATTGCCTAATATAAAATTATTATTATTTTATTTTTATTTATTTATTTATTTTTTACTTCTCTCTCCTATTGGGGGAAGCTTACAGCCCTAGTGGCAGCAATCTGTTACAACAAGCATGTTGTAAATCACAGACTAGTATTAAACTAGTGGTAGTCAGGTTGGGGAAGCATACACCCGCAGCAATAGCTCTGAGTTAGATGCAGCGTGCAGCTAAGAAATGAAATGCAATGCTTCCTCATGTTGGAAATCTCAGAAGCATAGACCAGGAGACTTTGGGATCTCTTGAAGCAGAAGTTACTCTTTATTGAGAAACACGCTGTGCGTCGCTGTGGTCATCCAAAGTCTAACTAAGGCAGTGACTTGGTAGTTCATATACATTCAAGGGGGAGGGATACATAGAGTAGAGGTGTGGACAATCTAAACAAAGGATGCAAATGCAGTAAGGAATCAGATCATTCCCTACATTTCCCAGCCATGATCTAATCAGCATAAATGTGTCATTCAAATGCATAGGTGCTAATCCAATCAGTCTGACAGTATCGCCCATACCTTTACATTATCATAGAGACAAAGACACTGCTGTATCTTAAGCTTGTCCTGCCAAATGGTCAGGATGTAAGATCTGCAGATCTTAAACAGATTCTTAAATTTGTAATCCCACACTCATCATGAGCACGATTTCTGCTCCAGTCGGGCCGATTCCTTTGGCTACGAAAGAGAAGACTCCCATGATATCACACTCCTTACAGGACCATCAAGTTCGACATTGTTAGGGTTGAATAAGAAACCTCTGTATTTAAAGAAAAGCATGTTACAATACTCTGATAAGTTTTCAAGCCACAGACATTTGTTCACTTATCACGAAATGTTGCGATATGATCGGATATCATTAAGAGCATAAGTCTAAGACAACAGGTTAAGATAACATGTACTTGAATAAGCTTACCACAGTAGTGCTTATAGTATGCAGCAATGACATTAGAGCTTCGGTAACAATCAATATTTTAGATAGCCTTAAGATCAGCTTGTTCTAAATAGCAACTAGACCTTTAAGAACGAGCATTTCCAGTGGCACTATAGCTTTAAGAAAAACGATGTTTACTATGTGCTGCACCACAAAAAGAAAAGCCGTTTGCACCATGAATCTTTGTTTTCTGTCTCTACTGCAAAGCTGCTTGAA
Source organism: Chanodichthys erythropterus (assembly GCF_024489055.1). Lineage (NCBI taxonomy): Eukaryota > Metazoa > Chordata > Actinopteri > Cypriniformes > Xenocyprididae > Chanodichthys > Chanodichthys erythropterus. The sequence continues at coordinate 416,920 of NC_090243.1, forward strand.
TCTGCGATGTATAGCGCTAAACACGGCGATCCGACCAGCGTGTATGTTGCTATACAAACGAAAGCGCCCCGACCAGCATGTGTGGCAATCAAGCCGGTTGCCAATGACAACAGATTGTAACGCACATCGCCAAAAACGATCGCAAAAGCTTTGCAAAAACATTTTTACTGAGAAGGACTAGAAGCCTAAGCAAGAGTGATAGCTTTAACAACATCATGAGTTAGCTTTAAAACAATGAGCATTAAAAGGAACTTAGCTTAGCTTCGTGGAAACATTCAGAGATGAAGGAGAGTGAAATAGCCGGCTGTAACGTGGATGTTTGATCTTGTCTTGAAACGGTTCTTCATGCGGGGAGTGCAGATCATCTGAACTGCCAGTCCATGTCTAATTGCAGCGATGCGAGAAGCAATGCTAACCTTAACTCAGTCATTTCCAATCAATTGTGCAATTCCAGATTGCACAATTCCTAGTGAGATGATGCTGTTTGCCTGTCAAATTTGCCATTTAATTTGCTCCTGAGAAATGCAATAGCTGCTGATAATACTGAGGAGCTTATATATAGATGCCATAATAGGTGTCGTATTCCTATAGGTAGAGGCAAGTCACCTGGGAGTCAGCTGATGCAAGCTTGACTGACGTGACCTGCCAGAACTGACGCTAACGCTAGATTGCTGTGGCAAAAATAGTGGAGCAATATCAGAAAGGAGTTTCTCAGAGAAAAATTGCAAAGAGTTTGAAGTTATCATCATCTACAGTGCATAATATCATCCAAAGATTCAGAGAATCTGAAATCTCTGTGCGTAAGGGTCAAGGCTAGAAAACCATACTGGATGCCTGTGATCTTCGGGCCCTTAGATGGCACTGCATCACATACAGGAATGCTACTGTAATGGAAATCACAACATGGGCTCAGGAATACTTCCAGAAAACATTGTCGGTGAACACAATCCACCGTGCCAGCTAAAACTCTACAGGTCAAAAAAGAAGCCATGATCTAAACATGATCCAGAAGCGCAGACGTTTTCTCTGGGCCAAGGCTCATTTAAAATGGACTGTGGCAAAGTGGAAAACTGTGGTCAGACGACTCAAAATTTGAAGTTCTTTTTGGAAAACTGGGACGCCATGACATCCGGACTAAAGAGGACAAGGACAATCCAAGTTGTTATCAGCGCTCAGTTCAGAAGCCTGCATCTCTGATGGTATGGGGTTGCATGAATGCGTGTGGCATGGGCAGCTTACATATCTGGAAAGGCACTATCAATGCTGAAAGGTATATCCAAGTTCTAGAACAACATATGCTCCCATCCAGACGTCGTCTCTTTCAGGGAAGACCTTGCATTTTCCAACATGACAATGCCAGACCACATACTGCATCAATTACAACATCATGGCTGCGTAAAAGAAGGATCCGGGTACTGAAATGGCCAGACTGCAGTCCAGATCTTTCACCCATAGAAAACATTTGCCGCATCATAAAGAGGAAGATGCAACAAAGAAGACCTAAGACAGTTGAGTAACTAGAAGCCTGTATTAGACAAGAATGGGACAACATACCTATTCATAAACTTGAACAACTTCAAGTTGCACCAGTCTCCTCAGTCCCCAGATGTTTGGAGACTGTTATAAAAAGAAGAGGGGATGCCACACAGTGGTAAACATGGCCTTGTCCCAACTTTTTTGAGATGTGTTGATGTCATGAAATTTAAAATCAAATTATTTTTCCCTTAAAATGATAAATTTTCTGTTTATTCACAATTGTACAGTGTCCCAACTTGTTTGGAATCGGGTTTGTATAATGTGAATATGTGGGCCGTGTTGTAAGGGCCTAAGTTGGCATGCTGGTGGAGGACCCCATTCTGTGTGACTGTAACATATATTGTGGTGTTACCACCACGCTGGCCCAGGCCATTCAAAATAGCTCTGTGGCCAATGATGTTTTTCCCTCTTCTTCTTACTGCAACATTGCCTTCCATTTAGTTAAAGACACATAAACTCACATATTTCCATTTTTATAGTACTTGCACCTGATTTGTTGAGTTTACAGTTAAGCACCTAAGTGTCTGCAGACCTGACTGCCATATTTGATCAATTGGATTATAGGGGTGGTATTTTGGAAAGCAGTGTCTTGAAATGGCAAATAAGTTACATTATGTTAGATTTCTGTGTCTGATGTAGATAAGTGTGTTTAGTGTTTTGCAAAACAATGTGTGTAGTGTTGTTGCAAAAAGTGTGAGGCTGAGAATGTGCTTATAGTTGTGCAGATCTGGGCTGAGGTTTTGCTCCTTGAGTGTAAGGTTTCAGTAACTGTGTTATTTTTAATTTTAGTGTGTAAGCAATTGTAAAAAACTGTAATAATAGTGTTTTGCAAAAATTGTATCTTTTTTTCAGACTGGCCATAAAGCTGGATTTTGCTTTATTTTTGTTTAAAAATATTTATTATTATTATTTTTATTATTATTTTATATTATTTCATATGTTAGTGGAATTGTTTAGTTTTTCCATCAGGACAGATTATTGTGTCACTCACATCCTTCTGAGATGAGCCAGTCTTCATATCTCACTTGACAGGTTTTAAAAGGATAGTTTACCCAAAATTCTTCATTTATTCACCTTCACGTCATTCCAAACTTGGACCCTGTACCAAGTGTGAAAATAAAGAGAGTGGTGTGTATTGGAACAGACAAGAGGCAAGAGAATGCTAGAGAGATTTTGAGAAAGAGATAGACAGGAAAAGGGACCTGTGCTGAAAGTGGACACTCCAGCACATCCTCAGCAGTGGAGTGATGAATGAACACTGGATGGCGAAATAAACGAGGGAACATAGAGAGCGCTATTAGGAGGAAGCGTGTGAACATATTCCTCCCCTCCTCCCGCACACTCGTCTGTCTGATATGCATCACCTGATTAATGTTCTCTCCATCAGCTGAGGAGAGCTTTATCCTAACACTGCCGCCACGCAATCGCTCATGCTGGAAAGGAGGAGAGGAAGGGGGAATGACAAATGAAAGGGTCATGAAGAGGGGGACAAGGAAAGGAAGTAAAGTCTGGACTGAGGACAGTAACACAAGCTTTAATGGGAAGGAGAGAGAATCTGTTATGGATGAAGTGAATAGAACTCACCTACTCACTATGTCTTAGTTGAAATTCAATAGTGGTTCAAACTGAGGGCTGTTCTTAAGTGTTCACTGACCGTCCTGCATTCTAACATGTTTAATCTGTTTCAACAGCTAAATAATTCATGTTTTTAAAAATGATCTCACTTATATGGTGCTCAATTAGTTTGGTCAGTTCATAGCAGGAGTTCAGACAGACTTTAAGTGGATAATGAAGCTTTTGTCACATCAGTGAGACTGTTATTGATGTGGGGGCTAATCAATATTCAGATACTGATCAACCAAATGCCACTTTAAGCTGTGATATCTAAATTTGTTCCAGTCACAAGACACTCCTATATTGCAGTTTACTGGGTACTCTCTGCAAAAATAGTAAGCCTAATTTTTTATGTTTAAAGATCCAGTGTGTAATATTTAGGAGGATCTATTGACAGAAATACAATATAATATAAATAACTATGTTTTCAGTGGTGTATAAAGACCTTACATAATGAACCATTATTACCATTATTACCTTAGAATGAGCCATTTCTATCTAGATACACTGTGGGTCCCCTTACATGTTAAGTTGCCATTTTGCACCGACATGTTTCTGCTCTACAGAGCATGTTTCGTAACCATGTTGTTGTTCTTCTTCGTTGGTGTTTTTAGAGGCAGCTTGCATTGTCACTATATTAAATACGCACAAAGTAGAAGAAATAGTAGTCATCTGGTTTATTAGAAGCAGAGACCATTCTTTGTTAGAAGTAAAAGAAACCTCATTGCTTGATTGGATACTCTTTGTCTTAAACGACGACATCTCTGTCCTGTGTTGGCCAACATAGCTTTGCTATGCACTTTGAAAGGGTAGCGGTAGACTGAGCCATTTGGTTGCAATTCGCAACCCCACCGCCACTAAAATTTGTAAACACACTACTTGCACTACTACAAAATAGTACAGATATACACTACCATTCAAATATTTTGTCATATATATATATATATAATGTTTTTGAAAGGAGTTTCATATGCTCACCAAGGCTGCACTAATTTGATAAAAAATACACTAAAACAGTAATATTGTGAAAAGTTACTAATAATAATTAAAATGATTATTTTAAATAACAAAAAGTATTTTATTTTAAAATAACAGCTATGACTCAAGTCTTCCGTGTGACCTTCAGAAATTATTCTAATATTTGGTGCTCAAGAAACACTTCTTATTTTTATCAATGTTGAAAACGTTCTGCTGATTAATATTTATTTGGAAACTGTGATAATGTTTGTTCAGGATTATATGATGAATAGACAGTTCAAAAGCATGTATTTGAAATAGAATTCTTTTGTAACATTATAAATGTCTTTACTGTCATTTTTGATCAATTGAATGCATTTTTTTTTATTTATTATTAATTATTAAAGCCTATCCTGTATTGTTTAAAACATTATCAACATTATGTAATGAGTACTACAACAGATGTTAGACAGGAGATTGTTGCAGATTTTGCAGCATTTCAGAATATAAGAAGTTCTTACATTTGAACACATTCAGTTCTTGTAACTTCTCTATCAAACTGAACGATGGATCTACCATAGAGAGCAGTGTGAGAAACAGCTAGCATCCCTGGCGATGTGTCACTCAGTTTGACATCTGCCATCCAGCACTATTAGGAAGCGACTTTACCTGGTTTGGGTGGGGGTCTCAGAGAGAGAAAATATGACAGAAATGTTCCTCTTTCCCACACTGAGAGTGATTAATCAGTGATTTGTTTTTGCAAGCTAATCAGTCATATCTTGTGTGTACATGAATGGACAGACATGGCAGGCAAGGGTCCAGGCCCAATGAGTGATGAGACAGCTGCATCAGCTACGCAGCGTCCAGCTACATTGATTTCCTCTCTGCCTTTAATAAGACCAGTAGATGTATGAGCTCGCATGGAGCCGCCAGCATGTCCCACGATGAATGGAACCCCCTATGAATGTCTGTTATTGAGCACCAGGGATTTATCATTAAAGAGACTGTGGCATCTATAGAAGAGGAGGTGATATATGAAAGTTCAATAGTGTGCTTAAATACAGCTTTTATTCTCTTCGGCTGATTCTTTTTTTTTTTTTTTTTTTTTTTTTTTATGTATTGGAATCTTTTCTAAAAAGGGGTTTATATTGTTGTTTTTATATTTTATTAATTAAGATTAACACTAGAACTACCAAGGCAGTCATTTTGACCGTTTTAAAGATTTGCAATGTAATAACTTTGTTGAAATAAAACCCATATAACTACAGTTCCATGACTTTTCTTAAATTAATGTAAATTTTATTTTAACATTGTTATTTTATTAAAATTACAAAACACAAAAGAATTCTGAGTATTTCTACCTTGAATGGCCATAGCGGTCAATTTGACCGCACATATTACAGGCGTTGTATCTCCTCATCGCTTTTTCCCGCCGTTAAAGATGTGCGTAGCTGTTGCCTAGCAACCTTTCTCTGGCAGTTTTGTATGCTTTTGCTAAGCTAAAACTTAGCTTTACCGTCAAAATGGCAACAAGAAAGAAAATGACTGTCACTGAGGTTTTATCCTTGCTTGAGAACATTGATGATGCAGAGTCTGATGGAGGAGCAGAGAGCGATGTCTCTTGGTCTCTTGACAGTTCGTCTGACACTGATTCTGAGAGTGATTCAGAGATAATTCCGGTTCGTAAAAAAAGATTTTCTAGATTTCATTAGAGGCTGCATAAAATTGTTTCTGATTCGTGTGGTCCAAACATTTCCGATAATGCTAAAGCATTGTAAACTCCAAAAGTCAAAATGTATTGAATAAAGACAGATGTAATCATTTCCAAAATTCACAATATGTTTTTATCTAACAAAATATTCTGCTTCATTTTATATTTGTTGACATTTTGACTTTCAAAAACAACATTTTAACTGCGGTGAAAAACTTTGATCTCCAGCTTGCCGGATGCAAATTGTGGAAAGCAAATTGCGGCATACACTTTTGTGGGAGGTCTAGTAGCTCTTACACAATAATATCACGAACATATTATATTATGTATGCTTAAATTACCCCACATTTTTCATAAAACATGACCATAGAAGCTTTGAAGTAAATATAACATGACAAAAATGACATTCACTGCTGTCTGGTATGAACAGTCAAAATGACCGCTATTGGCAGTTCTAGTAGTTATAGAGTTCCGGTAGTGCTAGTGTTAACAGTGTAGTAAATTCTATCTGTCACTTTTGGGTTAATAATTATTATTAATTATTTATATTAATAATTATATTTTATTGATAGTATTATTTTATATTATAAAATATTTTTACATTACATACACTACCTTTCAAAGTTTTTTTTGGAAATTAATTATTTTATTCAGCAAGGCTGCATTAAATTGATCAAAAGTGGCAGTAAAGACTTTCTATTTCATATAAAAATTATATAAAATATAATAATATAAACATTTCTATTTCAAATAAATGCTGTTCTTCTGAACTTTTTAAGTAACACAACTGCTTTCAACATTGATAAAAAGTAGGATGTTTCTCGAGCACCAAATCAGCATATTAGACTGATTTCTGAAGGATCATGTGACATTGATGAATGATGAGTGATGAGTGATGGATGATGAAAATTCAACTTTTCCATCACAGGAATAATGACTTGTTAATATAGATTCAAATAAAACTTTAAATTAATATTTCACAGTATTACTGTTTTTACCGCATTTTTGAATAAATAAGTGCAGCCTTCATTTTTCTTTCAGAAAACATAAAATCTAGCCGACCACTAACTTTTAAACAGTAGTGAATTATAAATAATATTAAATTAATGGTATTTAAACAATGGCAAATTTTATATAAAGGACATTTGTAATATACCACATCACCAAATTTAACTTATTTGCAACATGAACTTTCTCATGGTTGAATCTTTCTCATAAGCTGTTTTTTTTTCTTCTCTATTTGTCTTTCAGCCCTGCATTGAGTTTTGCGTATCCTCCTACGCCTGTAGCACTACAAATGCATCAGCAGCTTATCGGTCGGCAACCGGGTATTGTGGGTTCTGCCTTCGGACACAGTCCACCTCTCGTGCACCCAGCTCCTGCCTTTGCCACCCAGAGACCTGTTCCTGGCATCCCCCCCTCCAGCCTGGCACCTACAGGACATTCCACAGCCTCAAATGACTCACAGGTCAGTTCTCACTACTGTACAAATTATTTTCAATATAAAACTTTCCTAAATAGAATTTAGGAAAAAATGGAGAGATGATGAGATAACAGAGACAAGACAGTATAACACAAGCTGAATTATAATTAATAAAATTAGATGAAGCAAGATTTTTTTTCTGGAGTTTAAGCAACATTTTTAAATCATTTAACATGATTGATTTTGGGTGTAAACAGCAACAGAATTCGTTTAGATCACACAGTGATTTTCCCCCTCAAGGCTTAAATTTATTCAGTGCTTATCATCACAAGAGCCAGCGCTATTTGTTATTGTGTGTGGCTCATAAAAATACACACCACCAACATGGCGGTATATATAAACAGCTGAGAAAGTGTGGCTGCAGACAGGCCTCATGGGAGTTTTTCCCTTGTGTGCACGTAGTCTCTATGTTGTGTCTCGATGTGGAGAGCCGGTGAGCTTGCCCGGAAGGTATTTTGAGAAATAACACCTAGCTTGTTAACAGCAAAAATCCCGCCACCTCCACCATTAATCAGACACAGATACATTCCCAAACCTTCCCTTTGAAAGATGAGCATAAAAGTGTTTTTCATCTTTAGTTTTTTCACTCAAGCATGCCCCATCTATTTATACTCACCATACTCACTCGATTAAAATCTGCAGAGAGTATCTTGTTGTTTTTATCCGTCTTTGTATCGATCCAGGGATTTTTTTTTTTTTTTTTCACTTTGGCAAGTCAACACTTAGTGTGAAGGTGAATCAGTTTTCAAGAGATTTTCCCAATGCCAGTCTCTCCGTTCAAACCATTATAGCCCCACTACTCCGTCCCAACTCAGTGTCATCCATTTCCCCCGCCTTACCACAGACAGCACCAGCCTCTTTAATAGAAGGGCATCATGGGACATTTGTCTCACCATGTGGTTGTAAAAGAACAATTAATGGAAAAGAAGAGAAGGTGTGAGCATTGCTCAAAGTGTCAGACAGAGAAATAGCAGATAATTGTTTTTTATTGGATCTCTATGTTCTCAAGGATCTTTTTTATTTTATTTTAGTTTTATACACCTTATATGGTGTACAATATATTCACAAGATTGTCTTTAAAGTGTATTTAAATTCATAAACATGAATACTTGAGTTTAAAAGGGATAATTTGTCAAAAAACAAACATGCTGTCATCATTTACTCACCCTCATTTTATTAAAAACTTGTATGGTTTGAACTGGTGTTTTTGGCAAATTAATGCATGACTTTAGAAGAAAATAGTGAACTATGTTTAGGGTACTTTTTTGTCCTTTTTTTCCAGTTTCTTTTTTTTTTTTTCATACAACTTTTTTTTTTTTTTTTTTGCATTTTTATTTTTGAATACTCAGTGCAAAACGATTACTTTTCTGGCTTCTTTTTGAGTAATATCTTTTAATTAAGTATGTGCTAATTAAAGAGTCACAATAACGTCAATGAGTATTTTTTTACGTCTCCAGCTATTTGTGTATTTTTATGTGATTTAAGAGTAAAGGACACTGAACACAGAGTTAAACGTGCTGCTAGAGGAGTCTGGCAGGATGAACCTTCCTTCAGAGCCAAGGAATCATGCTCTCTCATCCAGGGAATGTTACTTTTTTCTCTCCCACTGTGCTTTTTTACTTTACTGGCTCTGGTCAGTCGCAAGGGACTTCCTCTGGCAGAGAGTGAGAGAAATTGTTGTGAATGAGCGGATAGAGTCAGAGGAGGGGATATTGCTGTTCAGGGAGAAATTGAGAGTAATGTCTGTTTCGACATGTTAATGGCATTTGTTTTTGTCGTTTTTGTTTCTTTTCTGGAGTTGATTTGTTATATGCATGCATATTATTACACTAACAAAGAAAAAATAGTACCATGTCAATATCATGTACCATCACAGTACTGGGGTATTCTCTACAATACAGTAGTAATATCATGTTTTTTGAATTATAGCAATACAGTGGTTTTCCATGTATCATGGTAGTCTTTTGTGAAAAAGAAGTGTACTTAATATTATTTGAATGTGCAATGTGCTTCAGATCTCAAAAGTATATTTAAAAAAAAAATGCAGATAATGTAACATTAATGAATTAAAGTTAAATTAAGTTAGTCCTTAAGTTGTTACAAAAAAAAAAAAGCAATCGAAAGATCAGCTAATTAAATTTATTACAAATTGAATGGTAATACTATGGTTTTTTTTTACCATCTCATGAACATGGATATGGTAATCATTCAGCCTCCAAACTGAATTTGGACCTACATTTTTGATGATGATGATGATACTGTTTATGTAGAAACTTATTTTTATATGTGTTTTTAAAATATTTGTTTCTAGACTAAACCCACCAGTGAGTCGGCTGTGAGCAGCACAGGTGACCCCATGCACCACAAACGCTCCAAACTCAAAGCAGACGAGGAGCCGCCCAGCCCTGGAGCTGTTAGCATGCAGGTATGCATCTTCACATATGTGCACATGCATATACATAGGGCTAAAAATACACTCACACACACACACAACCAAAAAAAAAAAAAAAAAACCCTCAAGGAGACAGTTCCCACACATGCACACACAGCAAGAGCTTTGGGACCAATTATGTTACGTACTGTAAAGCTATTTATTTGTGTGTTTGATTTGGTCGCCTGTTGTGGCACTGCTTCAGATGCGATAAGCCCCATTGATGTCCACGGCTTCAGAGGGAAATTGTTTTTCTTTTAATCAGATGCTTAACTGAATGAAAAAATGAAAGCAAAATTAGATGACACATTTTACAGACATAACTGATGGTTGGGCGACTGGAATAAATAGACCTCTGTTTTTATTGTTTTTCTAATTTATTTTCTCTCACTTTGTAGTCCAAACAGAGCTAAATTAGATGTATAACCGACATTTGACTGCTGGCCTCTGAATTCACAAAACCTGGTTTCTATTTCCAAAGTTGCCAACACTAATATAACTAACACCAATTATGCATAATTTGTGTCACCTATCGAGCAAAGTTCTTTTTCCAGGGCATTTTTTTCCTTGATAAAAAGAATAACAACCCTGTAGGCATACAGCTACATGTTTTTTCAAGAGGTATTCCAAATATGAGATGCATTTTATTACATTTAGCATTGTGTTCATGATACAAATAAGGTGTGAGGACTCATCTAGTTGTCATATACTCCAAATAACATCATTTATCATGCACTGTCTCATCTGCAACTCTAGCTCTAGCTCTAACTCTGAATAACACATAGAATTTTTATCTTTGAATGAAGTAATTTCCTTCATATCACGCTGCAGTAATACACATTAGTGTAATATTTGTATGTGTTTTCAAATGTGTTTTCATTATTGACCCAAATGCCTCACCTATTTGCTGCATGTGTTTGTGCAGGAGCAAACGGATGGAATGACTCTGGTAAAAGAGGAGGGTGATAAAGAGGAGGGCAAGCAGGAGCCGGAGGTAGTGTATGAGACCAACTGCCACTGGGAAGGTTGCTGCAGGGAGTTCGACACCCAAGAGCAGCTTGTGCACGTGAGTGGACAACATATCTGTGTTTCATCTATGGAAATGTTCAGTCTCTTAATAGAATCATTCATGATAAGGATCCCAAATAGGTAGAAAAGACACACATACGCACACAAACACCTTGAAAGCCTATATTTCGCTTCAGACATCCCATTTGTCACAGCCACTCCTAAGTTTAGGCATAGAGTGAAAGGACATGAAAGCCCACTTCCTGTGAAAATACACCACTCTGTCTCCCTTTACCACTTCTCTCTGGACAACACACACAGCTGTTCTTTTAACCGCTCTTGTCTCCTATCATACACACACACATTCACAGAAACACACACCAACCCCAAAGGCACACATCTGATAGAAAGATTCCCAGTTCTCCATGGCTGTCTATCCTTACTCTGACATGGCAATCCATGGCGGCCATGCTAACCCCTATCTATAATTGAAAGCCTCCGGTTGAAATGGCCTGCCTCCCACATTTGAAGGCCCGTGCTCAAGATCTTGACAATTTCTTGACTGTGTATTTGAGAGAAGGATATGCATGTTGTTCTCTATGTGTAACACTTTTTTTATGTTTAAGAAAAATCTTGAAATCAAAATTTTTAAATTTTATTAATTTTGTTGACATATTACATGTAATAACTATAAATTATGCATAATTACATGCAGCTAACCTTAAACTAAACCCAATCCTAACCCTAACCATATAGTAGAGCATTTAGTTAAATAATATTAATGGGTACTTGAATGTATAGTTACACTGAAACAAGGACAAATAGTGTAACCCTATTCTTTTACATTTTCACAATTTTCACAATCTTCATTTAGCTTTTTTCACTCTTCACTTCAATGGTCCTGAGGTATCACAGATTACGTTTAATAAGTATAAATATTCCACATAGTCTTCATTTATATCAGATAATGAAAACATAAAAAAAGATTTTCATCACTCTGTCTCATAAAAATCAGCTTTTGTTTTCCAATTATTTTGTCTTTTTTCAGTTATTGTGTTTTATTTAGCCAGAGTCACATGCTAATAAATATATTTTTCTTACAATCTGATTCATTCCCTCCCCTCTAATTCAACTGAGCAAGGGATGAGGCTTCTTATCTCTCTTTTCTCAGTAATAGGATGAGTGCAGTGTGTGGACCACAGTGTCTCATCCAAAAAATAGTCGTGGGGGGTTGTATTTCCTTATATCAAAGCAATATAAGATCCCTCCCCCATATCCCACAACTTCCACAAAATTTTTTGGAGGGAAAAAAAAATAAAAATAAATAAGATTCCTAACATTCCATTCTGTTCACATATTCTGTTTACACTTTGGACAAATAAATGCTTTTTTACATATATGTTTATATACTGTAGATTTACTAGCCTACATCATTGATGTGCTGGTAGTTTTTATATTGTTAAGTTTTGTTCCAAAAATATCACAGTGGCTCAGTGATTTTATTTCTATGCTAGTGAATCTTACTTTTTCAACACATCACAGTGTACTTTTAGGCTGGGATATAGTTTTTCTGTGCTGTGGTTGTACAATTTTTCAGCTATGTAAAACATGCTCTCACCATGACACATTGCTGCGCTTTTTTTATCGGAACAGCTTAGCACTCTCAATAAGATAAACATCAAATCTCTGCAACTTAGCACACTTATCAGCTCTACACAGTCAGCATAAACCAATCGGGTGTCAAATTGTACTGATTTATTTAATTATTTAATTGGTTTAGAGTCCATTTGTACTCTTATTTTGCTGTTTAACTGAGAGATAATTTCAGATCCTCTTTCTCTCTGACTCCGTCTCTCCCTCCACCCGCAAGGTGGTTTTGACTGATGGTGGCGCTGTGGGGTGGTCTATGTCCTTGTGTGTGTGTATAGTAAGAATAGCACTTTTAAGCTGTTCTGTGCTCCTCCCTGTGCTGGGGGAGATAAACTCGGGCTGAGTGGGAAGGCAGACCCCTATCTGGCTGCTGGCAAGGACCCTTTAATTGGCAAAATGTAGATTTTTTTGATCAGGCAGAGGATTAGACACCTTATCTGTTTGGAGTATCTTATGCGGAGATGGAAAAGCTGCGCTGAATTACACATGCCAGTTGACTCCCCCCACACACATTACTATTGCTCTCCATCTTTTTATGCCTCTTGTCAGCTTTTCCTCCTTTTTTCTTTGCGCTTTAGCAACTGATGTGAAAAAAGAGACCATGATTTATTAGTATGTATGTGATAACGCTAAATGCTGTTACGGATCCCGGAGCTTTGTGAAATTGCTGTGTAAACAGGCACTTTTTATGTGTGGCTGCATTTTAATGGTGTAGGCCACGGCCTAGAAAAAGTAGCCAGATAAGAATACAATACAGATCATTTAAGAGAGCTGCAAATTAGGGTACTCATGCATGTTAGGGGTGCAAGAAAATATTGATACACAATTCATTCATTTACATCCAAGATTTGTGGCAGTGTGTATATAGTTTATATATACTTAATGTCATTTTCCCATTTCCTGTGACCTAAACTAAAGTGATAACTAATAACAGTTAATACATTGTTAACAAAGCATTATTTAACTTGTATGAGCTACATATGAGCTAATTAAACAGTAACATTTTATTACAGTGACAATGAATGAAGAACTCATTATTTGTATATAATCTATATACTATTATAAACTATTAATTAAATATAAATTGATAGTTTGCAAATGATTTGTAAAACGTTTATTACACTATACTTATTATTATAAAGTGTTACCCATTAATGTGATAATTCTGCATATGGATATTGCATATTGATCACAAACCAGCATATTCTCACCTCTGAAACGTTATCCCATTTCGTCTGGAATTTATAACTGTGGATTTTCCAGCATAGGCTGCACAATGCTGTGACATTTTTGATGAAAATTCATTGATTTGTTAGTGTGAGTGATGAACAGTGTCATGGTAACCGTTCCAAGATGGCGCATCAACCTGTATGGAGCAATTGAATGTGGCATCTACATACATATCTATGGCTATACACCAGGTCCCACCACAGTGTACAGAGCTGAAGTGTGCATTCATTTTGGCTTCTGAGGCACTAAGGAGATCAACAAAAATGCTGTTTGCAAAATAAGCAATGCCAAAATCAAATATTCGAGGAACACATCGAATCTAAAAGCACACTTAACATCTTGGCACCATCCACTCTGCTGGGGCAATGTTTAGCTGAATATGTAAATATGTACTGTGCACTTTCTTACATAAATACAACAAAATAAATACAACAAAAATGATAGCGGTGAGGAAACAGCAGTTAAGAAAGCATCTGATCATAGCAATGTGGATATGAAGAGTTTGGTTCGCAATAAGCTATTTTCAAAAAAATTGAGTTTCCACCAAAATCAGTATTGTATCTGTTCAGTATTGAAAAGTCATTTATTAATTATTCTGTCATGTTTTCTCCCTTTTCTTCCCAAAATGCGACAAACACCAGTTTCCTTTTTCTGCAGAACGTGATATATCCGCTCTCAACCAATCACAGCGCACCATTCCACACACTGTAAACATTAAAGGCTTTTTTAAAAGCCGTTTTTAATACCAATGTACTCGGCAAATGTGTTTATTTAACTGTGCGGTGGCGCAGATACTCTTTAATCGGTAATGACAAATAATTTATTACATTAACAAGATGACCATTTTGGGAGCGATGGTTGAATGTATTTTTAGTAAAATGCCTGAATATAAGATAAATATTGGCAAGGTTTAGACTCTGTCATATATGTGAATCAACTTACTTTGTTGTGTATTTTCAATTTGAAAAATAACTTTTATATTGATGGATTAATTGCATTTTGAAAAATACGTTTTTATAATAAACTTTTTAAAATCAAAATGTAGATATTGAATTTTTTATGTTTTTATAACCAAAAGATGCTATGTAAAAGTTTGAAACAGAAAATAGGGGTTTTCATCTTGCCACTTTCTTGGTAAAGAAAACACCTTTTTACTCAAAATAATCAAAATGGAGTTATTGCGTTTTGGAACCAAACTCTTCATATTGTCACAGACACGTCAGGTTCCACCTCACTCCCTTACCCGCGCACTCAATCACCGGAATTCTAATCACCGCCACCTGCAGCTCATCACCACTGTCATCAGCCTCACTATAAGAACCCCACACTCACACACACACATTGTCCGGTCTCGTTCGTGATACACCTCGTTGTTCACCTACCTCAAGGACTCTCAAAACGATACTTACCTGTCTACATCATCTCCTTCGTCTCCATTGTCTCCAGTACTCCTCGTGTCCCTACCTGCTTGTGTGTGTGAGTGTTCCAGTCACCCATCTCCAGCGTCTCCTTCCACCATCACCTGCAATACAAAGAATAAGGACAGTATTACCTCTCTTTCACCTCCAAGACCCTCATATTCACCAGTCACTTACCTGTTTGCTCTGCTGATTGTCTCAATAAACAACCCAACTGCTTTTATCTCTGCTTCCGGTGTCTCTGTTGTAACAGAAGACCGGACCCTAACAGCCATACATCAGCATGAGCTACCATGACCCATTTCAAGAGCTCGTGGACGCTTTGCGACGAGCACTCACCCCTCAACCACAGTCACCGTCGCCAGGACCCCTCACCGCTGCCACTTCCGCATCCACTGTCACCGCTGCTTCACCTGTTTACACCGCCAGTCCCATGGCCAAACCAGCGCCCTACTCAGGATCGGCGGAGGATTGCAGCGGATTCCTTCTTCAGTGCGAGTTGGTCCTGGAGATGCAGCCGCACCTCTATCCCACCGAAACGGCGAAGATAGCGTTCATAATCTCCCAACTGCAAGGTAAGGCCCTTCAATGGGCGGATTCCCTCTGGACTCAAAAAGGCTCAGTCGTTAAATCCTATCCAGCGTTCGTCTCCCACTTCAGAGAAGTCTTCGGAAGACCTTTGGCTGACTCTTCTACTGGTGAGAAACTGTACAATTTAAAACAAGGAAACCAGACTGTTAACGATTATGCCTTGCAGTTCAGAACGCTCGCCGCAACCAGCGGCTGGAATGAACAAGCCCTCATCACCACCTTTCGACAAGGTTTGGAGCCTAATGTGCGGTTGCATCTCGCTGCATACGAGGACTCCATGGGACTCGAACAATTCATCCAACTCGCCATCCGTGTGGGTTCTCGTATGCAGTCGTGTCTCCTTGAGCACCAGGGCCAACCACTGACCACCACCCTCCTCCGTCGGTCCGAACCCGTCAGCTCTCCAGAACCAGCCACCGAACCCATGCAAGTGGATAACTCACGTTTGTCTCCAGCAGAAAGGCGGAGAAGGCTGACCCTGAATCTTTGCTTGTACTGTGGATCCCCTGGGCATGTCATCTCCACATGCCCAACCCGTCCTCCTCGACCTGTGGTGAGTGCTATCATTCCTTCAATCCAAAAGATGAAACCACTCACTACTATCGTAAACCTTACTGCTGCTAATGCTTCCGTTCCAGTGGTGGCGCTCCTCGATTCAGGGTCAGCAGGAAACTTCATCTCCGGCGCCCTCTGCCAACACCTCGGGCTCAAGACCTCGCCTTCTCCGGTTAACTACCAGGTCCACTCCATCACGGGCAAACCCCTAAGCCGAAAGATGGTTCGTCGCGTCACTGGTCCTCTTCTACTGCAAGTGGGTATCTTCCACTCTGAGACCATCCATCTGCTGGTTCTGGAGGAATCCACCGCTGACGTGGTTCTAGGGCGCACGTGGTTGGAACTCCACAATCCCACCATCTCCTGGCGCACGGGCGAAGTCCTGAAGTGGGGCGACCACTGCTTCTCCAGCTGTTTCCCAGAACTTCCTGTTCCAAGATCTCCTCTCTCCAAGAATATCTCCGTGAACGCTACCTCCATCGAAAGTCCTGTGGAAAAACGCTCCGTCGATGTTCCACCCGACTACGCCCCCTTCAGTGACGTCTTCTGCCCGCAACGCGCCTCCAAGCTTCCTCCACACCGGCCATGGGACTGCGCCATAGATCTGTTACCGGGTGAGCCAGTGCCTAGGGGACGCATTTACCCCCTATCAGTACCGGAGGAGAAGGCCATGGAGGAATATATTAAAGAGGCCCTTAACCAAGGATACATCCGCCCGTCTACTTCCCCTGCTGCTTCAAGCTTCTTCTTCGTGGCCAAGAAGGACGGAGGCTTGCGGCCCTGTATCGATTATCGCTCATTAAACAAGATTACCGTGAAGTTCAGGTATCCACTTCCCCTCGTCCCAGCGGCCCTGGAACATCTCCGCGGTGCCACTGTGTTCACCAAGCTGGACCTCCGCAGCGCGTATAACCTCATCCGGATACGCGAGGGGGACGAGTGGAAGACCGCCTTCGTCACGCCCACCGGCCACTATGAATATCTTGTGATGCCGTATGGCCTGGTCAACGCCCTCCGTATTCCAGGATTTCATCCATGAGGTGCTCCGGGAGTTCCTCCACAAATTCGTTCTGGTGTATATTGATGACATCCTCATCTACTCCCGGAGCTTGGCCGAACATCGCCACCACGTTGCGGAGGTCCTCAAGCGCTTACGGCAGTTCCAACTCTTTCTAAAAGCAGAGAAGTGTTCCTTCCATCAGTCCTCTGTCCACTTCCTGGGATATGTGATTGACCACAGTGGCATCAGGATGGACGAGGGGAAGGTGTCCGCCATCCAGAACTGGCCAACTCCCACTACCATTAAAGAACTCCAACGTTTCCTCGGCTTCTCCAATTTCTACCGTCGCTTCATAAAGAACTACAGCACCATCGTCAGCCCACTCACCAACCTGCTCCGTAAACAGCCCAAGTCTCTGTCCTGGTCCCAACCTGCCACAGAAGCTTTTGAGACCCTCAAGAAAGCCTTCACCACCGCTCCCCTCCTCGTCCACCCCAATCCAGAATTACCATTCGTCGTGGAGGTGGACGCCTCCACCACCGGAGTGGGAGCGGTCCTCTCACAGCAGCAGGGGAATCCAAGTAGGCTCCATCCATGCGCCTTCTTCTCCCGCAAGCTCAACCCGGCGGAGGTAAACTACGACATTGGGGACCGTGAACTCCTGGCTGTCAAGCTCGCCCTTGAGGAGTGGAGGCATTGGTTGGAGGGAGCTAACCACCCTTTCCAAGTTCTTACTGACCATAAAAACCTTGAGTATCTGAAAGCTGCCAAACGACTCAACCCACGTCAAGCCAGATGGGCAATGTTCTTCTCAAGATTTAATTTCACCATCTCATACCGCCCTGGATCAAAGAACCTCAAGGCCGATGCTCTCTCACGTCTCCACGCTCCCGAGGAGAAGAACGATGACCCTGAAACTATCCTGCCCGAGTCTCTCTTCATGAGCCCCATCGAATGGTCGGAAGAGACCTTACCCTCCACCAATGCCTCCTCACGCACTCCGCCGGGTTGTCCCCCAGGCTTGCGTTACATCACCAGGACACGACGCACTCCACTCCTGCACTCCGTACACTCTTCACTTGGCACTGGTCACCCGGGGGTCAATGAGACCCTCTCGCTGCTCAAACAGCGCTTCTGGTGGCCAAACATGGCCAGCGACGTCAGAAGGTACGTGCAGGGCTGCAGGGAGTGCGCCATCTCCAAGAGCCCACGCCATCTTCCAACCGGCAAGCTCAATCCTCTGCCCGTTCCTGAGAGACCCTGGTCACACCTGGGAGTAGACTTCATTACCGACCTCCCAGAATCTGATGGTCACACCTGTATTCTAGTAGTCGTAGACCGTTTCTCCAAAGCCTGCCGTCTGATCCCCCTGGAAGGTCTACCCACTGCCATGGCCACAGCAGAATTAATGTTCAACCATGTCTTCCGTCATTATGGAATCCCCGAAGACATAGTCTCTGATAGAGGACCCCAATTCATCTCTCGAGTCTGGAAGGCGTTCTTCTCCCTCCTGGGTGTGACCGTCAGCCTATCGTCTGGATACCATCCTCAGTCGAACGGGCAGACGGAACGGAAGATCCAGGAGATTGGGCGCTTCCTGCGTACCTTCTGTCATGGCCACCAGGACTCCTGGAACCAGTACCTGGGCTGGGCCGAGTACGCCCAGAACTCCCTCCGTCAAGCTACAACAGGATTAACACCTTTTCAATGCGTGCTCGGCTTCCAGCCCCCACTGTTCCCCTGGGACGGGGAACCCTCCAACGTGCCAGCGGTCGACTACTGGTTCCGGGAGAGCGAGAGGGTATGGGACTCAGCTCATCACCAACTGCAGAGAGCCCTGCGCAGGCGCAGGATGACAGCCGACCTTCGGCGCTCCCACGCTCCTAACTACCAACCGGGGCAGAAGGTCTGGCTGTCCACCAGAGACATCAGGATGCGCCTGCCCTGCAAGAAGCTGAGTCCCCGCTTCATTGGCCCATTCACCATCCTCCGACAGATCAACCCCGTCACCTACCGGTTACAACTTCCTGCACAATATAAAAGAATTCATCCAACCTTCCATGTGTCACTCCTAAAACCTCACCACCCTTCTGTTCTTCCTTCCACAGAACCTGACGTGGCAGCCGTCGAGCCCCCCCTTCCACTCATCCTGGACGATGGAACTGCCTACGAGGTTCGAGAGATCCTGGACTCCCGGCGCCGTGGTGGTCTGTTAGAATATCTGGTGGATTGGGAAGGCTACGGTCCCGAAGAACGCTCATGGGTCCCTAAGAATGATATCCTTGATCCTACTCTGTTACAGACTTTCCACACCAACCACCCGGACAGACCTGCCCCACGACCTCGAGGACGACCACCACGACGTCGGGGTCCTCGGCCCTCAGGAGCGGGCCGTGGGAGGGGGGGTACTGTCACAGACACGTCAGGTTCCACCTCACTCCCTTACCCGCGCACTCAATCACCGGAATTCTAATCACCGCCACCTGCAGCTCATCACCACTGTCATCAGCCTCACTATAAGAACCCCACACTCACACACACACATTGTCCGGTCTCGTTCGTGATACACCTCGTTGTTCACCTACCTCAAGGACTCTCAAAACGATACTTACCTGTCTACATCATCTCCTTCGTCTCCATTGTCTCCAGTACTCCTCGTGTCCCTACCTGCTTGTGTGTGTGAGTGTTCCAGTCACCCATCTCCAGCGTCTCCTTCCACCATCACCTGCAATACAAAGAATAAGGACAGTATTACCTCTCTTTCACCTCCAAGACCCTCATATTCACCAGTCACTTACCTGTTTGCTCTGCTGATTGTCTCAATAAACAACCCAACTGCTTTTATCTCTGCTTCCGGTGTCTCTGTTGTAACACATATGTTTGCACAAGCTCTGCAATTCGGCACTCAGGTCAATTCCATTTAGGTCAAAGAGGTCAATAGTGTTATGATGTTGGATGTTACAGTCATGAGTGGGCTATGCACTTTCTGCTGTTTACTTGAGAAAATAAATCCTGGTATACTGTGTGTATTTGATGTGGGATCAAAGACTATATAAGGGTTGAATTAAGGTTGATTTTACCCTTTACTCAGTCTGCACAAAAAGTAGTTGGATAACACAGAAACTGATAAATGCAATTGCAGATCCCACTGTTCTGATTAAATCAAATAAACTTTTTTTGGCTCAGGTTTTATACATATGATTGTGTGTTCTTTATGACAGTTTTCCTAAAATTTGATCTGTCACTAAAAAAGAAATATTGCAATATAGCACCCTGCGTATCATAATATATTGTATCGTAACCCTTGTATTGCAATGCGTATTTTATCACCAGATGCTCACCAATACACAGCCCTAATGCACGTGTGTGCTATGATGGAAAGCAGTAATCTGAAAATATTCTACTTCACAGGGGCCATTTTGCGCTACAGTAAAGAAAGCAAAATAAATATCTCTGGGGTTATGCCCCAGGGTGTAGGTGTTTGTATTTGCATGCAGCAAACAAATAAAAGTAAGCATCTTGTTCCTTCCTCAGAGTCTGGAAGTCCCAGTGGTTGCTGTTGTCCTGTACCGTGGCAGGCCGAAGATGAATAGATCTCTCTTCAGAGCTGCACGTGTAGCATCAGCACCTGTTAGTCTATTTCCCTTGGCTGCAGCCGCGTTCGCTTACAACAACGCCATCATCCGCTCAATAACCATTGCCATTACATCAGGCCATTAGGGCATTAGTGTCACCCCCCCAAAACACTTCCCTCGCTTCCTCTTCCATCCTTTTATCAGCATGACCAGGTCATGCATCACTCACGACAGCATTAAGCTCATTTGTACAAGCGAGTGTACCAGCATTCAGGGATGTGTTGCAATCTCTCTCTGCTGCTCTTTCTCTGTGTTATCGAGCGACAGGGCCGGCAGACAGATCACATGCCACAGGGAATCCCACTTGGAGTGAGGAATAAAAAGGAGGATGAATGAATGAAAAGAATAGTTTTAAATCGAGTCGTCTGCAAATAAATTAACAAATATTCATTAATCTGAGAGAATCTTCTCATGTTAAGGGCTTTTAGCTATGCTTAGAACTGTTAATCTGTGATTTCTACAAATTTAGCAGAAATCGTCCATACGTCTTTTCAATACTTTACCTAATTTGTTAATACTTTCAGCTACAAAAAAAAGAGAGAGAAAGGAAGGAAGAAAGAAAGAAAGAAAGAAAGAAAGAAAGAAAGAAAGAAAGAAAGAAAGAAAGAAAGAAAGAAAGAAAGAAAGAAAGAAAGAAAGAAAGAAAGAAAGAAAGAAAGAAAGAGAAAGAAAAAGAAATCAAGTCCCAACATATTTTTCTCAGATTTTTCCACAAATATACAAAAATATACAATTACATACATAGTAAAGATTCCTGTCAAGTCAAGTCAAAAGAAATCTTGTCAAGTCAAGTCACCTTTATTTATTAAATATTCTGGTTACATTACTTAATTCTGTATTTAAATCACTAATAAAGTCTACTAATGGACAGAAGAATTTACCTTGTAAAACTAAGAGGGCAACTGAAGACTGTTGTGATTAATTCATATTATATGGCAGCACTGTTATCTTCTTGATTCTGATTGACTGATAAATGTTCTAAGGTGTTTCCTTTTCTGTAACTGGGTGATTATGAAGTCTTACCCACTTTAGATTTCTCAATCACTTCAATTATTTCAGTTATTTCAAAAAGCCATACAATCTACTGCAACAAAAGAATTACATTGGCCAAGTAAATCAGGCCAAGTGAATCCAATAAAAATGGCAAATATATTCAAACTTTTTCTCTCTCTTTTGTCTGTTTAAAAAATGCCTCAAGCCACCATAGTAACTGAGACTTGGTAGGGCCGGCAGACAGATCACATGCCACAGGGAATCCCACTTGGAGTGAGGAATAAAAAGGAGGATGAATGAATGAAAAGAATAGTTTTAAATCGAGTCGTCTGCAAATAAATTAACAAATATTCATTAATCTGAGAGAATCTTCTCATGTTAAGGGCTTTTAGCTATGCTTAGAACTGTTAATCTGTGATTTCTACAAATTTAACAGAAATCGTCCATACG
The DNA here is from genome assembly GCF_024489055.1 of Chanodichthys erythropterus. Classification (NCBI taxonomy): domain Eukaryota; kingdom Metazoa; phylum Chordata; class Actinopteri; order Cypriniformes; family Xenocyprididae; genus Chanodichthys; species Chanodichthys erythropterus. The sequence continues at coordinate 439,182 of NC_090243.1, forward strand.
TCTTTTCAATACTTTACCTAATTTGTTAATACTTTCAGCTACAAAAAAAAGAGAGAGAAAGAAAGAAAGAAAGAAAGAAAGAAAGAAAGAAAGAAAGAAAGAAAGAAAGAAAGAAAGAAAGAAAGAAAGAAAGAAAGAAAGAAAGAGAAAGAAAGAAAGAAAAAGAAATCAACTCCCAACATATTTTTCTCCGATTTTTCCACAAATATACAAAAATATACAATTACATACATAGTAAAGATTCCTGTCAAGTCAAGTCAAAAGAAATCTTGTCAAGTCAAGTCACCTTTATTTATATAGCACTTTTTACAATACAGATTGTTTCAATGCAGCTTTACAGTGAAAACAGGAAAATGATGCCGACAAAGTTTGTTTCGGATGTACAGCAGCTCTAGAAGAAAATAGTGTCATTGTCCAGCTTAAGTAAGTTCAGTGTTGATTCATTTCCATTGTAAAAATCATTGGTTATTAATTAGTTTATTTATCTATACAGCAGCTCTGGAGAAAACAGTGATGTCATTGTTCAGCTCGGTTCAGCTCTTATACAATATTGTCAATGCAGTCAGATCAATAATATTGCTGAATATTATTATATAACTCTTGTTTTATAGGAAATTAAATATTCTGGTTACATTACTTAATTCTGTATTTAAATCACTAATAAAGTCTACTAATGGACAGAAGAATTTACCTTGTAAAACTAAGAGGGCAACTGAAGACTGTTGTGATTAATTCATATTATATGGCAGCACTGTTATCTTCTTGATTCTGATTGACTGATAAATGTTCTAAGGTGTTTCCTTTTCTGTAACTGGGTGATTATGAAGTCTTACCCACTTTAGATTTCTCAATCACTTCAATTATTTCAGTTATTTCAAAAAGCCATACAATCTACCGCAACAAAAGAATTACATTGGCCAAGTAAATCAGGCCAAGTGAATCCAATAAAAATGGCAAATATATTCAAACTTTTTCTCTCTCTTTTGTCTGTTTAAAAAAATGCCTCAAGCCACCATAGTAACTGAGACTTGGTAGACGGTCATGGAATTTTAACGACATCTTTGGCTGTTTCTAAGCAAGATTATGTATTAGTGAAGCCCAAAAGTATGCTTTGTTATTTATGTGTATGCTAGGGTATGCATACAGTGTGCATGCCAAAAATGTCATAGTCAGTATGCGTGTACTGTATGCATACAGTCTGATTTTTCAAACCAGACATAGTCTGTATGCCCGGCTCACACATGCACATTGAATTTTTTTGTACTAATTAGTTTGTCCACAAGATAGCAACACTGGCCTCGTCACACTTTCAGGTGTGTGCGTAAAAAACAAATAGATGAAGAGTCAGAAAGATAAAAATTCAATATAAAGTTTAATCCAAACACTCAAAGTAATCCAACAAAGGCAGAGAAACACACCATAATGTAAACGAGACCAAACAAACACTAAGTGAAAAGGAGGAACTTAAATACACAATGATTCAATCAAAAACATACTTTAGCTCGATAATAACTTTTTCCTATAGAGCTGATGTAAAGCCAAAATAGTCTCTGTCCATTAATTTTCCTATTATCACTGTGAAGCTACTTTGAAACAATCTGCATTGTAAAAAGCGCTATATAAATAAAGATGACTTGACTTGACAATGGTGATGAACTAAATGATGAACAGCTGTGATGATAGTTAGTGTCCATGGTAACAGATGAGTGGTGGGAAATCAAACAAAGGAACACAGGAACTGAAGAAATAAAGACTAAATGTCCATGAACAAAACTAGATAGAACATAGTGATGACAGGCCCATGAATGAAACTCTCATTTAAATGGATACAAAGACATTTTTATCAGTCATAACAGAAAATTGACACAATTTAACACAAAAATTACACTTGTGTTCACACAGTGTGTTCAAGCACACTATCAAATGGAGTATACTTTAAAGGTCCCGTTTTTAGTGTTTTTTTGAAGCTTTGATTGTGTTTATTGTGTGCAATATAACATGTGTTCATGTTTCGCGTGTAAAAAAAACACAGTATTTTTCACATAATTTATTTATCTGTATACCGCTGTTTCCACTGTCATAAAAACGGGCTGATGACTTCCTTGTTCTATGTCCCTCCTTCAGAAATACGTAACGAGTTCTGATTGTGCCAGCGGTTCCTGTGTTGTGATGCGACAGCAGCTTAGCGCTCCTTGCCCGGAAAGGTCACGCCTCTTACCATAACGTGTGCTGCACATAGTTTTACATGTGGATTATTGTGGTGTTGTGCCGAATGAACACAAAAGACAATAATTCCCGAGAGACTGAACTCTTTAATCTCCACAAGCAGCGACAGAAAATGTACAACATTAGCACTCACTCAGAAGAGTACCTCATACGGAAAACGGCCATATACATAAACATAGTCCCCTCTTGTGGCCATAATGTGCGCTGCAGTCCAACATTAACATTAAGAATATGCAAGAGAAAGACAGCCAGACAAACCAAGAGAGAAAGACAAAACAGAAAAAGAAAGACAGCCTGAGTTGACTTCCCTGAGGATACCACAATTATAATTTTCGGGAATCGAGTTAAACATAAATTGTAACCATTGATCTCTAAGAACAGCGTCCCTGGGAAGGCCAAGCAAAGGTGATTGGACTGCGGGATGAAAATAACACCGTTTCGACGACATGGCGACAAACACACTCTACAAACGCAACTCTTGCTCTTCTCTGTGGGAGCGCAACAAGAACACGCCCCCTTTTTTGTGTATTCCTGTGGGCGGAGGTTAGTCAAAAAACTGTTTTAGTGACATCATTAAAGAAGGAAGTAGAGGGATGTAGTCCAAACTGGCTGTTCGATGTAGGTGACTTCTGTTAAATAAAATATCACGCTTGGCATTGAACTTTGAGCTTTAAAATTTTACAGATTTTATTTATACTCTAACAACAACATTACACACTAACTAAAGTTTGAAACATGGGAACATGAAGAACGGGACCTTTAAAAAGATGCTTTTTTTTATGCTTTCGGTTGCACACTAAGTGTTTGTGTCAAAACTTAATACCTTGGGCTTAAGAAAGCAGTTCCATATGCAGCATTTTATGGGTGAAAATAATTAGGAGATGTTAAAATGAACTGAAGTTTGTTGGACAGTTGCACCAATTAAGGTCTGGCATTCTCATGGTGATCAGTTGACATGTACTCAACCCAGACAGGTGATTGAAGGTCGTCTCTTTGTTGAAAAGAAATGTTTGAATGACAGTCCGACTTTGACGTCTAGTGATGTAGAAGTGCAAATATAGAGTGTGCACATATACACTCACTCAGCTCACACACAAATGTGCATGTTTCTCAAACAAACTCTGTGAAAGTTTGGCTGTAACTGCAGCGAGGTGACGGGGAGGACTGTGATGCAGGCCGCCTTTATGTCATGAAGAGGAATAAAGGATGAGCTCCGCTCTCTGTCTCTGCTGCCACCTCTCACTCTTTTTTTAGAAGCCGTTTCACTCTGCGTTTTCTTGGACTTCCAGCTGTCACTCTGGTCTGTCCCCTCTTCTACTCTGTATGTAAGGGAAGTCAACTCAGGCTGTCTTTCTTTTTCTGTTTTGTCTTTCTCTCTTGGTTTGTCTGGCTGTCTTTCTCTTGCATATTCTTCCCTGTCTTCTTCTCTTGCGGAGATGCTCAGTTGCTTTGGAATGCATTAATCCCCACTTGCTTATGTTCAGGATATTGTGTCTGTTCTTTTTAAATCAAATGGCTTCAGGACAGGAAAAGCACTCATAAGTGTTGCACACTGTTGTCTTTGTGTGGATGCCAGATGTTGACCTCATTCGCTCAGCGGTTTGCGTGAAACTGTGTTTTCCTTTGAAACCTTCAGCCCTTCACAACTCCCTTGCTGCACGTGTGTGCGTGACAGAGATGGCCAGACAAACAAAAAAGGGGTTACATAGAGAAAATGAGAAGGACCTAGGTGGAGGCAGCATGTTGAGAGAAAGATAGAAGAAACGCAACAGGGATTTGATGGCTTGTAGGAGAGAGAAGGGGCAAATGACAGTGAGTGAGAGGAAGTAATTGGGTTTGGTTAAGCCAGAGGTGACAGTATCAACAACAGGGGCGAATGAAGATGATGGGCTGCAGTTGGAAAGCTCTTGCATTAGAGATGCTTTCACTAAACTTTTGATATCTTTCACCCCAAACACATCCCCCACTCCTGCTCCACCCCTTCCAAAACCTTAGATTCAAAAGTTGCCACAGCAGCATAACTGTCAGCGCTTGTCATGGCAAGGCCATAGGCCTATAGTGATGGGAGGTGACAGGGGGTTATTTGAAATCCCATTTAAATCGGACACTGGGACTCACAAACCATGCTCACTCACAACAGACTAGGCATACTGAACAGATGAGAGAGAGAGAGAGAGAGAGAGAGAGAGAGAGAGAGAGAGAGAGAGAGAGAGAGAGAGAGAGAGAGAAATTGACAGATAAGGGGAAACTGACACATGAGAAAGATCACTGTAAGAAGCAGGGAGTTAAAAATGAAAGAAAGAAAGAATAATAGAGATGTCTGAATGACTATTTTAACAATTACTTTTCACAAACATACAATATAAATATAGCATTGTTTTCCAATTAAAGTAATTGATTGTAAGAATTAAAGTAATTGAAATTAAGTGTTCAGGACTAACTGATCATAAATTTATTGAAGCCCATTTATGTCATAATTGTATAACTTTATGCCATAGTTACGACTTTGTCGTAAAATTTGCATGATTTACAAAAGCAACTTTTTTCTTACATGGTAGAATTTGGCTTCCATACAAATTGCATATAAACCCTCTCAGAAGACACAAGGGAAAGTAGTGTAGATATCAAACTCATGTAGATATCAGAGTAGCTACTTTTGATGTTCAACAGGCGTTTCAATGTTGATCCAGATAGTTCTGTAGTAAACTTCTCAAAGTGCTGTTGTCGACCACTAGAGAATAAAACACTTTAACCTTAGACATCCTCCATAGTGTAACCCTCAGATTTATGATGCAGAATCTCTTCTAGAAGTTCAGATATTCCATAGATATTTATTGTTTTGTGTAAAATGTATACAGTATACTCTGTGCTTGCAGTGGTTGAGGAGTTACTGAAGCCTCAATTTTGTGATCCTGAAGCCCTCTAGTGGCACAAGAATGCCATTGCATTGTATACAAAGTAGATGTTAGTATTAATAAGTAGGCTACATTCAAGTAAAGTCATCTTTATTTAAATAGTGCTTTTTACAATAAAGATTGTTTCAAAGCAGCTTCTCAGTGAAATAGGAAAATTAATGGAAAGAGATTGTTCTGGCTTTACATCAGCTCTCAGCTAAGTTATTATCGAGTTAAGTTTTTGATTGAATCACTTCCATTGTAAAAATCATTATTTATTAACTTAGGGTCCACTTAAATTACACCTTTAACTGAAACTTTAACTTACACTTTAACTTTAACTTACACTGAAATCACAAGACTTTTAATGTGCTCTTTACGTTAATTTACGTGTTTGAATGTGTATGTGCGCAGAAGTTTAATCTTTCTTTACAAAGTGACATCGCCAGATTACTTGTCTGGCCCGTATAATACAGAATTATTAGTCGTTTCCGCGGTTCCATGCGAACTGGAATCATTTTAACATTCAAACTAACATGGAAAACATTAGTAGGTAACAGTAGAATGCATATTTTTAAATATACAACTCTTGTTAAAATAGACATAAGCAAAGGATTTTTATCAAGGCATACCACAGCATAGTAAATGTTTCATACTATATATCATATTATTCATTAACATGAGCTTTGACCTTCTCTTCCTCTCACAGCACATAAATAATGACCATATCCATGGAGAAAAGAAGGAGTTTGTGTGTCGCTGGGAGGAATGTTCAAGAGAGCAAAAACCCTTTAAGGCCCAGTACATGCTGGTGGTGCACATGCGCAGACATACTGGAGAGAAGCCTCATAAATGCACGGTGAGAATTAAATTAAATACATTTATTTTTTGTTTTTAGGCACTCATTTCAGTAGGTTGGACAGCTTTTGATCTGAGACAGCTTTGTCTAAGAACCTACCTGCTGCAAATCCTTGGCCTGTCTAGAACAAATCAATGTAACTGTGTGTCTTTTTCTCTCTCAGTTTGAAGGCTGTTCAAAGGCTTACTCCAGACTGGAGAACCTCAAGACACATTTGCGGTCACACACAGGAGAGAAGCCCTATGTGTGTGAACACGAAGGTTGCAACAAAGCATTTTCTAATGCTTCAGACCGAGCCAAACACCAGAATCGCACACACTCTAATGAGGTAAATTCAGACACATGAATGTACCAAGCAATAAGCAGTCATTTTTTTCTAACACTGTCAGGTTTGGGCAAGTATAAATTATAGTCAACATAAAATCAAAATTGACCCTATTTACTTTCTTCTTCCTTGTTCCTGGTCTTATTGTGAACAATTCACCTGTGCACATTATTGCAGTGAGGAAAGCAGTGCCTTTGTAAACTTTTTTCCAAAACGTAATGACTTAATCCACCTATGAAACAACTTTCCATTTTGACACAGATGCTTCCTCTCTCTTTACTTATCTTAGAAACCCTATGTGTGTAAAATCCCTGGCTGCACTAAACGATATACTGACCCCAGCTCTTTACGGAAACATGTTAAGACTGTACATGGTCCTGAAGCCCATGTCACCAAGAAACAGCGTGGGGATACATACCCACGACCCCCACCTCAGCCACGAGAACCTGGAGGTAATGGACAAAGCAGGTCACCAGGACAACTGCCTCTTGGAGCGATCACGGACCAAAGGGAGTATAACCATGCTACCTCGAAACAGGATGAATGTCTACAAGTCAAGTCAATCAAAACAGAAAAGCCCATGGTAAGCCTCCTTCCATATATATTAAAAAAATCTGAACAAAAAGTAATGGTTTGCTATTCAGGTAGGCTATACAATACGCTTATGCTATGTTTCTCCAAAATTAAACATAAATAAACTTAAATCTAACCTTGTATGTCCTTTTAACTTTTAACTCACTATAAAGCTTCAGGAGTGGCAACCACATTTAAATACAGGAGTAACCCCTAAATTATTGTTTTGTGTGTGTACAGAAAATGACTCTGAAATTGTGATGATTGATATAGTGGTAACCATAGCAATGTTCTGCCGTCTTGCATGTTTGGTATCCGCTATGTTTGTTCACATATATATGTCGTTTTGGGCTTGTTATTTTGAGCTTGGCTCATAAAGCGATCAAGTTTATAGAGTTATCAAAGTAGACAGGTGCGGATTGCAATATTTTGGTCTCATTTCCAATATAAAGCATTAGGAGTTATTTTGGCTTATTATGGGCTTGTTCATGTCTGCTGCCTTTTTTTAGCAAAATCTGGCAACATAATTTGAGTCAAGCCTAGTACCCCGTTCTCTGTGATTTTCTTGCACAACGCAACTGCTGGTGCGGTTGTCACTCCTTTAAATTTCTAAACTGCGTGTGGACAGAAAGTGATTAAGCATTAAAGAGGTGAACTGACAACCAAAATTAACTGCAGTGTGTATGTGGCCTTTGTCTTACAAATGTTTACTCCAAAACTAATGTGTCTTTACCCCTTACATTCGTAGTTTCATAACTGCTCAGCTACATTTTGCCTTGCATGAGCAAATTAATAACTGAATATCTTTTTTGTCCACTACCACACGCATAACTTTTCCTCTCTTAATAAGGACAGTGGGTGATCAGGTGAGAATGGTGATGTCATTATAGGTCTGATCTTCTCTCTTTTTATTACTCATTCTATCCTTTCAAGTCTGGGCCATCTGGATCAATTTTGGCTATTCATTCAGTCATCGGTCAACAGCATCATGTCATCTCTTACATTAATATTAATGCTGTATGTAAAAATACCTTTTTATTAATAGTTTTTTTTATTTAAAGCATGGTGCATATTTTATTGTCACAATATTGTTGCCTATGGTCACATGAGTATTATATCAGCTTGCATGATACAGCTAACTCTAGTAACTGTTTATGTATTTTGCTCTAGAACTGTGTTGCAGTTTTAAAGGTCCCGTTCTCCGTGATCCCATGTTTCAAACTTTAGTTAGTGTGTAATGTTGTTGTTAGAGTATAAATAAAGTCTGTAAAATTTTAAAGCTCAAAGTTCAATGCCAAGCGAGATATTTTATTTAACAGAAGTCGCCTACATCGAACAGCCAGTTTGGACTACATCCCTCTACTTCCTTCTTTAATGACGTCACTAAAACAGTTTTTTGACTAACCTCCGCCCACAGGAATACACAAAAAAGGGGGCGTGGTCTTGTTGCGCTCCCACGGAGAAGAGCAAGAGTTGCGTTTGTAGAGTGTGTTTGTCGCCATGTCGTCGAAACGGTGTTATTTTCATCCCGCAGTCCAATCACCTTTGTTTGGCCTTCCCAGGGACGCTGTACTTAGAGATCAATGGTTACAATTTATGTTTAACTCGGTTCCCAAAAGTTATAATTGTGGTATCCTTACTGCAATAGTTAATGTTGGACTGCAGTGCACATTATGGCCACAAGTGGGGACTATGTTTATGTATATGGCCGTTTTCCGTATGAGGTACTCTTCTGAGTGAGTGCTAACGTTGTACATTTTCTGTCGCTGCTTGTGGAGATTAAAGAGTTCAGTCTCTCGGGAATTATTGTCTTTTGTGTTCATTCGGCACAACACCACAATAATCCACATGTAAAACAGGAACCGCTGGCACAATAAGAACTCGTTACGTATTTCTGAAGGAGGAACTTCATAGAACAAGGAAGTCATCAGCCCATTTTTATGACAGTGGAAACAGCGGTATACAGATAAGTAAATTATGTGAAAAATACTGTGTTTTTTTTACACGCGAAACATGAACACATGTTATATTGCACACAATAAACACAATCAAAGCTTCAAAAAAACACGAAAAACGGGACCTTTAAATCAGTGAGCTGTGACTGCACTTATGGTTTCATTGTGTTTTGGATCTTTATTCAGCTCTAGGTTGAGAAAACGCAATCGCAAATCGCAAAAAAAAAAAAAAAAGAAAGAAAGAAAAAAAAAGCTTTCTTACACCACTACTAATGAGACAGTCAATTCTTTAGCAGCCATTATCCATTTGCAACACGAAAAAACAACATAATTAGGGCCCAACAGCTCTAAAGGGAGACCATTGTTCATGTGCCCTGTTTTCTGAAAATGGGACAAACAAGCTTATCTCTACTCCCACTGTTGGTCATTTAGTTCTGGTATAAGCAGCTGGTGAGCATGAGGAAACCTGTTTCTTACACATTCCATGCTGAAGTAGAGAAGAAAGTGATTCAAATACAGTTTTATGTAGACAGCAAAGTATATTTGGCAGAAAGATGTAGAAAATGTGTAGAAGTTATTGCTCACACTAATCACTATTACAGAGGTTTTCAACCCTACTCCTGGAGACCCACTGTCCTGGAAAGTTTAGCTCCCGTCCTAATCAAACACACATAAACTTGATAATTAAGGCAGGTGTGTTCAAGGTTGGAAATAAGCTTTCCAGGACAGTGGTTTACAGTGGCAGGGTTGAAGACATCTGCTCTACTAAGTCTTGTTACATGGCAGAATGCGAGAAATTTTCTCAACATTGCATTTCATTCTCCTCATTGCATTCTTCTGTTTCACCTGTATAAAATGTGCCAAAAAGATCAGGATTGTTACATTTTTGTCATAAATTGAGTAAAATTGAAAAAAATATGTTCTCTTCTCTCTCTCCCTCATAGACGTCTCAGCCAAGCCCTGGCAGTCAGTCTTCATGCGGCAGTGACCAGTCCACCGGCGGCCCCCATATCGGCCGTGGAGTCCAGCTTGCTGTAAACCGCATTGGACTTGTGGGAGAGGTGGCAGTACTTGAGGACCAGGAAAATGAAGAGGAGGAAGAGGTGGAGGAAGGAGAGGGAGAGGAGGAGGATGCCCCCATTATGGACTCTACAGTATCCACTGCAACAGCCACTGCAGCAACACTAGCTTTGCAGACACGCCGAAATGTAGGACGGCCCCTACGCTGGATGGAACATGTTAAGATGGAGAGGTTAAGGCAGGTGAATGGAGCTGTGCCTAGGCTAGGACATCTGTCCCCAACACCACCCCCTAAAGGCCAGGCCCTGCCTGCCCTCACAGGAAAAGGTAGGTCTTATTTTCAGAGCTTTGTCAAAATACCGAACTCTACAAATTTAAGTGCAGGCCACCAGGTGTTCTTATAATCTCTTAAACTTAAAATCTTATAAAACTTAGTTTATCCAAAAATTAAACTTCTGTCATCACCCTCATCATTTTCATGACTTGTTCTTTCTCTGCGAAACACAAAAGAAGATATTTTGATGGTTTGTGAGGGTGAGTAAATGATGACAGAAGTTTTCTTTTTTGAGTGAACTTACACATTTATGTCTAAATATGACTATAATGGTATCATAATGATAACAAGAGTATCTCTCGTTATTAGGTTCATGCCTTGGAAGGAGTAATTCTTTGGGAGTGCCCCAGCTTCCTTCACGTCCTGAACCATCCAACACAGAGCTGACAGTTTTGAGTTTGCTGCATGAACGACGGGACAGCAGTGGCAGCAACACCAGCTCGGCCTACCTGAGCAGCAGCCGTCGCTCCTCTGGCATCTCCCCCTGCTTCTCCAGCCGCCGATCTAGCCAGGCCTCGCAGTCTGAGCACAGCCATCATCGGCGTATCCACAATCTCAGTGCCACTGACTCTTATGACCCTATCTCTACTGATGCCTCCCGACGCTCCAGTGAAGCCAGCCAGTATGGAGGTGGAGGAGGAAGTTCAGGTGGAATGGTGTACGGTGGAAGCTGGGGTGGTGGTGGAAGTGGAGGTATTGGAGGAAGTGGTATGGGAGCAAGAGGTGCTTTGAACCTCACTCCAGCTCAACACTATCACCTGAAGGCCAAATATGCAGCTGCTACAGGTGGGCCTCCTCCCACACCCTTGCCCAACATGGAGCAAATGAGCCTAAAAACTCGACTGACTTTGATGGGAGATGGACAGGACACAGGACAGCTTACACTACCACCACTGGTCAGGCCACGTCGCTGTAGTGATGGTACGCACAACTTACAAGGCAGTCAAGCAGTGTTTCAACGGAGAGGACTGTACCCTGGTGAAGGTCCAGGGAATAGTGATCGTAGAGCCAGTGACCCTGTGCGCCCACGGGATCCTAGTGCTTTTGGCTTGCCAAAGGTACAGCGTTTCAGCAGTCTAAACAACATGAATTCATTACCCCATCTTGGTAGTAATCATTACGCAGATGGAGAAGATCACAGCTGGCAGAACTACACCTGCCAAGTAGGTAGCTTTCAGAAGAATCTACACTCCCCATGCCCTCCTAGCATCATGGAGCAATCAGCACTTGAGGAATTGGCCATGGACCAGGATGGTCTTCTGTTACATGTTGATGAAGACATCCTACCAGATGATTTGGTGCAATATCTCCATTCCCAAGATCAGGAATCAGCTCAAAACCATAGCAGTGATTCCAGTCCCCATAGATCCAGTTTTGATCAGAGTATTGCAGATGGCCAGAAATTCCTCAGCCCACAACAGCAACAGGAAGAGGCAGAAGGGGAAGGCATTAGTAAAGATGTAATGCCTATCCAATGGAATGAAGTGAGCTCTGGTAGTGCTGATGTTACTTCTCCCAGGCAGCAATCTCAGAGGTGTGGAAGATATTCTGACCCTACTGGCAACCCCTTTGGTCGCTTTGGAAACATGATTGTGCAGCAACAACAACTGCATACAGATTTCATAGATCAACACTTAAGTCTTCATAGAGATGGTGTTCAACACATGACAGGTATGAGCTACGGGTGCAGACATCCAGAGCAGCATCAACAAATTGCAAAACCAACCCAACAGCAGTCCAAGATGAATCCAGGCATTAAGATCGAGTCTTCCTCAACCTCCCAAATGGAATCACGGCACAATAACTTTGGTCGACCCGACTTCTCTCATATCTATTTGGGCCCCATCCGCCCTAGCTGTGCCCAGCAGACAACTATATCCCAAACTCACCTCCTGCAAAATCACACAATAACACATCAAATCAGCGGTAAACTTTTGTTGCAAAGAGCAGCCAACTGCAGCTTGTCTCCGGCAACACTACTGTCTCACCAACCTCAGCCTCCTATGTCCCACCCACCTGTCAACAGTGGCCGTAGAGGCTTATATCACCCACAGTTCTACTCCACTCAGCAGGTTAGCAACAGTCAAAATGTACATTCATGCCAGCAGCAAAGTTTAAGAAATGGAAATGGCACCAATTGCTCCCTTACAAATCAGGCTTCAGGGCTGAAGCTTGAGGTAGATGATCACCTTCAAACTAGCACTTGCTCTTCCTTTCAGCAACAACAACCAGTTTTTATTGCTGAGTGTTTTGATACAGCAGAGTCCAAAACTTCATCTTCTCACAACATAGCACAGTCATGTCTAATGGAGTCCTTGTCAGAAGAGACAGAAACACCTTCTGAGGCTCTTCTGTCCCCTGGGGTTGATCAGGTTACCAGCACGGTTGAAGGAAGCCCAGGTACCCTAGATAATGTGGGTTTAGATATTTGTTCCATCCTTGAGGATGGCTATGAGCAGGGTAGTGTGGTGTCTGACATAATCAGTCCTAGTTTTCTCCAGGGTCTGTCTCGGACTTCCTCTCGACTGACTACTCCTCGTGTTTCTGCTGCATTTCACAGCATGCATCCAGGCTCTAACAACATGGCTATAGGTGACATGAGCTCCCTCCTTACCACCCTCGCAGAAGAGAGTAAATTTTTGGCTATTATGCAGTAGTCTGTGAACGCCTCCTCCTCCAAAAAAAAAAAAAAAAAAAAAAAAAAAAAAAAAAAATTGTAACAATGTTATAAATAAGATAAATATAACAGACTTATGCATGTAATGTTTAAATGTGGGATGAGTAAAAAGTTATTACCTTATACTCATTAAAATAGTTTAATAGGCGATGTTACAAAGAGTTCACAATCTATTTTGAAGCTATCTCATCGTCCTAGAGGCAGTGACCAATAAAACCATATAGATACATATAGAGAGGCTATTTTTTTCTTTTATATCGCTATATAATGATGACAGGAGACACTTTCCATCACATTAAAACAGTATTCACTGTTGTTGTTGCTATATGTTTTGTTGTACACTGTTACTGTAAGTGCATGTTATTTTTCTTATCAAGTGAACACAGTGTCCAATAAACTGAGTAGGATAACTCATATATTGTTCATTTTAGAGTGCATTATGTACTTCAAAGACAGTATGAATACAGACAGACTTAACTGTCAACAGGTCAAGACAGGGTCGAATATCACTCTTGGCAAGTGTCATATTTTGATTATTCTAATTGTCTTTTTAAGTGTCTTAAATCAACAATATTTCAGTGATTTCATAAGTACCAAATGTTGTTTGGATCCATTTTTTCCTTCATGGCAAGTAAGAGGGACCATTTTGTTGTATAAGTGTGGAGAAGAATGCTAGAGCTGATAGCTCAGTATCTTGATTCTATTGACTGTATCTTTGTAAATAAATGTTAATATTTTTTTTCCTTTTTATACTGTAAAAAATTACATTTTACATCATTTTGTTCATATTGTAAATGACTGGTGCTGACGTTAGGCAGTGCATTATGTGACAATTGTGGAAAAAAACATTGTGGTCATTTTAGTCAATCTCAACATACTTGCACAAAGATTTTTGAATTTGTGGCCAAAAAGCATTGTGTCAATTCATGCTTAAATTTATCTAAATATATCAGTAATTTTTTTTTCTTTGTTTATAGCAGTCAGTTGTGTGCTGTTTTTGTCACAGCAGTGCAGTGCATCTATAGCAAGATATCATGTAAGCTTTTTAGATCAACCTGTTTTTACCTACCCATTCATGATTAAATAAGCAAAATTAAGACTTATAAACACCAAGACACATCAAGCTCCACTACAAGAGCTAAGAGACTTTTCAGCAGTATTAAAACTACCCTGCAGTTTCTAACCTGCATATGTACAGCTTTTTAAAATGGGTACTCTGGTAATTAGGTTCTGTTTGTTTTTGTACAGTTATTTTAACTTTTTCTGTAGTTGTGTATCAGTGTTTTGAACATAAAAGTGGTATGACCGATTCCCATATGAAAGGACAAAAGGGTTTGAGCCTAAGGTATGTGCCTTATTAATGCCTGTCCATACAAAAGAATCACTGCCAAAAATAAAATGTGTATGGAAAGAGTCCTTTGACTTTACATGTTACATGAAACATGAAACTACATTCTGTTGGTTGGGCATTGAGAAATGTAACATGTATAAACAATGTTGGTTGCTTTGTTGTTGTTTTTTTAATAGTTGTTTGTTTTATGTTTTTTCATGCTTGTAAATACATATTCATTCTGTAAACTGTAGTTAAGAGATTAGGTGGCATCAGGGGTCAGAATTAGTATAAATATCCTACTCTATAAAGCAGGAATCCCTGTGCCCTCTCTTACATTTAAACAGAGAGATCAAAATGGAGTCATGGTGCCTAGCACCCTTAGACTGGGAACAAATTCTCAATGTTCATTTTATATCAGATTAAAAAAAATGTTTGTATGGTTTTAATAAAAATATATATAAAATGTTTGTCTTTGCTTGTCTCTGCATTTATGTTACAAGGACACAATTTGTTAATGTATATTGAAGAAGTTACAGCAAAACACAATAGTAATACTAAACAGTGCATGCTTAAATATTTAATCTGGCTGTTTATAATGCAGTACTATTTTCTCTGCCAATGAGCTAATGAATTAATCTTTCAAATCAGTCCTAACATATTAATGTGCAGTGCAGTAAAGTTATCATATGAAAAAATTCTTGATCACATAGGAAGAGACTCTAGGATCACTTAAACACCTAAGGACACCTTTTTTTTATGAAACGTCCTCATTCATTAACATTCACAAGGTGCAAACATAAACATAAGAAGAAATCTTGGACTGACATTGCAGAAGCAATTCATGTTGTTCTGAATCTTATTTTGCATAGTGCAACTGCTATTTGTAGCAACACCAATTAATTTTGTGTCAATGACTATAGTGATGTAAAATTATAGTATCTGTAATGAGTTTGTGTACGTTTTGGTCACTTCCTATTTGGAATGGAATAACGAGAAATGAAAAGCAGCATTACTTATTTCTGCCAGGTAGAATAAGAGTCGGTATGGAATTGTCAAATCATCCATTTTACTAAGCTTTTGTCGCGACACAAACCACCACTCACTGACATTTAAATCAGAAATGTATAATCAGTGCTGCTGCGAAGCTTCGCCTCTAATGTACGACACTTGAGAGATCACAAGAGAACACAAGTCATACACGCTGACATATTTAAATATTTATTTATTTAAACAGAAAGAGATCTGAATAAATAATAGTGAAAAATTACATTTAAAAGTATGACTGTAAGCATTGTGTATTCAGTTCACACAGAAAGAATGAGATAAAAAAAGATCATTGAATCAGTGAATTTGTAGGCTGCTGAATACCTAACAAAATTAGCAGATTTGGAGAGTAACAGTATTCTAGATCTTCAATTGAAATATGAATTATAAATAGGAACTGTTATGTTAAAGTTACAAGCTAGAATACAGTGTCAATCTTTGGTTATAAAAAATGTTGTTAATAGTTTACTTTGGATTAGAAATACAATCCAATAAAAAATAGCAATTATATGAATTTGTCATGAAAAGCTCTATATTTTAAGATGTACTACTAGATATTGATAAATCACATTCAATTAAAGTGAAGGGCATGTCAGGGGTGTCCTGCTTCTGGAGGATCAATGTCCGCAAAGTTTAGCTCCAACTAAACACACCTGAACCAGCTAAGCAAGGTTTTCACGATTAATCCAGGCTACACTCTTAGAAAAAAAAAAATGGTACAAAAGCTTACACTGGGATGTTACCATTTAAAAGGGTTCTAATATGTGCCCTTTAGATATGTACACTTTTGGTACCCAATATGTAACTTTAAGGTACTAATATACACTCTACATACAAGTACCTTTTGATAGGGCACCTCTCCAGTGACAGCTTTTGTACCTTTTTTTCTGAGAGTGCAGGCAGATGTGTGTGTGAGCAATCAATACAATGTCAAATGTAATGTGCAAAACATTATCAACATAACAACAATGCATGCATCCAAAACCGGTATTGGTTCGAATGGGAGATTATAAAAAAAAAAAAAAAGGTCTCTGTTACATATTTTGTCAAACAAATAATCAATGCAGAACACACACAGAAGTGAAGAGTTGACACCATAACACTTCCACAATGGAGAACAAAATACACACACACACACACACCTAAACACACACAAACACACACAACACCATGTTCAGGTTTGACTGTATTGTGACATAATTGCAAAAAATGATACTTCAGTGATGATAACATTATATAACACACACACACACACACACATATACAGTACAGTCTAAAAGTTTGGAACCACTAAGATTTTTAATGTTTTTAAAAGAAATTTCGTCTGCTCACCAAGGCTACATTTATTTAATTAAAAATACAGTAAAAACAGTAATATTGTGAAATATTATTACAATTTAAAATATCTGTGTACTATTTAAATATATTTGACAAAGTAATTTATTCCTGTGGTGCAAAGCTGAATTTTCAGCATCGTTACTCCAGTCTTCAGTGTCACATGATCCTTCAGACATCATTCTAATATGCTGATTTGCTGCTCAATAAACATTTATGATTATTTTCAATGTTGAAAACAGTTGTGCACTTTTTTTTTTTCAGGATTCCTTGATGAATAGAAAGTTCAAAAGAACAGCATTTATCTGAAATACAAAGCTTCTGTAGCATTATACACTACCGTTCAAAAGTTTGGGGTCAGTAAGAATTTTTATTTTTATTTTTTTGAAAAGAAATTAAAGAATTTAATACTTTTATTCAGCAAGGATGCATCAAATCAATCAAAAGTGGCAGTAAAGACATTTATAATGTTACAAAAGATTAGATTTCAGATAAACACTGTTCTTTTGAACTTTCTATTCATCAAATAATCCTGAAAAAAAAAAAATATTGCACACAAATATTTTGTACAATTGTACACATTAAATGTTTCTTGAGCAGCAAATCATCATATTAGAATGATGTCTGAAGGATCATGTGACAGGAGTAACGATGAGACTGGAGTAACGATGCTGAAAATTCAGCTTTGCATCACAGAAATAAATTACTTTGTGAAATATATTCAAATAGAAAACAGTTATTTTAAATTGTAATAATATTTCACAATATTACTGTTTTTACTGTATTTTTAATTAAATAAATGTAGCCTTGGTGAGCAGACGAAACTTCTTTTAAAAACATTAAAAATCTTAGTGGTTCCAAACTTTTCGACTGTACTGTATATATGTGTGTGTGTGTGTGTGTGTTATATAATGTTAAAATTAAGATAACCTTTTGTAACAATATAAGTCTTTACTGTCCCTTTTAATGAATTTTGCTCATCCCTGCAGAATAAAAGTATTGATTTCTTTCAAGAAAAAAAAGAATGAAGATTTATTTAAGGAAATGCTGCTATTTATTTATTTATTTTAACATTTTATTCATCAAATAATCCTGAAAAAGCATCACAGGACAAAACAAAACCAAGCAGTTTCCAACAATGATAATAATAATAATCAGCATATTAGAATGTTTTCTGAGGGATCATGTGACTGTCGACTAGAGTAATAATGATGACAATTCAGCTTTGATCACAGAAATAAATTCTTATAAGAATGTTAAAATTAAGACCCATTGTATAGTTTAAGGAGATTGTAGTGAAGGGCCATGGTTTATGCAGTCCTATTTAGTCTTATAAAAGATGTTGTCATGTCAAACTTTCCTCATTTTACTATATTTGTGCAGACATTTGGTCCTCACAAAGTAGTAAAAACAACACACACACACAAAGAGAGAGAGAGAGTGTGTAGTGATTTACCACTATTTGTGACTTTTACAGGAAGATCTGGATTCCACCAAAGACACTTGGAACAGCCACCTAATCCGTCCTTCAAGGAACAGCCTTGTACCCCACGGTCGACCAGATGTTATGTACACCCTACCTGAATTATATGACACAGAAGACTACATATGTCATATACTGGTGGAAGACTGTGCCACCTGCGAAGATCAATGTATCCATCGCTCTGATGTCGCTTGTGATGAGGACATTTTCACCCTGTGTGCACACATCATGGCTCAACATCACCTCAGGCTTCCCAAGGATAGGTACACAGCACTTGATCTCTACCTGGCTCTTAGACAAGAGCTGACTACACTGTTAAATGTGAGATAAAGATGTGTTGAGAAATCATTTGGTACTGCGAAAGTTATGGACTTTTCTTAAATTCTTTAATTATTAGAGTTACAGTACTTTTAGGGAACACCAGCAGCATAGTCAGGCTTTTGTCTGTTTTTTTTTATGGTATTCATCTGTTCATCTATTTAGTGTTTCTGCTGTATACATCTTGTGTCTCTTCTGTCTTGTATACATATTTAATTTAAAAAATGCCAGATAGTCTTGTGTATCTTTTCTGTGTGTTTATTTTTTAAAACACTGTATTCAGTAGAACAGAATTAATTAATAAACCTCCTAATTAATAAACTTCTAACATTGTTGCTTTTGTAAGATTTGTAAGAACAATTTTTGTATATAAACACTGATAACAGGAAACAGAAATACAGAAACCATGAAATTGAGGTGTAATAACATGATGCTGCTGCTGCTGCTGCTGCTGCACATACCGTCTGACCACCTTGGACAAACACAACATTAAGGATAATATTAGATAAGGATAATTCATAAGTATTACTGACATTGGTTATTTTCTTCATCCTGACCTTTATGCAATATCCATCACCCATATGTTTGCATCAAGGACATTTGCAAACTCTTCTGCAAGCTCAAGGTACGAAGTGTAATTATTTGGAACTTCCAACACACATCCACAGGTGTGGGACTGGGGACTTCTTGTGAAGAAACTCTTTGGCTGAACGAACTGGACATGAATAAACTTTCCAACAAGGAGATCAGCTCCTACGAAGAAACAAATAATTCATTAAATAATTTAGTATGTATTCATATAATAATACTATATAATATTATACACAACATCAGGAAATTCTAAACATTTTATACTAATCTATTTACTTATTTATAAATTAAGTGTAATAAATTAATATATTAATAGTTTCATATCAATAACATGTTATATTCTAATGAATATAATAATAGCAAAATAAGTAATCAATCACCTGTGCATAAACGAAGAAACTTCCTGAGCCGAACATCACTGAGGTTCTTGATGAATCTCTTCAGATAATCCATGATCTGGCTTTCTCTGTTGTTCAGTGTTTCATGTTTTAATATGGCTACAACTTTCCTAGCTGTTGGAGTAAGGCTGATCATCAGTTCATTCAGTCCTCCTGATGGCAGTTTCAGTTTTTTTAAAACTGGACTCCAACACTCTGCTATGTAAGCTGGATCTTGCACAATTTCTTTGTGTGCCACATCAAGTAATATCTGCTTGGCATTTTTTTCAGTGATAACAAGCTTCACTTCATGAGCTTCCAAGAATTCAATCCATTCTTCTCTTTCAGAGACAGATGTAAAGTCTCTCATTGCTTCTTCAACAAGGTGCTTTTCCTCTTGAGGAACTATCTCCAAAAATGCTGTGAAGAGCTCATCCTCATCAATTTCAAGTCCAAGGCAGTAACACAGAAAAGGCTTGGTCAACACAATGGGAAAGTATTGAACAATATTGTAACCAAGAACCATCACTTTAGCTACATTTTCCCATTCATCTTTCATATCGTGTCTTGTCATGGGTACCTTTAATGTGCTTCCTGCTGTACATTTCATGAAAAAAGTACCCCAGTACTCACTTAGTGCATCTCTGAGAATCCCACCATTGTCTTCTCCTTTCACAGAGCTACCATTAGGTAGGACCATCTCAATTTCTACAAGACAGTCATTGACAGATATTAAGCCATCTGTGAAAGCTGCATTTAGATCTTGGAAAATGTTTCCCCTGCGAAGCCTTAACTTGGTAGCCTGTGGCTTATCCAACGCTATCTCACGACCAATTCGTACTTATTCTACGAGGTGGCTATTTCGTATAAATTCATACGACCTCACTCGTGCGAATTCGTACGATTTGTCTAAACCCCAGTGACGGTTAGGTTTAGGGGCGGGGTTTGGGGTAGGTCATTCGTATGAATTCATACGAATTTGTCAACTCATAAAATACATACGATTTAGCAAAAAACGTATGAATTAGTACGAGTGAGGTCGTATGAATTCATACGATTTAGCCACCTCGTAAAATACGTACGAATTGCCGTGAGATCGGGTTGGCTTATCTTGCACTATTTCAGCAGGGTCCATTGGTAGAGTGTCATCCAGTATTGTACTGTCTTGCAAAACAGTATATCCGAACTGAATTTCTTCATCAATTGAAATAGAACTGTGCATTACATTCACTATACCTGGTTCTAAAATCACTACACCGTCTTCTGACAAAAATGACGAATCAATCATGGAACCATTGTCCTCAGTTATGGCAACAGGTTCTTCATGGCATTCACACGAAATGGCAGAGGTAGAAAGACCTTCAGGTACATACTCATCTACTCTTTGAATGCTTGTGCTTGCAGTTGTGTCTGTCCTCTTGCAAGACAGATACAGCCTCGGTATCTTTACCTTCCTCATTTCATATTGTTCACTTAATGTTGTTTGTGGATCTACTTCTTCTTCTGTGAAGTCTCTTAATTTCAGCTCAAATTCATTTATATCCCCTAATTTATTTTTTCCGTTTGGAAAGAACAGCTCCTTGCCACACTCCAAAAGTTCTGCCATGGTAGCACTCTTTAAAGCCTTTAAGTGTCTGGTTCCACCACCTCGTTTCTCTTTGATTTGGACAAAGGAGCCACGGACCTCTTCAAACAGTCACATTTGGTAACTTCGCTCATTTTTTTGGGCATTCGTGTTTCCACTGAGTTTTTCTGAACGATTATCACAATGCTTTCTCTTTCTCTCCCGCTTTCCTTGCAATTTTGCCATGAGGTTTTCTGTGCCTATAGATACTGTGGTGTTTCCTTCTAATGCAGCTACTTCTCTTCTGCAGTACTGTCTTATTGCTATCCGGTCTCCAAATCTGGGGACGTACGTCAGTAGTTGCTCATCTGACATACTATTGACTGCATAGCAGTCCATCTAAAATAAAAGAGGAAAAAAATGTAAAAGACAATCTGCCTGCAAAAGCTTTCATTATTTAATTAAATGGATAGTTCATGTGAGTAAATTATGACAGAATTTAAATTTTTGGACTAATCTTTTAATTAAATAAAAGTACACTTATTATTCATTTTATTATCCCTTTCATTAGCCAATTTATTTGTATTGACCAACAGATGGTGCAGTTTCACAGATTCCTGCTTTTCAAGCTTCCTCATGGCTATTACCATAAATTATGAAATTATATTTTCTGCCACTAAAACATTTTTATTAATTTATTTACTATATGTGAAGCTGAGCTGTCTTGTGTATGTAGATTACCTTTAATCAAATTGCATTAGGAAATAAGCGGCATAATTTGTTTCCTCAAAAGTGACTGACAACCTAAGTAAGTTTGTTTCATGTTGTCAGAGTTATGCATGTAAGGCTTCACTGGTTAATGTTATTATTAAATGCATTAGGCTGCATTATTTGTTGGTATTGCTTTTTACCTTCTCCTCTCGAAACGCTGACAGAGTGGCGTCATCCAACTCTCTATCGTTTTTTAGAAAGTTCAGGAAATTCTCCATTTTGTAAAATAAATATTATTTATTTACAATAGCCTATGCATCGCACCTAAATAGGTGGCCTGGTTGAATCTGCCGCAAAGATTCGAGGCGGGGCCACAAATCCGTGAGTACAGTTTTTACAAACCCGTGCGCACGGATTATGAATTTGTGGGCACGGATTTAAAAACCGAGGGTACGGTTTGCAAAATCTGAGCGTACGGATTGGGAATTCGTGGGTACGGTTTATTAATCCGTGGGCACGATTTGTTAAACCGAGGGAAGAGTTTAAGAATTCGTGAGTACGGTTTATAAACTGAGGGAACGGATTGTAAACGTCGGCACGGATTGTTTTTTTTTTTCTCCTATGGGGGACGTGCGGGGCTCCGTAGTTTTCTACAATATACACTACAGTTTACTGTAGTAAAGTATATGTTCTTCTAAAATGAATCCGTGAGTACAGTTTTTTTCAAAACCGTGGGAACGGATTGCGAAAGCGTGCAAACGGATTATGAATTTGTGGGAACGGATTTAAAAACCGAGGGTACGGTTTGCGAAATCTGAGCGCACGGATTGAAAATTCGTGGGTACGGTTTACTACGTGGGCACGATTTGTTAAACAGAGGGAACAGTTTAAGAATCCGTGAGCACGGTTTATAAACTGAGGGGACGGATTGTAAAACTCTATTCAACCTGGCAGAAATAAGGTCGGTGTTACAATATATTCGGTTCCTGAAATATTCTGTTCCACTGGGTGGCGCTTACGCGAATATTCATGATATTCTCCTATTGTGGGCGTGTTCGTGAGACGTTTGGAACTGAAAATATTAGTAGTACACGCTCCTCAAATCGCATCGGTTTAATGGATTATTTCGAAAAGGTAATAACATATTCAATGTTAGTAAACGGTTCATGTTCAAAACAATGCATAGTTTGTGTAATATATGATAAATCGTCTGAGCTATTTTGCCTGATTCCGTACAGGACAGGCAAGGATACAGCAGAGCAAACATGAGCCAATAAGCTTGTTTTACACTGATGTGTTTTCTTTTTACCTTTTTTAGGCTTTAAAACGTTTTTGAATAGCTTGATTAGTCTGTTTGCTTCGTTGTCATTCTGTGACTACAGTATACTGCATAGTGTTGACAACTTGAAATAAACCTCTACAAATATATCTGTGTCCTAATAAAAATAAGCTATAGACTGGTGTGAATATTCGATGTCAGCCTTAATTTCTTGATTATTATTCAATCAGTATTCGTGCACATTGAGTTTTTCACTTTCAACTGTTTTTCCAGCAAATTTCCTAACATGTAAATATTTGTACTAGCAAAAAGATTTAACAACTGAGACATAAACTGAACAAATTTCACAGACGTTTGATGAACATCTGAAAGTCTGATGTGGCACCAGCTGCTTTACAGAGCATCTCATCCTCATGGACAGCACCAGATTTGCAGCTCTTGCTGTGAAATGATACACCACTCTTCCATCAAGGCATTTCACGTTTTCAAACATGTCTGGTGGGACTTATGGTGACATGTGGTTTGGCACTGGAAGGACAATCAGCTGTCCTACTGTCTCCTTGTACTGTCATCTTACATTACTGACATTGCAGTTTATTGCTATGTTCTCATCTGCAGTCCTCTTGTCTCGTGCAGCAGGACTAAAGCACGTTTACACAGATGATCAGAGACCCTGGGCATCTTTATTCTGCTGTTTTTCAGAGTCGGTAGAAAGGTCTCTTTAGTTTCCTAAGTGTTTGTAATTGATTACCTTGACTAACCTATAGGTGCATGTGCAATAGTTGAAAAACATGACAAACATTGTTAAAACCTTTTCTAAAGATCTGTAAAGCTTATTTGGATTGTACAAAATTATCTTTAAAATATTATCCTGAAAATTTACACTTTTTGCAGATTTTTTTAATCTTTTTTTAGTTTTATTTTTTATTTTTTAAACAACAAATTCAGTTGTTGTCACGGCACACACGAAGACAAACAGGGTAGGTCCAATTGCAGGTATTTATTGGGGTAATCCAAAGCGTAAATCCAGAAACAGGCAAGGGTCAAAATCCATGATAACAGTCCGTACACAAAACAAGAAAAACACAACGAAAACCAAAACAGAGAAACCAGGAACGTTCGTGAAGACACCATAACAAGGGCAGAGACAAACCAGGTATAAATAGACAGACACTAATGAATAAACACAAAACAGCTGTGTGCAATGAGTGGGATAATGAGTCCAGGAGTGAGTATGGGTAATGTAGTCCAAGGGGTGAAAACAAGAGTCCGGAATGGAGTGCCCTCTAGTGGCTGACTAGGGCACTCTCACTAGTGATCATGACATTACCCCTCCTCAAAGGAGCGGCTACCAGACGCTCCACCAGACAACAAAAACAAAAAACACAAAAACTCAGGAGGGAGGTGGACAGGAGGAGGATCAGGGGGAGGGATGGTGGGCCAGGACCAGAGCCCCCAACCAAAGGCCAGGGGGGAGCCGGTGGAACAGACCACGGGAGCTCTAAGAGGGTCGGGGTCCTGGCTGAATGCCAGGGCGGCACTGGAGGAACTGACCAGGCGGGTTCCCTGGGGTCTGGAGTCCTGGCTGAATGCCAGGGCGGCGCTGGAGGAACTGACCAGGCGGGTTCCCTGGGGTCTGGAGTCCTGGCTGGTTGCCAGGGCGGCGCTGGAGGAACTGACCAGGCGGGTTCCAGCGGTTCCAACGGCCAGGGCAGTGGCAGCAGGGCAGGAAGCCTAGACGACGGCGGCAGGGCAGATATCCTGGGCGGCGGCGGTGGCGGCAGGGCTGGCGGCCTGGGCGGCGGCGGCGGTGGCGGCAGGGCTGGCGACCTGGGCGGCGGCGGCGGTGGCGGCAGGGCTGGCGACCTGGGCGGCGGCGGCGGCAGGGCTGGCGGCCTGGGCGGCGGCGGCAGGGCAGAAGGCTTGGATGACGGCGGCAGTACAGAAGATCTGGGCGATGGCGGCAGGGCAGACCAAGGTTGCTCTGTGGCCGTGTCAGGGAGAGCGGGCAGCTCGGGGACGACCTCCGTGGTCGTATCAGGAAGAGCGGACAGCTCGGTGATGGCAGCAGGCTCGGGCTGCTCAGGCGGCAGCGCCGCTTCGGTGGCGCCGGCAGGGCAAGGCGCTTCGGTGGCGCCGGCAGGGCAAGGCGCTTCGGTGGCGCCGGCAGGGCAAGGCGCTTCGGTGGCGCCGGCAGGGCAAGGCGCTTCGGTGGCGCCGGCAGGGCAAGGCGCTTCGGTGGCGCCGGCAGGGCAAGGCGCTTCGGTGGCGCCGGCAGGGCAAGGCGCTTCGGTGGCGCCGGCAGGGCAAGGCGCTTCGGTGGCGCCGGCAGGGCAAGGCGCTTCGGTGGCGCCGGCAGGGCAAGGCGCTTCGGTGGCGCCGGCAGGGCAAGGCGCTTCGGTGGCGCCGGCAGGGCAAGGCGCTTCGGTGGCGCCGGCAGGGCAAGGCGCTTCGGTGGCGCCGGCAGGGCAAGGCGCTTCGGTGGCGCCGGCAGGGCAAGGCGCTTCGGTGGCGCCGGCAGGGCAAGGCGCTTCGGTGGCGCCGGCAGGGCAAGGCGCTTCGGTGGCGCCGGCAGGGCAAGGCGCTTCGGTGGCGCCGGCAGGGCAAGGCGCTTCGGTGGCGCCGGCAGGGCAAGGCGCTTCGGTGGCGCCGGCAGGGCAAGGCGCTTCGGTGGCGCCGGCAGGGCAAGGCGCTTCGGTGGCGCCGGCAGGGCAAGGCGCTTCGGTGGCGCCGGCAGGGCAAGGCGCTTCGGTGGCGCCGGCAGGGCAAGGCGCTTCGGTGGCGCCGGCAGGGCAAGGCGCTTCGGTGGCGCCGGCAGGGCAAGGCGCTTCGGTGGCGCCGGCAGGGCAAGGCGCTTCGGTGGCGCCGGCAGGGCAAGGCGCTTCGGTGGCGCCGGCAGGGCAAGGCGCTTCGGTGGCGCCGGCAGGGCAAGGCGCTTCGGTGGCGCCGGCAGGGCAAGGCGCTTCGGTAACCCACGAACAACCACCAAAGCGGACCTGGAGCGGACTCACTGGCTGGAGCGGACTCACTGGCTGGAGCGGACTCACTGGCTGGAGCGGACTCACTGGCTGGAGCGGACTCACTGGCTGGAGCGGACTCACTGGCTGGAGCGGACTCACTGGCTGGAGCGGACTCACTGGCTGGAGCGGACTCACTGGCTGGAGCGGACTCACTGGCTGGAGCGGACTCACTGGCTGGAGCGGACTCACTGGCTGGAGCGGGCTCTGGAGCGGACTCACTGGCTGGAGCGGACTCACTGGCTGGAGCGGGCTCTGGAGCGGACTCACTGGCTGGAGCGGACTCACTGGCTGGAGCGGACTCACTGGCTGGAGCGGACTCACTGGCTGGAGCGGACTCACTGGCTGGAGCGGGCTCTGGAGCGGACTCACTGGCTGGAGCGGACTCACTGGCTGGAGCGGGCTCTGGAGCGGACTCACTGGCTGGAGCGGACTCACTGGCTGGAGCGGACTCACTGGCTGGAGCGGACTCACTGGCTGGAGCGGACTCACTGGCTGGAGCGGACTCACTGGCTGGAGCGGACTCACTGGCTGGAGCGGACTCACTGGCTGGAGCGGACTCACTGGCTGGAGCGGACTCACTGGCTGGAGCGGACTCACTGGCTGGAGCGGACTCACTGGCTGGAGCGGACTCACTGGCTGGAGCGGGCTCTGGAGCGGACTCACTGGCTGGAGCGGACTCACTGGCTGGAGCGGGCTCTGGAGCGGACTCACTGGCTGGAGCGGACTCACTGGCTGGAGCGGACTCACTGGCTGGAGCGGACTCACTGGCTGGAGCGGACTCACTGGCTGGAGCGGGCTCTGGAGCGGACTCACTGGCTGGAGCGGACTCACTGGCTGGAGCGGGCTCTGGAGCGGACTCACTGGCTGGAGCGGACTCACTGGCTGGAGCGGACTCACTGGCTGGAGCGGACTCACTGGCTGGAGCGGACTCACTGGCTGGAGCGGACTCGCGGGCTCTGGAGCGGACTCACTGGCTGGAGCGGACTCACTGGCTGGAGCGGGCTCTGGAGCGGACTCACTGGCTGGAGCGGACTCACTGGCTGGAGCGGACTCACTGGCTGGAGCGGACTCACTGGCTGGAGCGGACTCACTGGCTGGAGCGGACTCACTGGCTGGAGCGGACTCACTGGCTGGAGCGGACTCACTGGCTGGAGCGGACTCACTGGCTGGAGCGGACTCACTGGCTGGAGCGGACTCACTGGCTGGAGCGGACTCACTGGCTGGAGCGGGCTCTGGAGCGGACTCACTGGCTGGAGCGGACTCACTGGCTGGAGCGGACTCACTGGCTGGAGCGGGCTCTGGAGCGGACTCACTGGCTGGAGCGGACTCACTGGCTGGAGCGGGCTCTGGAGCGGACTCACTGGCTGGAGCGGACTCACTGGCTGGAGCGGACTCACTGGCTGGAGCGGACTCACTGGCTGGAGCGGACTCACTGGCTGGAGCGGACTCACTGGCTGGAGCGGACTCACTGGCTGGAGCGGACTCACTGGCTGGAGCGGACTCACTGGCTGGAGCGGGCTCTGGAGCGGACTCACTGGCTGGAGCGGACTCACTGGCTGGAGCGGGCTCTGGAGCGGACTCACTGGCTGGAGCGGACTCACTGGCTGGAGCGGACTCACTGGCTGGAGCGGACTCACTGGCTGGAGCGGACTCACTGGCTGGAGCGGGCTCTGGAGCGGACTCACTGGCTGGAGCGGACTCACTGGCTGGAGCGGGCTCTGGAGCGGACTCACTGGCTGGAGCGGACTCACTGGCTGGAGCGGACTCACTGGCTGGAGCGGACTCACTGGCTGGAGCGGGCTCTGGAGCGGACTCACTGGCTGGAGCGGACTCACTGGCTGGAGCGGGCTCTGGAGCGGACTCACTGGCTGGAGCGGACTCACTGGCTGGAGCGGGCTCTGGAGCGGACTCACTGGCTGGAGCGGACTCACTGGCTGGAGCGGGCTCTGGAGCGGACTCACTGGCTGGAGCGGACTCACTGGCTGGAGCGGACTCACTGGCTGGAGCGGGCTCTGGAGCGGACTCACTGGCTGGAGCGGACTCACTGGCTGGAGCGGGCTCTGGAGCGGACTCACTGGCTGGAGCGGACTCAC
The DNA here is from genome assembly GCF_024489055.1 of Chanodichthys erythropterus. NCBI lineage: Eukaryota > Metazoa > Chordata > Actinopteri > Cypriniformes > Xenocyprididae > Chanodichthys > Chanodichthys erythropterus. Next base: position 467,193 of record NC_090243.1, read on the forward strand.
TGGCTGGAGCGGACTCACTGGCTGGAGCGGACTCACTGGCTGGAGCGGACTCACTGGCTGGAGCGGACTCACTGGCTGGAGCGGACTCACTGGCTGGAGCGGGCTCTGGAGCGGACTCACTGGCTGGAGCGGACTCACTGGCTGGAGCGGGCTCTGGAGCGGACTCACTGGCTGGAGCGGACTCACTGGCTGGAGCGGGCTCTGGAGCGGACTCACTGGCTGGAGCGGACTCACTGGCTGGAGCGGACTCACTGGCTGGAGCGGACTCACTGGCTGGAGCGGACTCACTGGCTGGAGCGGGCTCTGGAGCGGACTCACTGGCTGGAGCGGACTCACTGGCTGGAGCGGGCTCTGGAGCGGACTCACTGGCTGGAGCGGACTCACTGGCTGGAGCGGGCTCTGGAGCGGACTCACTGGCTGGAGCGGACTCACTGGCTGGAGCGGACTCACTGGCTGGAGCGGACTCACTGGCTGGAGCGGACTCACTGGCTGGAGCGGACTCACTGGCTGGAGCGGACTCACTGGCTGGAGCGGACTCACTGGCTGGAGCGGGCTCTGGAGCGGACTCACTGGCTGGAGCGGACTCACTGGCTGGAGCGGGCTCTGGAGCGGACTCACTGGCTGGAGCGGACTCACTGGCTGGAGCGGACTCACTGGCTGGAGCGGACTCACTGGCTGGAGCGGACTCACTGGCTGGAGCGGGCTCTGGAGCGGACTCACTGGCTGGAGCGGACTCACTGGCTGGAGCGGGCTCTGGAGCGGACTCACTGGCTGGAGCGGACTCACTGGCTGGAGCGGGCTCTGGAGCTGACTCCCTGGCTGGAGCGGACTCACTGGCTGGAGCGGACTCACTGGCTGGAGCGGACTCACTGGCTGGAGCGGGCTCTGGAGCGGACTCACTGGCTGGAGCGGACTCACTGGCTGGAGCGGGCTCTGGAGCGGACTCACTGGCTGGAGCGGACTCACTGGCTGGAGCGGGCTCTGGAGCGGACTCACTGGCTGGAGCGGACTCACTGGCTGGAGCGGACTCACTGGCTGGAGCGGACTCACTGGCTGGAGCGGACTCACTGGCTGGAGCGGACTCACTGGCTGGAGCGGACTCACTGGCTGGAGCGGACTCACTGGCTGGAGCGGACTCACTGGCTGGAGCGGACTCACTGGCTGGAGCGGACTCACTGGCTGGAGCGGACTCACTGGCTGGAGCGGACTCACTGGCTGGAGCGGACTCACTGGCTGGAGCGGACTCACTGGCTGGAGCGGACTCACTGGCTGGAGCGGACTCACTGGCTGGAGCGGACTCACTGGCTGGAGCGGACTCACTGGCTGGAGCGGACTCACTGGCTGGAGCGGACTCACTGGCTGGAGCGGATTCTGGAACGGACTCACTGGCTGGAGCGGACTCACTGGCTGGAGCGGACTCACTGGCTGGAGCGGATTCTGGAGCGGACTCACTGGCTGGAGCGGACTCACTGGCTGGAGCGGACTCACTGGCTGGAGCGGACTCACTGGCTGGAGCGGACTCACTGGCTGGAGCGGACTCACTGGCTGGAGCGGACTCACTGGCTGGAGCGGACTCACTGGCTGGAGCGGACTCACTGGCTGGAGCGGACTCACTGGCTGGAGCGGACTCACTGGCTGTTTGACAAATGTTTCCAGAGATATCGTCAAAAGCATCAGCTATGGATATCAAGAGGATTTAGCATTTCCAATTTATATATTAAATAACAATAATAATAATAATAATAATTAGCCTATTATTATTAGTAGTAGTAGTAGAATAGGGTAGGCCTATTTATTATTAAATTGATACTACAATTCATTTGGCCCGCAATATTTCATAGCGCATCACCGCGTAACCGACGCGCTGCGAGGATAATAAAAGATTTGATTAGCTTTACTCCTCACTGAAAATTAGACAAAAAAAATTAAAGACTTTTAGCCTATACAATGAATTAAAGGCATATAATTAAAATTATTTGTGTCCGAAGACTGCAATAATCAGTCAATGAAAAGCAGCTTTACTTCAAAAACATCTTGTTTAATACGATATACTTCTCTTCTCATTTTTTTCACCCACTACAGTTAATGGGCCACAAGAGAAATATTAAGAAAATAAATTAAGACATATAGCCTACCGTTATCAGGTTGAAGTAGGATTTATCTCTCGTTGTCTCTGAGAGAATATACACCGAAAGCTCGTCGGTTTTACTTTTTATTTTTTTTTTATTTTTATTTTTTGTAAAGGCTGTTGAATAATTGACAGGGGATTGAGACGTCTTCGTCGGCATAACTCTCGCGCAAAGTTTGCACATTGCTTGTGTATTATAAAGTAGACCCTGACTCGCCTTCCTGGTTTAAAATGGGAAAAAAAATCCTATAGCTATTGCAACATTACATTTTTCTTCACCAAATCATCACCAATTGCCAAATGATGGACAACAGTTCACATTTCCGCATTTAATAAAATTAAGTAAATTAAATAGCCTACATGATTAAATAGAAAGTGAAAAGCGAAACATGTAATTTAATGATCAGAGGCACCGGTTATGTAGCTACACTCAGGTGGCTTGAAAGACGTGGGTTTATCCATCATGCAACACGAACTAGAGGAAAGCAACATTTTGCTAAATTGCAGCTAGTTTGATACAGACTCACTGGCTGGAGCGGACTCACTGGCTGGAGCGGACTCACTGGCTGGAGCGGATTCTGGAACGGACTCACTGGCTGGAGCGGACTCACTGGCTGGAGCGGACTCACTGGCTGGAGCGGACTCACTGGCTGGAGCGGATTCTGGAACGGACTCACTGGCTGGAACGGACTCACTGGCTGGAGCGGACTCACTGACTGGAGCGGATTCTGGAACGGACTCACTGGCTGGAGCGGACTCACTGGCTGGAGCGGACTCACTGGCTGGAGCGGACTCACTGGCTGGAGCGGACTCACTGGCTGGAGCGGACTCACTGGCTGGAGCGGACTCACTGGCTGGAGCGGGCTCTGGAGCGGACTCACTGGCTGGAGCGGACTCACTGGCTGGAGCGGACTCACTGGCTGGAGCGGACTCACTGGCTGGAGCGGACTCACTGGCTGGAGCGGACTCACTGGCTGGAGCGGACTCACTGGCTGGAGCGGACTCACTGGCTGGAGCGGACTCACTGGCTGGAGCGGACTCACTGGCTGGAGCGGACTCACTGGCTGGAGCGGACTCACTGGCTGGAGCGGACTCACTGGCTGGAGCGGACTCACTGGCTGGAGCGGACTCACTGGCTGGAGCGGACTCACTGGCTGGAGCGGACTCACTGGCTGGAGCGGACTCACTGGCTGGAGCGGACTCACTGGCTGGAGCGGACTCACTGGCTGGAGCGGACTCACTGGCTGGAGCGGACTCACTGGCTGGAGCGGACTCACTGGCTGGAGCGGACTCACTGGCTGGAGCGGACTCACTGGCTGGAGCGGACTCACTGGCTGGAGCGGACTCACTGGCTGGAGCGGACTCACTGGCTGGAGCGGACTCACTGGCTGGAGCGGACTCACTGACTGGAACGGACTCACTGACTGGAACGGACTCACTGACTGGAACGGACTCACTGACTGGAGCGGGCTCTGGAGTGGACTCACTGACTGGAGCGGGCTCTGGAGTGGACTCACTGACTGGAGCGGGCTCTGGAGTGGACTCACTGACTGGAGCGGACTCTGGAGTGGACTCACTGACTGGAGCGGACTCTGGAGTGGACTCACTGACTGGAGCGGACTCTGGAGTGGACTCACTGACTGGAGCGGACTCTGGAGTGGACTCACTGACTGGAGCGGACTCTGGAGTGGACTCACTGACTGGAGCGGACTCTGGAGTGGACTCACTGACTGGAGCGGACTCCGGGAAGGCTTCCAGGCCTTGAGGGATGACGGAAGCCTTCCTCCTCCTCTTCCTCCTCTTACGTGAGTGCAGCACTGAACCTGTGCCCACCTCCTCTGTAGACTCTGGAGCGAACTCACGGGCTAGAGCAGGCTCTGGGGCGGGCTCACGGGCAAGAGCGGCCTCTGGCTGAGCATGAGTTGGCCCACGGTTTCTGCGGGAGAGATAATGGGTAAAACCCCAAAAATCCAGGGTCTGGAGCCCCTCCAACTCACACTGGGGCAGAGGGTCATCAAGGCATACATTAAAAACCCCTTTTAACGCCTCATCATTATACCGCAGCCCTCTTGAAAATGTCCAGAAAAACTGGGCAAAACACCCTATCTCTCTCCCCTCCTGTCGCAGAGCCAGCACCGCCCGAACAAGAGCCATCCGCTCCCTCACCGTGGCTGGAGGAGTGATCCAAATCCCCATCCTTCTGGATCCTAAAGTGATGGTGTCTTCTGTCACGGCACACACGAAGACAAACAGGGTAGGTCCAATTGCAGGTATTTATTGGGGTAATCCAAAGCGTAAATCCAGAAACAGGCAAGGGTCAAAATCCATGATAACAGTCCGTACACAAAACAAGAAAAACACAACGAAAACCAAAACAGAGAAACCAGGAACGTTCGTGAAGACACCATAACAAGGGCAGAGACAAACCAGGTATAAATAGACAGACACTAATGAATAAACACAAAACAGCTGTGTGCAATGAGTGGGATAATGAGTCCAGGAGTGAGTATGGGTAATGTAGTCCAAGGGGTGAAAACAAGAGTCCGGAATGGAGTGCCCTCTAGTGGCTGACTAGGGCACTCTCACTAGTGATCATGACAGTTGTAGCCTATATAAATATTAAATACATTAAATGCTATAACAAGTACAGAAGTAATTACTCTATGAATGTAACTCAAATTGAAAAGACATTTAAAAATTCAAAACAATGTGTGAAAAGAAGCAATGCTAAATGTGAGGTTCTGAGGTAAATATTAAAACAGGGCCTTGGCACTCGGGAACAGCCTTCATTATGTCTGGATCACACGCTGCCAGAGCTATCCAAGACTTCAGCTCTCACATCCAATCTGAAACAGACAGTGACTTTACAAGATGATGAGTGTAATGTGGAAACATCACAAAAGCAAAACAAAACCATATGACATTGGTGATAATAACAAGTATAACGTCATCTTGTAAAGTAGTTGTCTATTTTTTCTGTGCATTTGCTGTATTGCCTCACAGAATAAATTATATGATTATTATCAGAATTCTTTTATTTGACTTTTGAAATCGTTTTAAATCAGGTACATAAGGTTGTTTGAGTATGTGTTATGTTTGACACATTTCAGGGTTTTGTGCTGCAATATCCTGCCTTGTCAAACTTTACATAAAACGAAACTAAACTATAAACTATAATTTTCTTATCATAATTATAATATTTTAAATAAAAATAACATTCTTCAAGTAGCTGCTGGCATGAAGACTGTCATCAAAACAAAGCTCCAAAGATTTATATTCCAAAGGAATATTTTAATACCTTTTCGAAATAATCCATTAAACCGATGCGATTTGAGGAGCGTGGCTATTAATATTTTCAGTTCCATTCGCTTGCGCGTTGTCTCAAGGACACGACCACAATAGGAGGATATCATGATATTCGCGTAAGGCGAGCATACACTGTGCGATATCTGTGCGATTTCAGCAAGTTATACCAACTCACACTGTACGAGTAGATCGCGTGCGATGTAACGCCAAAACGCACGATTTATGTGCTCACACTATGCGTTTGAAATATGCACGATAAACCCACACTGGGATGCGCCGATTGACAAATGTTTCCAGAGATATCGTCAAAAGCATCAGCTATGGATATCAAGAGGATTTAGCATTTCCAATTTATATATTAAATAACAATAATAATAATAATAATAATTAGCCTATTATTATTAGTAGTAGTAGTAGAATAGGGTAGGCCTATTTATTATTAAATTGATACTACAATTCATTTGGCCCGCAATATTTCATAGCGCATCACCGCGTAACCGACGCGCTGCGAGGATAATAAAAGATTTGATTAGCTTTACTCCTCACTGAAAATTAGACAAAAAAAATTAAAGACTTTTAGCCTATACAATGAATTAAAGGCATATAATTAAAATTATTTGTGTCCGAAGACTGCAATAATCAGTCAATGAAAAGCAGCTTTACTTCAAAAACATCTTGTTTAATACGATATACTTCTCTTCTCATTTTTTTCACCCACTACAGTTAATGGGCCACAAGAGAAATATTAAGAAAATAAATTAAGACATATAGCCTACCGTTATCAGGTTGAAGTAGGATTTATCTCTCGTTGTCTCTGAGAGAATATACACCGAAAGCTCGTCGGTTTTACTTTTTATTTTTTTTTTATTTTTATTTTTTGTAAAGGCTGTTGAATAATTGACAGGGGATTGAGACGTCTTCGTCGGCATAACTCTCGCGCAAAGTTTGCACATTGCTTGTGTATTATAAAGTAGACCCTGACTCGCCTTCCTGGTTTAAAATGGGAAAAAAAATCCTATAGCTATTGCAACATTACATTTTTCTTCACCAAATCATCACCAATTGCCAAATGATGGACAACAGTTCACATTTCCGCATTTAATAAAATTAAGTAAATTAAATAGCCTACATGATTAAATAGAAAGTGAAAAGCGAAACATGTAATTTAATGATCAGAGGCACCGGTTATGTAGCTACACTCAGGTGGCTTGAAAGACGTGGGTTTATCCATCATGCAACACGAACTAGAGGAAAGCAACATTTTGCTAAATTGCAGCTAGTTTGATACAGAACTTAAAGATCTCCCTCTTTTCGTTGTCTTTCTTGCTGCATTGAAGATTAGTTCTTTTTTCGCGCAGGCGCAGTGGGGGAAAAACACAGAGATTAGGCAAGTCGGTTCGTAGCTCTGCTTTAACTGTGCGATATCCTCACGAGGGGCGACCAAAATTTCTGACATGCCAGAAATTCATCCGATCATGCGATTGCCAGTCGGGAGAGGTTTATCGTCAGTCGTTTCCCCGTGTACACTGCACGAACACTGCACGACAAACGACACACGACAAAGCTGAAAATCGTCCCGACTCAAAAAAAAAAGAGTCGCACGAGTCAGAATTCGGCTCAAAATCGGACGAAAATCGCACAGTGTATGCCTGCCTTTAAGCGCCACCCAGTGGAACAGAATATTTTCAGGAACAGAATATATTGTAACCATAGATTGTAACACCCATAGACATCATATAGGTAGACGCCCTATTGGCCGCTGGGCGATGAGATTTGCGGTCGCCATCTTAGACCGGTCGTACTCCTAAGCTGCGTCCCAATTCGCCTACTTATACTACGTCCTAAAAGCATTTACTGTTTTTGTAAAGAAAAAGTACATACTTTTGAGTGTGTAGCAGAAGAGTAGACAAGCTTTGGGACATACTACCTCGTCATAACTGCATCTTTAATTGACGTTTCCGTCGCTTATTTACGCAACCTATAACTGTTTAAACTACCCTGTCAATCATCTTGTCACAGTTAAAATCCTCCACATTCAATTAATTTACTTTCCTACCATTTCGGAGAGAAATGTATCGCACGTTGATCTGCCAGTCATGGGTCTTCATGCAGAGAATTCTCCTCATCTTTGCATGATGCATTTAAAAATTAATAACCAACGCATCATTATAAAAGTACACAATGCTGTTGCAGATGAAATATATATAATGTGGATGACATTTAATAAATATCTTTTCGTCAGATTATATTGATTATTAATTATTCAAGCCCCTTTATCTTAACCGCTCTGCTTAACCGTCGAACCTCGCAAGTGTTTTCCACATAATTTAGCCTACTATTCAGATCAGAAAGAAGTTCGAAAGCACTTGTTAGAATGCGCTCAATGCACGAAACTTACTTTTAGCGTTAGGTAACGTTAAGTGCCTATTACCAACACAATCCAATCTGAAGTTATACATACATTGTTCGACCGGACATAATAACTGTTATTTGTGTTTGTGCACGTGATATCAGGAAGCAATGTATTCACACATGACGGCAAAGCGCAAATCGAGTTACCCCTCCCACTTCTGCTAGTATTACTGAGATATCTTATTTTACTGCAACTATCTGTTTCTGCTTCTTTATCATATTTATAGTGTGTGATTTATAAATTACCTTATATCCTACATCACATATTTTGATTTTGGACGTCTGGTCACTTTATATCTTATATCAGAATATTATATAACTGTTAAGCCTACTATGAATATTAAAATACACTGAACAATGTGTCCTGTATCATAGCTACATGAATGACCTTTGCAGCAAAAAACCCCGCGTCAAAATCAGTTAGGTATTCAGTGAGATATGATTAATTAAATGCGCTGACAGCTCATTGCACCTGTCAAACAAGTTACACTGAGTGGAGCTGGCGACCGGTCCAAGATGGCGGCTCCACGGCTCGTCCGTGCCAATAGGCAGTAGCGTTCGATAGGGCGTCTACCTATATGATGTCTATGGTAACACCATCCCGAAACGGCGCGATTTTACCAATCAGATGAAAAGGGCGTTTCAGCGCCGCCCACGTGTGCGAATGAAATATCAAGCTATACTGATTTGTAAATCACAAACGAAAAATTAGAAATCGGGCCAAAATCTCATTTTCCACGAAAAAAAAAAGAAAGAAAGAAAACGAATAAACGAGCCGTCTTATCATTTGTCATTATTCCATTCCAAATAGGAAATGAAATGATCAAAACGAACACGGACAGTAGCCTAAACACATTAAGCAATATCCTGCAGTGTCACAAAAAGGAAATTCAAATTTTGTTAATTATTGTATAGTTATCGTGCATGCATCTTTTGTAACCTCATATTTATTGATACTGGACCGATACTACATGGGATATTTGTTTTAGCACACAACAGGACTATTTAAAACGAAATAGTAAAGCACAGGGTTATTACAATCATTATTATTATTATTTATTTATTTTTACAATTTACAGGAATATGTACATTTCCACTTATAAATTCATGTAAATTATCTGCATTTGTTAATGCAGACACTAGAGAGCAGAAGCGCTCCTCGGCGCTCTGCTCTTACTCATAAACTTACTGCAGAAGAATAACAGCGGGCCGCTGTTGAAACAAAATGGCGGACGTGGAAATGGATTTACGGAGCAAGAGGCTGAATAACGGGTAAGAGCACGTGCGTTGTATAACTCCATCAAAAATGCATTTAGAGCTTAGATGGGGGTGTTTAAGGAAAGTGGACAGATATTGTCAGGGTTGTGTTGCTTTCATAGTAAACTGTGAGGGTTTTGATATCTGCTCTTATGTCCGGCTAGTGTTAGCATGCTAATGCTAAATTCTCTCCAACCAGCCAGTTGACAAGATTCATTTGTTAGAAATGATTTCGGTTGGTTCTGTGAAATTCTCACTTTTAAAAGCCTACCACATCCTATGAATGTAAGCATATTATTTGGTTAGCTTATTTCGCAAGGTATCCGTAGTTAGTCTCGATATGATCAACACGCTCAGTTTGTTGGTTATCTCTCCGAATTTACAAAATTACTATGTAAGTTAAACCATAAAGTTGTAAAGTAGTATAATTTATCATCATAGTCCCTAAGCACTTTAACAAATGTATCTATATAAATTTGCTGGTGAGTTATATGGTCAATGTCCTTGTGAAGAACACCGTGTTGCCTTTACGAACCATAACAAAACCTCAGCATGTTATTTGGTACCGAAATATAATAAGCGCGAAAAATGTGCGTTTAAAGAAATAATTGCTTTTAAACATCTATGATTAGGTAAAACTGAAATCTTGTATATATAACCCTTGTTTCTTTTTACATTAAGTTTTACTGATTCTGTTTGTTAATGTGCTTGTGTTTATATGCTTGTGGTGTTTATATTTTCAGGTCAGAGGATTTGGAGAGTCCAGAGAAGAGCGGGAATGAGGATGAAAATGGTGAAATGTCTGGAGAGGATGAAGAGGAGGGTGAGGAGGAAGCGGAGGTGAATGGAGAAAAGCAAGAGAGCTGTTCTAAACATCACAGCGGCAGCAAACACAAGAAAAAGAAACACAAGCACCGTAGCAAGCACAAAAAACACAAACATGCATCTGAGGAAGATAAGGACCGCAAACGGAAACATAGACACAAACATAAGAAGCACAGACGCAAAGAGGAGCCGTCCTCTTTGCCGTCTGGGGCCATCAACAGAAGGGCTGAGGATGGCTCCCCTTCTCTGGGCAATGCAGCCCTGGATGACAAGGCGCTTCTTGAAGATCTGGAGAAACAAAGAGCACTGATTAAAGCTGAGCTGGACAGCCAGCTGATGGAGGGGAAAGTTCAGTCAGGAATGGGCCTAATTCTACAGGGTTACAATTCTGGCTCTGAAGAGGATGGAGAGGGACAGAGGGCACGTAACGGGGAACAACGGCAAAGAGGTCACGGGGCCAGAACCCGCTCGCCCAAAGACCAGATTAGCAGGGGGAGTAGATCCCGACGGGACTCAACAGACACCAGCAAACCAATCGCTAAACGACGCAGTCGCAGCCGCTCCCGAGAGAGAGCCGGGCGAGACGCTAAGCTTGAACGAACGACCAAAAGTGCAAAAGAGACAGTTAAGGAGCATAGCAAGTCAAAAGAGAAAAAACGCTCCCGGAGCAGGGACAAATCCAAGGAGCGCGGGAGGAGGTCCCAGTCCCCATCTACGAGAAGATGCTCTGCAGAGAGAAAACCAGACCAGAAGGGACATTCTGATCGCCGTTCTTCTCCTCGTACTGAAGAGAAGCGGGAACAAGCCAGGCAGAGATCAGGCTCACAAGGGCGCAAGAGCCGGTCGCAAGATCGACGATCTCATTCTAAAGATGCCCGGTTGGGTCGATCAGAAACTGACAGAGAAAAGAGGCCAGGAAAGTCTCCATCCAAAGACACGTCCTCTGGGAAAGAGAATCGGTCGCCTCATCAACGACGAGCTCTTAGCCCTCAACGCCGACGCAGTTCCTCTCCTCGCCACAGGGACCGCCAGTCCAACCAGCCCCCCTCGGGTTCTGCGGACCGGAGCTCCAAACTGAGCCACTCGCCGTCTAGGAACAGATCACCAGCCAGGAGAGCACGAAGCCGCTCGAATGAGCGCCGGAGAGATTCCCCTTCCAGGTAATCATCAGCACACCTTCTATTAAGAGAAAAATTAGGGCAAATGTACCTATTAAGCTCCCAAAATCTACATTGAGACATTTTTAGTGCACAGGATATTGGTTTCAGTACAAGAAGTTATGTTATGTTTAAATATTAATCTCTCACAAAATTTAATTTTATTTTAATTGACAAAAGCATTTCAATTAAGATGTACATCATTAAATGCAAAAAGTCTGTCTGTGCTTAATGGGTACATTTTTGTACCTTTTAAGCACACCCCTGTTGCCATTAAGCTCACAACATGTTGTATTAAAAATTCTTGTTTATCTTAAACAATCTTTTTAAAGAATTGAAAATTGTTTTATTTGAAGGTACAGAGTCAATTACAAAAAACTCAAATCAAGCAACAAGGCATTTAATTTGATCAGTTATATATTCTAATTCCTGACCGGTGTTTTGTTCTATCCTCTGCACTTCTGCGTTCATCATTACATCATGCGTCAAGTCAGAGTTCACTTTTTTTCGCCATAAATCGATGTGTACGGCCATCTGTCAGAAGCTAGTTATTTTAGTTTTTAAAGTTTGAAATATGGATATTTTTCTAACACAAATGCATCGCTTCACTTCAGAAGGCCTTTATTAACCCCAGAGCTGTGTGGATATCTTTTATGATGGATGGTTGTACTTTTTTGGGCTTCAAAATCTCATCCTCTATTTATTGTCATTATAAAGCTTGGAAGAGCCAGGATATTATTTAATATAACTCTGATTGTATTCGTCTGAAAGAAGAAAGTCCTATACAATTTAGGATAGCTTGATGGTGAGTAAATCATGGGGTAATTTTTTATTTTTGGGTGAACTAAGCCTTTAAGGCTTTGAAAATAAGTTATTAATAATTTTATAAACATTAACTTAAAGTGACAACCATCAGTTAATATTTAAAGTCTGTTTATGAAGTATTTACATAGACGTTTAATGTGGATGAGCTTGAAGGGAGCGTACTGAGCTTATTTGGAGCAGCAACAATTTAATAAATATTACATTAAATTTAAAGGACCAGATTTTGTGAAATAATCTAGGTCATGTATTAAGTTTATACATATATTAATATGAACAACTATTATTGACAGTATCTATGAAATTATACTTTTTCTTATTGATGTCACACTGAAGCTGTGTGATTTTCATAGATTTTCATGCACTCTTTAATCTCACCTTACAATAATTTGAAGTCTTTAAAAATTGCAGCATTGTAAAACCACAGACCATCAATAAACTGTAAATGTATAATAATATGGATTTAAAAGTCCAAGCCAATAAAGTAATATATTATATATATATATAACAATCTTATACATCTAGTAAGCTAACTATGTTCTGTAGCATCGGTGCTATGTTGCTAAAACTATCTTTTGGATCTAACTGTAATTATTTTCCACATGCAGGTTCTAGGTTATAATATGCAAAAAGTCTAAACCAGTGGTTCAAGGAAAGTTCAAGTTGAAAACCACTGGTCTAAACATTAATCTGTTAATTTTGCACTAAGTAGTTATAACTACCCCAAAAAAGGCTTAACCACCTTAAACCTGCAATATGCACTTTAAATGTGCATTTTTAACATTTTTTTTCGAGATGAATATATAACCTTGTACAAAAATACCATATAAAAAGGTACTGCAGGGTTTAAAAATGTTTTGCGAGACATAAGGGCATTAATTTAGTAGATAAAGTGACGGTCTTTTTTTTCAGCGTCGCGTCATTTTACGTCACTACAGGGAGATGTTCGAAGAGCTCTGTGTTGATTCAGTGCAGAATATATTGGTACTTAGCAACAGCGGCCGTGAATCAGTGTGTTTTTGTATTCTATTTATCATCGTAATGGTAAATTATTGTGTATGTGGAGGTTGCACAAACTTCAGCCTGTCAGGACATCGAGTACAGAGGTTTACTAACAAGAAAAACTACGCTGCTATCTTCTGTGCCGGGGTTTGTTTTGTGCAGGTGAAGAGACGGGACTTCACTTCTGCATCTGCGTCGAAAAACGCGTTCATTTTAGACTGGAGGATTATCATCCTGGCGATATGATGGGAGTTCAACATTGTAATACTTCTGTAAATGATTATATTAAATGAATAAACTTAGACACGCTATGCTTCTTCACCGTTTTTACTTGAATCAATTTCAACACTGATAAATACAAATTATGTACACATGCATACAGTCTCACACTTACACAAAACAGTTTTGAATGATTGAAATTTCCAATTTCATGCATGCTATGTATGTAAACTTATATACATTCAAGTTCACACAACTACATAATCACGGCGTCATGATTCCTCACACTATCAGTGAATGGGCACGGAATAAACTCATAACACAGAATTAATGAATAAAGGATAACATGAAACACATACAGTAACACTATATGTTTGGCCGCCGGCGGGAGACATGATCACGGATCCGTCAGAGATGCAGCTCGATAAAGACTTACGGTGCACATTTTAAGTTTTGTGTTTGATTATTACATTTGCTAACTACCAAATCAGTCGTGATGAGAAACGGCTATATCACGTAACGTTAGTGTGGACTGATATTATACGCGTGTGACATACGCTTGATCAAAGTTTATTCGTTTCTGTTATTAGTAATCAGTTAGGCCTACTCCTAGATGACCAACAGCTTTGCTATTGCCTGATTCATGATAATAATCTGTACAATATTGTGATCTGAGCACATGTCGTTACCTAACGTAATCTATAAGCTAACACCGGTCTCTGTCCTGTTCTCCACTGCTTATCCTCACACAACACTCTTTTGACCGTTATTCTGTCTAATTCTGGCCTGTCCCTGCTCTCTGACCACATAGCAGGATAATTGTATGGCTGTGATTAGTTATACGAGTATAAATAAGCATTTACAATTTCCTCAGCATCCGAACTGTCATTGCGATCCATTGTTTTCCTATCGTTTATATTGATCGCGTTCCCTTCAGTGACGTCACGGCATTTTTCAGATGCGGAAGTAAAATTCTCTCACAAAAAACTACTCCAGAAGCCTATGTAGCGTATTTATGCGTGTTTTTTTCAAGAAAATCTATTTCATACATTATTTTTCTACACATTGAATCACTAAAGCTCTAACCTGCAATATGTCATTTAAGGAGCTCCTCTTTTGGTGAAAGTTTTCAGACAGCTTTCAAAATGGCCACCAGACATTGTGAACACATGGATACCCATATTTCAGTGTGCTATGGTCTGATTTTCTTGAAATTACAGGAGGTATGTAGTAACAAACACATCAATTGGTTAAGATATCAAGTAGGATAATAATTTTTTTTTCCTTTTTATGAGATCAAAGATGGTAGTGTGCTTAATGGGTACTTAAGCTTAATATGTATGTTTACCCTACCCAAAAATTAAAGGGTTAGTTCACCCCAAAATAAAATTTGTCATAAAGTACTCCCCTTTGTCATCCCAAACCCTTAAGACCTTTGTCATTGCACCTTTTGAGGGTCCAGAAAGATATTAAAGACATCATTAAAGTAGTCCATGTGACTACAGTGGTTCAACCTTAATGTTATGAGGTGACGAGAATACTTTTTGTGCACATAAACAAAAATAACGACTTTAACAATTTGAACTGTTGTCATATGCAGTTGACATAATGAACACAGTTCAGCGCGTTCATCTGAATGCGGCTCAGTATTGCCTGACGCTGTAAATGTGAGCAGCCCGATGCATGCCTGTGATGCTGACGCAGAAGCCAGCAAATAATGAGTCAGAGTTCTGGAAGTGCTGAACTGCTTTCACTACATCAACTGTGTATTACAACAATTCAAATTGTTTAAATAAAGTTAGTTTTGTTCTAAAATCTTTAGGTCTTCTTTTAAAAATGAGTGTGAACGCTAAGTGAACAATGACTTGAGGGGGCATTCACACTGGCAGTTTAGCTTGAAACGGTTGCGGTTCACATGAAAAATCGCTAATGTGAAAGCTGTCATGCAAACCCGGTTGCTCACCGGGGTACCAAACTCGAGACCACCTGAAGGAGGTGGTCTGAGTTTGGTTGCACTTGAACTTTGCCACGGTTCACGTGAATATGAAAGCAACACGGACTGGGGTGCGCATTTGTTCAGGACGAAAGTAATCTGCATGCGTTTTCTCCGATTGTAATGTAAGTCAGTGTTTCCCACAGGATTTTGTGAGACTGTGGTGGGTGGACACTGGTCCCTCTAGGGGGGTCCGGGGGCATTAATTTATTTCTAGAATAATTAGTGGAGGCCTGTATCCATGTATCTATATTTGTAAAACTAATGGCCACTAATGGCTTTGATTTGTTAAAAACAATCCAGAATGCACTAAACGCACTACTTCATTATAGAGAAAAATAACAAATGAATAAAAATATATAATCATAAGCTGACCAATAAATGAATAAAGAAAGAACAAAATAGACTATTAATAATCTTTCAGTGTGCAAAACCATTATAATATGAAACTCCTCAAAACAGCAGCAAAAAAAATGCTAATGCACATCCCGGGTGCAGAATGATGTGCTTGACGCAATATGGAGTCACAGCGCGCAGTTGCACAGCGCATTGAAGAGTTCATGGCACAAAGATAACTAGAGATGTACCGATTGATCGGCCAGGCATCGGAATCGGACGATTTTCCTTATGATCGTCCCGGTCAGTCTCACTTCTTACCGATTCCAAGCCGATCTTTTTTTTGTTACCAGCGGCACAGGTAATAACAGCAAATGTGCGTTCTCGCTCTCTTCTCTGTCACGGTGAAGTGACACACACCCGCGCGGTCGCCTCCTCTTTTTTCACTCGCCTCATTCGCTCCGGTTAAATAGTACTTACTGCGCATAAATTTTAGTCATTCCCGCAGGTTTCGTGCTCACACCGAAAGCTTACGCACCACTGATCTATATAGGTGAAGTGCACGAGCTACGCTCAGAGACAGAAGACAGACTAACAAGTACCAAAACGAGTAGCATAATGCGCTTAAACTGTCAAATACATACAAAAGTATGTCAAAACCAGTGGCACAGGCAATCTTGCAGAGTATACAGATAAACAAAGTCAGTTTTGAATTGTTAAATAGCTAAGAAAGTGAACCCATGTTGTGTGTAACAGTATTGGGTCCGTTGAACACCGTTCATTAACTCTTAAAGGGACAGGAGTCCAGTGTTCCTGCTGTTGTCGGTCATGTTAATTGAACAAAAGACAAAGAAAATCAATTTCTGCTCTTGACTGAATACGTTTTATAACTTTAATGGTAAGAATTGATCTGTATTATTAATATTTACAATGAAGACTACAGAAATTAAGGTAACCAATGTAAAATAACACTGTGTCATTTTACATTTGATTAATTTCTGTAGTATTTCTTAAGCTGAGTTCAGACTGCACGATTTTAGGCCCGATTTTGGCTCGCCGACAGGTTTTGAGAAATCGCCGACAAATGCCCGAAATCACAGGCAAATCGGTGCTCTTTCACGCGAGTGACAATCACGCAGTGTGAATGAGCAAAGACGCGATCTGAGAGAATCGCCGACGAGTCGCCGATACCCGTGAGATATTTGGCATGCTAAATATCTGGACCTGTCGGTGATTCAAAATCCTGCTGTGTGAAGTGTTCTGACTGAAAACTACATCGGCGATGACTGACAGCCAATGAGAGAGCAAGATCCAGAGCAGCGGGGAGTTCGGGGAGGAGTTATAGACCACAACATCAGCAAGCATGGCTTCATTCACATAAACATTACAATTCTATCAAACAGAAACAAAGCACAAACATTTGCTTGACCATCCGCAACAGCAGCACATTGAAAAGTTATGTATTTAGCTCCAACTGTCATTGCAGAACACACAATCCTTGTACTTTGCGTCTCCCCAAACATTTCCTCCATATTCTTCTTTTCTTTGTATTGTTTTCACTGCAAATCAGCGCACAGGCAATTCGTATTTCAAGCTTCATGCGGGCTACTATTTTTAATAATAATCCCACCGTGTGTCTCAATCAGCTCCCTAGTTCAGTAGTCAGGGCACTGATCAGGGTATCAGCCACATTCACTTTCATTATGTACTGATTCACTACCTAGGGAGCTAGGGAGCTGATTGAGATGCAGGGCCAGTCTCACGTGAGAACTCTGGTCTTGCGGGCGTTGTTTCCTTATCAGGTCTCGCGTGTGTTTGGTTGTGAAACGTAGTTTGCGTGCCAGACAGAGTTGTCGGCGATTCTTCCTATTGTAAAGTCATGCAGTGTGAAACCTTCTGTCGCCGATCCATCGTGCAGTATGAACGCAGCAGCGACTGAATGCTGGCCAAGATAGTCATGCAGTGTGAAAAGAACAGTGACCCGACTACTTTGAAAATCGTGCAGTCTGAACTCGGCTTTACCTGAATGGAAACCCAGTTAACCCAAAAAAAACTTAGTTTCATAGCTCTCTTTATTCTATTGCATTTATTTGAGCCGTTTATATTTTATTACTGACTTTTACTTGTTTGTTTGTTTTTTTTTTTTTTATGAAAATACAACTTTGCATTGAAGAAAAGTAGATTTTTGTTTTGTATATGTTGTCAATTATAGTTCTTAGAAAGAAAATCAGAATCTGCAAAAATCGGGAATCGGCCAAGAAAATTGCAATCGGTGCATCTCTAAAGATAACCCCTGTGTATATCTGCAACTAACAGTTTATTGATCGTATGTTTCTTTTCATTTTTAAATACCAGTTATTGTGCTTGTGACACCAATTCACAGTCCTTGTGTTGTGCGATCTAACTGTAGCCAGTATGACATTGTTCAGAAACGGCAATAAACTCCAGCAAGATAAAGTAATTTTATGCAAATCCACAGCCCTTTATCTACATATCAAGTTTTATAATGGGAATTTATCATATTGGAGAGTTTTACCGTGCTGACTGTCATTACCGAACACAACGCGCTGTTTGAGTGCTGAACAGAGAATGATTGACAGCTGCAGTGGAGGGAAGACGAGTTTCCTTTAACTTAAAGGGGTGGTTAAGTGTTTTTTTTCTAGGCTTGATTATGTTTTTGGGGCACAGTATAACATGTCTTAATGCTTCGTTTTTTTGAAAACGCTGTATTTTTCATATATTTTCTCTTTATTCTACACCTCTGTTTCCACTGTCATATGAACGGCTCGTTTGACTTCCTGCTTCTATGAAGCCACTCCCTCCGACATACGCAATGTGCTCAGATTGGTTAGCAGGTTGGTAACTGGCCCAGTCTATCGTGATTCGCTGAAGCGTCTGGAAACGCCACGCCCCTTACCATCCGTTATTACGCGCTTAGGTGGAAAGTAAATAAAAGCGCCTAATATTGCTGTATCAAATTGAGCCGAATCAGACCCAGATGAAGAGGATAAAGCAGAACCTCTCCAATCGCGGCTTTTAAAGGACGTTTATGAATGGTATTTCATTTAGTATTTGTGTCAAAGTGTTTAGATATGCTGTCACTGCTGTTTGTTAGCTTTCAATATACAGTTTTATCCTGATTAAAGCTTTACTGTAGTAAATACATGCCTGAGTAGTCGCATTTTTGTAATGGTATCTTTTAATTTATAGCATGAACAACTGTTTGTCTATGAACATAGAGGTTTGTTAGTGTTTGTTGCACTAGAATTTAGCTAACTGGCTAGCAAAAACGAGTTGCTCTTTGTATATGTCCTAGATGCATTAAAAACAGCAACAGAACTATAACATTACGTTTAAAAGACATGTAAGTTACAAACAATAAAATGTACTTACAGTTTGAAGACAAACAGCAGCTTCTGCTTTTAAAGTAGGAACTGCTTCATCTTTCAGTAAAAGCCTTTGTGTAAATCCAGCATTGAACTCGTGTAGATTCTGGAATCTGTCTTCAGCGCCGCATCCAGTGTAGAAAATATCACAGATTATAATGGGTTCTATATCTTTTGACGCGTCGCGCAGCTCTCGTTCGGTGTAAACAACTCTTCCGCTTTCATTATGCTGCGCCACATGGCCTCGCCCACTTTGTTGCGTGTTCCCGGGGGCAGTGTTTATGTTAATAGCAAGGGTTGATGATGTCACCAACCCGGGAAGAAGCTCGTTGTAGTCCAAACCGCCCGTTTTTGTAGGCAATAAAATGCCATAACTTTAAAAGACAATATCTCCGTTTGCATTGAACTTTCAGCTGTAACTTTGCAGATACTGTTTATGCTCAAGCAGCAACATTACACACTAACTAAAGTTAAAAAAGTGAAATCGCATGTAACCACCCCTTTAAATTTAACAATGTACATATTCTTCTGTCCTCGCATGAAGCTATGGAATGGCTTCAGATGAGTTTGAATATAGTGCACGAAAACTTAATTAGTGCAAGTCTGTTTCTTTTGCCCTATGACACAATTATCAATCGATTATTTAAATATCGCGAGAGGCGTACTTTGAGACTGTGGCAGAACAAGTTAAAATGTGGCGGGACGCCACAGTCTAGTCAATGTATGGGAAACACTGTAAGTTTTTGACTGTACTAAAAGCATAAACATACCATAATGTTTGCAGATATTTAGGACAAATGCTGAGTTCACATACTTGTTTCTCTGAAAACCAATGCTACAGCCAGTTATTTTACTTTAAAATGTGTGTTCTGTGTCGGAATGTCTTTTTTTGTTTTGGTCTGTGCAAGACCGCACGTTGCCAATTTACCCAATAGTATTTCGCCACCCCGGGTTGCCAGTTGGCGAAAAACGCATGCTGTGAATTGCAGCCATGGAAGCCAGCAAACAAACTGGGCCAGAGATCGCAGATTCTACCCGACCTAAAAGCATCCAGCATCCATCTAAAAATCTGATTAGCAGGGCTTGACATTTTAACTTTTTTACTTATTTGATTTTATTACTTGATTTTGAGTCATTTTACTTAATTTAGAAGATTTAAAACCCTTTCAAATGCAGAGTGACCACCCAAATCAAGACTACATTGTAAATCAGCTGGTTTGTACAGGTGGGCAATATGAGCATAGGCACAATAGTACATAAAAAAAAAAAAAAAAAAATCCGATACAGTAGGTTTATTTAACATGTATACATTTAACATCTTGTTGTTTGACTAACATTAATGACAGACAAGTATTTAATTGGGCTGCTGAATGCATGGACGTAATATAATGACACATATCCAGTTATTACCCACCTGTTTACATCCACTTAAGCCATAACTGAATTTATTCACGCGAGATACTCCACACGATGGTCATTTTGACCTCTGTGTGTGCATGTATTTGACTATTCAGGCACAAGGAGAACTGATCGCGCGTGACACAGAGAGAGCGCACACGAGAGAGTGCTTCTGTTGTGTGTCATTCAGCGCGATTCCGCATATCCCGCCTTCACTAACAGCAAGTTAATCGAGAAAGAATTGTAATTAAATTGTAATTTTATGATGATCTTTATTACGATCTTGGCATTTCATTTGGCTGTAAGCTGAAATTAAATTCAACCCACCAAATTGGCTAGTGGGAGTGGCTGTCTTACCTGTGTTAATGTCAAGCCCTGAATATTAGCATATTAAAACATGATATCAACTCATCAACTTACAGTGTTTAAGGCTCCTCACCTTCCAATGTCAAATTGATCTCGCTCCTGTTGTGTGTCCTCAAACTGGCAACCGCATGAACATCGAGTCTGAGGAGGAGGGGGCGAGGCAAACAATATTTTGAATTTGGCCTGCAGTACCCATTTCAACCACTAGCTGTCATTCTTACATACCGCATCTTTAAATAAAACGCATGTAAGAGATGATAGTGTTGATGATTTATCTTGGATTCGAGCAGGAGTGATCCTACAGTGTATTTGTGCTTTGCAAGTGCAGTCAGAGCAGCAAATGAATGGCAATCAGCTGTTTCCACAAAATAGTTTGCTTACAAGCAGCGTAAAACTGTCTACATGTGGCGCACATACAGTAAACAAGTGGTTTACTCTACTGCACATAATAGCACCACATTAATAAAAAACAATTTATTGACCAGCGTTCTGTTTTCTGTCATGCGCCTTGCACGTCTGTGATGACACAAGATGAACGCAAATGTACTAGGGTTCGATAGAATCAATTTGAGTGTGAAACCCGGCCAACGCTGCGGGGGGCACTGGAAACAATTGCGCCTGGGCTCGGACCGCGGCAAACGAGCCCAGTGTGAAAGCCCCCTAAATGTATCATTTCTGTTTTTTTTTTTGTTTTTTTTTGGTCCGGACCAAAAGAACCAAGACAACCGAACTACAACTGCAAATATACCCTAAATCATCGCCTTTTGAAATTTAATAATCACATTAGGCCATATCACTGTTTTTTCATTACTAAATTGAAGAATTATTAAAATAATTAAGATGTTTGTTATACTATTTAAGAATGAGGTCTGCAACTCACTGTCCTGTAGAGTTTAGCTGCAACACTAATTAAACACACCTGAACCGAAAATCACAATTTAATGTTAGTTTTAGTATTTTGCAAGTGACTGAGCAGTACAGCCAAACTAATTTCCCTATTTTAGACATGTATCCTTACCAGGTAACAAAATATAAAAGAAAAAAGGCCAAATGTTAAATGTTTAGGCCAAAGTGAAAATATTTTTCAGAATTGTATCATTATTAAAAATAAGATCATAGATACAAATTAAAAATACAATATAATACCCATAAAATAAACAGTTCTTTTCTCAGTAGGTGTATTTAACAGTAGTATTCAAGTAAGAAATTAAATAAGTGTAAAAATACAACACTACATAGACTTCACTGTATAAATTATTTATACTCATATTCTTATTAAAGCTACTGAAGTTATCCAGTGAAGAGCAGTAAGTAATTTATCTTTGTCTTTTGTTGTTTAACATTAATGACAAGTGGCAGCAGATTTTATTAGGCTGCCGTCACTTTAAGACCTCATGCACGGATCTAATATACAGACACGTACCCGTTTTCCCACTACTGTTTACGTTCACTTAAAGGCCCACTGAAGTGCCTTGAAACACGCAGCGTTATTCAATGTGTTGACGTAATTTTTACTGAAAGAAAAGACCGGGTGGGACACATCGAGCAGATCCTCCCCTTTGTTAAAATAGCCAATAGCGTTTTGTTTATATATCACAGCTTGGACAGTGCTGTTGAGCTCGGTAATTTATATTAGGGCTGCAACTAACCATTGTGTTGATAATCAATTAGTTGGCATATTATTTTTTTATTGACAAAAAACACACTATTGCACATCCTGCCTAATGTTCTTCAAACAAATGTGCCAATTGAATACTGTGAAAACATACAGTGCTTAATTCAGTACTACCTTTCATAATAAGAGAGAACACAAATAGTTTAGGAATCTATCAACAACTAAAAATGTTATTGCCATTTAACATTAGGGAAATAACAAACTGAAACAACTAAATAGTGATTATTCAGAAATATTAT
Source organism: Chanodichthys erythropterus (assembly GCF_024489055.1). Lineage (NCBI taxonomy): Eukaryota > Metazoa > Chordata > Actinopteri > Cypriniformes > Xenocyprididae > Chanodichthys > Chanodichthys erythropterus. Next base: position 489,714 of record NC_090243.1, read on the forward strand.
CCAAAAAACTTAAGTCTCTGTTATTGACCATAATTGGGCATAAAAAAAACAACTATAAAGTTCTTTACTTTTTTCCTGCCTTTCTTGTAAAACCGTAAAATCGAAAATTCATGGAGCAATAGTTATATTGTAGCATTAGAAATTCTGCTGTGACTAAAGAACTTACATATACTGGTGGATTAACCATTACAGAAAAATGATTTTAGTAATCATCAATATTGATAGTTTAGGACATCTATAGCACAAACTTTACATTGGGTGTCAGAGGTGTAATAAAGTCATGCACTGTATAGTGAGTATAGTGTAAATTTCTACCATTAAAAATTAAGATGGTAATAAAGATAATAAAGAAAAACACAAACTCAGTGTTAACCAACAGGCAAGATAAATGTTCTGCAGTCAGGAACACACACATTTACTCTGGACACAGTCACCTCTTAGTGTAATTTCTTTATCCTGTAAATAGGCTATAAGAAACGTCTTACATTTATATTTAATTACATGTTATCCTTTTATAGTTAGACCCGACTAATCGATAATGAGAATCTTGATTTATTAATCTGAGATTATTGATTATTTTATCATAGTTGTTGCAACTCTAATTTATATTAGTGCATGGCACTGGTGTTATCTAACAGTTTCTCCTCCTATTCTCCTCATTGCTTTAGAATATAGGATTCTGTGTAGAATTCAAATAGGTCCGATACGTTTTGTGGTCTGTGCTATCGTGTCTCTGGACCGAAGCAGACTGTGCACACACTTTGGTGGTTTGCGTGACATTAATTCAAATTAAAACCAGACTTTATTCGCCCCAAAGGAAAGCATATTTATACTGTCATAATCGTTTCCTATCCCTTATGTAGTGCATTGTGTGCCATTCACCATAAATAAAATAGTAATTATGTGAACAAGTGACTGATTTCAGCCGCAGCTTCAGCATCTATCCTGATCTCTATTGGCGGAAGTGAGAGGCTGTACGTTTTGAACACTTATATCGAATCTTCTGAATGCAAATTTTGTCAGTGTTTTGGGCACACTAGCTTACATTAAGGCTAACATATACTACAGTGGGTACGGAAAGTATTCAGACCCCCTTAAATTTTTTACTCTGTTATATTGCAGCCTTTTGCTAAAATCATTTGTTCATTTTTTTCCCTCATTAATGCACACACAGCACCCCATATTGACAAAAAACCACAGAATTTTTGACATTTTTGCAGATTTATTAAAAAAGAAAAACTGATATCACATGTTCATAAGTATTCAGACCATTTGCTCAGTATTTAGTAGAAGCACCCTTTTGATCTAATATAGCCATGAGTCTTTTTGGGAAAGATGCAACACGTTTTTCACACCTGTATTTGGGGATCCTCAGCCATTCCTCCTTGCAGGTCCTCTCCAGTTCTCTCAGGTTGGATGGTAAACGTTGGTGGACAGCCATTTTTTTGGTCTCTCCAGAGATGCTCAGTTGGGTTTAAGTCAGGGCTCTGGCTGGGCCATTCAAGAACAGTCACGGAGTTGTTGCGACGCCACTCCTTCGTTATTTTAGCTGTGTGCTTGGGGTCATTGTCTTATTGGAAGGTAAACCTTTGGCCCAGTCTGAGGTCCTGAGCACTCTGGGGAAGGTTTTTGTCCAGGATATCCCTGTACTTGGCCGCATTCATCTTTCCCTCGATTGCAACTAGTCGTCCTTTCCCTGCAGCTGAAAAACACCCCCACAGCATGATGCTGCCACCACCATGCTTTACTGTTGGGTCTGTATTGGACAGGTGATGAGCAGTGCCTGGTTTTCTCCACATATACCGCTTAGAATTAAGGCCAAAAAGTTCTATCTTGGTCTCATCAGACCAGAGAATCTTATTTCTCACCATCTTGGCAAACTCCATGCGTGCTTTCATGTGTCTTGCACTGAGGAGAGGCTTCCGTCGGGCCACTCTGCCATAAAGCCCCGACTGGTGGAGGGCTGCAGTGATGGTTGACTTTCTACAACTTTCCCCCCATCTCCCGACTGCATCTCTGGAGCTCGGCCACAGTGATCTTTGGGTTCTTCTTTACCTCTCTCACCAAGGCTCTTCTCCCCCGATAGCTCAGTTTGGCCGGATGGCCAACTCTAGGAAGGGTTCTGGTCGTTCCAAACGTCTTCCATTTAAGGATTATGGAGGCCACTGTGCTCTTAGGAACCTTAAGTGCAGCAGAATTTTTTTTGTAACCTTGGCCAGATCTGTGCCTTGCTACAATTCTGTCTCTGTGCTCTTCAGGCAGTTCCTTTGACCTCATGATTCTCATTTACTCTGACATGCACTGTGAGCTGTAAGGTCTTATATAAACAGGTGTGTGGCTTTCCTAATCAAGTCCAATCAGTATAATCAAACACAGCTGGACTCAAATGAAGGTGTAGAACCATCTCAAGGATGATCAGAAGAAATGGACAGCACCTGAGTTAAATATGAGTCACAGCAAAGGGTCTGAATACTTAGGACCATGTGATATTTATCTTTTTTAATCTGCAAAAATGTTTGCAATTGTGTTTTTCTGTCAATATGGGGTGCTGTGTACATTAAAGGTGCCCAAGAATGCTTTTTCACAAGATGTAATATAAGTCTAAGGGGTCTCCTGAATGTGTCTGTGAAGTTTCAGCTCAAAATACTCAAAAATAATTTTTTTAACTGCCTATTTTTTATTTTGGGGCGTCATTAAAGGTCCCGTTCTTCGAGATCCCATGTTTCAAACTTTAGTGTGTAATGTTGTTGTTAGAGTATAAATAAAATCTGTAAAATTTTAAAGCTCAAAGTTCAATGCCAAGCGAGATATTTTATTTAACAGAAGTCGCCTACATCGAACGGCCAGTTTGGACTACATCCCTCTACTTCCTCCTTTAATGACGTCACTAAAACAGTTTTTTGACTAACTTCCGCCCACAGGAATACACAAAAAAGGGGGCGTGGTCTTGTTGCGCTCCCACGGAGAAGAGCAAGAGTTGCGTTTGTAGGGTATGTTTGTCGCCATGTCGTTGAAACGGTGTTATTTTCATCCCGCAGTCCAATCACCTTTGTTTGGCCTTCCCAGAGATGCTGTACTTAGCGATCAATGGTTACAATTTATGTTTAACTCTGTTCCCAAAAATTATAATTGTGGTATCCTTACTGCAATAGTTAATGTTGGACTGCAGTGCACATAATGGCCACAAGAGGGGACTGTTTATGTATATGGCTGTTTTCCGTATGAGGTACTTCTGAGTGAGTGCTAACGTTGAACATTTTCTGTCACTGCTTGTGGAGATTAAAGAGTTCAGTCTCTCGGGAATTATTGTCTTTTGTGTTCATTCGGCACAACACCACAATAATCCACATGTAAAACTGTGCAGCACACGTTATGGTAAGAGGCGTGATTTTTCCGGGCAAGGAGCGCTAAGCTGCTGTCGAATCACAACACAGGAACCGCTGGCACAATCAGAACTCGTTACATATTTCTGAAGGAGGGACTTCATAGAACAAGGAAGTCATCAGCCTGTTTTTATGACAGTGGAAACGGCGGTATAAAGATAAGTAAATTATGTGAAAAATACTGTTTTGTTTTTTTTTACACGTGAAACATGAACACATGTTCTATTGCACACTATAAACACAATCAAAGCTTCAAAAAAACACAAAAAACGGGACCTTTAACTATACACTGATTTTGGCAGCGCCGCCCCTTTAAATCGTGTGCTCCCTGCCACACGAGCTCTCGACTATATTACAGTGCATTTACAAAGTCCACACAGCTAATATAACCCTCAAATGGATCTTTACAAGTTGTTCGTCATGCATGCCGTATGCATGCTTTGAATTATGTGAGGTAAAGTATTTATTTTGATGTTTACGTTTGATTCTGTATGAGTTTTAGGCTATGCTCTGTGGCTAACGGCTAATTCTACACTGTTGGAGAGATTTATAAAGAATGAAGTTGTGTTTATGCATTATACAGACTGCAAGTGTTTAATAATGAAAATAGTGACGGCTCTTATCTCCGTGAATACAGTAAGAAACGATGGTAACTTTAACCACATTTAACAGTACATTAGCAACATGCTAATGAAACATTTAGAAAGACAATTTACAAATATCACTTAAAATATCATGCTATCATGGATCATGTCAGTTATTGTTGCTCCATCTGCCATTTTTCGCTGTTCTTGCTGGCTTTCCTTGTCTGTGCACAGATCCAGACGTTAATACTGCCTTTCTTTGTCTAATGCCTTGAACATGGGCTGGCATATATGCAAATATTGGGGTCATGCATATTAATGATCCCGACTGTTACGTAACAGTCGGTGTTATGTTGAGATCCGCGTGTTTTCCGGAAGTCTTTTAAACAAATGAGATTTATATAAGGAGGAGGAAGCAATGGGGTTTGAAACTCAATGTATGTCTTTTCCATGTACTGAACTCGTTATTTAACTATGCCAATATAAATTAAATTTTTGATTTCTAGGGCACCTTTATTGAGGGAAAAAAATGAACTTAAATGATTTTAGCAAATGGCTGCAATATAACAAAGAGTGAAAAATTTAAGGGGGTCTTAATACTTTCCGTACCCACTGTATAAGCCAAAAAACTTTTTGCTTCCGTGTGGACTTTAAGATATAACTGACTGTGCTCATGTAAACCTTGTGTGTATTTGACAAAAGGGCTGTGTATTGCCAAGAATCTGGCGGTACGATACGTATCACGATACAGGTGTTACGATACGATATATTGTGATATATTGCAATACTGTAAGAAAGGCGTTCTATTGTGATAGTTCTTTTTTTAAAGAGGATCTAATTTTAGAAAAAAAAACTGTCATAAAAAACACACCACCATATGCATAAAACCTGACAAAAACTTTATTTTATTTAATCAAGACGGTATAATTTGTATTTATATCACTAAATACATTGCACTTTTGTGCAGTCTAAGTAAAAATAGTAAAGGAAAATAGTAAAGTGACTGCAGGATTCTTAAGGTGTATGTTTTAAACTTAGGTTCACATTATAGCAGTTTTTAATTTATAGAGTATTTAACAACAAAGTCATAGTCCATTCTATGTTTTTTCATATGTAATACTGTAAAGCTGCTGCTTTAAAGCAATCTATTGTATAAAGTGCTATTTAAATAAATGTGCCTTCACTGAAGTGCTGAACAGAGCTGGTGCAAACTAGACTTGTGCCGATATTCGGTAATGCGATAAATCGCTATAATGAATATGCACGATATTGTAATCGTCGGCACTTCAGAATACCATAAATAATAATTTATTACCAATTATTATTTTTTTATAAGGCAATTAAGAATACTTTACCCATCAATCGTATAAAATGCACAACACCGCTGTATTCTGCGTCAAAAGGACACACGCTCAGATGTAAACAATCCCAACGTGCACGAGAAGCACATGGCGGAACCAGTGAAGGAGACGAGCTGAATGAAAGTGTGCGTTCACTCTCTGACAGCAGAGGATGCTGATGGAACAGCAGCGTGCAGCGGTTACCACGGAAACCGTGCAAACAAAGTAACTGCGCTAGTGAAGTTTTTAAAATGCTTCAAACAGCCATTCATTTTTTTTTTTGTAATCTCAGTGTTGTTCATCACAGCACCAAATACTGAATACTTAAAAAAAGACTTAAAAGGATATTTATTTTCAAACCTAAACATTTTTATATTTTAATCTGGACTACAACATGCCCTAATGATTAGAAATGTTCTTATTATTTGTTATTGTTCAGTAAAACCATTTAAGTCCATAGTTTGAATTTTTGAATAATACATTTTTTTTTTAATTTGGACTCTGAATATTATATTACTTTTTTTTTTTTTTACTTGAAAATAGACAACAAAAGCTTCCCAATTCTAATGAGATTGGATTTTTTAGTATCAATCTTAAAAATAAAAAGAGTAATTTACATTTCTGGAATGTGGAAGAACAGTATATGTCCAGTTAATGTGGAATAACAGTATAAGTCCAATTAATCATATCAATTTAAACCACTGGAGATTTGATTCCTTTATCTTAGTTTTAATACAGTAACGGAACCTTAAAGAAAATATTAAGCATTTCTTTCTTTCAATTTCTTTTTTTGCCAACGTAAATCACAGAACAAAAACGCGGACGATACGGTACGAACAATGAACAATACATAGGCCTACTTATAGTACAGAAAATAAACGTCAGTACAAACAAACCATACATATTTACAATAAACAATACATACAAACAAACGGTAATAACCGTAAACAATACATATTTACAATACAGACATACATCATCTTCATTCCATGCTGGTTCCATATGCTAGTTTACCATATACATCTTCCTTTTTTTGGTTCTAAATAAAATAAAATAAATACCTATATATTCCTGTTATACAACATAAGATAAGGCATACAAGATAAGCTACAACTACTTTTATGATTTAATTTCACACAATATACACAATATTTCCCACCTTACCCTGCACATGACCTACACATACCAGGCTACTCTTCACATTCTAATGTCCCATAAAATGCTTGGGCCTCCGCTGGCATGTAGGCTGGCATTTTCATAAGGTCACGGTGCTTCTCCTTCTTGATGGGCAGAGGGTCCTCGTAAGCACGAGCATACGTGGTGGAGAACAAGGGAGCTGGAGGTGGTTGATTCTTCCTCTGTTTGGTGATCAGCCAATGCTTCCATCCCTCGTAGAGGCTGTGGCTCCCTTTTGTGTGGACACACCATGGATCAGTAGCTGAAATCATGATTCAACAAGAAATTCAATAAAGATTCTTCCTTCACGCACATATCCCCAACACTGTTAATCTCAGAAAACCAGTTTAGTTTTAGTCTAGTTCTTTAGTTCTTTAGTTTTTTACCTGTCACTTTCAACCACATCATGCATGTGATTAGGAAGCCAGGTGGATGCTTTAATGTTGCATCAGGGAGCTGCCTGAAGTCTGCACATTTCATCTCAATTACTTTAAATGGATGCAGCTGCCTGGCTCCACGGATCATCTCGGCGACATCGCTGGGGGTGTGGAGTGTGGACACGTTACGCCTCTTGTCCAGCGTGGCAAATGAACGGTCACAGGGAAGGAAGGAGTGACCAGACACCATGAACTTCTGTACAGACAGAACATGCGGAGCAGGTTTAAATCAGGGCTCAGGTACTCCCTCTTCACATCTCCCTTCATCCGTGAGTAGTGGTTCGGTTGGCGTGGGAAGCTCAGGATGTGCTCTCTTATCCCCTCTTACTGCAGGATGAATGCTATGAGCCTAAAAAATAAACACAACTTATGAACAAGGGAAATATAATAAACTTTGCTGGTCTGTTTTGCACAATTGCATTGTTTCTGTGACAATAAAATTTAATATAATTGTAAACTTTTCTCTAAACTATAGGATTTTGTTTTTCACAAACAATCCTTAAAGGGATACTTCAGGATTTAGCATTAAGCGTTGTATTAGTAGAAAACCAGTAGTATTTTCGAATTACCATGCTTTCTTCCCTCATATCCCCCTGAGATGAGAGATTTATGTATTTTTTTGTCTGAAAAAAAATCCTCAGATGACGCAAAAATCGTCATTGTTTACATGCACACCTTTTGTTTCAATCTAACTGAATTCATTCCGATTGGTGAATCTGAATGTAGTGTTTACATGAACGCTAAACAAGTGATCGGTTGATGTGCGTTTTAACATTGCTAAGAAAATTCCCGCTCCTCCGTGAGAGATAAGAGACCGGTGCGTCTCACAAGTGTCGCTCATCAGTAATCACGCCACCGGCCTCGCGCCGTTCTCCAGCAGCCCTCAGTCTCGTCCTGCTCGCCACAGTAAACACAATGAATGGCAACTGTAGAACGCAAAAGCCGAATCCTGGACATTTTGGCCGATCTCAAAATCCCGGGATCATACATTACATTTGCATAGCACTTTACCTCTGATATCGATCTCAAAGTGCAAAAATATGTTTCCTGACTGGGCAACAACAGTGAGCTGAATCCTAACCATTACAGTTTGTGCATGCTGGCGTTATAGGGTGGCAAGGCACACGACGCCCTATAATGCCAGCGTCCAGTGCACCATTAGATCAGGGAATGTTGTAGGGCAACTGATGCTGACATTGGTGCAGCTTTAAAAACTAACAGGACGAGAGCATGAGGTCCTTCAAGATTGTTTTTTTTTTTTTTTTTAGCTGTTATGTTTTCCTCTGAAGTCCTCTTATGGAGACCTGACTACCTGCTCTGTTGCCTAAGACTGACTGCCTAACTTTTCTTGAATAACCTTTTCAAAGATAAGTAACTTTAAACAAATGTTATGGACAATGTATCTAATTAAAATCATGCATGTATTAAAAAGTTAACAAACGGAAAAAGCTAGGCTGTATAAAACTTGCCTGTAGGCGACTGTTGGTCAGTTGAAAGACGTGAGCTTACAAACAGCAAGTCTTTGGCCTCCTTGTTGCACATGGTACTTGAAGGAGTACTTCCTCTTAGTATTCTCAGTGTCGGGCCCACGTGGTCGTCTGCGACTCACCTTGTGCTAGAAGTAAAAAGACATATTGGGGTGATCAGTGATCAGGCACATGTGCAGTCTTAGTGAATTGAAGGTATACAGTAGTATTCAATTCACTGGTTATTTCATGGGCCTACATTGTAATGCATTGCATACTGTTGACATGATATGGTCATGAATTGCTTAAGTTAGCATACCTGCTCCAAACCAGAGAGAATGATAGCCTGCTGCCTCTCATAAGAGACAGCATAAAACTCTGTGAAGAGCTGGAGTTTTCTTTGGTCTGTTAGGCTTGAACACTGCCTGGGACATGTCTCCTTGCATGCCTTTCCCTTAACAGAAACAAAGTCACATTAGCGTTTTTGTTTTTTGAGCTATAAAACACTAGAGCTATTAGCAGCTATTAAGGTTACTAGCTAGAATATATAACAGCTTACACAATCAATGCATTTTTTTTTTTATTATTACCTTTTTTAATTTATTTTTATTATTTATTAAATAACAAATAACAAACATAGCATAGCATACAATATTACAAAAACAAAGTGTTGCATTAAATGGTAACAGGGATCCAAAAATTATATCAAAATATTTTAAACACGTCAATGATTTTTTTTTTTTACCAATTTCAGTGAAGACATAAAGCAATCAAATTCTACTCTAAACATCTTAAAGATTGGGGATGAGTTTACATATGTTTGTTTGTTTATGTATATAAAATTCTTCCAGCAATGCTGATAACACAATCAATGAATGGTGTAAAAAAAAAAAAAATTCAAGCCTAACATTAGACGCAGCTGGGCTGGTATTAGAGACGCACCTAAAGCGTTTCGATTCATTTCTCCGTGGTTATAAGGAGTAGAGACATGTTTAAAACGTCCCCTGAATCCTAATTTTTTCAGCTTTCATATCGACCCATTCATGACTTGAACCTTTAAACAGAGTGAGCTATATGAATGAACTGTAGTAGACGATGCCCAGTAGCCTACACGCCCCTCTGACTGTAACCGCTAACTTTATGTAGATACTTTGTATGCGGTTTTTCACTCACCTCTTTTGGTGGACTTTTTCCTCGTTTTTGCTCTCCGGTTCACATATGGTTTCCCAGCATCCCTCAAAGACTTCCTTGCTCTGTCCTTCCATTCATTCACGTTCGCTCTCCTTTTTTTGCCGACATTTTGTCTATTAATGTCCGCAGCGGACATGAAAGCAACCGGCATCTTCATTTTTCACATAAACGTTTTTTCCACGTGAGACTATTTTAAAATTTTAAATTCAGAGATTTGGTCGCGAGAACACCCCCCAAAGTGATTCTGTATACAAAGTGGCGCACATACATTGAAGTCACATGGTTCTCAATTTTTTGTTTTTTTTTGGACTTATACGGTTGTTCGTCGCATGATCACAGTTAAAGCTGCTGTCCGCAACTTTTCCTCTTTGTCGCCATCACTGTTTGAAACATGCAATTGCAGTCATATGCAGAACAGTTATCTGTACGTGCGTTGTGCATCGTCAGCGCGGATGAATCTAATGTTTGCTGTCAGTCAACGCACCAGTGTGGATACTGAACTTCAGAATCACAGATTCTACATCTTGAAAGTATGACCAATATAAGAATTTTCACTGGAAAATATCATCTGAACAAGTAACATGTCTGCCACTTTTGTTTTGACCAAATGAGGAAAAAAGCATCAGGCCTACAATAAATCACGCTGCCAATAGTGATTAAATCTAACGATTGCTTAGTTCGGATCATGCCAAACCGTGCAAATTATTATTACTGTTATATTGTTCTCAAATTGTTATTGTTAACAACATAATCATTGCGTGACTGTGTATTTAGTGTGTATTAGCGTTACCTGTAGATTTCAATTTCTGTATCCACTCCACAGTCCAAGACTTTTGCTTTTTGACTACGGGTGAATCTCCAGTTGTCACTGATGATTGTCATTTGGATCTTTCTGGATTACAATCCTCCATCAAAATTATTAGTTTAATTATTTCAGCTGCTGTGAGAACAGGCTATAAATGTGCCACTACCGGCAGCGTCCTCACGTGATAAAACGACTAGTCTTTCGACGGGACTCCTTCCTTTGTTTACGGACGTGATGTAATGACGCACAGAGGAACTCCTGCATGCTCAAATTTCCTGCGGAAATCCGCCATGTCGCTCTTATAAAATATTTTTACAAGCTTACTGTTGTGAATCTAGACTAGATAATGAGATAGTTTTGAACACTGGCTGGTTATGTACTTGTTCAAAAGTTGATTTTGGATAATTTTTAACCAAAAAAAAGTTGCGGACTGCAGCTTTAACATGTTAATTCATTATCACTAAACTGACAATAAAAATACTTAAAGTATTTATTATTAATTAATGTTAATTTCTTAGTTACTATTTAATAACATTACTAACATCAAAATAACTTAATGGACCTGAGATAAAACTAACAATGATCAGTTGTTTCTAAACTAACATTAACAAAAAATAACACTTTCTGTAACAAATTTAGCTGTTACTCAATCTTAGTTAATGCATTAAAGGGATAGTTCACCCAAAAATGATTTTTTTTTTTTTATCTGCTTACCCCCAGGGCATCCAAGATGAAGATGACTTTTTTTCTTCAGTTGAACGCAAATTATGATTTTTAACTGCAACCGCTGCCGTCTGTCAGTCAAATAATAGCAGTGATTGGGAACTTGAACAATAAGAGTAGAAAAAACTTCCATAGACAAATCCAAATTAAACCCTGCGGCTCGTGACGGCACATTGATGTCCTAAGACACGAAACGATCGGTTTGTGCGAGAAACCGAACAGTATTTATATAATTTTTTACCTCTAATACACCACTATGTCCAACTTCGTTCAGCTTCCGGCTAGTAAGGTCTCATTGAAGTATATGGGCGAGACATCACTTCCGTCTTCAGAACGCGTTTTTTGACCTCACTAACAGGAAGCATAGTGGTGTATTAGAGGTAAAAATTATATAAATAATGTTCGGTTTCTCGCACAAACCGATCGTTTCGTGTCTTAGGACATTAATGTGTCGTCACGAGCCGCAGGTTTTAATTTTGATTCCCTTTAAAAAGAGTAAAGTGTTATCTGTTGTTCTATATAGCCTAATTCTTTTGCATTTTAATCTGTTTGAAAATTTCAGTCAGAGTTGTTTTTGTTTTATTACGAAAAGTTCTTAAACCTGTGAAACTATGACAAAAATGGTTTTGCAACTTGTTAATATTGTGATAATACTGTAAACCGTGATAATACAGTATACCGTGATAAAAGCTTCATCAATTAATCGCAACATGAAAATTTGATACCGTCACATGCCTAGTGCAAACATATCCATATCATTGTGACCAGGTGCTTTCTTTCTGCTGCCATCGTTGTCACTTTTGTTGTTTATTTTGTTACTGAGAGGAAAGCGTGCAGTGCATATTACATATTCTCTCAATACATCTCAGCAGCGCGGATGGCATCGGGATGTTAAGTGAGCTCTCAGATTCAATGCATTCCCGAGTTTTGATTTTAATATGGCCTATTTAGCCAACATGATTCTTGTCGACCTCCTTAGTGGTTTATTTATAGTTGAAGCCAAAATTAATCCACTCTTTAGCTCTGTACACCGCGGCACAAGCCGGAATAATTCTATCGTCTCGTGAGCTGGGTTTGCTAATGCTAGCGATGCACGGACGGACAGACCTTTCTTTTTTTCTTTTACGTTCTGAGATAACACTGCCATCTAGCGGTTAGATTTAAACCGAGCACAAAGCCCTGAATCTTGGATATAAATAAATAAATATTGATACTGTTTTTGAGAATTGATACAATATCGCAATATTCACGTATCTATTTTCTTACACCCCTTTTTTGACAGTTTAAGCCCAATAAGAAGGAAAGCTAACTAGTACTCAAGTGTTGTTTGACAGGCTTTTAGTGTGCACGCTTTGGTTGTGCGTGCTCAGAAAAAGTGCATGTCAGAACAGCTTGCGAATAAAATGTTTAACCGGTCCGGCAAGGCTTGAAAATGTTTGCAAAAATAAACTCTTATGATTGTGAATAACTGCATCACATGAGCGTAAGCCTACCTCTTCGTTAACGTGATGTGAATGTATGTTGAGTTGAGGGCTGTAACGATTCCTTGATTCAATTTGAGTACTCCATTTTTAAAAATCCTCGATTGCAATTTGCCCATGTCAAGTAACCGGCAAAATACCGGAAGTGGTGCATTCCATGGATGAGAATCCATGAACTGCATTATTAGACTTTTTTTAAGGCTGCATGATGTATTAAAACCATTTAGAAATGATAATATTACATAGTGCTGTTTAGGGCTGGACGATTAATTCGAAAAGTAATCAAAACCGAAATTCAGAGACTGTGCGCGAGCAGTCAGCCTTGTCTTCACTAAACTTTGTCAGTTGTATGTATTTTAAAGGTGCTAAAGAGGATCTTTTCGTCGACTGAGAAATCAAAGACTGTTAGTGAGTTTTTGAAATCAGCGCATGCGTAAGAACAACCCCCCTCCTTCACAGCTCGTTTTGAGGGAACGCCTCCCAAAACTCGTGCACGAGTATTGGAACACGAGTGTTTACCACCGGCATTCGCTGTGTCGTGTTAGTGTATTCATTATGTCGGACTCACCGCAGGTAACTCATAAACTGCAGTTGTTACTCCTGTCTCCTGACAAAAACATTGCATGCGGCGCCTGTGGAGTGTGGAAAGTTACTGGAGCGCGCAGCCGTGCACATCTCGCACGTCTCGCACAAGGAACATCTTGGCAGTGATTGACAAGCCAGTGGGCCAGTCCGCGTACGTCTTTCACAAGGAACGTAATGGCAGTGATTGACAAGCCAGAGGGCCAATCATCGTGTAAACGATTGGCTGATGTTTTTAAGGCCCTACCTCATGCACAGATGATGTATATTAATATTATTCCTTTCAGTGCACCTAATAAATAGTCTTTTATCAGTTAGTAAAGACAGTTTCAAGTAATATTGCAAAAATGTATAAAACAAAACCTCCTCTTTAGCACCTTTAAGGTTTGCCAGTTTGGACATTCAAGAGATTTAGACAATCGGATGTGTATTATATCGAGCTACCGTGCTTATGTAGCTGCATTGTGGCATGAACACTCATACAAACAGTAGCTGCACAAAACGTGAAGATCGCACGCACTGAGGAACAGAAACTAGTTGTCAGTGCTGTCCTGTGATTTATCACTGAAGTAGCTTAGAAACTCAAAAGTTATTATATATTTTTCTGCTTTTGAAGTAACTATTTACAAACCACAGCTTCATATTTAATAGAGAGATGGTATGACTAATTCACACACGCAGTCGCTGTCATTACGTATGATGCTAATTTATCTTTATCTGATTTACAATGAGCAGAAATCTGTAAGAAATGTTACGAACCATAGATAAAATAACTGCTGAAATTGTCATGTCAGATCACTCTTTCATTAGGAAAAAATCTCACCTTTTTAATAGTCAAGCATATTTACAGAACAAACCTTGTAAGTGAACTAAAAAAAAAAAAACTGCAACCCAGAAACTAATAATCATTAATCATAATTGAGGTAAAATGTTCAATTAATCAAGGTTTTGATTTTAGGTCATAATCGTCCAGCCCTGGTGCAGTTGTGTAATCACTAAGGCTGTGATTCCTTTAAATAAATACATTCGTTGTGGGTGAAGTGCTACACTTTAATTATTTACATGCGTGCAGGTTACGCGTTTCTTCCATCTCAGAGCAGCTCCATTCATAGAAGCTTTGCAACTCGATCTTAGCACATGTTGTTTTTTGGGGTTTCCAATAACGTGCATTTGGGAATGCGTAACGTCTGACATGCTTTGTGTTTCATATGAAATTTTGCACTTTTTTTTTAAATGAGTGGAGTTTCTCAGCAGCATGGTTAAACTCAATTTCTGCATATTCTGTGAGTTTTGGTTGCTTATAACGTTCATCTGGGAATGCAATGATTGTAATGTAAATCACTTATAAACCTAAGCAAACACAGGAGAATACATATGATTCTAAATATGCAAACTGTTTATCATGATTTCAAAATAAGTTTAAACCCTGACTCTGTTTGCATGTTTTGATGTCCACATATTCTTGTTTAAGAAATTACAGTGGCTGTAGGATTGTCATGATACCATAAAAATGCAATACCATGCAGTATACAAAATGAACCAAACTTTCATAAAAACATGAAAACAGACCAGATTTTTCTCTGAATACTTCATTAATGAGATTGAATAACAGGCTTTTATTACCAATCAAATGAATCATTGTAAACAAAATTCATCTTAGCACTGCACAGAAGCTGTATGAACGGACATTACGATGTAGCATTTATGCATTTACACTTCAATTACAATTGCATAAATGGGCAATTCCACGCAAATGTCATCTTTACCATGAAAAAAAAAGTTTTTACCAAAAGAACAAAACCCTAAATTATCCATTTAGGCCTGTATTATACTGTATTAATGTGCTCTAACAGAAATTTTAAGAAAATTGCCATGTTTATCCACAGGGTTTCCGCGGGGTCTTAAAAAGTCTAAAATTCTGAACTTTAAATTTAAGGCCTTAAAAAGTCTTAAAAACGGGCAGATTTTCATCCGAGGTCTTAAATTTCATTTAGTCAGGTCTTAAATTTTTTTACCCATTTCCAGAAACGCTACCTGCTGAAAGTTATTACAAAGTAGCATAAAATTAGCGAGTCGTAGTTCTTTCTGGGTATATTGGTGTTGGTATACGCGGTGATAAAACTACAAATCCCGTGATAAATGCAATACTTGCCCGCGAAATACGTCTGCGTCTCCTCAGAGTTTGTTAAAGTTCGGCTACGTGTGGAAAATGGGAAAGTGTAATTTCAACGAGACATGGCTAGATCACAGCGATTTCTGCTGTTGGTTACAAGCGGTACCCAGCTCCAGGTACGAGGCTCACTGCAAACTTTGAAGAAAAAAAAAAAAAAAAAAATTAAGTTAGAGAGTCTGGGTGTGAAGCGGTGTAAAGGCGCTGGAGTCACACGCCAGAGCGAAGAAACACAAGCTAGCCGCAAAATCCTTCTGCCGTCGTCCTCCTCAATGCCTGGTCCCTCCGGTCTCCAGCGCAATATCATCACAGCTCCGTCGAACAACCTTCGGGGTACTTTTGGAGCGACTGACACATCGAAAGCCGAGGTGATTTGTATACTACACACGGTGACTAAACAAACACCACTCATTTAATAGCAACAGTGAGATTAGCGATCTCTTCCAAGTGATGTTCCCTGATTCAGTAATCGCGAAGCCGTTCTCTTGCGGGCCCAACAAGATCGCTTATGGCGAGATTTGGATTGGGGGAGTTTATAAAGAGGGAATTGATTCGTACTCTTACCGGGCCGTATGTCGTAACGTTCAATGAAAGCCAAAATCAGACCACCAGGACCATTGTTCTGGAACAATGAAATTGTTAAGTCGAGGTACCTGGGCTCACGCACGCACGCACGCACGCACGCACATACATGCATACATACATACATACATATATCAGATAATCCATGTTAGATAGATACTTACTTCGGGATAATTAGAGTATCTATCTAAAATGGATTATCTGGTGTGTGTGTGTAGGTGTGTGTGTGTGTGCTACATTGGTTGGTACATGGGTTGGAGTAGCCTGTTCAATCTTTATTAGGCTATTAATATGCTGTTTTATAATGTAAATAAATAATGAGATGAAATCTATTCTATTTGAGGGCAAGTTTGTTTTAGCCTATTTTCATTTTGGACCTAAGGTTTTGGGCATTTGGCACATTGATGTGTGTGGAAGGTTACTAATGTGATTGCTTTATCTGTAAACTAAGTAAATGCTTTTTCAATGACTGAATTCATTGAAATAAAATGATTTTTTTTTTTTTTTTCAGAATTTCTTTGATTTGAATATTTTTTGGTAATGCATCGTGTAGGTCTTAAATTTCAGTCTTTATGGTCTTAAATTGTCTTAAAAAGGTCTTAAATTTGACTTACTAAAACCTGCATAAACCCTGATCCACAATATATGAGGTAAGCAACAATGCTTAAATGAAATTTTCAACCAACCATATTTCATGCTTTCAAAAAAGGGATCAAGGACCACCCTTTTTTCAACCAACCATATTTCATGCTTTCAAAAAAGGGATCAAGGACCACCCTTTTTTAAACTTTATTTTAACAGTAAGCATTGTGTAGAAAGATGGAGGCATGCCTGAGAAATAAATACTCCAGTGTTTCCCACAGGATTTTGTGAGACTGTGGTGGGTGGACATCGGTTCTTCTAGGGGGTAGGGGTGGTGAAAAAAATCGATTATTGATTAATCACGAGTATGTTATGGACGAGTATGAATCGATTGTTAAATTTTCAAAAATCGATTTTTTTATTTATTTATTTATTTATTTTTTTGCATTATTTTATTTTGTAAAAAATGTTATACCGGGAGTTGAACGTCACGAACGCGCCCAGTTCCAGTTAGCAAGCGCGTGTAACGGCAGCCAGAGCAGGTGTGTAAAATGGAAGAACCAGGAACGAGCAACCAACCGATCCACCCAGCCAGGGGCGGACTGGCCATCTGTGTGATCTGGAGAATCACAGAACGGCCGGTACTCCAGGACGGCCGGCGGGCCGGCCCACCACCCACCGCCACGCACGCAGTCATCATCTGTTTTTTTCCCCCACTAATCTGTTTCACACTCCAGTACTGTAGGGGGCAGCAATGCACCTTTAAGTTGGATGCCAGCTGCACTGGCCGTGGCCGCCAAGTAAGCAGCAAAGACGTTAGATCAGTGGTCTCAAACTGCCGGCCCGCAACTGATCTCAAAAATAAAACATAATCCGGCCCGCTAAATTATTCTTATTCTTATTCTCTAGTTGCTACCTGTCTGATATGCAAAGAAAAAGTCGCCGTTCTAAGGGGCATTCACATATCGCGTCCGCGCCGCATTCTCCTTTCCAATGCGCTTTCGCTCCAGTGGCGTCTGTCGTTGCTATGCAACCATGAGCCGCGCTCTCAATCGCTTCTATTATGAGCGCGCTTGCCTAAATTACAGTAAAAGCACTCGACTTTAAGTCACAAGCGCCGATTTAAACCACCGAAACTTTTTCTTTACCTTGACATGTTTCGACTGCAACCTGCAGTCTTCCTCCACCTGAACACATTGTCTTTCTAGAAGAAAATTGTCCAATTTCTACAGTATGTTGGTTCTGATCTACTTCCTAAAGGAAATAAGCCTTTCATTTATTTGTTATTGTTTAGTTCAACTTGATGAGTCACAACACAATGTGATGTATTCATTTCTGTGTTCTACAGAACATAAGCTACATACAAATAATTCTGAAGTTATAACTACAAGACACAGAAAGTGCTTTGAGTTGTTGTTACTCAATGAAAGAGTTAAGTAATTCAGTAGCTGACTTTTTTTTTAATACTGCAATCACTTTGTAGTGTATTTTCGTTTACTGTTGTGAAATGGAAAATCAATAATCGCTAATCGAGAATCGTTAATAATCGAAAATCGACTGTAATCGAATCGGGACTTCAATAATCGTAATCGAATCGAATCGGGAAATCAGACAGATTAACCACCCCTACTAGGGGGGTCCGGGGGCAGGCCCCCCCCGGAGGAAAATTTTGTACATTTTAAATTTAAATGCATAAATCTGGTGTATTCTGAGAGCAAAATTACGTGACTAGATCAATAAAGAATTTTGTTCTCTTGTAAACAATTTTGTGCTCTAAAAGTAATTTATTTATTGGTGATGGTAGGGCACATTAGTCATGTACACAACATATAGTAGGCTAAATGATAGAGCACACATTTAAACCATTAAAAATATGTAGCAAAAGAGGTTACCTTTGTTGAATTAATTTATTAGTGGGAGCCTGTATCTTTGATTTGTTAACCAATCCAGAATGCACTAAACACACCATCTCATTATAGAGAAAAATAACAAATGAATAAAAATATATTCATAAGCTGAGCAATAAATAAGTAAACTAGGCGAGTATATAATTCAGCAGCAAAAAAATATTCTAGCCTAAAAACTTTGCACAGTAATTTTATAAATCCAAATGTTAATAAAAAGTTTAAAATTACTATTTGTATTCTGAAATGAAAAACACTATTTATATTAGATTTATATGTAAATAATTAAATGTATTTATATTAATGTAACATTTAAAATAAGCGCCTTTTAATGTATTGTACAGCTTTTTAATGGGGCAACAAGCTATAGATACGACAGAACAAAATAGGCTATTAATAATCTTTCAGTATGCAAAACCATGATAATATGAAACGCTTCAAAACAGCAGCAAAAAACCGCTAATGCACATCCCGGGTGCAGAATGATGCGCTTGAAGCAATATCGAGTCAGAGCGCGCAGTTGTCTGCGCATTGAAAAGTTCACGGTACAAAGAGAATCCCTGTGTTACATCTGACTGTATCTAACAGTTTATTAATCATATGGTTCTTTCATTTTTAAATTCCAGTTATTGTGCGTGTGACACGAATTCATAGTCCTTGTGTTGTGCGATCTAACAGACATCCTGTAGCCAGTATGATGACATCGTTCAGAAACAGCAATAAACTCCAGCAAGAAAGTCATTTTATGCAAATCCACAGCTCTTTATATACATATCAAGTATTATATTGGGAGTATATCATATTGGAGAGTTTAACCGTGCTGACTGTCGTTACAGAACGTGACGCGCTGTTTGAGTGCTGAATGATTGACAGCTGTAACGGAGGGAAGACGAGTTTCTGACCGTGAACTTATCGATGTATATTTCTTCTGTCCCTCACATGAAGCTATGGAATGGCTTCAGATGACTTTGAATATAGTGCACGAAAACTTAATTGGTGCTAGTCTACTTATTTTGCTCTATGTCTCCCACTTTTGCCATATAAAAGAGCGCAATTATCAGACGGTAATTTATATATCGCGACAAACCTAATTTCCGTTTCATTCTGAGACTGTGGCGGGACAAATTAGAATGTGGCGGGCCGCCACAGTCTAGTCAATGTATGGGAAACACTGTACTCATTTTGTCATAAAAGCACTGCCTGATGAATTTATAAGGGCGGGAATAAAGAGGTCAGGACGCTTCAGTGCTCTGTCACATCCGTAACGTTTTAAAGATTAAGTTTGTCATATAACAATTATTTATGCAAATAACTTTAGGGTTGCGGCGGTTGCGATGGGTCGAGTATTGGTAAACATAATGACTGCTCACCGCTGTCAACGTTTTTTGTGCCTCTGATTCATGTCGTCATGTCACTCCGCACGTAGTCCAATCATTTGTCACGATTGAAGTTCAAAGTGTACGCGCACCGTTATGAATGCGCACACACCCAACCGCGCCCAACCATCTACTCACGTGAACAGCTTCAGTGAACACGGATGATTCATGTAAGCAAATCCAATATATTGTCTTTCATTTTTATATGCAGGTCTAGTAAAATTTAACCAATCTATTGATCATTTTTTGTCATGATTCCATAACATTAATGTTAAACGATTCTGGGCTAATTTAGCAAAGTAACGGCAAGGCTGGTAACTCTCACGCAATTGACCCAATTCTCACGCTCTCACGCCACACCCCCATATTCTCACGCAAACTCGTGCAGCAGTGAGGGGAAAAAATCGCGCCACATGATCTCGCAAAGCAACGCACAGAGAGACCAGACAGACAGTGTACAGACTAGTGAGTTTTTGTGACAATTTTGAGGGATATACACAATTTATTCCCATAAACTGTGTAGTCAGCCGTTCTCCCTCCCATCTGCACCATGTGAATTGTGAACGCAGGCAGGTCAGTGAGTTACAGGGCGCTCTGTGTCTCCGTCCAGTTTAGCTAGTAACCAATAGGCCTATGCTGTTATATAGTTTATAGGGGTGTGACGAGCGGGACTAAATTGTGTGCGATTTCTCATCAATAAGGTTTCATTTGTTAACATTAGTTAATGCACTGTGAACTATCATGAACTAACAATGACTATTTTTATTAACTAACATTAACATGTTAATAAATACTGTAGCAAATATACTGCTCATTGTTAGTTGATGTTGGTTAATACATTAAATGTTAATAAATGAGACCTTATTGTAAAGTGTTACCATTTTTATTTATACTGTTTTTATTTCTTTGATCAGTTTGTGGAAAGGAGTTCAGTTAGGAGGTCAAAAGTTGTAGAAGCTCATAAATCATATACAGTAAGGTCTGAAGAGACTGAAATCACACAGAAGAGAATTTAGTCAGTTGAGTTAGTGGCAAAACCTTTTACATTACTTGAGTATTGTTGTCTTTTACTGCATATGATAACTCATACTCAGAAAGTAGAACTGAAATGACATTCATTATAAGATTAGTTAAAACATTTCAAATACACCTGCAGACTATTTTTTTCTAGTCGTGTATTTCGCCATCTTGTCTCGTCTCGTGAGATACCAGTCTCGTCACACCCCTAATAGTTTATATAGAATTAAGTTAGCATTAGCAGAGTTTTGCAGCACTGAGCAGTTATTTTACATAACTTTATCATAAAAAAAACAGTGCAAAAGCAAGCCATGCCCCTCCATAAGCCACTCCCCTATAACAAAGCCCCGCCCCCATGGTAAGTGCACCGTATAGTTTCCTGCTTTTTTGTCCTTTGCCAATCACACCTATGATATTAAATCCTTTTGGGTTTAACTTTCAAATTCAGTCGATTTATAACAAAATTGAAACAATAGATGTCGCTCTTTAATAGCTATGGCGCGTGACAGATTAGCTACTGCAGCGCCTCAGATCAAGCGGATCAGATGCACATAAACTGATGTTCTCTTCCTCTTGCCAGTTACAGAACGAAATATGAACATCAAAAGGTAGGCCTATATGATACAGTACAACTTATAGAAGAGCATTGTGTCCCATGGGGCACTTCCCTCAGATGTCGCGTTTTAACCTGTTGGTTTAAAAAAATTAATAGCCTATTTATCATAATCCGCACGATCAAGCTGACAAAATAAAAATAATAGTACTGCAATAATTTTGACTTGAAATGAAGTTAGATCATTTTGACTCAAGACTCCACTTTAAACTGTTAAAACTAGCCGAAATTCGTGTGATCATTTAGACAAAACATGATTGCGATTGACAATAGTGCACGTCCATCGGTTCACCTGACTCTGTGGAAACATGCGATTTTAAACTGCTTTATGATAAACATTAATATTTGTCAATGCATTTTAGCAAGCAGTTCTGTAAGAACTCATGGTCTATGAATTGATTCTTGAACAACGCACACGCTTGTCAATGTGAGAAATAGGTCTAGGGCTGCACGATTATGACAAATGTTTAATATCTTTATACCATTGTTTGAAGCAATAATCATTTTTTACTTGGTCTGCTTGATTTCAAATGGTAAATTAAATAAAAAAACAATAACCGTAAGAAAATAAGAAAAAATTAAAAAAAAAAAGAAATTAAATAGACTGCTTTCTTTTTTTCAGGTAGGGCTAGTGATCAGGTAAGAAACTGAATAAAGAAACTAAAACTAAAGTAGTCAAATGTAAAATAACATTGGATAATCTTCATTGTAAAATTGAATACAGATAAATCAATCACAGGTGTTGCAGTCAAGAGCAGTAAGTGATTTTTTTTTCTTTTTTGTTGTTTGATGAACATTAACAACATAGAGAGCGGCATGATTATTCGGCTACAGTCCCTTTAATATTTGACAGACACGTTCTTCTTGAACGGTTTTATTTTGATACCCATCAGAGCCATGGGCATTGTAATATTGTTTCTGAGTGCATTTGAACATTAATAATCCACGAAAAAGAGCTTATTTTGGCGCTTGTATGTCAAAGGCGGCTTTATGTGTGAGCGCGAAATCTGCGGGAAATATAATTATGCGAAATTCAGACTCGGTCACACCAACACTATTAAACCGGAGAGCATGAGACGATTGAATGAGAAGAGCGCGTGTGTCTCAACTCGCTGTCAGAGAGGAGAGGGAGAACGCGCAGCTGGCATCGGTGTATCGGTTCTGAAGAAAGGAGTATTGGTATCCTTTTTGATATTTCAGTATAGATACATATCGAAATGTATATATATTTGGACAGCACTAGGCTGTGTGCACTGCTTTTTGAAAATGGCGGGTCCTGGCATTTGGCTTTTTTCCCACTGGTGTTTTGTGTGCGTTCGACATATCAGCATAGATGAAAATAAAGCATCCAACTGAAGCCCAAAAATGAAAGCAGAAGATCATAGAAAATAGGCTAGTGCTAAATTACAAAAGGGGGAAAAATTCCCTGTTGTTTCCATCGCCTGTTTGTAAGGTAGCCAAGACAACAGAAAGCCTTGACGCGCTGTTACTGTTAACGGACGTGTGCCGAGACAAATAAATATGTTTGGTCTTTGCTGAGACATTATTATTATTATTATTATTATTATTATTATTATTATTATTAGGCTATTACTAAGCGTATTTACCCCATCGCCAGCTCTGCTAATGGTCAGCTACCGGGATGGCTGAAGTAGCTTACTTTTCCATGCCTAGCCAATAAGTCTAGAGTTATTTCTTTATTCTTTTACTATACATGAATTGTCATGATGCACCGATCGAAATTACTGAAAATTTGCGGCCGAAACAGCAATTTACGCGCTTGTCTAGAAGGGAAACTTTTATACGCAAATTTGTCTAACTTAGAATTTAGACCAGCTAAAATATATTGTTAGACCAAAAATATCTTATCTATTAAGTAATAAAGATATGTAATAAAGTAATAGAATAATAAATTTAAAAAAAGACGTCTATCGCTTCAGCCTTATTCAAAGGCAGCGGAAACATAGGTTTAAGCACTTCAATCCATTCCACACCCGGCGTTCTTGGTTTTCTTCCATTTTTATTAAATATAGGCAATTGGTTGATGAAACATTGATTGGAATTAAGATACAATTTCTACAAAACGAAATTCACTTTAAAGAAAGACTTACTATAAAACAAAACTTAATGAAGTGGTCAAACTCATGTCTGACCCGCTGCATGTCTCCCAACAATGCGCATCCGTCATGCTATTCAATTTTCATAATCAACCAGATGAAATTTAAAAAAATAATAATAATATTAGGCTATAGCCCACTATTTAAATGAAACTAAATTGTCTACATTTTATCCCTCTGGCCGACGAGCGCGCCGGCACTTTCTGGTGGATTTTTTTCCTCATTACAGCTGAAACAACTGAAAACAGGACTTCCCTCATTTTTACCGATAGCCTATTGATTAGTGCAAGACCACAAATGGTCTACTTTTATTTGTGTATGCTCACAATAACAAACCATTGTACTTTTGTAAAATAAAATAAATAAAAAAACAGCATGCGCTTTCAGCTGTCTCTCTGCTAGAATCTTTCTGGAACGTCTCAGAAATTTTACTTAAACTCAGAGAATAATTGTACCTAAAAGAGAAAAACATTTTTCGATAAGAAATTCATTGGTCTGTGTTAAATAAGAGGCGATCTATCCGCCGGAATGTGTTGTTTCTGAAATCATGGCCAAAATTATTCAATAATAACATAAAATGTTATTAACATTTATTTTTTCTAATCAAACCAGTTTCAGAACGTTTATAATACAGAAGGAACACTGGAACAGAAACGTTAAAATACCGATTCTGCTCAGAGTGGAACGATTTAATTTTTTCTTTTTTTTAAGACCTGGTATTAAGTTTAGTAAAATGTTGATAAATTGTGCAGTCTTATACTGGTATCCCAGATTTCAATATTTGGTGGTTTAAATGCCTGCTTGAGGTCTCTGAAAATTTTAAAGCAGTTTTAAAGCAGTCTTATGTGCCGCTTTCAGACCGGTCACATCCGTAACGGAAAACTGTCACATCCGTAACGTTGTTTTTTCCTCATTTATGCGAACACGAAAAATGAAATAAAATTATTATTTTATGCTCTGTGGAGAGCCAACCCTTCTTCATTCAGTGGGCAGTTTTACTTTTGGTTTGTGCAATGTAATTCGCAGAATTCTTAAATATGTTGTCACCCAAAACTTAGTGATTTTTTTTTTTTTTTTTTTTGTCACATCCGTAACGCTGTATATTTCCCTCATCTAAAATATAAAACAATTGTATAGACTGACATTTTTCTAATGTCTGGACTCCTTTAGTAAGGCATTATGAATATATAAATAGACTGTTTTATATGTTGCTATTAAATGCATTCTTTGAGCGTTTATATTTCAAGATTTGACTCCAAATGTCATGTCCATAATGCTGGAATTGCCCAAATAATGTTATGACATTAATGTTTCAAATATAAAAATCTGAATATAGAAAAAAAATGTTGGTGGAAAAAAATGATAGAATAGACCTACTTTTAGATGGTAAAAAATGATAGAATAGGCCTACTTTTGATGGTAAAAAATTATAGAATAGGCCTACTTTTAGATGGGAGACTAAAGTCGCCAGTAGGTGGCAGCAAGTGTTAATGATTAAGTCAAAGCATCATTCAACCGATTCGTTCAAAATGGCTGATTCATTCAGGAACGAAGCAAATGACGGATTCATTTAGAAACAAAACAAAAACGTCTCTCTTGCTCTTGTCACGAACTATCAGGAGCATTTTTGCCAGCCTATCTTGAAATATCTAACCCTGACTGGAGAGCAGTATGTATATTAAAACATATAATACATTTAGAATTATAAAATCACGATTGATATGATTGATAAGAACCAAGTGCAAACCCGCTATAGCTTATTGATGAATGGAATTGCATTTGTCTGAATCGTGTTTGCAAAGATGTTTGTAGAAACAAACTATTTAATCTTTTCCAGAAGTGGTCAAATGAGCAACGGAAAAACTGAGAATTCATTCTTATATAAAGATTTTCTCCAGACCCTTTCTCCAGACCCTTTCTCCAGACCCTTTCTCCAGATAAAATACACTGCGAACAACAACGTGCAAGTGCAACTTTATCTCATTGCAAAATTAACTGAAGCATCAGGAAACAATAAGGCGCTAATTCTACAGAGCATTTATTACACAGGGCACAGCAGACAGTCAACGGCAGTCTCTTGTAATGTTTTTGCAGGCACGCATGTTCAATTGAAGTGTACCTGCCTCACATACAACATTCCTTACGGTACTGACGATACTACCATTTAAAAAATACAATGGCATCCACCGTATTTTGAAGCTTTAGTATCGTGATACTACCGTAGTACTGGTACACCGTGCAACCCTAATTGGCTGTAGTATTTACATCGTAAAGAAGTGGCCAATTATTAAATATTAAGTAAACGTTTGGCCAGTATTAAGGATTTTATCTGTGTAACAACAATCACTAAAACTTTGGCACCCTCTGCATTAGGGCTGGACGTTTATGGCCTAAAATCAAAACCTCGATTAATTGAACATTTTACCTCGATTACGATTAATAAACTATTATTTTGTTTGTTTTTTCCCTCATAGTTCACTGACAAGGTTTATACTGTAAATATGTGACACTTAAACGTGAGATTTTTTTCTTTTGAAAGAGTGATCAGACATAACAGCTCACTTTCAGCAGTTATTTCATCTAAGGTTCATAACATTTCTTACAGATTTCTGCTTTTTGTAAGTCAGATAACGTTAAAGTGCATATTGCAGGTTTAACATTTTTTTCGAGATGAATATATAACCTTGTACAAAAATACCATATAAAAAGATACTGCAAGGTTAAAAAATGTTTTGCAGGACATAAGGGCATTAATTTAGTAGATAAAGTGACGGTCTCTGTAAAAACCGCTTTTTTTTCAGCGTCGCGTCACTTTACGTCACTACAGGGAGATGTTCGCAGAGCTCTGTGTTGATTCAGCGGCCGTGAATCAGTATGTTTTTGGTAGTTTTTGTATTCTATTTATCATCGTAATGGTAAATTATTGTGTTTGTGGAGGTTGCACAAACTTCAGCCTGTCAGGACATCGACTACAGAGGTTTACTAACAAGAAAAACTACGCTGCTATCTTCTGTGCCGGGGTTTGTTTTGTGCAGGTGAAGAGATGGGACTTCACTTCTGCATCCGCGTCGAAAAACGCGTTCATTTTAGACTAGAGGAATATCATCCTGGCGATATGATGGGAGTTCAACATTGTAATACTTCTGTAAATGATTATAATGAATAAACTTACACACGCTATGCTGCTTCACCGTTTTTACTTGAATCAGTTTCAACACTGATGAATACAAATGATGTACACATGCATACAGTCTCACACTTACACAAAACAGTTTTGAATTATGTGCTGGTAATGTATAAATACTCCGATTTCATTCATGCCATGTAAACTTATATATACATTCAAGTTCACAAAACTACATAATCACGGCGTCATATACATCCTCACACTGTCAGTGAATGGGCACGGAATAAACTCATAACACAGAATTAATGAATAAAGGATAACATGAAATACAGTAAGTTAACACTATATGTTTGGCCGCCGGCGGGAGACATGATCACGGATCCGTCAGAGATGAAGACTTACGGTGCACATTTTAAGTTTTGTGTTTGATTATTACATTTGCTAACTACCAAATCAGTCGTGATGAGAAACGGCTATATCATGTAACGTTAGTGTGGACGGATATTAACGCGTGTGACATACGCCTGATCAAAGTTTATTCGTTTCTGTTATTAGTAATCAGTTAGGCCTACTCCTAGATGACCAATAGCTTTGCTATTGCCTGATTCATGATAATAATCTGTACAATATTGTGATCTGAGCACATGTCGTTAACGTTATATATAAGCTAACACCGGTCTCTGTCCTGTTCTCCACTGCTTATCCTCACACAACAGCTCAATTTGTCTCTTTTGACCGTTATTCTGTCTAATTCTGGCCTATCCCTGCTCTCTTGACCACACAGCAGGCTAATTGTATGGCTGTGATTAGTTATACGAGTATAAATAAGCATTTACAATTTCCTCAGCATCCGAACTGTCATTGCGATCCATTGTTTTCCTATAGTTTATATTGATCGCATTCCCTTCAGTGACGTCACGTCCGATTAGTCATTTTTCAGATGCGGAAGTAAAAATTTATCTCAAAAAACGATTCCAGAAGCCTATGTAGCGTTTTTATGCGTGTTTTTTCAAGAAAATCTATTTCATACATTATTTTTCTACACATTGAATCACTAAAGCTCTAACCTGCAATATGCCCTTTAAATTAGCACAGTACCAGTAAGTAATGAGAGAAATTGCGTGTGTAAATTAGTCATACCATCTCTCTATTAATTGTAAAGCTGTGGGTTGTAAATGGTTCCTTCAAAAGTAGAAAAATATATGCTATAAGTTTTGAGTTTCTAAGCTACTTAACTGGACAGCGCTGACAACTAGTTTCTGCATTCTTCTCTATGCGTGCAATCTTCACGTTTTGCGCAGCTACTGTTTGTATGAGTGTTTGTGCCACAATGCAGCTGCGCAAGCACGGTAGCTCGGAATAATATACATCCAATCGTCTAAAATCGCTTGAATGTCCAAACTGGTAAACCTTAAAACAAATACAACTGACAAAGTTTAGGGAAGACGCAAGGCGTACCGCTCGCGCGCCATGTGTTGAACCTCTGTGTTGTTTTTATGCCACTGACTGAACGGGGCAGTCGTGTGGCTATACGGTTAGAGATTCTGAATTTCAGTTTCGATTACTTTTCCATTAATCATCCAGCCCTATGGTTATAAAACATAATGCACTTTTTATTTTTATCACAAATCTGTTTACTCAAATAATTGTCAAAATAATTGGTAAATTACCCAATTACCAAAATAATTGTTAGTGACAGCCCTAGTCGAGTTGTACAGTATGCTGGGATAGTCTATGGTTGGGACAACTTCAACTGATAAAAATGCACTGTACTACGATACTACTAAGCAGGTCGTGGAGACATTTTAATCGTTCATGATCAAAAAATTGTGGTATCACACATCCCTATTTTACAGTTTGTGCATCTATTTTTAGTCTCAATGCAAGTGGAACCCTTGCACTGTTGAAAGCTGATCAGAACTATTATTAGGTTTGATATCAAGGTGCAAGACTGGCCAGTCACTGGGAATCTCCCTTTTGAGTAGATCATGCCATTAAGGGAGCCAAACATTTACTTTCATTCATTAAAAAACTAATTTTGTTTTTTGGCAGTTTTATAGTCTAAAATGTCTTGTACACTATTAAAAGTCCACTGAAACAACCTGGGGTTAAATTAAAATTCATGCTCTTGTCTTGAATAGCTTGTCAGTTATCAAATTTGATAACTTGTCAGTTATCATCTTTATAGGTCAAATCGTTGAAGTGCATTTATGAGTTGGTGTAGCTCAGGTTTACCAGAGTGCAACAGGTTTCCTGTGTGATAAACCTAGGCTCAGAATAATAGATGGCAAGATTTTACTATTTAGGGTGAATTGGTGTTTTATATGTATCCTGATAATTCCTGGTTAACAACATGACCTATGTAAAATAACTGATCTGACAAATGCATTATGTCTCTTAGGAAGCGTCCTCGTGTGGATGGAGTTGGGAGATCGCGGGAAACGAGTCCAGCTCGGCGCAGAGTGAGCCGCTCACCACTCAGACGTAGGTCTGTATCACCACGGAGACAATCTCGCTCCTCCCCCAGAAGGCGAAGTCGATCACCCCTGAGACGCAGGTGAGACACAGTGAGAAATACTGTCTTGAACTGAACACTTTTTGTCAGTGAAACCCAGTCCAGTCTAGTAGTGCTGTAAGATAATTTTGTAATGTACTGTTCTGTATTGGCAGGTCTGCAGATAGGGATCGGTTTGGCCGTTCCAGACTGCGACGATCAACTTCTAGAGATCGTGAGAGGAGGAGGAGGAGGAGGCGGAGCCGAGATGAAGACAAGTTTAAAGGCAGTCTGTCAGAGGGTATGAAAGCAGACCAAGACTCCTCCTCTGAAGAAGTGTGAGTAATGGTACTTTTTTAAGGCTTAAGCCTACTGGTGTTGTCTGTGATGTCAAGAAAAGTTTGAAAAATCACAAAATGAAAAACAGAGTTGTAGGGTTAAGAATCGAAAATCGTTTCCAATTCAGGAATTGGATACTTATAAAATTAAAATGTTGATTCCGCTTATCGATACCTGTGTACGTATTTTATTGTGGGTTTTAAACCATTCAAGCATAAGCAGCAGTGAAAGAACTCAGTTTCGGAACTTGCATACTGTTTTGTTCATGCTGGGCACATCCACATTGTGCGCACAAAAAGCCTCTCATATAGTGTGTAATACTGAATTGAATTCTCTTTCGCGTCTTCCTGCATTTGAATGGACAAATACACACAATTGTCAATATCCTCGTAAACACTTTTACAGGGTTGTTTTAAATGTAAGGTAATGTGAACGTAAACAGAAAAGAAAAACAGAAAACGTGTATATATAACAGTATATTGGATCTGTGCTTTAGGTCTTAAAGTGACAGCATTTGCTTATTTGTTGTTATTGTATTGCTGACTATATATTGACTTCAGTAATGTTTGAAATTTATATTAGTCTAGTTTATTAGTTCTTTAGGCTGCTTATTTATTTATTTATTTATTCATTTATTTTTTATCAGCTGAGACAGAATGTTTTGCAAAAAGACAGAATAAATATGTTTGATATCTAAATGTTTGACTTCATTTTTTTACCATATTGGAATCGAAACTGGGAATCGATAAGAATCGGAATTGATAAGTGGATTTGGAGTTGGAATCGAAAAATTCAGATGTTGTCAAAATAGGCTGTGGCTGTGAAAATTTAACCCGTTTACTTGAATAATTACTTATACCATAAAACAATCTTTATTTAACTGAGAAATACTTGAAAGCTGTTTATTCATTCTGTTTATGTAATATTTGACTTTTAAAATAATTACACTACAATTCAGTAAGATTTTTTTTTAAAAGACATTACTGACAATTTTGACTAATTTTAATGTCATTGATGAATAGAAGTATTTAAGACATGCATAATTTATTTTTTATTTTATTTTTTTTTATTTATTTTTTTTAAGTATCACTGTTTACCACATTTACAAAGTCTTGATTTTGTTTTTGTGGTCTACTAAAATAGGTTTTCGTACTTTAATATTCAAAAAAACATTGTTACAGCACCTCTCTTCCTAGTCTGTCAATAACACTGTTAAGTTCCTGTCTTTATAAAGCACAATGGGTCAGCTGGTCCAGTGTGTTGTGATTGGTCAATCGCTTCAAATGTGTTTTGGAAATGTCATGCCGCTTACCATAATTACAAGTTTTAACACACTACTAATGCAACTCAACCAGCCCCTTTTTTGCATATGCCTTGGGTGGGAATTATTTCAATGAGGAATATTGTATATTGTGATGCCTTCATTCCTGGAAGAAAACTCAAGACTACAATCCAGGCATTTCAGGAACTTCAGAAACTGTGCTTTCTTATATAAAGATAACTCACTTTGGAGTGGACTTCTTGCTTTGTAACTTTGCAGACATTTTTATGATCAAACAGCAACATTAAACACTAAAGAGAATCGAAAATGTAAGAAAGCATAAGGACCTCTTTAAACAGCACAACAGTTTTCAACAGTGATGATAAAGTTTCTTGAGCACCAAATGAGCATGATTTCTGAAGGATCATAACACTGAAGACTGCTGAATTTACCTTTGCAATCACGATAATAAATTACATTTTAAAATAAAAAAAAAACAGAATTTATTTTAAATTGTGATATTTCGCAATATTACTGTATTTATTCATTGTATTCTATTTAAAATGCATCCACAAGAGACTGACTTTCAAAAACATTTTAAAAAGTCTTATTGACTCCCATATTTTGAACCGTAGTGAAAAAATAGCAATTTCTTAGTGTTCAAATTGTTTTTGTCTGATATTGTATTGTAACAACCTTTTTTGAAATATGGTTATTTGCAGTGCTTTGCAGTGCTTTTAGAATAATCTAAGTTACATAGTAATGTTAAAGTTGCAATGATGGAAATATGTTTAGGATGGAAGATTTTGATGCAGAAGAGGAGGATGAAGAGGCTCTGATTGAGCAGCGACGACAACAGCGGCTTGCAATCGTACAGGTAACGCAATACAACAATATTACTGAGGCAATGTAACTTCCTTCTACTGAGAGATATGATTTGATTCTAAAACTGTTCTGTTTTGATATAGAAATATAAAGCAGTAAATGAAGACAGTAATATGGGCTCCATGGCATCAGAGCCCAGCAGTCCTCAGAGTAGCACCCGCAGTCGTTCACCCTCCCCTGATGACATCCTGGAACGGGTAGCGGCCGACGTGAAGGAATACGAGCGAGAGAATGTAAACACTTTTGAGGCCAACATCAAGGCCAAGCACAACCTCATCGCTCAGGAGAAAGAAGGTGGCGTACTCTGGCTGAAGTTGGCACATTAGCAGGGTTCTTGCTTGAAGTTTTCAGGAAATGTTTCAGATTGTAGGGACAATTTTTAATCTGGGTGGTCTTTCTCATTATGACATATCAAAGAATCTATAAGCTAATGAATGACTAACTATTTATTGTCTTTTATGCAGGAGCCAACCCAAAGAAGCCCTCAGCGCCTGACATGTTCACAGAGTCAGATGACATGTTTGCTGCAGATTTTGATGTAAGTTTATCCTGAGATTAAACCAGTTTTCAGCTGGTTAATTTTGAGAGACCTGACTTCTGTGTCTCTCCTTTCCACAGAGTGCCAGACTCAGGGCTGCAGGCATTGGTAAAGACTTTAAGGAGAACCCCAACCTCAGGGACAACTGGACTGATGCAGAAGGATACTACCGTAAGCCTTATTTAAGTCTTTAAATCCAAAGTCTTGCTACTTTCAGAAAGGAAATAAATTTTAAGTGCATGAATGACTCATTACAAACAACTCTTTTTAGGTGTGAACATCGGTGAGATACTGGAAAAGCGGTATGATGTGTATGGGTACACTGGACAGGGTGTGTTCAGTAATGTGGTCAGAGCTAGAGACACTGCCCGGGCTGGCCAGGAGGTGGCAGTCAAGATCATACGAAACAATGAACTCATGTAAGTATCCTACTAAACAATGACCATCTCTGTGACTTTGCTTTTGTGTTTTTTTTTATATTTTAACACGGGCTGTAGGGCTGGACGATTATGGCCTAAAATCAAAATCTTGATTAATTGAATATTTTACCTCGATTACGATTGAGCAATTATTTTGTTTTTCCTTTTTTTTTTTTTTTTTTTTGTTGCCCTCATAGTTCACTGACATGGGTTGTACTGTAAATATGATTGACTATTAAAGGTGGAATATTTTTTCATATTGAAAGAATGATCTGACATAACGGCTCACTTTCAGCAGTTATTTTATCTATGGTTTGTAACATTTCTTACAGATTTCTGCTCGTTGTAAATCAGATAAAGTTAAATTAGTACAGTACCAGTACGAGTGATTGCGTGTGAATTAGTCATACCATCTCTCTATTCATTGTGAATCTGTGGGTTGTAAATGGTTTCTTCAAAAGTAGAAAAATGTATGCTATAATTTGAGTTTCTAAGCTACTTTAGTGATAAATCACAAGACAGCGCTGACAACTATCTCCATTCCTCTCTGTGCACACGATCTTCACGTTTTGCACAGCTACTGTTTGTATGAGTGTTCGTGCCACAATGCAGCTGCGCGAGCGCGTTAGCTCTATATAATAATACACATCCGATCATCTAATTGCTTGAATGTCCAAACCATAAAACAAAAAGGCTACAACTGACAAAGTTAAGGGAAGACGCAAGGCTCACCGCTTGCGCACCATCGCTATGTGTTGAACCGGCGTTCACCTCCATGTTGCTTTTATTTATATTTATATAATATATAGTTTAGCAAAACCACATGAG
This sequence comes from Chanodichthys erythropterus, assembly GCF_024489055.1. Lineage (NCBI taxonomy): Eukaryota > Metazoa > Chordata > Actinopteri > Cypriniformes > Xenocyprididae > Chanodichthys > Chanodichthys erythropterus. The sequence continues at coordinate 523,134 of NC_090243.1, forward strand.
CTAGAGTGCAGATTTCCCCCCCAAATATCTGCACCATTGCAAATGTGATATAAATTTTATACAACAGTTCAATAAACAAGAAGTTAACATTGTGTTAACATTGTGTTAATATTAACAATCTTGTCTAAAATGTCTGTTTTTGCTCAATTTCGGCAATGAAAATAAAGTCATTGCACAATTGTTGTTTCCAAGCAACAAACAGTAGTTTCATTCCTGAATGAATTCACGTTTCAACAAATTGATTCAGTGACCCATTCATGAAGACGGTTTACTTGCTTTGTTCCTAAATGAATAATCCGTGTGAATGAAACTGTTGAATTAATTAAAATGTTGAATTAAAGACAGTGATTTGCCGCCACTTACTCATGGTTTTAGTTTCATATTTATCATAGTATGTATCACAGTATAGCATATAGCATTTAATTTTTTATTCACATTCATGCCACCTCTGAGTTGCATTAGTCTGTGTAAATATTACTAAATGCTAAAATTCATTTGTCTAATTGCAGGCAGAAGACGGGACTGAAGGAGCTTGAGTTTCTGAAGAAGCTGAATGATGCAGATCCTGACGATAAATTTCATTGTTTGCGTCTCTTCAGACACTTTTACCACAAACAGCATCTCTGTTTGGTGTTTGAACCTCTCAGGTACTTCAGATTTCTGCTGTGTGTGTGTGGGAGTGTGTTGTTGAAATCAACAAATCGTCCCCTTGCAATTATAAGGTTCTATCTGCATTCTGAGCAGTTTTGAGATATTGAGCTTCAAAGTTTTTGCATTCCATATAGCAAAATTTATATGGGAACAAGTTTCTTTCATGCATGAAAATGACAGAGATGCTAAATGTATTCTAACTGTACAATATCAAAATCCTCTCAGATTTGTAAATGGGGATTTTTGGAACGGGTCAAATGCAGATAGAACCTTCTAATTCTAAAAAAAATCCCTTTGCGCTTGGAATTATAAGGTTCTATCATGCAAAACATTAATTTGAAGCAATAATTTTCAAGAAACACAAAGAGTTTACTTATGTTTTAAAACATAAAATTGACAATGCCAATTAAAAGTAACAATGTGTTGACATGCATGAGAAAGTTAAATTTAATGCTTTCTATGACATTTATTTCTTATTTTAGAATTTCTTTTCTTTTCTTGTTCGTTAAGTATAAAAGGCAGTGCTAAATATTTAGTCCAGTGTAGATGTTAAATTTAGGTAAGAATATGGTGGGTAATTTAACACATTTTTGCAGGAACCATTTAAGTTTAAGTTTCCTTTTGTTTAGACAGAAAGCAGCTTGACCAGGACTTTATTCCTGGTCATTTGACCAGGACTTTATTCCACACAAAGTGGGGCAGGTAAAATGACTTTCTCTCTAGACATCAGTATGGCTGAAATAACATGCTGTTTATGTGTTGTTTACATGTTTACAACATGTTGTTGTAATTAAGACCCCGTCAATTAAATTGACTATTTGATCTTTCATGCTTAATATTGTAAAATTTAAGACAATTAAGAAAAACTGCAAGAAAACAGACAATCCTCAGCAAAGGTGTTTACTAAATTTAATTAACTTTGAAAACGTTTCACTGACTATATACAGTGCTGCTTACGTTTATGAACCACTTGCAGAATCTGTGAAAATGTGAATAATTTTAACAAAATAAGAGGGATCATACAAAATGCATGTTATTTATTTAGTACTATCCCGAGTAAGATATTTTACATAAACAATGTTTACATAAAGTCCACAAGACAAAAAAATAGCTGAATTTATAAATATGACCCAATTCAAAACTTTATGAACCTTGATTCTTAATACTGTGTAGTTACCTGGATGATCCACGACTTTTTGTGTGTGTGTGTGTGGTTTATTAGGGATGCACCGAATATTCGGCCACCGAAAGACTTTTATCACCAAAACAATATGGCCGAAATGTTATGATGACGCAAACAGAAACCGTGAGATCAGCTCCTCTGATGTATCTGTAGCGGACATTATTCCTTTAATCGCAGCACTAAAGCGTCTCCTAAGCAAAGTGGTTTAGACGGACCACGGAGTGAAAACAATGAAAAGTACACTCTTAGAGTCAGCACTATCTATTCGGATCCTCTGCACTTCATCGCGACTGTATTTGATCCGCGTTATAAAGACCATTACTTTGATGCGGAAATAAAGCAGCGAGCATGAGAAATGTTCCAGGCCACAATGGATGCGGAGAACCCGCATGGAGACTGAGACGGAGCAGCGCACAGCGCAGGAGAAGGAGATCAGAGCACAGAACAAAAGACTTGTCTCTCTGCACCAGATGAGGGGCATGCACCCTTGTTGTCTGATATGTTCAGTGAAATCCTGCAAGAAATATTTACTAAAATGTTTAACTTGACCCCACTCGTGTACATTAAATAATAATGTACAGGATATTATTTAATGTACACATGAGTGGGGTCAAGTTAAACATTTTAGTTTGAATTTTATTTTATACTGTGCATTGTTGCAATGTGCTAAATATTTGCATAATTTGTAATTGATTAATTATTTGAAACTTTAATATTAATTTATGCAATTGCAATGCCTTGATTTTAGTAAAGTTAGTAAACAGTCATAGCCATGCAGTCATGCATTATTCAATAATAATTGCCATAATTTCTTTCGGTGTTTCGGTTTTCGTCCTCCTCTTTTTCGGTTTCCTCTTTATCGGTTTTGGCCAAGAATTTTAATTTCGGTGCATCCCTATTGTTCATGAGTCCCTTGTTTGTCCTGAGCAGTTAAACTGCCCAATATTCTTCAGAAAAAATCCTCCAGGTCCCAAAAATTCTTCAGTTTTCCAGCATCTTTTGTGTATTTGAACCCTTTCCAGCAGTTACTGTATGATTTTGAGATCAATCTTTTCATCTTGTGGATGTTTATACACTTTAATCCAATATGCCATAGCTTCATAGCCACATACAGCTCAAGTACACTGGATGGATCAAGGTTAAAACATAACCTAATATATACATAACATTCCCTTGTATGACAATAATGTGACTGGAATAAAGCAAATAGAATAAAAAACTCGAACCTATCCTCTTAATAGCGCTGATGGCTAGCGTGGTGTCTGACTGAAAATAACTCCTCAGCAAGAGCTACAGCAAAACACAAAGACTGCAATTCCCTGGAGTTTGGGCTGCAGTCATTGACAAGATCATAAATAAAATAGTTAATCATGAGGTTTCTTAATAAACATTGCATTGCGTGGAATTGTTTTAGTCTTCACTGATTTAGTGTTTTCTGTGCTCTCTTCTGCTGTCACGGAGCAGTCCGGTGACATGACAAAGAAAGCTGATCCTGATTGGTCCTTCTGTGTGCTTTTAAAGTGTTGATTGGCTCACAGATAGAACCTTATAGAACCAAGTTAGTGTTCGACTTAAAGTCCCAAAATGTACACAACTTAAAAGAAACATCACAATGTAAATAAGTTGTCACAGAATAAGAATATGTGAATAACTCAATGTTGACAAAAATGTCAGATAGAACCTTATAATTCCAAGGGTATGAAATATCTGCAAGCCATTAGAAAATTGGTAAGGATGCAGTATATTAATTGATTGTATTTTAAATTTGAACTTTGTATTCATCAAAGAATCCTGAAACAAAATGTATACCGGTTTCCACAGAAATATTAAGCCGAACAATTGTTTTCAACACTGATAATGTTTCTTGAGTCTCTAAATCAGCATATGAAAATGATTTCTGAAGGATCATTTGACACTGAAGACTGGAGTAATGGCTGCTGAAAATATAGCTTTACCATAGGGCTGGGCGAAATATCGCATGCGATTGTCACGTGTACATTGTACATTTTAACATATATTAAGTTAGAAAAGTTTTTAAATGGTAATATTTTACAATATTACTGTTTTTATTATTATTATTATTATTATTATTATTATTATTATTATTATTATTCATTTTTAAGCTTTGGTGTAAATTCATAGATGCATGTATGTGGGCATCAAATCATTTTATAAATGAATAAAATTTATCTTTTGTACTTTTAAACCTTGAAATGGAAAAAAGAGTGCTCTATTTGAATTGTGGAGAAAAGCCACCTTGTATTATCTGTTTGCCTTATCAGCTTAATCACATATTCTGATAATATCAGGTAACAAATATGAATATTAATGTTGATAAGGTCAATAACATATAATGCATCACTAATAATCTCAAAGATAATGCAAGAGTTATTCTCATCTGTTTTTCGCCATTTTTGTGTCTCGCAGTATGAATCTGCGGGAAGTGCTGAAGAAGTATGGTAAAGATGTAGGGCTACATATCAAGGCAGTGCGGTCCTACAGTCAGCAGCTCTTTCTGGCCCTCAAACTACTGAAACGCTGCAACATCCTTCATGCTGACATCAAACCAGACAACATATTGGTTCGTATCATCTATATAGTCCCTTACTCAAATAGATTTCACTCACTCACTCACTCACTTTTCTGTCTGCAGGTTAATGAGTCAAAGACCATTCTTAAACTCTGTGATTTTGGCTCTGCGTCTCATGTCGCCGACAATGAAATCACTCCCTACTTAGTCAGCAGATTCTATAGGGCACCTGAAATTGGTAAGTCGCACTGTAATTGTGTGATTGAGTGATTACAGTGTGCACAATTACTGCAGAACGTGTACCGATTCTGTGTGGGTCTAGTAATTGGAACTAACTCTCTCTTCCTTCCTAGTCATTGGTAAACCATATGATTATGGCATTGATATGTGGTCAGTTGGCTGTACCCTGTATGAGCTGTACACAGGTAAGATCCTGTTCCCTGGCTCTTCCAACAACCACATGCTGAAACTGGCCATGGATGTGAAGGGCAAGATGCCTAACAAGGTATTGTGAATTCACACAGTTTCTACTGAGATTCCACACTGATTCTTTTTCATTACTAAAAAAAAGAGAGATTATCACACTGGTCATAAAACATTCACTACTAGCCTTAGTTTAGATGGAAAGCATCTCATGCTGACTAGCTGAAAACGTTACTGCAGCTACATTCATTAACTATTTCCCTGCCATTGACAGAATTTTCTGGCAATCCATTTTTACATTATACACTAGGGGGCACTATTATGCATCATCTGAAAGAGTACAGAATCTCCAGATCAAAGTGCCAGCGAAGCAGAAACAAGCGATAGAAGCACATATAGGGCTTCCTCAGTTCTTGCCATTTCTGAAAAGTCAAGCCAATGTTGATTCTCATTTTATTACGAGCTCTGTCAGGTTCTCTTTTTGCAGCAGACTCTGCATTATTTTATTTATTTTTTTATGGGAAATTCCCCGGAGGTTCAAGATTTAGCGTGCTCCATGTCATCCTTTCTCACTCGCTGTGACAACTAACATATGCCATTCTCACGCCATATAAGCATCAAAATAACCGGAGCAACTTTTCTCTATTTACGGATAAGATGAGACCTGCACGGGCGAGTGACACATGTACACAATTTCCCACAAAAACCATCTTGTCAGGTCTAAAACATAAACACTTATAACAGGCTTACCATAGTGAATCAAGGTAAGACATAAACACGTTTTGGAAGAAGTATTGATGTATTGACTCATTAAGTTGTTAATTTTGAAGGAAAAAAATTGCAGTGTATACTTTTTAAATAAAATGTATTTTTACTCACTTTATTATAGTATTTAAGAGCCCATCCACACAGAGACGTTTAGATGTATGCGTAAAAATTCTGTATCTTATAGCTGTTTTGTCCAGAGTGTTCTGGCATATTGGGAGTCTGAAACCGGGTTCTAGAGTGGATAAATCTGAAAGTGACAACCTTGCGTTTTCATGTGTACAGCCAATCCATATATTTTATGAAACGATGATATCACCCCACATCTCGACCCTACTCAGACACCGCTACGTCACTTAACAGCAACAACAATAATAGCGGACTACATGCTTGTGTGCCACAGCTACTAAGCCTATTAGCTTTACTTAAAGTAAAACTTTATTTCTAAGCTTTACTAAATGATATATACAGCGTGCAAGGTTTATGCGCATGCTCCAAGTCTTATTCTCTTTTTTTAGTGTATCTCTGCCAGAATTACAGCACCACATACTGATCTGGCATGTATACTATGTCGTATTGAGTTGGTTTCAGTGGTTCCGTGTGCACAGATATTTTTTGAGACGAGGAAAAAAAAAAAAAATGGATAGAGAAAGCTCTGGCTTCGTGTGGATGTGACCTAAGTCTCTTCTTACAAGATGTTTTATTTTTTATTTTTGTGTAGATGATCCGGAAAGGCTTGTTTAAAGACCAACATTTTGACCAGAACTTGAACTTCCTGTACATAGAGGTAGACAAAGTGACTGAAAGGGTATGTTCTCAGATCTCACATGTATTTTCTAGTTTACTCTTAATTTAATTTACACAACTATGATATCAGCACACACATCTGCTTCCTGTTTTATACCCTTCTCTTGCACTTTCTTTTAATCTTTCAGGAGAAGGTAACTGTGATGAGCACTATTAACCCCACTAAAGACCTGCTTGCGGACATGATCGGAGGTCAGAGGTTACCTGAGGATCAAAGGAAAAAGGTCATGCAGCTGAAGGATCTGTTGGATGGGACTCTGATGCTGGACCCTGCTAAACGCATCAGCATCAACCAGGCCCTGCAGCACCCTTTCATTCAGGAGAAGATATGACACTTTCACCTCTGACCTTTGACCGTCCATTGTTCCAGGACTGAGCCAATAGACTCCCAAATGAGAATGTTCGGAATCATCACAAGACTTTAAATTTTCTATTTTTATTCATGTTTTTCTAGTGATTTTTCTTTTGCCCAGTCATTTGATTCAAATCTCTCAGAATGATCTTGTTTTTATTGTACATATGCACACATTGTCATTCATTGAGAGCGAGAGAGAGAGAGGCATGTTTAGTGGATATCGGGCTTTGTCTTATTTAACTTCAGAAGTGACCGAACTGTGCAGAGCACAAAGGTTAAATAGTTAGTTGAGTTGTTCAGATATTGAAATGGCTTGGCCAGCACATCAGAGGGGTCTTTAAAGCCCAATTATTTTTGACATTAGCAGATTATAATCCAAATGTGTCACTTTTGTTGATTGATTAAACCAGTGGCTTCAGTTTTGATTCCTTTTATGTAATCAGAGTGCACTGGTGTCAAACTGCTCATTTACCTGGTGATCAGAACTTTTGCTGGTTAGTAACTTCATACAGTCTCCTTCCTATTGAAAACAATACACAATAGTTCATCACATACAGTTGTTTAAAATATTGGTTTTGGTGTACATTTACCTCAAAGTGGTACTGTAGATCACACTAGAAATGTTCGTCTCTTTTTATTGACTTTACAAGCCTGTCCTAATTAGGAGATTGATTTTATGAATAATTTAATTTGCAAGAACTTTTGAATTAAATCTTAGTAAGTGGATAAGTTGTCACTTTTAGACAGTCAGCTAAATGGCCAATTTGCCTCACTTCACTTTTTCCAAATGTCCAAAGGTCTAGTTTTAATTCGAAAGATCTACTTTTTGGCTCATTCATTTCTAATGGTGTCCATCAGCAAACTGTTATTACTAGTTATTTCTGAGGTTTGAATATTTGTATACAACTTCAGCATACCAGTAATTGCACCCGTTAATGTTTGTATTCAAAGTCCCTAAAGTAAAGGTTCTGATAGGAAGTGCCTCCCTTTTGTGACTGAATTGAACCATAATAGAAAGCCTCTCACAGATGGGTCCCGACAAACCGATGATCATTTATTTCTCAATGTAAATACTTAACAGTTTTTGCTATGTAAAACATGTTTGGGTTTTTTTTTTGTTGTTTGTTTGTTTGTTTGTTTTTTTTTTCTATTTGGGAAATAAATTGTTGGGGTTTTTGTTTTGGGTCATAATAAACTCGAAAGATAAGGTGTCATTTTCCTTCACAATCCTGAGTGTTATCATTTTAGTAATAAAAGGTTTCATCTTTCTGATGTATTAAGATGTTTTAACTATTATGTAACCTGTTTTAAGTCAACTGCAGCCTACATAATCTTTGGCCTCTTGAGAGTGCTGTGACATCAGAGACATGCTAAGGCCTTTTCTGTTTTGACTGCCCAATGCAGTCATTTTTTTGTGTGTAGGTGGAAACCTGCAAAAATTCTGCCTCCTACCCTCGTACTTCCTATCTAACAACTCGCCCACAAGGTTTTACATGGTCTAGCTGACAAATACAGATTGAGGTAGTGAAACCAAATATTTCAAGTTTTAAAATTTATAATGCAAGTTTATTGCTGCAAATGGTTATTCTGACTCAACAAATTTTAAGATCTGTAATATAAGTGGGATGAAATGAAAGTATAAACATCTGTAATTTCACATGATGTACATCTGAGTGTAACAACCATTTGGTTCTATCCATTGGTTGTTTGAAGTATTTTATTCAAGTGAGCTTGCAGTAGGTTATGGCAGGATGCTGTTTAAGTGGACTAAGTGATTGGAGATGTCTGGTATACATCATCAAGAGAGATGTCTGTCTTCAGAAGTTTGAGTATCATTTTGATTAAACATTACAAGGTCACAAAAGAAAGAAACCTATATGATGGATAAATTGTTCACAATAAGATCTGTAACATGAACTTACAAAACACAGAATTTTCATTTCATGCCAGCTTCAACTGAAAAGGAATTGTCAAGTAAAATATTTGGATTTCTTTCAATAAGTAATTTCTTGTTGCAAAACAGACTTCAGCATGCGATATTTCTCCACAAGGATGGTGTTTTACTAAGTACAACATCATGAAAAGCTATCAAATGATTTTTTTTTTTTTTTAATTTTATTACATTTATTTTAGTTTTTTTTTTTTTTTTCCCAACTGCTTACACATTTTCAAAACTTTGCCTCTATCTTTATAAAACTTTACACACAAATCCAAGAATTGCACACACAAAATGCCACACATCTCTTGCAAAATGAAGCACTGCATTCAAAATATCACAAAAAAACATCTCAAAAGCAAATATTTGTCTTATGTTGCAAACACCTTTCCCATAATATACTATTTTTGGATATTTCAAATACACAGTTATTCAAAACCTAAAGCTCTTCTTTCAATTTTGTACAGAAATGTACATAGGAGCTCATGAAAGTAATTGGCAGAGAGATGTTGAAAAATTCACAGTAAACATGAAAGCAAGACTTTTTTTTTTTTATTTTTATTTTTTTTTTACTTTAGGCCTAAGCATTTGTGGTTGTGAATACAGTGATACACAGTACGAAAGAAAAGAAATACATCAACCATGTGTAGTTGGACAAACACAATAGTGTTTGAAAAAGAAAATAAAGATACTTACAACATACAATTCTCTATGTATCTCAAAAATCTGTTTTGCAAAAAGTATTTTATGAAATTGAAAACTGAGTCGAAGGCAGACAATTATTGTATGGTTTTGCAGATTTGGTGTGTGGTTCTGGTGTTTGAGTGTCAGGTTTAAGAAATTATGTGACAAGTAAGGATTTGGGTGTAAGCAATTGAAATAAAACCTGTAAATTACAACAATTCAGCTGTTACAGGTATTCAGCTGGTACAGTTTTTTATACGATTGCTTAAGCACAATTTTAAAAACAAGGCTCATTTTGTCAAAACCCTACACACAGATCCACACACACAAGTAGCAGAACACTTCAGTTCTTTTGCAAAATGAAAAACTTCATTCAAAACTTTACATTAATTTAACAAAACCCAATTTTGATACTGTATGGAACACACATGGTTCATACAATCTGATTCTGTTTTATTCATTTACAAACTGCTGTGCTCAATCTTAAACACTTGTAACTTATACTTTTCTAATGATATAGTATGGGTTTGATTTTTTTCAGAGATATTGAAAAAACACAAGATCAGTACTGCACATTGATGAAAATATTTATTTCTCACCACATTATAAAACCATTCAATACATCCATGCCTTTCCAAAGGTTACATTTTGCACTGAAAATCAGAACATATAAAAACAAAAAATAGAAAAAAACATCTGGATCTGGCCATAGCACTACATCCTGTAACGTCTGGATGGATCCGTTCAGAGTCAATAAACTTTGGAGTTTTCAGAAGGCTTTTAACCTGATGAACTTTGTTTGTTAATCACTAACTTGGCTCCGGACGACTGTGACTTTCGGCAGGTTTGTGGACCTGTGAGGGTAAACAGAAAACTCCAACTTCCTCACTTTGGTGACTTCAAAAGGGTAAAACTCACTCTCAAGTCCTCAGTTCAAACCTTCTCCGTTCCGGAGGAAGCCAACGAACTGCACCAGCGCTAACCTGAAATTCGACATGCACAACCAATGCAAGTATACTGCCGTTTCTAGATGATGAAACTGATTTCCGCTCTGGCTTAGGACTGTTTGTGAGTTTGCTACTTGCCTTCTCTCTTTCCTTCTCTACTTCCACTCTTGTACATAAGTGTGTATATTCTTGTATATATATTTAGACGTATAACCTCTGTATTCGTAGTTTGCATATATTAAAACGTTATTCACGCTCGATTGTTCTGTTTGTTCTTTCAACTGAAGACCAAGTCACTTTAACGTTTTTTTCGATCGTTTTATGCTTTGATGCTATAATAGGAATATTCTCTTGGCCAGCGAATAACTCCGTTCATAATATTCTATGAGAAGCAACGGTTTGCTGGACAAACTAACAGTTTCTCTAAATAATTATTAAACCAGAACTAATCATATATGTAATTGATTATAATTCGTTTTTAATTCACAATATATGTTTAATTCCCCGTTGGGTTGATATATGAATCATAATTTATCTTTATGAATTATTATATTCATATTCCACCCATAAATTGATTAATAACCGCTACATCGTTACAATCCACATCACAGGTGTTGTCTCATGCAAGACAGCGAGGGAAAAATCTTCTTAAATGGTGAATCCATCCTTGCACAGACCCTGCATCAATTAGGTCAGGCCTTCTCTTGAATTCGGCATATTCTGACATAGGGCTGGAGATTGTAAACCTTTCATGCCAAAAAACCCAACAACAAACAAAAAACCCTCAATGGGTTTAAGGAAGGGACAGTATAGTGGGAAGTATTGGAGTGAAAATTGTGGACGCTGATGAAACCTGTTTTGGATCAGAGCAGAAATTTATATTGTCCCATATGACAATGTATCTCATCTGTTCTGCATTCATTTGGTCTTCTGCTGTGACGATTTTGTGTAGTCTGTCTAAAATGTGAATATGTGGGCTGTGCTATGAGGACCAAGTTGGCATGCTGGTGGAGGACCCCATTCTGTGTGATTGCAACATACATTGTGACCACATTGTCCCGGGCCATTCAAAATAGCTCTGGCAAATGATGTTTCTCCCTCTCCTTCTTACCGCAACATTGCCTTCCATTTTGTTAAAGACACATAAACTCACCTTTTGCCTTTTTATAGTACAAACCCAATTCCAAAAAAGTTGGGACACTGTACAAATTGTGAATAAAAACAGAATGCAATGATGTGGAAGTTTCAAATTTCAATATTTTATTCAGAATACAACATGGATGATATATCAAATGTTTAAATTGAGAAAATGTATCATTTTAAGGGAAAAATAAGTTGATTTTAAATTTCATGGCATCAACACATCAACAAAAGTTGGGACAAGGCCACTCTGTGGCATCCCCTCTTCTTTTTATAACAGTCTGCAAACGTCTGGGGACTGAGGAGACAAGTTGCTCAAGTTTAGGAATAGAAATGTTGTCCCATTCTTGTCTAATACAGGCTTCTAGTTGCTCAACTGTCTTAGGTCGTCTTTGTCGCATCTTCCTCTTTATGATGCGCCAAATGTTTTCTATGGGTGAAAGATCTGGACTGCAGGCTGGCCATTTCAGTACCCGGATCCTTCTTCTACGCAGCCATGATGTTGTAACTGATGCAGTATGTGGTCTGGCATTGTCATGTTGGAAAATGAAAGGTCTTCCCTGAAAGGGACGATGTCTGGATGGGAGCATATGTTGTTCTAGAACTTGGATATACCTTTCAGCATTGATGGTGCCTTTCCAGATGTGCAAGCTGCCTATGCCACATGCACTCATGCAACCCCATACCATCACAGATGCAGGCTTCTGAACTAAGTGCTGAAAACAACTTGGGTTGTCCTTGTCCTCTTTAGTCCGGATGACATGGCGTCCCATTTTTCCAAAAAGAACTTAAAATTTGGATTCATCTGACCACAGAACAGTTTTCCACTTTGCCACAGTCCATTTTAAATGAGCCTTGGCCAGAGAAAACGCCTGCTCTTCTGGATCATGTTTAGATATGGCTTCTTTTTTGACCTATAGAGTTTTAGCCTGCAACAGCAAATGGCAAGTTTTCTGGAAGTATTCCTGAGCCCATGTTGTGATTTCCATTACGGTAGCATTCCTGTATGTGATGCAGTGCCGTCTAAGGGCCCGAAGATCACGGGCAACCAGTATGGTTTTCCAGCCTTGGCCCTTATGCACAGAGATTGTTCCAGATTCTCTGAATCTTTGGATGCTACCTGTCCCAACTTTTTTGGAATGTGTAGCTCTCATGAAATCCAAAATGAGCCAATATTTGGCATGACATTTCAAAATGTCTCACTTTCAACATTTGATATGTTATCTATATTCTATTGTGAATAAAATATAAGTTTATGAGATTTGTAAATGATTGCATTCCTTTTTTATTCACAATTTGTACAGTGTCCCAACTTTTTTTAGAATCGGGTTTATACTTGCACCTGATTGTTGAGTTATTTTTAATTTTAGTGTGTTAGCAATCATATAAAACTGTAAGTGGAGCTTCCATGGTGTACCTCCAAATTCCATCCCTCCTCTATTCTTAAGAGGCTTATTAGATAATATATTATAATGCGGGGCATGATTTCTTCACACATATGAGGATACATGAAGTATCACACATCACTTCATGGATGAGAGACTCCAGAGTAGCCCAGTGACATTTACGAACAAAACACAGCACATTGAATTATTGCATTAAACCAGACACTTCAATGATAATTCCTCTTTCAGTTATTTCTATTTATATTAAAGCTGCTGCACATGTGATGGCATATTGTTTTGTTGGGAGGCTAAATCACTGTTAAGCAGTTAAGCTTCAGACATCCATTTAGCAAACCACATGTGACCACCTTGTAACTTATAACTAGATTTGGGAACAATTGACCACATGTTCACGTTTAAACAGTTTTTCGTGAATCCATTATTTTAATCACTTTTATGTTAAAAACTCTACTGAAAGTATTTTTTTAAGTACAAGTGAACTTTAAATAACACTGTTAGCCAGCATTCATCTTTACAGAGTGTTCAACATGGTAGAAATGCAGAGAGACAATTTCATTTAAGTGCTTTATGGGAAGTTATGCCTTTGCCTGGCAGATTTGTCAGCATTCTTAAATTACCCTTTTTAAGGGGCGTCCATGACCACTGCATTTTCAGTGACTTACTTATGGCACTTAAAAACAGTCACTTGTTTTCCACCTACTATGGATGTAACCTGCATACACATTTATGAGAACAACTTTAGATGCCTGTCTTGCACTTACTCCAGTGTTTAATACAAAATTTCTCCCAGTTTCTCTCCAATTTCTCTACCGGCTCTGATTTAGTCCTCTGTGTTGTTGTCAGTGCTGTTTTTATTTGCAGTGGGGAGGTTATATGCAGTATTTTGTGTGTTATCATTATGTTTCCATTAGGGTAGTGCCCAGTCTCCCATGATACTCAGTAAATCATGAACAAGTGCAGTATCTGTTCCTCATGACTTCCTGTCTCCTGCCACAATGCTGACTTAAGTCTGCTGGTACTTACTGTCAATATAAACATTAATGTGACTGCAAAGATGGCCAGCTGATCATAAAACACTTTATGTTAAGAAACATCTCTAAACAAATTCTAAACAAAGATAATACTAATATTAGTAAGAAAAATAACATGCATTTGACCATGAATGAACCGAAATATCAATTCAATATCAAGTTCAAAGTGAAACTTTGATTATAAAGTTAAACTTTAGCTGACTATGGTTAAAATCTTGTCAAACATATTTTGAACTTATGAAACTGTTTTGAATTTATGAAAGAATTTTTAAGTTTTGAATCTAAAAAACTGACTTTTTGTTACATGCAATACTCATTTTGACTTATTCAAACTTCACATTACTGTATCCCCCGGTATCACAAACAAGGCTTAATCTAGTCCTAGACTTAAAGGCATGTTTGAGCTGTTTTAACTGAAATTAACTTGCCCTGACATATCTTAAAATATGTCAGTGCCATTGTTTTGTCTGAAGAAGCACACCATTGATGTTTTTTTGTTTTTTTTCTAGGGAATGTTCGTAAAAGCTATAACATTAGATGCCCTAACTGAACTAAGGCCTAATCCTGGCTTAGTCTAAGCCCTGTCAGTGAAACCAGGCATTGGTTTTATTTAAACTGTATAAAACTTGTGGTTGTAAAATGAGAAGTGAAACACAGAAGAAAAGCTCTGTTTGTGTGTTTTGAGTTATTAAGATCAAAATGAAGAACAGACAAGCATCTCTTACCCTGAGTGGAAAATTATGTCAATGATTCATGAGAACATGAGAAATGTCACATGAAAGTCACCAACGCCATGGACAGCACCTGGTAACATCGCACTTAAGAAGATATAGCTACCTTAAGCAACCTCATAAGGTATAGTTCAGGGAACCTAGAAACGGTACATCTTCAGTTAAGCTCTACCTTTATTAGAGTCTTCGTAGCGTACTAAGAGACAACGTTATCGGGAAACCCAACCCAGAACGCGCCGGCGCATTCGTCGGCCAGAGGGATAAAAATGTAGCCAATTTAGTTTCATATTTATATTTAAATATTGGGCTATAGCCTAATATTATTATTTTTTTAAATGTCACCTATGTTGATTTATGAAAAGTGAATATCATGACGGATGCGCAATGTCAGGAGACATGCAGCGGGTCAGACATGAGTTTGACCACTTCATTAAGTTTTGTTTTATAGTAAGTCTTTCTTTAAAGTGAATTTCGTTTTGTAGAAATTGTATCTTAATTTCAATCAATGTTTCATCAACCAATTGCCTAAATAGGAATAAAACCAAGAACGTCGGGTGTGAAATGGATTGAAGTGCGTAACAAACGAAACCATGTTTCCACGGCCTTTGAATAAGGCTGAAGCAATAGACGTCTTTCTGTTTTTATAAATTTTTTTAAATACATGTCTTTATTACTTAATTGGTAAGTTTTGGTCTAACAATATATTTTAGCTGGTCTAAATTCTAAGTTAGCGCGGCCTATGGCGACAAAGCACGGGAATATTCCCGGCGAAAGGGGCGGGGTTTAGCGCTATATAAGCGGGCGTTTCGCCATAGGATTTCAGTCCTTTCTCCTTCAGCGACGACTACACATCTCTTCGCTGATCTCCGCGCTGAAGCCGAAGAAGCTCGCCGCCTGGAAGAAGCAGCTCTCGCCGCCGTTGAAGAGGCCCCGCAGCGGACCCAGCTGAGCCGCCGGACTACGAACAGCGCCGGTGCCCTCGTGGATTACTGCCCCGAGTGTCTTCAAGACGCCCGCCGCCTGCTTCCTGTTCCGGCCGCCACCTCAGCCGTCTCCTGCCGCCATCTGGCGCCCTTCTGAGAGCGTTTTCCTTGCGGTTCTATACCGCTCTAAGAGCATTCATAGCGGATTCGTCCGCTCTAAAAGAGCTTCTGCGGTCCTCGCCGCTCTAAAAGAGCCCCCCAATCGCCATTTTCACGGTGCCGGCGTTGATTCAAATGCTGCGTCACTTCTGTGGCTCTGCAGGACAACGATGGAAACGATGAGTGCGTTGGATGCCTGGATAAGCCCCATGCGGAAGCCACGCTCACCGACGCTTCATGCCCGCACTGCGAGTGCATGAGTCTGGCCTCTCTGCGCTCGCGGGCTGCTTTCTTTGCCGGAAGCAGTCCCGCCACTCGCGCCCTCCTGTCCCCTTCCCGCCGTGAGCCTGCGAGGAAGAGACAGCGGGGTAGAGTGACCCAGCGCCCGGAGTTGTCGGCCCAGCCCCTGCGTGCCTCGCCCTCTCCCGCCAGAGAGCAGTCGCCCGTCAGGTTTTCCCACCCTGAGCAGCGTCCCTCAGCACATGCAAGCGACCTCGTCTCATTCGGTGGATCGGATGAAGAGCCGCTAGATGAATCCATGTCTCTCGCGGCTTCCGAAGCAGAAGGCTGGGCTGGCGAGTCGGACGACCCCACCCCCCCGCCTCCGCTGGAGCCCATTGAACACGGCTCGGGCATGGACGCCAAACTTCTCCGCGTCCTCTCAAAAGCTGTGGAGGAGCTAGACCTGGATTGGGCTCCGCCAGAAGAACCGTCACGGAGCCGCCTGGATGCCGGGAAGACGCCAGGCCCCTCGTCAAGATTGTGCTGGACTCTGTGACGCCTAAATCATCCTGATTTAAGAAGAAGGAAGAGGACGGGGAATGTCTCGCTGCGGCCGGACCACCCCCAAAGCTCCTTTGCGCAGTTTCCCCTCCGCCTCGTTCACATCCGGGCGTGGGAATAATGCTCAGTGTTACAGATGGGCCCACAAATGTTGCATCCACACAAACCGCCGTTATATGGGAATTCTTCGGGAAGGCAGAGGTCGACCTCTTCGCCTCAGAAGACAATTCTCATTGCCCAACTTATTTCTCGAGGAAGGACGACGCGCTGGCCCACCATTGGCCCAGCACCCTTCTTTACACATTCCCCCCGATTGCTCTGATTCCTCAGGTTATCAGACGGATCAAGGAAGACAAGCACAGAGTCCTCCTGGTGGCCCCGCTCTGGAGGAGCCAGGTTTGGTCCTCAGAGCTGTTCAGGCTCTCCACTAGAGCCCCGTGGCCCATTCCTCTGAGGCGGGACCTTCTCTCTCAGGCGAACAAGACAATTTGGCACCCACAGCCAGAACTTTGGGCTCTGCACTTATGGTCCCTCGATGGGAGCCGGCCAACTTCCCCGGGGACGTATTGAACACCATCTCTCAGGCGAGAGCTCCGTCTACGAGACGTCTCTATGCCCAGAAATGGTCAATCTTTGTTGATTGGTGCTCGGCACGCAACATAGATCCAGCGGAGTGTGACGTATCTCCGATACTGTCCTTTCTCCAAGAGCGTTTGAATTCAGGGCGAGCCCCTTCAACGCTCAAAGTTTACGTAGTAGCCATCGCAGCATTTCACTCTCCTATCGCTGGCCAGTCGGTGGGGAGAAACTAGTGGTATGTTTCTTGAGGGGTGCTAGACGATTGAACCCTCCTCGCCCCCTCACTGTTCCCACCTGGGACCTATCTATGGTCCTTAGGGCTCTCAAAGGACATCCCTTTGAGCCGCTGTGCTCAGCTGACCTCAAGCCCCTGACGCTTAAGACCGCTCTGCAGAGGTGGGTAGTAACGAAGTACATTTACTTCGTTACATGTACTTGAGTAGTTTTTTGGAAAATTTGTACTTTTTAGAGTAGATTCAAATGTGGGTACTTTTACTTTAACTTGAGTACATTTGTAATGAAAAATCTGTACTTTTACTTCGCTACAATGGGCAACGTTCCTCTCGTTACTTTATTTTAATTCAATACTGTAAATGTTAAGAAATGCGTAGTTTATTCCATGCGCGCTCTTTTTTCATGAGCGATGCCCCATTCACAAATGAATCACTCTTTTGAGTCGATTCTGTTCAAAGACTTGATCAAACAAGTTGGTAAAGCTGTCTAAATTGATTCGCAAATCAGTTTGAATGATTTGTTCAGTTCCTGCACGCGCTGAATCGTCTGAAGCGGTTTCTCACTCGGAGCGGATGAAGTGGCAGTGGACCTACAGTCAATTAAAAGCAAATCTGCAAATGCATCCAATTGTTTGCCAGCGATGAAGACCTTTATTAGTTGAGCTGCGTATACTGTCTGTGAACAATTCCACAGGTAGGCCTATCGATTTCATTTGATTTTACTTCATGATACAGCCAATAGCCGACATTTTACAACCAAACAGATTATTACGTCACTATAACAAAAGTATGTAGTATTTCTTTACCGTTTTTATGGGCATATATCTTAATTTATACATTAATTTATACATATACTATTGCGCAATGGTGGCGCCAGCGACCTGTTCGTCTTGAAAATGAACGCTTTGCGTTGACACAGTAAAGCAGTTTACACGCGCATGCTGCTGAAATATACATTTGATTACATTTTGGAGAACAGACCGAAGAAGATCCGTCAATGTGTATTTGATCATTGTTTGTGTCAAGTTCAGATATGAGCGCGAGCACATGTAAAGAGTTTTCTCTCTTCTTTAAAATGTAACGTTAGCTGTATACGTTATTAATATAGTAACGATACATTCGGGTTACAGATGCTAGAAATAATGCTTGTCTCTTCTATGTTTGTTTGTTGCAAAGATATCTAATTATGATAATAAATTAAATATCTATTTAAATAATAAACATTAAATAATAATATGCTATTGAGTGTGTGTGTGTGTGTGTGTGTGTGTGTGTGTGTGTATATATATATATATATATATATATATATATATATATATATATATATATATATATATAATAAAAGTAACTAGTAACGAGCTACTTGAGTAAGATTTTTATTGGATACTTTTTTACTCTTACTCAAGTAACTATTAGGATTATTACTTTCACTTTTACTTTGAGTAAATATTTCTATAAGTACTTGTACTTTTACTTGAGTACAGTTTTTGGATACTCTACCCATCTGTGCCACTCTGCTACTGGCTTTAGCATCTGTAAAACATGTCGGCGATCTGCAGGCCCTCTCTGTGAGCCCTGCTTGCATTGAGTTTGGGCCCAATGACTCTAAAGTCGTATTGAAACCCAGGCATGGGTACGTCCCCAAGGTGCTCTCGACCCCGTTCAGAGCACAGGTCATCTCCCTCTCTGCGCTCCCTGTCTCGTCAGAAGAGCAAGGGCTGGAGTTGCTCTGCCCTGTTAGGGCATTGAGAACTTATGTAGAGCGATCACAGCCTTTTCGGCTATCTGATCAGCTCTTTGTTTGCTTTGGCCGCACCAAAGGGTCTCCGGTCTCAAAGCAACGCCTCTCACGTTGGATTGTCGACGCCATAGCTCTTTGTTACTCCTCCATGGGCTCAGAATGCCCCATAGGAGTTAGAGCTCACTCCACTAGAAGTATGGCCTCTTCTTGGGCCTGGTCCAGTGAAGTTTCTATCAGAGACATCTGTGATGAGGCCAGCTGGTCCTCGCCGTCCACCTTTGTCAGATTTTACCAGTTGGATGTTCTGACTTTGCAAGCTCGGGTCCTATCGGTGTGATGCTGCGGCCTCTTCGAGCTCAAACCGGTTCAGGAGTGATCTCCTCTTGTAGTGTAACCATGGGCTCGACGGCTTCGGCCTTCTCATTAGTTTCGTGGACCCCCCTAGGCGTCCCAAACTTATCCAGTCGTTCCCTGCCGTGGCACGGCGCAGTTGAATTCGTTCCCCATACGCAGTACGAGTGAAGTATCGAAAGGGAAAGTACTCGGTTACTAACGTAACCTCGGTTCCCTGAAATACGGAACGAGCACTGCGTTACTTGCCGTGCCACGAGGCTGCGGCTTCAGGTCATCACTTCAGTCGATATGGCCTGAAATCCTATGGCGAAACGCCCGCTTATATAGCACTAAACCCCGCCCCTTTTAGCGGGAATATTCACGCGCTTTGTCGCCATAGGCCCGTCATTGGTTCAACGACTTCTCAAGAGTGAACCAATGACGATGCAGTTACACTGCATTATTGAAAAAGGCTTCAGTGACGGGGAAAAAGGGAGACTTTTCCCCATACGCAGTACTCGTTCCGTATCTCAAGGAACCGAGGTTACGTTAGTAACCGAGTACGCTCCCTAGAAAAGCACGTAAATTGCTGTTTCGGTCGCAAATTTTCAGTAATTTCGATCGGTGCATCAAATGATGTAGGCCTAAACTAAATTCATGTAGTTAAAAGAATAAAGAAATAACTAGACTTATTGGCTAGGCTACATTTGGAAAAGAACTTAATACATTCTGGTAGCTGACCATTAGCAGAGCTGGCGATGGGGTAAATACGTTTGGGCAATATATAATAATATAAATAACAATAATAATGTCTCAGCAAAGTCCGAACATATTTATTTGTCTCGGCACACGCTTGCTAAAAGTAACACCAGTAGCACAGCGCATCAAAGCTTGCTTTTGTCTTGGCTACCTTACAAATGGCAATGGAAACAACAGTGATGAATTTTTCCCCGTTTTGTGGTAATTTAGCACTATTTTCTATGATCTTCTGCTTTCATTTTTGGGCTTCAGTTGGGTGCTTTATTTTCATCTTTAGTCAATTGAGTTCAGTTCTAAAAAAAAATAAGAAAAAAGCAAAGGCTATAAAGTAGTCTAGCCTAAATAGGTGAATCTGCGACGGGGCCCATCATAGGGTGGGGGCCCCCACGCACCGCTGCGTGGGTGTCCCGTACGCCACTGGGAGGGAGGGTCTAGCTAGCCTCTGTTTTGTTTGACAACACTTCAAACGTCAGCAGGAAATTACTCCACCCAGGATTACTTAGAGCACCTTTAATAAAATT
The DNA here is from genome assembly GCF_024489055.1 of Chanodichthys erythropterus. Taxonomy (NCBI): domain Eukaryota; kingdom Metazoa; phylum Chordata; class Actinopteri; order Cypriniformes; family Xenocyprididae; genus Chanodichthys; species Chanodichthys erythropterus. The sequence continues at coordinate 543,754 of NC_090243.1, forward strand.
AAAACAATTCATGCTATATGTTCATCATGAACCGAATAATCATGCTATGATTCTGACACCATCCCATAATTCACAGTTAATTGATTTTAACAGATTAAATTGCACAGATTAAAGATTAAATGTTTAAAAATTATGTGCACTAACATGAGTAAGCTAATGAAAGCTGCACATGGAGCAGATCACCATGATGGGACGATGTATTGTTTCCATGGTCTTTTAGTTTGTATGTTCCTGTTTTCCTTTGTCTTAGTTCCTGTTTCATTTGTTCTTATGTTTTTATTTCTATTTATGACTGTGAAAAATGTTGTAAGTTGACTATCGTTGGTTGTCAATATCATGTCGCTGCTTAAAATTTGCAAACATTAATTTATTGCACATTTATTGGAAAGCCTGAATTTATCAGAAGTCCAAATGTGCGAATATAAAACCAACTTTATCCAAGTCGCCTGCCTCGGGACCTGCCATGGTTATGCGCGCCTGCCTCGGGACCTGCCACTGTTATGCGCGCCTGCCTCGGGACCTGCCACTGTTATATGATGCATATATGATAAATGCCGATTGATGCATGCGTGCAAACTGTGCACAATCCTGCTCTCAGTTCTCGCCATCGCTGGAAAGCCACGCCGATATTAACTCGCGTTTTATTTCTTTGTTTATCCAAAGACTTTTTGTTCATTGCCTTTTCGTGTACTGTTACTGTCTTCCTTTTTTTGCCTGGTTTGCCTTTACTAACTGCATAGGCCGGTACTGTGAATTTTGCTTGCTGTTTCTCTGCCATTGTTTTGGTATTCCTAGGATCCATGCCTCTTGAATTCCCCAAATCAAACGTGCGTGCGCAAGTGGGCAGGTCATGTGTGTCAAAAGGGTGGTTGCCATGGTTGCGAGAGAGTGACAGTCGCCTAAGCCAATCCTATGTTTCGTCCCGGATGGAAATAATATGCTGTGTTTAATACAGATTAAACGGTCTAGAGTCACTCGATTTTTATACTCTTTTTATCAGAGTTCTTACATTTTAATTATGCATGGATATATATAGAAAGTTTAAACAAATTTGTGCCTACCCTGCCTTTAACTTCATTAACCTATTTGACACATATGCTCACGGAATAAAATAAGTCTTGATTATGAATAAAACATTTCCACAATGATAATTGAATACTTGTTTTTACATGATACTACATCCATGTCATTAAGTCTTAGTATAAGTCCAAGACAATTGCCATAACATTAATTAAAAATGATTGAGTGCACCTATATTTTACTTTATGATGTCTATATAATTTTTCTGAAACTCAACATTTAAAAATAATGACCACTGCATTTGGAATGGCTAATCTTTTAGTGGCCTATCTACATTTATGTCATAAAACACCCAAATTCAAAACTGCCATTAGAACACATTAAACGCTTAGACTGTGGGCATTCTGAGCCCTGCCAGCACTCCCGTCTGTCTGCTTCCAGAAACATGTCCCATAAAACATGAACTCCAGCTGCTGTCTCTAAACTCTGACCACAGTCCATTACAGTGTTTTTAAAAAACCTAGCCTTCTGTTGGCATTGATTCCTGCATCCCTGTCCTGGGTTTTGTGTGCATATGTCTACAAGTGGGGCACCATTCAGAGTTATGGGTGCTCTGACTTCCCCCTTACTCCCAGTTGCTGTGGAGGTAATGGTCTTACACACTGATTGAGAGGATTGGCTGCAGATGTTCTTTGTCTGCAGCAGATGCCTCTGTCCTTTTGTCTTCCTGCTTTGTTTTCCATTTTCTCACATCTGAAATGAAGAGTTTTATGGGTTTCAGCATTGAGGGCACGAGGGGGAAATTGTAAAGAATCGAGGGAGCAAGAGAGCATGCTTTGGGCACATGGCCTTGTCCAGAGGAGAATTTATGGCTAAGAAAAAGATGCACATGAAGATTTGTATCCCTTTTTAAGTGATTATAAGATAGCGGGTGTTACAAATGACACCCTTGGCAAAGGCTTATGGCTAATTTATTTCTTAGAATCTTAACCTAAGATCTTAACCTAAGCACAAAAAAGACATGAGTTTTTCTTAACATAAAGAAACAAAAAAGGAGAGTGAGAACTGTGGCACAGTTTACAGACTTGCCTTATTTTGATCATCCACACTGTCACACTTAAGTTTCTCTATAGAACAATCCAAAAGCCCAAAAGTCTGAGACCACATTAAATATCTGGGATTCAAAACTTAATTCATCCAAATACTTAGAAAATATGAAATTTGTTAATTTTACAATTAAACTTTTGAAGCAAAAGATTAGATTAAAAATTAAGCTCAATGCATATTGCTGTTTATGCATAAAGGTTTATATTAACGTTTAAATTAACATTCATCTTAACAGATGATAAGATGAATGATAATTTAATTTAATACAAAAATGGTATGCATAATAAAATAGATAAATGCTTATTAAAATATAGAATTTAGACAAAGTACAACATATCACATCATAGGACAAGTCAACTACACACATACGCACATGCAAAATCACATATGGTTCATGTAGCGAAGCCCCACTACAATTAAGTTTTTAGCTGATTGAGGTGGCCAAATATGCATCAGATTCCGGTCAGAGAATCAGGAATGGAGAAGAGATTCTTGATAATGAGGCATTTATTTACAATCTTGAATATGCATCTGAGGTATGCAGCTGTGATATTATATGGTCTACAAAGGAAATAAAGAGAAATAAATTTACAATAATATTCATATAACTTGCATGTCTCATTGCACTAATTACTCAGTAACATAGTACCAAAAATATATTAAACATGTGTCTATATAAAAGGATTAGTCTACTTTTAAATAAACTTTTCCTGATAATTTACTCAACCCCATGTCATCCAAGATGTCCATGTCTTTCTTTCTTCCGTCGAAAAGAAATTAAAGTTTTTGATGAAAACATTCCAGGATTTTTCTCCTTATAGTAGACTTGAATGGGCACCAAACTGCAGCTTCAAATTGTTTAAAACAATCCCAGATGAGAAATAAGGGTCTTATCTAGTGAAACCATTGCTCAGACAATGGACAGACCTCGCCGCAGGACTAATCTGCCTTCTCACCTGGACGATTATGAGGTTGGCTACCGACCCGCTGATGACCCTCCTCCTAAAGCTTCTTCCCACTGTCCCAGTCAACCAAGAAGCAGCTTGGGTAGATAGATACAAGAAAAACAAAGATAAAAGAACTATGGGACCAGAGGAAAATTTCTTTAAATAAAAGTAAAGAACATCTATTGTGATGAAATTTTAGAACATATCACCCTCTGCTAAACAGGTAGGTGAAAGGTTGAACAGACAGTTATATGATAATGGAGAGATACCAATAGGCCTGTCAATCAAAATGCATAGTGGACGTTAGCACTGACAGAAAGCAAAAGTTTGTCAGCCTTTAAGACCTAAAAGAGAATACCTTTTTTGTTCACTTTCTCTTCAACAAAGGAATTTAATTGCCATAGTAACAAAGATTTCAACTGAAATGAAACAGCTTTAGCACTGCTGACAATAACTGTTTTATCTCTGTTAATTTAGGCAGCACCTTAGCAGAGGAACATGTAAATTACATACATTTGTTTTACTGCAATCTCTATGCTGTAATTGTATTAACGACAAGTAAACTGAGTTAAATGAAATAAAATCATATGACTAACATTGTTAAGGAGATTTAACCAATCAGCGACAAGCTTATTGGTGATGTTAGAAAGGACACTAGGTGGTGAGCTAAGAAACTTCCTGAACAGCCATCGGAGCACGCAGAACACTCAGCATATTGTCCTACACCTTAACCTTCAAAGTTTACCTTATATGTGTGCGGTCATGATAAAATACCACATAGACAAAAAACAAAGTAAAGATGAGAAAATTCTGAATCCTGTGATGTGTTTTTACTGACACCCTGGGGCAAGCACAATCTCCTGATCAGCACATAGTTTCAAACTCCTCTACATTGTGGTCCTTTGAGCTGGAGGTGTGCTTACCACAGAGACAGGATGTCAGAACAGCCTTCCCAACAGAGTGTACGTCCACTGCACTGCACGATGAAAGTGATGAAGAGGTGGAGCAAGAGTATGATGCTTCACTCACACAGGTTGGAGGTTCAAGATCTAAAAAGGGAAAATAGGCAACTGTGTGAAGCTCAGATGGTCCTTAAAGAGGAAATTCGGCAGCTACAGACTGCAAGACTTAATGATACAGCAGCAATCAGCCTCACTAACTCCACAAGCACCGCAGACAAACCGGACTCCAGTGCTATTACACAGAACCATGTACAGACCACCTCAGATAGCAGTACCGAGTCCAGCACCACACATTCCACAACTACTCCATGCAGAGTTCAAGTACAACCCAGTGAGAGTTCCTTTAAGCCAGGTGCTGACATTCACACCTACAAGTCAAGCCCACAGCCTGCCACTGTTCAAAATCTGCCATATTTGATGCAAAAACTTGAGAAAATGAAATCCTGGCAGTAGATAAAGTTGATGAAAAATTATTTATTCATTACAATTAAATTTAGCCTCACACACAAACTTTAATCGATAATGAAAATACTTAGTAAAACCAAAAGGCAAGATAACCATCATAAAGGAGTAGTCAATAGTTAATAATAAATGTAGAGTATTGTAAAATTTAGAGTATTGTATCTAATAGATGAAAATCAAAAGATATTTGCAGATAAGAGACAAGAAGTAGAAGACAAGGAGAGCAAAGGAGGGAAGAAAGCTGATTTATCAATGACCCGGTCAGCTTTATACCATGAGCATATAGGGAAATTTACATCCCACACAAACTGATGTTTTTGTTAAAAGAAAAGGTTAAATGGTTTTACCAGTGTCAAAAATAGATATAAGAGTTGTTTTGACCCCCTTTGGGAATTTTGCAAATCTTACCCTTTTAAATGTCATCAGGAATAATAACAGACATATTTTGATCAGATTTCAAATTCAAATGGTTAACTCTGAAAAACATCACTTATACAATACTTGGCAGGCGTCCAATTTCTAACCACAAACGTGTCAGCGTGACCTGTCACACGGGAACACATGAAGAACAATTGAACATAACATACATACCCTTAAATATAAAATAAAAATAACCATAATGGTACAATAACAAGTAAATACTTGAAAATATGATAAGAATTAATATATAAAGTATTAGTACATAAATATAGGAAATCAAAAGTGTAACTGATAAATCATAAGCCATAAACATTTAAAATAAATATTAATAAAAGTGCATGAATATGAATATTGACCATTTTGGATGCATCAATATTCTTCTCCCACGGGGCGGCCTCAGAGCACTATATGTCCAGAGACATCATACAGGGGCCCACAATCGACAATTCCATGCTTCACACATCATGACCCTAGTGAGTTCTCTCCTTTAAAGTTAGCCCTTGAAAATCTGCTCTCTAATGATGCAACTGAGCTCTTTATGTATCAGGTCCTTCTAGATCACCTGAAGTTTGAAGAAGCATGCCTAATTGCTGACTCATTCCTCAATTCCCCTTGGCCATACACAGACACTATGACTGCACTTACTGACAGGTTTGGAAGACCTCACCAGTTAGCCCTAACAAAAATAGCAACAGTCATGGATGCCCCTGATGTTCAGCCTGGAGATTTGGTTTGATAGTTTTGCCCTTCAAATCCAAGCTCTTGTGGGTCTACTGAGGACATTGGGTCCTGAACGTAACATGGAATTACAGTGTGGGTCACTGTAGCCCATCTACTCACTAAACTCCCACCAGATTTACGTGCATCATTCAGACGACATATGACCTATCAATCTGGTGCAGTCTACACTTTCCTGGACCTGGCAGAGTGGCTCAAATTTGAATCCTGATACCAAGACTAAAGTTGGAGTTAAAAATCATTATTTGTGTTCTACTGAAGAAACAAAGTCATTTTGGATGTGCTGGGGGTAAGCAGATAAACATCAAATTTTCATTTTTGGGTGAACTATCTCTTTAAGGGACAGAATGAGACCCTTGCATTAAGAACAATTCGACAAGATGTCAAGAAACTTCATGGTGCCTCCATTTCCTTTAGTGTATGCTCAATATCACAGCCACAAAAGAGCTACCAAATCCAGAATGCCTTTACATCTGAGCACTTAAGTCTGGCCGAGCACTCTTACCCGACTGCAATGCTCCAGCAGAAATACCGGCACCTGAAGGGCATCCCTTTGTAGCCCATACACAAAGCACAGCCCCTCCTTCTAATCAGTGCAGATCATCCTCATTTGCTCACACCCACTGAGCCTGTTCGCCTTGGCCCACCTGGGGTTCCAGTGGCAGTCAGAACTAGGCTGGGTTGGGTGTTACAAGTCCCAACACAGCTTCTTCAGCAACAGCTTGTCTGCACCTTTCTGTCACCCCTCAAATGAAGGAACTGTTCTGAAAAGTCAAGAGGCTTTGGCAAGGAGATAGCATTCTCCACAAAAATGAAAGACTGGTCACACGATCCAAACAAGATCAGAAATCGATGAACTTGCTGCAAGCCAAAACCACCACTGTGATGGTAGATGGGGTAATGCACTATACCACACCACTTCTGCACAAAGCCGACATGCCTCACCTCCATATACACGAGACTAGAGACATATACACAAATGATCTGAGATGTCGTCACTCTGCTGCAGAATTTCAACGGTGTCAATATCAATTCCATGTGACAATATTAGATCTAAAGTATGATTACGACAATGAGTGGGTCCTGACACGTGTTGTTTAACTCCAATAGAGTTTAGTATGTCTGTAAATGCCAACACCAATGCGTCTTTTTCATTATCTATGTAAGAACTGTGGACGAACCAGACAAATGAATCATTTAGATGATTCTTTCAAAACATAATTCTAATTCAGAATTGAGGTTCCGGCTCCGGACCGTCTGCAGATAAAGCCAGGCTGATTACTTTTACGACACATGCTTCCTGATAGCAGAAGCGACATACCAAAGGGTCACCCAAGAAGACAGAGAGACAATCCAGACCCTTTTGTTTCCTTACTTCACAGGAGAGCCAAAGAGACTGTTGAACAAATAAATCTGCTTCAAAATTGTTCCAACAATTTTAACGGACTTATCAAACATCTTTTAACTACATACATTTTGCATTATGTGTCCACAAGTACTACCTGTAAACAGTTAGGCTTTAGAAACACTCACAATTCATGTAAATGTGTTAACTCTTGACTGAATGACTGAAAGTATGCCTTATTTGGACTTAATTTGATTCTTTCCCCCTTTCCTATATCCTGACTTGAATGAAATCTGTTTAAAATGTATTGTATCCCATTTAACAGCAATTATGTTAAAATGGCAATCTGCTAAAGCAGAGACAGACCGGGATGTGACACTTATGTTTTATTGGGGGCAGAGGAAGGCCCTCTTGAAACAGGACAATGTCTGATTGGCCAAGACTCCTCAGAGGTGTGACAAACAACTAAGTTTAAATGATCATATTGCAAGATAGTGAATGGAGAGAAGTTGGTTAGTAAACGAACTGGAGTTGGTTAGTTCTGGTAAGAGAAACCATGACCAGAGTACCAAGAACAATGGAGTAACAAGAAGAACAGACCAGCCGCCCATTCAAGCCATCCAACCTTCACTCACTTTTCTTTTCTTTACTTAATTTTCCTTTACCGCTGAAAGTCTCGTGTCCTACGTTTCGCCGCAAAGTTCAACCAACGACTTTTGCCGCTTCAACTCCAGCGACAAAGAGACTTCCTTCATTGTTCCACACGGACCTGATCTGGACCAATCATCGACTTGGGAAACCCCTCTCTGCACGACGAGGGAAATTCACCTTTAAGTCAACGCAAGCAAGTACCTCCAGACCAAAACTGAACTGGTGCATAAATGAATGATTCATGGTTCGTTCTGCTCCTTGAAATGCATTGATAGGAATTCGGTTAATCAGATCACTCTCTCTCTCTCTCTCTCTCTCTTTCAAAACTCTTTCTCTCTCATTTCCTTCTTACTGCAACGCGTATGAATGTGTGTGTGTGTATGTGCGTGCCTTTGTGTTAGATTAGTTTGTGTTAGAATAAATAAAATCTCGTGTAGATTTTAAAAGGAAAGTGTCTTGTATTATGTGCTTTATGATTTAATGTCTTAAACTGTGATCAAGTTACCGTGCTCTAATCAGTGTTTTCACGATTGTTGGATATTTATATCCGTTACAAGAGCTTATTACGGCTCGAGCAAATGAACGCTGGACGAATCAGTTGCTCGGTCGTAATCTAAACAACTCTTTATAATTCCCTAAATATTTCATTTGAGCTAATTTTACTTCCTAGGGTGTTTTCCCTACATCTACATGGATATTAAAATCACCAACAAGGACTTTATCCGCAGCTAGTACTAACTCCGATAGAAAATCAGCAAATTCTTTGACTAAAGAATTTGAGACTTTTGAGTAATACTGTAAATATTACTATAAATTACAGCAACACCTCCCCCTTTGCCTTTCTGACGAGGATTGTGTCAATAATTGTAACCTTGAGGGCTAGACTCATTTAAAGTAATGTAATCGTCTGGTTTTAACTAGGTTTCTGTCAAACACAGCACATCTAGATTATTGTTTGTGATAATATCATTTACAATAAGTGCTTTTGAAGAAAAGTATTTAATAATGTATTTAAATAAGGGTTTTGTCTACTACAGACTGGTGGAAACACGTTTAGTATGACCTCACCAAAGAGGCATGCACCTACCAGATCATTGTGGTTTGCAAGACTACTCACATGTTTCTGTGGGGGCCCTGGCAAGGGATCAGAGAAGCCTTTTCAAGTTTCAGACCTTCTTTTCCTTCTTTATTATCCTTTATTCCCAGACTTCCCAAGGCCTTTCTTTTCATCAGATGTGTATTTGTTAATCATGGCAACAGTCAAATCTTCTTGTTAAAAATGTGTTGACAAAAAGAGCTTTAGACATTTTAATCTCACTTTATTTTCTAAAGGAATAATGCCTATATGAGGTGAGAAAAAGAACAGCTTTCTGCTGAGCATGCAGAATATCTCAGACTTTGTGACCCTTCTTTAAACACAATGAACCCATTAAAGAGAGATGAGGGAAATTCCATGACAATGACTTTCTAGGTTAACCTTGCAGTAACAAGTATTACATTAGTACTATTTTAGTTACTTCTGGTTTTTTAGAAGTCCATTTTTGTGTTTTTTAGAGAAACAAAACCCACCACTGCTGCCTAAGGTCTGGTGAAGCTGTACAAATTTTTACCATATATGATGACGATGTATGTTTGAGACTAGTTAATAGCCTTTTTGTGCTATTTTTCATTTAGCAAGAACCACCCTTGTGATAAAGAAGGGCACTTAACTGAATTAAAAGTGCACTTCAAATCTTAAAAGTATTTTGTAAAAAAACTGCACTTGCAGATAAAATAATATTGTTTAATTAAAAAGCCACTTAAGACCACTTAAAGAAACAACACTTTCATGACTATGTTTCTTAACTAATTTAGTACACTTTTAAGAAATGCACCTTAATAATGTCTAAAAACTTAAAAGTTTTACTTCGAAGTACATTTTAAATTTCTAGTGCTCTTCGGTCACTTTTGATCAAAAAATTTTACATTTTGAATTTTTAAAAACCATAGCTTTATCGGAATGGTACAAAGCTTGATGACTTTTATGGCACTTGATATGTGAAAACAAAAAAAATTCACACGTTCTTTGCTGTCAAAAACTGACCACCAGAGGAAATGAATGGGAAACAGGCAAAAATACAAAAATACAGATAATTTTTTGTGTACAATCTGATAAAGAATTTCTGTTCATTTTTTTTTTTTTTTTTTTTTTTTTTAATGAATATTACAGAGCCCTTAATGTATGGAACCCCTAACAGGACCTTTGCAAAAATAAAAAATATACAGACTTTTGTGTGCGCATGAGAAACTTTCGCGTGCCCACACGTTACAATTTCCGGTTTGTGTATACTATAACCTATTTCATTTCTGCATCACTGCCTTTGAAGAAAACGAGAGTACATGCTTATAATCTGATCCCGAAATGCACATGAACATGAGCAAAGATCTATTTGCTTAAAATTATGAAGAAAATGAGAGTATGGATGTGCATGATTTAATAAAGATCTTGCTCAAAATTATGAAGAAACTGAGAGTATGGATGTGCATGAATTAATAAAGATCTTGCTCAAAATTATGAAGAAAATCAGAGATTGGATGTGCATGAATTAATAACGATCTTTGCTCACAATGTGGCTTTCATTAGGGCAGTATATATCACGACCTTGGGCCTCATTTATAAAATGTTACGCAGAAACCATCCTAAATGTGGCTTTCGTTATGTCACAGAGAAGAGCTCCGTGATTCCCTCCTCTGGCCATCGGAGGGAGCCGTCGCCCGAATACTGACACACACACACACACACACACAATACATTTCCCAGAAGCCCCTGCCTTGGACTGATTACCGCTCCAGCTGTTACCTTTCACCCGGACTATAAAAGACTCTCTCATTCTTCCTCTTATCGCGAAGTCTTGTTTTGCCGAGGTGAACAATTCTGAGCGTTTAATACCTGTCTGATTATCTGTTGCCGACCTTGTTGCTACCCATTGCTGACCGTTTGCTGCCTACCTTTGATCCTTGCCTGGTATAACGATCTTTGAGTGATATCTGCCTGTCTTGACCTGTTTGCCTGTTTCTGTGACTACGATTCTGCCTGTCCCCGTTATACCTGTTTGCTCCTGTCTGACCCCTGCCTGTACGACTACTCTTTACAATAAAAGCATGCAAATGGATCCGGGCCGGAGTGATGAATCATTACAGAAGACTTCACCAACACAAGATCCAGCTGCTTTTTCCCACCTGTGTGCAACGATGTCTGCCCAGGCCAGTCAGCTTGCCGCCCACCAGCACCAGCTCAATTGCCTCACTACTCTCATGGAGGAACTGGTAAAGGCTCTGCAGGGACTAGAGATTTCTGCCCCAGTGGCGCCTCCACCGCCCGCTGCAGCCGCCATTGCCCACGCGGCAGGAACGCCGCCACCAGTTAATTCCCGTCTCGCTCTGCCTGAGAAGTTTGACGGCGATCCCACACGCTGTAAGGGCTTTATCCTCTAATGCTCCCTCTTTATCAACCAACAACCTGCCATGTATCCCACCGAAGCCAGTAAGATCACTTTAGTTTGTTCTCTGTTTACCGGGAAAGCTCTGGAATGGATAACCGCTGTATGGGGAGAGGATGGAGCGGCGTTCCCAACTTACGATATTTTCATGCAACAATTTAAGCAAGTGTTTGATCACTTCAGTGACGGGAAGGGTGCAGGTGACCGTCTCCTGGAATTAATGCAGGGCAGGAGGACGGCGGCTGAATACGCACTTGCTTTTCGCACACTTGCAGCTCAGACCAATTGGGTGAAAACACTTTAAAAGTTTGCTTTAGAAGAGGGTTATCTCATGAATTACAATTGGAATTGGCATGTCGTGATGAGGGGAGGGGCTTGGACCAATACATCGAGCATGCCATTCATGTTGATAATCTCATTCGAGCTCACAAAACTGGCCAGAGATGCAATGCTCGCTCTTTACCACCTGTTGACTCAGAATACCCAGAACTCATGCAGATAAATGCTTACCATCTGTCAGAAGAAGAAAGAAGCCGTCGTCTCACTCACCACTTGTGTCTATACTGCAGCAGTCCCGGTCATGTTCGCAATAACTGTCCAGTGCGCACGGAATGAATCTAACCCATATTACAATTCAGATTTATCTGTGTCCATACACATAATTCTTATGATTCACAACATCCGGTTAGAAACAACGGTGCTATTGGATTCAGGGGCTGCGGCGAACTTTATCTCCCAATCTTTTGCACAGTGTCACAATATCCCTTTAATCAAATGCTCTTCTTCTCTCGCAGTGGAAGCAATAGACGGGCAACCCCTGGGCTCTGGTCACGTCAACACCATCACGCAGCAACTAACCATGCAAACTGGCATATTTCACACAGAGCTTATACAGTTTCATGTATTACCTACCTCTACTTCCTCCATAATACTAGGTTTGCCATGGCTGTGCACTCACAACCCAAGTACCTGTTGGAGAGAGGGTCAGATTACACAGTGGAGCAAGAACTGCATCACCAAGTGTCTGTCTGCCGCCACACCGCTTCCTCTCAGATCTGTTCAGACCAGCCACTCCTCACCCGTCCCTGACTCTCCTTCTGACCTTTAACTCCCCGAACAATATTAGGATCTTTCTCTGGTGTTCAGCAAGGTACGTGCCTCTCAATTACCACCCCATCGTTCATATGACTGTGCTATCAATCTCATCCCAGGAGCCTCACCACCCAGGGGCCGTATCTTCCCGCTCTCTCAACCAGAGTCTGAGTCCACGAAGAAGTATATTGAGGAGGAACTGGCAAAGGGCTTTATACGCCCATCTACATCACCAGCGTCAGCTGGCTTCTTCTTCATGAGTAAGAAAGATGGAGGTCTGCATCCTTGTATTGATTACTGTGGTCTTAATGATATAACCATCAAGTTCCGTTATCCTCTGCCTCTGGTCCCTGCAGCTCTGGAACAGCTTCGCACAGCAAAGATCTTCACTAAGCTCGATCTGCGTAGTGCTTATAATCTGATCCGCATCAGAGAGGGGGACGAGTGGAAGACCGCCTTTTCTACTGCTACTGGGCACTACGAGTACCTCATTATGCCCTTCGGGCTGGTCAATAGTCCGTCCGTTTTCCAGTCTTTAATTAATGATGTGTTCAGGGACATGATTAACCACTTTGTTATTGTCTACATAGATGATATCTTGATATACTCCGACACCATAAAAGAACATATCCAGCAGGTCAGACAGGTCCTTCAGCATCTAATACAGTATCAGGTATATGCCAAGGCGGAGAAGTGCGAATTCCACAAGACCTCTATCTCATTCCTGGGGTACATCATCAGTCCCAAGGGCGTCACCATGGACGAAAAGAAGGTTAGCACCATCCAAAACTGCTGGACCACGATCCAGCACCATCAAGGAAATGCAACGGTTCCTGGGCTTCTCCAACTTCTACAGACGATTCATCCACAACTTCAGTACCATAGCCTGCCCACTCACCAACATGGTTAAAAAAGGTCAGTGCCAACTCAAATGGACACCTTCTGCCATAAACGCTTTCCAACAGCTCAAAGAACGCTTCACCTCCACTCCCATCCTGCACCATCCTGATCCGTCACTCCAGTTCATGGTCGAAGTAGATGCATCCAGCATTGCGAGCAGAGCCATAGACATAAAGGACTTTAGTATATATATATATATATATATATATATATATATATATATATATATTATATTTATATACAGCTCTGGAAAAAATTAAGAGACCACTCCAAGTTCAGAAATCAATGTTAAGTGGTCTCCTAATTTTTTCCAGAGCTGTATATAATTTTTTTTGCAAAGGTCCCTTTAAGTGCTCCATATGTATTAAAGGGACCTTTGCAAAAATAAAAAAAAATAATATACAGTCTTTTGCGTGCTCATGAGAAACTTTCATGTGCCCACAAGAAACGTTTCACGTGTGCACGATAAACGATTGCTTGCGCACGAGAAACCGCATGAAAATGAGAAACCTTTCACGTGTGCAGGCATAACAATATCAGGATTATTGGCTAACCTATTTCCTTTGTGCACCACTGCTATTTTATTATAAAGGAAACGAGAGTAGCCTATAGATGCGGATTAATTATTAAAATCTATTTTATGTCTGGTTAATGTCCGCTTAAACGCATCTTCTAACGATGAGGCTGCATCCAGCTCCTTATTTGTTTGTCATTTACTGAAGCGCCTTTATGAGACGCTTTGTCCATATATAGCGCTGTTCTCAGTAAGCACTGTTAGAAATGAATGAAGAAACTTAACTGTAGGCTACATATTTCTTGTCATGTCACCCACGTCTAAATCTGCGACTGCGTTTATTGCAAAATTGCAAAAATAGCCCCAGTAAATGTGATGTTTTGGTCCCCTATAGCCTACTAGAATATTGTCCGGGGCCTCTTTAATTCAATAAATATATTTAATAAAGTTCAAAAACGTTTTTGATAGACCTTTTTTACCATTTCTAAATAATAAGGCTTTCATACCGATATCAAGAAAATACGCTGTTTTTTTATCATAAAAAAGTGCACTACATCTATAGATTTTCAGTGCAGATTACAAACAATTTTTATACTGAACGACAGAAAAGAGTCAAAGACCCAAAAGTGGATTTTACATCGAGTCTTTAATCAGGTCACACCGTTACACCAGTAGATGGCGACTGACTGTGTGAGTTATTAATTATTCATCCAATTTGCTCAAAAACACTGATTAAAGAAAGTTACTCAATATCAACTTCTTGTTTATTGAGCTGTTGGTTGGATATTTGGAAATACAGCAGTCTTGAAATTGTAATTTCAATAAAACAGCCAGTGCAGATGAGCTCGGGTCCTGCCTGCCCAGAAAATAATTCTCTTGACTGTATACTTTTATGTGCAGCATGTTTAGTATTCCTTAAATGCGTCCCTGACCATATCACATTTGGACTTTTAAGGCCTGTTTTTGCACATTTTTATGCATAATTTCCCTAATAAAATACGATGGACATCCCTAACAAACTTGCCATTGCTGACTGGTCTTGTTTAAATTCTCATCTTCTCCATTAACATTACATTGCATTTAAGAAGATTAAGATGACACTTTTAGATTCATAAGAATGAAGACAGTCTTTTCAGAACGGCATTTATTTAAGTATTGCTGCTGAATAGCTTATAGTTTGTGATTATTTAATCAATAGGAAAACAGCAGTACTTTTTGAGTGTATCATGTGATCACTTAATAGAATAATGGAATGGAAGTATCAAATAATTATGCAAATATTGTATATTTCATATTGCTTTATACTGGCTGACATCAACCAACTTGGACTAAAATTGATGCATAATGTGACTGGTCAGATCTATTCAGTGACTTCATGACTTAATGTCTCAATTGTGTGACCATTACTGCTCTGTGACTCAGAGTGAGAATGTCTAGTGACACGCTTATTGAATCTGAAACTTGACACAGTTGCCTAAAAAAGATTAAAGAAAATAACACCAACGCTGTGGTACTACGAGCACACTCTGGCCCTTAAAAGAGCAGCCAGAAGAAGAAAACAAAACTAGAGGTTTTTCGCATTTTGTGGAGAGAGAGCATGATAGCATACAGAAAGGCCTGTATTTTTTATCCGTCTTAGAAGAAAACAAACACAACCCTAGGTATTTATTTGATACAGTGGCTAAATTGACGAGAAATAAAGCTTCAACCAAAGTCATTTCCAAACAGCACAGCAGTAATGACTTTATGAAATTCTTTACTTACAATATTGATAATATTATAGAGAAAATTATATATATATATATAAATATATATATATATATATATATATATATATATATATATATATATTGTTTTGTAATGCGTCTCTTAAGCACCTTTACCTTATTTTTTATTATTCTCAGGTTAGGTAAGAAAGTCAAATCTAACCTAAATTATAAGCATTTTAAAAATACTTACAATCAGACAGAAGACTTCTCCGTGGTCTGTTCAGGCTCAACGACTTAAATTAATGCCACATGAGGCCGAGTTTAGTTATAAAGTTATAAGTTAATTTATTTATTACATTAATACTACTAGCATTATATATATTCTACTAACATTCTATACAAGTAATTAAATAAAGTATAAGTACTGAAAAGTTCTTCAGTCAAGGCAATATCAGCGATGGAGGCATCATCAGCTGGTTCTGGTGTCGGAGGTACAGCCTCAGGTGTGAAGCAGCCCCTCCTGCTCTCTTCATGGTCCAGCCTTTTTATAGACTATCTGACCAGTTGATGTCATCTTCTTGGGAATTCCCCTCATATGTCTATATATAGAGGCCTCTCCTCTTTGTTCTGGACTTTATTCCTCTGCTGCGTCCTGTGCTTCTGATCAAGACATCCTTCAACGGTAAGACTGCCTTTCTTTCTAATACATGTTATTTCCTTTCTAATCTACTAACATGTTGCTAACAAATGCATTTCCAGTTGTTTTGTATTCTTTTATAAGTGATTAATACATGCTTTAATAAAGGCATTACAATACCAGTTGTGTCATTCTTTAATGGTTAATATATACCTTAATAAAGACGTTACAATACCAGTTGTCTGTCATTCTTTAATGGTTAATATATGCCTCAATAAAGACGTTACAATACCAGTTGTCTGTCATTCTTCAGTGGTTAATATATATGCTATTAGGCTCTTTTTCTTTCTACATTCTTTTGATGTGATCACATCTTTTCATTTACATAAACAGTTATCAACCTTTCTGTTTACATGAACAGTTATCAACCTTTTTGTTTATATGAACAGTTATCAACCTTTTTGTTTATATGAACAGTTATCAACCTTTTTGTTTATATGAACAGTTATCAACCTTTCTGTTTACATGAACAGTTATCAACCTTTCTGTTTACATGAACAGTTATCAACCTTTCTGTTTACATGAACAGTTATCAACCTTTTTGTTTATATGAACAGTTATCAACCTTTCTGTTTACATGAACAGTTATCAACCTTTTTGTTTACATGAACAGATATCAATCTTTTTTGTTCACATAAACAGCTATCAAACATTTTGTTTCACTGTTTACCCATATACAAGTTATCATAACAGCTGTACTTCATAAACAGCTAACTTCTTTTCACTTGTTTACACACAAACATGTCATTGAACATGTTTCTTCCTCCAAGGTATCTCTTTATGATAGCTGTACCTCATAAACAGCTTACTTCTGTTTATCTTCAAATCAAAGTTGTGTTGTTATTATTGTTCTTTATAAATCACTTATTTCAATAAATGTTTTTTTTTTCCTTTTAAGTTTCAGTTGTGTTGTCATTATTATTCTTTATAAGCAGAAGAGGTTCAAGTAGCCTAGAAAAGTTGCATTTCCTAATGAAGCATAGTGTGGCTCATATCAACAATATATATATATATATATATATATATATATATATATATATATATATATATATATATATATATATATATATATATATATATATGCAACTGTCTACTACAGTATCACATCAGACAGTGTCCTTGAGGAAAAATTCCATTCATTCATTGCTATAGGAAAGGAAGAATTGTCTAAAAAACTAAATCAACAACATTTATGTTTGACCCTATAATGACTAAGCTACTGAAAGTGATGCTTCCAGAGGTCATAGATTCTCTTCTTAATATCATTAATTCATCTTTATCACTAGGGTACGTACCAAAAACTTTTAAGCTGGATATCATTAAACCCTTTTGAAAAAACACAACTTGATCCTACAGAATTAGTCAATTTCAGATCAATCTCGAATCTACCTTTTCTGTCAAAGATAAGAGAAAAGGGAGTATCCATACAACTATGCTCCTTTTTATAAAGAAATGGTATCTATGAGGATTTTCAGTCAGGATTTAGACCGTACCATAGTACTGAGATGGCTCTCATTAGAGTTATAAATGATTTGCTCTTATAATCGGATTGTGGCTGTATTAGTGTTACTGAATCTTAGTGCTGCATTTGACACTATCGACAACAACATTCTTTTGAATAGACTCAAAAATGATGTTGGCATTAGTGGAATTGCATTGGCATGGTTCAAATCATACTTATCTGCCTGTTATCAGTTTGTAGTAGTAAACGAAGAGATGACATATCGATCACAAGTTCAGTATGGAGTACCGCAAGGCTCAGTACTAAACCGTTGCTGTTCCGCTTGTACATGCTACCCTTGGGAGATATCATTAGAAAGCATGGCATTAGTTTTCACTGTTATGCTGATGATACTCAGCTCTATATTTCTTCCTGCCCTAACGAATCTTACCAATTCACAAAATTAACGGAATGCATAGCTGATATAAAAAATTGGATGATTAGCAATTCCCTACTACTTAATTCTGAAAAAACAAAGATTCTAATTATTGGACCAAAAACCTCTGCACGTAATACTGTCTTACAACATATGCTCTCAATGACAAATGCGGAACAGTTCATGCGTTCATGACCTCAAGGCTAGATTACTGTAATGCTTTACTGGGTGGTTGCCCTGCGTGACTAATAAACAAACTATAGCTGGTCCAAAACACAGCAGATAGAGTTCTTACTAGAACCAGAAAATATAACCATATTAGCCTGGTTCTGTCAACACTGCATTGGCTCCCTGTTAAACATTGTATAGATTTTAAAATCTTGCTACTTACTTAGAAAGCTCTAAATGGTTTAGCTCCCCAGTACCTGAGCGAGCTCTTAATGCATTATAGTCCTTCATGTCTAATGCAATCTCAAAATTGAGGCCAGTTGATAATACCTAGAATATCAAAATCAAACGCAGGTGGTAGATCCTTTTCCTATTTAGCACCTAAACTTTGGAACAGTCTTCCCATTGTTCAGAAAGTATAGACACACTCTATCAGTTTAAATCTAGACTAAAAACACATCTCTTTAAACTGGTATACACATAACACATTATCTACTTCTATATTTCAAATCATGTAAATTGTTAGGCTGCATGAATTAGGTCAGGTGGAACCGGGAACATTTCCCATAACACCTGATGTAATGGCTACATCATAAGAAGAATGGCTAATATTAGTCTCTCTCTGTTTATTCCGAGGTTTACCATAGTCTGCCAGATCCAGGCCGTATCCAGATGAGATGAAGGACCTGCACCTAGACACAACAACGCAACCCTGAAGTGTCAAATAAACTATCCCCTGTGAAGGCCTCCTTCCTTTTTCTTTCCCTATGTATAGATAAAATGTTATCAAAATGATTCCAGTTTGCATGGATCCACGGAAAACAACTAATAATTCTGTATTATGCGGGCCATGTATTATTGTAAAAAAAGATTAAGCATCGCGCACATACAGTACATATTCAAACGCGCATACCTATAGACTAAGCAAGTAAATGAACTGCAAGAACGCATTAAAAGTCTTCTGTTTTCAGTTAAAAAGGTGTCATTTAAGTGGCCCCTAAGTTAATAATTAACGATTTTTACAACGGAAGTGATTCATCAAAAACTTTAGCTCAAAAATAACTTTTTTCCTAGAGCTGCTGTAAAGCCAAAATAATCTCTGTCCATTAATTTTCCTGTTATCACTGTGAAGCTTCTTTTGAAACAATCTGTATTGTAAAAAGCACTATAAAAATGAAGATGACTTGACTTGAAGTATTCTATTCCTCCCTCTGAGACTGTAAACTCACAATGTTCATTTTAACAGAACTGCATGAATACAGTTCTGCTTCCAGTCAGTCACAAACCCTCTACAGTAATCTACAGTAATATCTATTTACTGTCAGCTCTTGAAAGCTAGTGTAATTTTAAAACAATTTGGCTTCATTTGCATCTCTCTGACTGAAGCTGTCTGACTGTAGGTGTTGAATTTCGGCATCACTTCAGGAGGGTGTGAGTAATGTTCCAGTTACAGAAACTTATTAGTCTGAGTTTCACTTCCCTTCTTTAGAAACATCTATAAATCCCCAAAATCAGTAAATTACACATGCACAAATATGAAATCTTATATTATAGGCTACATTGCCCTTTCTCATTGTGCTATACCTTTATTATGTCATTTAACATTTAATTAGAGGTATCATCTTTCTGCCTTTGACTAAAACCAGCTATTAATTACAGCTGACTTTATATGCTTTTATATGAGGCCATTATGATTGTTTAGTTTGTTTCAGACTGGGTTGAGGATATGATTTTATACTGGAAGCACTCAATACAAGAAATACATTACTGAGCTCTCACACTATGAAATAAATGTTTTTCTCCAAAACATGTTGGCCAGAAATATTGGCACCCCTAGAATTTTTTATGAGTAAAATATCTCTTTAGTATTCACAAAATAGAAAGTGGCTGTAAGAAAATAGCTAAAGCATTGAAAATTCCCATATCCATATCAGGGAAATAATTAAGAAGTTCCAATCAACTAAAGATGTTACAAATCTGCCAGGAAGAGGACATGTGGCCAAAGACTAAAGATATTACAAATCTGCCTGGAAGAGGACATGTGGCCAAAGACTCTCCAAGGATCACAGCTGGAGAACTGCAGAGATTAGTTGAGTCTTGAGTCTTAGAAAGCCTAAAAAATTATCAAAAGCACCTACATCCCCACAAGTTGTTCGGGAGGGTTTCAAGAAAAATCCTCTGCTCTCATCCAGAAACAATCTCCAGCATATTCAGTTGTCAGACAAGACTGGAACTTCAAACGGGACTGGCTTCTATGGTCAGATGAAACTAAAAAAAGAGCTTTTTGGCAGCAAACCAACCAGATGGGTTTGGTGCACACATGGATAAAAAATACCCCATGCCCACAGTTAAATATACTGCTGGATCTTTAATGTTGTGGGCCTATTTTTCTGCTGGAGGTCCTGGACATCTTGTTCAGATACATGGTATCATGGATTCTATCAATAACCAACAGATAAAACAACAAAATCCCCTGTGAATAAACTATAATAATGAATGAAATGTTCAAGGTACCAAAAATGTATACAGACACCTTGAACATTTCATTTCATTGTCCTTGTGATAACTTATATATCTATATAAGTTGTATAAATATACTGTATATATAAATTTTCCTTGTGATAACTTCCCTGTGTAACAATATATTGTATATTTATATAGTTATATAGAGTATATTTTAAATTAATTTCACTGAATTTTATAGATTTTAAAACGACAATAAGACCACGGATGTAAAATGACCAGAATTCCCAAATATAGAGCACATGCTCACAGAATGACGTTCACTGGGTGTGAGTGAGTGATCAGTCTGTCTGTCTCTCTCTCTCTCTCTCTCTCTCTCTCTCTCTCTCTCTCTCTCAGATGTGAATTCCTCGCATAGCGCTGTGTGGAAGAGAATGAGAGGGAAGGAGGGGTGAAGACGCAACTTCTGCCAATAGAAGGAAACGCTGTCTTTTTTATGTATCAAACTCTCGGCCTGTTTTCGGCGTCCCTTATTCACTCTGCTCAGCTGATTGACTCTGGACTTTATCTGTGATTAACATCATCTAATGGGATTAAAGAGGCTCAGTTACCGATGCGTACAAGGCAACTGTCGCAATCCGTTATATTAAGTTGCATCAGACATTTAAGAGAACGCCCAAACTTTTTTGATGAATAGATGTGCGTAATTTTGGATAAAACGCGCTACGTCTCGACATCTACGCACCACGCGAAAGAAAAAGGAAAGGACGATAGAAATGTTTAGGACAGAATAGAAACTAGGCTACTTATTTAGTTGTGCTATTCTTGCATATTGGTCTGCAGACGTACGTAAACGAATCGAAAGTTCCTTTAAAGGCTTTTGGATGCAAACTCATATTTTTATTACCTGTACATTTGTTATTTCCCATTCAGACTTGCAAATTAGTCAATTTGAGCGACTTAAATGCTGTTGAAGTTGAGCAAAATATCCACAGAATGCTGGAGTGAGGGAACTGAAGATGGCATCGGCGATTTTTGAGGGCACATCCCTGGTGAACATGTTCGTGAAGGATTGTTGGGTTAACGGGATTCGCAGGCTCATCATTAGAGGAGAAGAAGAGGAGTTCTTTGAAATAAGGACTGAATGGTCGGACAGAAACATTCTTTACCTTCACAGAAGCTCCTCAGATTTGGGAAGACTTTTAAAAAGACTCCTGGAGTGTTTTCCCGAAGACAGACGAGATTTATCAGAGTCTCCTCTGATAGTAGGTGGGTGCGAAGTGTTATTATAGATAAGTACAATCAGTTCTACTTTACCTATTCTATTCTATTCTATTCTATTCTATTCTATTCTATTCTATTCTATTCTATTGTTTAACACTAACTTAGGCTACTGTACAGTAGGTGTAGGCTATATAGTAACGAAGTACAAATAGTACGTCGTTTGTAGGCTACAATAGGCTACGTCTTTACTTCCTAACATTTTTGTTGACTTCTGCTTCTGTGAATAATTGTTGCCCAAATTGTTGTTCTCTATTTATTTCTACTTTATCCAACTCTACCACGCTGCTGGTGGTGGTACCATGCTATTTCCAGTCCAATAAAGTGACTTTTGTTGGTTGAACATGAAGTAGTAAGGTTTATTCAGTCATATTAAATAATATTTTGTCTAGAATAAAACCAGTTAATTTAGCACCTGAAGATGAATATTGGGTACTGTATTCTAATTTCAAAATTCAGATGTTTTCAATCAGAAAAGACCCACCAGCAAACATGTTTTTTTGTTTGGGGACAAGGTTCAAGTATTCTGCTTAATAATTCACACTTGACTATACAGTGACACACAAACCAGAACTATCATGTGGCTCCTTGCTTTCTGAAACAGATGAGTCAGTGACTAGCTTTCTGAATATAGAGCAGCCTTTTTTTTTTTTTTTAGATTTCACATGCCAAGACAGGTCATACACACTTCTATTGGGATTAAATTGTTAAATTAGGCTTAAATTTCAATGAAAACCTGCATAACTGCATTATTGCAGCATAACTGCTGTGCTAAAATTTCAAATAGGCCCAAACTTAAAGATGAGTCCTGCAGCTATAGTTTGATCAACTATGACCCAATTGGGTCAGCTTTCTTTCCTCAGTAGTGTCCTCTCATAATGCGTCTTCACTGTTAGGACTTGATTTGTGAGTTTTGTGAGTTTTAACAAATATCTTCATTGTGCAAGATGAGATGACTGTTAGATTTTTCTCATTGTGAAACAATAGAAAATGGTATAGTTCATGTTTTTGTTTGACTTAAAAATATCAGTTTGCAGTGTTTGCAACTATTTAATATAGTTAATAACAGTGCATTTCAAGTCAAATGACTTGCAGAACTATTTTAACCAGACATTTCAGACAAGCATGATTGTGTGACATGGCATCTAGATACATGTCAGCGTGCTTGGGGGTTTAGTGGCTGGTATGCAATTAATGTTGGCGTGATACCTAGCACGTGAACTTGTTTTGGGTTGATGATTTTGTCTTTGTCTGTAGCCTTTGAAGCAGAGTTAGTCTTGGAAACCATGTGCCAAAGGGCTTTTATATAGTGGCTGCAATGCCTGACCTTTATCCCTTAGACAGAAATAAGCATTTACAACCTTTGAAAATAAAATCACCGGCACCATGGAAACAAGACAAGAAGGAAATTACTTTCAGAATACTGACTCTTTTCACACCTCTTTCACTTCTTTTTTTGTACCTTTTTATTTGTGGTCAAGATGTTATTGGAGTCTGATAGTGTTGCTTATGTTTTACTGTTAGTGTTCTTCATTGTTCTTCACCTCTCTTCATTGTCCATTCCATTCCTTTCGTCATGCTTAAGGTTCAATTTGCATAAAGTTTCAGAAGTGCAAAATTGCCTAGCACTGAGTGGATACTTAACCTCTTTGGCTCCTTCTTGTCTCTATCTTTGATTCCATTGGCCCACTGCTTGTTTTTAAGTGAAAAAGTATAATATTCACAACAAGTGAGACATATAGCGTTCTCTGGTATATGTCATTATGAGGCTGAGTATATGCTATAAGGAGCGCCTCCTAAATGTAGCACCCCTGTGGCATCAGTGACCACACACACATGCACACAGAGCTCAAGCCAATGATACTTCACATCCAGCTTATTGAGTTCAGGTGTTTGTTAAGTGATTTTTGCCTTGTGGGTTGTTAAAAAAAAATCCCATAGACTTACATTGATTGATGGCTCTGAGCCATATACAGGGTCCAGAATGTTAGTCTTCGAGGTGGGCAATCACCCACTTTAACAATTGTATAATGCACAAACAACCATCCAGAACTCCTTAGAAACCAGCTAATTTAGCATCTGCAAAACATCATATGTACTTACAGCTCTGTGGAAATTAATTATCTCCATGAGTGATTGCAATACAGCTTGAGTAAGTTTTAAACTCATGTGTATAGAAATTCATGGATCAAAATACATATAATTACACAACAAACGTGTTTAAAAATGTGTTCGGTGAAAATGACAGCTTTTATGAGATAATTTGCTGCAAATGTCTACTCACCATAAAACACAAAATAATGACTGCAATAAAAACATTAATAGTTCTGATAAGATGCCATTTGAAATGGACTCTGATGTAATATATGTTACGGATGCTGGTATATCAAACACACGACGAGGAAGAGTAACTTATAAGTCTTTACTAGATTATCCACAGGGAGAAACACAGAATTCAGAGTAGAGCATACACTAAACACATCCAAATACAAACGAGACCCGACAAACAAATGACCACAGACAGGAACTTAAATACACTAACACAAACAAGCTAAACAGGTTAACAAGGGGGCGTGGTCCAATGAGTGTCCATGGTGACTGAATGTGGCGGGAAACAAAACAAAGGAACACGTGACAATGCAAACAAACTGAAAGTCCATGTGACTGTGACATTACGCCCCCTCCCGGAAAGGCGCGTCCTCGCGCCGTAAAGTAACATCAAAGGGGAGGCCTGGAGGGGGTTCTGGAGGTGGACGGCCGACCGGGAGGAGGTGAAAAGCAAAAGTCCATGGTGGAGATGGTGGTGGAGTGATCCAGGGTGGAGCCTTGAGCAGAGGCAGATGTTGTAAGCTGACCCAGGCCACAGCTAAGACTGCGTCCCATGGCGGCGGCGCCGGAGGGAGGAGCCATGGAGCAAAGATCATTGGAGCCGCCATGGGGACGACCGGAGGTGACGGCGACACTGATGATGAAGCCCACCGCAAAGCCAGAGAGCCGATGTAGTGGAGGGACCCCAAAGATCTAGGCGGCCGCGACGTAGCCGTAGTGACGATCCCCCGAGATGATGGTAGAGATCCAGAGGGCTGAAGGTGAGCAGGAGCAACCGAGGGCGGAGGTGGAGCCTGAGGGAGGGATGAGCTGGCCGAAGACGAAGGGGTGGAGGGCCGGAGTGTAACGACCGGCCCGTAAGTCCGTGGCGTAGGTGTAGCGATGCCCGACCCAGGTGGAGCCGACGTACTGAGGGAGTCCTGCGAGGCTGAAAGTCCGACGATCTCTGCCGGCATCGAGGGAGGAAGGAGCGTAGGTGCAGGAGTTGGGACGCCGGATCGAGGAGGACTGGAGCATGCAGAGGCAGAGGGCGGAGCCAAGGGCTTCTCACAGCCGTGTTGAGATGACTCCCAGAGGGCCCGAGTTGTAGCCTCACCACTGAGAGGAGGCGCAGAGGGACTGACGGGAGGCATCAATGAAGGGATGACAGGAATAGCTGGGGACTGGGGCAAAAACTGTGGAGCAGACGAAGGTCCAAAACAAAAAACAGTCCAAGGTGTGCTGGAGAGGTAGTGGATGAGGGAGGTTGGGAGGGAATACAGGGCTGGACGGGACCAACGGGGAGACGGACAGTTCAGGGTTGGATGGGACCAGCGGGGAGACGGACAGTTCAGGGCTGGACGGGACCAGCGGGGAGATGGACAGTTCAGGGCTGGATGGAACCAGCGGGGAGACATGAACATAGACTGACTCAGGAGATAGAGGGGAAAACAAGACTACCTCTTCAACATCAAAAAAAAATTCTCTCCAGTACGGTGGCCGAACACTCACTCTCAGTGGTGGGGGGTTGGGCGGGGCTCGTTTTTATCCCGTCGAACTCCACTAAGACTCCCTCAGCGATGGTTGAGGCAGCCGACTCACACACCTGGTCAGGCACGCGTTGCTCAGGCTCCATGGCGATGTTCAGCTCGGTCACTCTTGTGTGCGCTGGCGTGTACGTCGCGGCGGAGTGGCTCTCGTTGCCTGCAGTGGGCTCGGGCTGTCGATCCTCGCAGTCGGGATGTTGCTGGCTGGGCACTGGGTAGCTGGTGGGGGTGGTGTTGTCGTGGATGATGTTAACTGTGAGCGGCGAATCACAGGACACCAGCACCCACTCGACGTATTCCATGAAGCTCCCTCGAGGCCCCTCCCCGGACAGCAGCGCTTTGGTGGCGGTGTTGAGGCCGGCATACAAGAAGTTGCAAAGGCTGCTGTCCGGGTAATGTGTAGATGGTGCTAGGAGCAAAAAATCCTTCAAATGTGCCTCGAGGGAGCGGTCCCTCTGCTCAAGGCAGAGCAACAGAAATGCAGGTGAGTACATGGTGACGGGAAAAATGAATGAAAAAAAAATGAAACACGAAAAAACACTGGCGACAAAATAACGCCGCAACTGTAGGTCGGGTCTTCTGTTACGGATAGTGATGGCTGATTTCGAAACACTTGTCTTATGAAGCTCCGAAGCTTCATGACTCATTTGTTTCGAATCAGTGATTCGGAGCGTTTATCAAACTGCCAAAGTCACGTGATTTTAGTAAACGAGGCTTCATTACGTCCTCACTGTTTCGAAACATTTCAAAACAGTTCGAAATTTCAGTGGTTCACCAGTAGAGGGCGATGATAAAGTTAACCCATGAATCATGCAGATTCACTGAGAAGCATTGAACAAGTGTCTATGGGTTTTACCTGATCTCTGATCAGTTTTATAAATTTGTAGATGTTTTAATTAGACATTAGAATAATTAAAATGAATAATGGTAGTTAATCCCTTATTGGCCTGTTTAGCTTGAGCCATGGAACAGAGAAACAAGCCTTGAAAATTGATAAAAGAACAGATATACAGTCACTCTATATGTAGCCTAATCTTATTAGAGAATTAGTTAATTGTATTTAATAGATTTTACTTTCAATAAAACATTTGCAATATATTTGTAAAAGGTGTTTTTACTGCACGTTTAGTTTGAGTTTTGTTGCATTTACACTCTTTTGACCACTAGGGGTCACTGTGGAGTCAAGTGTCAGATTGTTTCGAAGCCTTGAATCATCACAGCACATTTGATTCAACTGCTTCAGTGTTTCATGAAGCCTCGCTTTGCCCATCACTAGTTACGGATGCTGGTATATCAAACACACGACGAGGAAGAGTAACTTATAATAAGTCTTTACTAGATTATCCACAGGGAGAAACACAGAATCCAGATTAGAGCATACACTAAACACATCCAAATACAAACGAGATCCGACAAACAACTGACCACAGACAGGAACTTAAATACACTAACACAAACAAGCTAAACAGGTTAACAAGGGGGGCGTGGTCCAATGAGTGTCCATGGTGACTGAATGTGGCGGGAAACAGAACAAAGGAACACGTGACAATGCAAACAAACAAACTGAAAGTCCATGTGACTGTGACAATATATTACTGTTTTATTTGTTAGTTTAATGAAAATGTATAATTATTCCAGTGAGATAGTGTTTACTAGTATCTAGTGTAATAAACAGCACTTAAACCATTTAAAACTAAAATACAATTGCATTTTTTATCGTTGTGATATGAAATTGAAATGTATCAATAACAGAAAAAAAATGCATATTGGTTATCGGACACATAAACAAACAAATAATCTGTATTAAAAAAACATTATCAGTTGATAACTTTAAGGAGCTAATCAGCTTTCCACATCATAGAGAAACCATAGAGTTTTGTACTTGCAGATTAATTTCTTTAAAATAGTCTTGTACTTGTACAGGTAGTTAGCCAAAACTTTTAGAAACGTAGCTTAACTTCCTCTGTCTTTGTGATTTTATCAAAGTCTGCTTTTGCTGGTTTGGACCACTGATGCAAACACGTACCTATTTAATTCACTGCAAAAATATGCTAAAGTCCCAAAGCACGGCTATGTAGATAACGTGTTAATGGTTTACAGAGCAATCAACATGAACAGACATGACTAGATATTTTTACTCTTATTTCTCTTTTTCAGCATTAGACAGGTTTCTTGTGAAACAGTTTTGTTGTTATCAGTTCTTGAGTTTAGAACATCTGCTGGAGTGAACTGCTAGTTTAGCTACATCATGCTGAGTGTTTACAACAGCATTATGTACTGAATAATGTTTAAATTATGTTATATTATAGTGTTATATTGTGTCTTAGGGGCAGTTTGGTAAATGTTAATGCTGATTAGGGGAGAATATCAATGAACATGGTGAAAGACCAGGTTTCAAAGTGGTTTCCCCCATCTGTTTGGTTTGTGTAACACATGGATCCTCTTTTGTTTTCCATCTGGAAACAGTTCAAACCAAAATGGTGGCAAAATGGAAATGGATCAGATATGTGCTCTTTCCCCATAGGGAGAACGTTGAAGGTAGAGTGCTGGAGAGTGTTTTTTTAAACACACAAACACTGCAATTTTACCCAACATAAGCTTAAATCTTTAGCCCACAGGAAACTGACACTTCCACAGCAAATCCTGACAGGAAGAACCCCAGACAAGCACGGATATCTGTTCAGACAAACAGTACAGCTGGATTAAGTCAAATTTAGCTGGTGTCTTGTTTGGGAAAGAGCAATATCTTACTTGAGAGTTGGTCTCAGTAGTAGTAGGAATGAACAGTGCTCTCTTCCACTCTCATTACCCACAACTGAGGTGCCCTTGAGCAAAGCACCCCCAGTTGCTCTCTGGGTGCCACACGAAAATTGCTGCCCTCTACTACGGGGGTGTGCGTGTGTTTGTGAACTTGGATGGGTGAAATGCACAGCACAAATTCAGAGTATGGGACACATCACTTCATTTGTTTTGCATCTGTCTTGACTCATGATGCCAAAGTGTTAACACTTCTGCAAGTCTAATGCAGAAAACACTTCTGCAAGTCTAATGAGCTCTATATAATAGCTTAGCACCGTTTTCTGTCCATGGAAACATTTAAAGGTCAGTTCTTTTTGTTCAGCACAGTGCTATGCGTATTTTATGCATTTTGCTCTTTAATTCCTTTTGGTGAATATTTTCTTTGTCAATTTGTATTTCTAATGTACATAAAAGTGTCAAGTTTGAAAATGAACACAGGAGAAATTATTCCATATAGGTTTTATCTGTCAGCAAGCCAAATCCTCTGATTTGTTGCCTGTATAATATGTTCTTTCAGATGTATGATAAAGGTAAACATGGGAGATTTAAAAAGACACAGCATAACTCAACTTGGGCTGGTAGAGTCATTATGTTCCAAAGATGATTTAATAAAAAACCTCTGCCCTGAGGGGTGATGTCATCAGCATGAGACATTAGTAAAGAATAGTCATTACATCAGTCTGGAGTTTTGTGGAGCCTTTCACAGCCTGAATAAAAAGAGGCTGTTGTGTAAATTCTTTGTTTGTGACTAGAGATTGTGGTCATTGTTGTCATCACCATCATCATAATTACAGCTCTGGGTTGGTCTGGATGATTAGACATGCTGACCAAAAACAGCACATATGTCATTCAGTATGACTTTCAGTATGAATCCATTAAAAATTGTAATTAAATCTATTAGATGACATGCTGATTTATTATTGAAATAAATATAAATTAACCATGAAGAGAATATAAAGGAAGGTGACACATTGTTGAAGTATGTACATGTGTTCAATTTTTGAATGAAGCCTCTTTTGCTCAATTATTTATTTGATCAAATAATATATATATATATATATATATATATATATATATATATATATATATATATATATATATATATATATATATACATCGATCTGGCATAACATTATAACCACCTTCTTAATATTGTGTGACCCGTCGAGGCATGGTCTCCACTAGAACCCTGAAGGTGTGCTGTGGTATCTGGCACCAAGATGTTAGCAGCAGGTCCTTTAAGTCCTGTAAGTTCCAAGGTGGGGCCTCCATGGATCGGACTTGTTTGTTCAGCACATCCCACAGATGTTCCACTGGATTGAGATCTGGGGAATTTGGAGGCCAAGTCAACACCTCAAACTCATTGTTGTGCTCCTCAAACCATTCCTGAACATTTTTTCTTTGTGGTAGGGCACTTTATCCTGCTAAAAGAGGCCACAGCCACCAGTGAATAACCGTTTCCATGAAATTGTGTACATGGTCTGCAACAATGCTTAGGTAGGTGATACATGTCAAAGTAACATCCACATGGATGGCAGGACCCACGGTTTCCCAGCAGAACATTGCCCAAAGCATCACACTGCCTCCGCTGGTTTGCCTTCTTCCCATACTGAATCCTGGTGCCATGTGTTCCCCAGATAAGTGACACACACACACCTGGCCATCCACGTGATGTAAAAGAAAACATGATTCATCAGACCAGGCCACCTTCTTCCATTGCTCCTTGGTCCAGTTCTGATGCTCATGTGCCCACTGTTGGCGCTTTTGGCAGTGGACATCATCAAAATCAACAACATGTATATTGAACCATATACTAAGCTATTGAAAGAGATGCTTCCAGAGGTCATAGATCCTCTTCTTAATATTGTTAATTCATCTTTATCACTAGGATACGTACCAGAAACTTTTAAGCTGGCTATTATTAAACCTCTTATTAAAAAACGACAACTTGACAAAACTTACCAATTCACAAAATGAACAGAATGCATAGCTGATATAAAAAAAATTGGATGACCAGTAATTTCTTACTACTAAATTCAGAAAAAACAGAGATTCAAATTTTTGGACCAAAAACTTCTTCATGTAATAACCTAGAATACTGTTTAACAATTGATAGCTGCTCTGTTAAGTCTTCATCGTTAGCTAGGAACCTGGGTGTGCTCTTTGATGCCAATATTTAATTTGAAAGTCACATTTTTAGCATCTGTAAAACCGCATTCTTCCATCTTAAAAATATATCTAAACTACGACATA
Source organism: Chanodichthys erythropterus (assembly GCF_024489055.1). Lineage (NCBI taxonomy): Eukaryota > Metazoa > Chordata > Actinopteri > Cypriniformes > Xenocyprididae > Chanodichthys > Chanodichthys erythropterus. Next base: position 574,492 of record NC_090243.1, read on the forward strand.
TGCTCTCAATGACAAATGCGGAACAGTTAGTTCATGCTTTCATGACCTCAAGGCTAGATTACTGTAATGCTCTACTGGGTGGTTGTTCCACTTGCCTGTTAAACAAACTACAGCTGGTCCAAAACGCAGCAGCTAGAGTTCTTACTAGAACCAGGAAGTATGACCATATTAGCCTGGTTCTGTCAACACTGCATTGGCCTCCTGTTAAACATTGTGTAGATTTTAAAATCTTGCTAATTACTTAGAAAGCACTAAATGGTTTAGCTCCCCAGTTACCTTAGCGAGCTCTTAATGCATTATAGTCCTTCACGTCTATTGCAATCTCAGAAATCAGGCCAGTTGATAATACCTAGAATAACAAAAAAGACCACAGGTGGTATACTTTTCCTATTTAGCACCTAAACTATGAAACAGTCTTCCTATCACTGTTCGGGAAGCAGACACACTCTGTCAGTTTAAATCTAGACTAAAAACGAATCTGTTTAAACTTGCATACACATAACACATTATCTACTTCTATAATTCAAATCATGTAAATAGTTAGGCTACATAGATTAGGTCAGCCGGAACCGGGAACACTTCCCATAACACCTGATGTACTCGCTACATCATAAGAAGAATGGAGTCTACGCTAATATTAGTCTCTCTCTGTTTATCCCGAGGTTTGCTGCAGCCTGCCAGATTCAGGGTGTATCCAGATGAGATGAAGGACCTGCGCCTAGATATGACAATAACGCAGCCCTGACGTTTCAACTAAATAATCCCCTGCGAAGGCCTCCTTCCCTTTCCTTTCCCTATGTATAGATTAAACATTATCAAAATTATTCCAGTTTGCATAGATCAGCGGACACAACTAATTTTTCTGTATTATGCAGACCAGACAAGTAATTTGGCAAATATCACTTTTAAAAAAAAAAAAACAAGCTTCTGCACACATACACACTCAAACACGCAAACTTATAGACTGAACACGTAAATGAATGCATTAGAGGTATTCATTTTTTTTCAGTAGGAAAGGTGTAATTTAAAGGTGCTAAAGAGGATCTTTTCGTCAACTGAGAAACCAGACTGTTAGCGAGTTTTTTAAATGAGCGCATGCGTAAGAACAACCCCCCTCCTTCACAGCTCATTTCACGGGAACGCCTCCCAAAACTCATGCACGAGTATTGGAACACGAGTGTTTACCACCGGCATTCGCTGTGTCGTGTTAGTGGATTCATTATGTCGGACTCACCGCAGGTAACTCATAATCTGCAGTTGTTACTCCTGTCTCCTGACAAAAACATTGCATGCAGCGCCTGTAGAGTGTGGAAAGTTACTGGACCGCGCAGCCGCGCACGTCTCGCACGTTTTTCACAAGGAACGTAATGGCAGTGATTGACAAGCCAGAGGGCCAATCCGCGCACGTCTTTCACAAGGAACGTAATGGCAGTGATTGACAAGCCAGAGGGCCAATCGTTTACGCGATTGGCTGATGTTTTTAAGGCCCTAACTTGTGCACAGATGGTGTATATTAATATTATTCCTTTCAGTGCACCTAATAAATAGTCTTTTATCAGTTAGTAAAGACAGTTTCAAGTAATATTGCAAAAATGTATAAAACAAAACATCCTCTTTAGGACCTTTAAGCGGCCCCTAAAGTAATGATTAATAATAAGTGATTCAATCAAAAACCAACTTTAGCTCGATAATAATTTTCCTATTGTCACTGTGAAGCTGCTTTGAAACAATATGTATTGTGAAAAGCGCTAAATAAATGAAGATGACTTGACTTGACTTTACTGGACAGGGGTCAGCATGGACACGCTGACTGGTCTGCGGCTATGCAGCCCCATACGCAACAAACTGTGATGCACTACGTACTCTGGCACCTTTCTATTAGAACCAACATTAACTTCTTGAGCAATTTGAACTACAGTAGCTCGTCTTTCGGATCGGAAAACACACGGGCCAGCCTTCGGTTCCCACGTGCATCAGTGAGCCTTGGCCACCCATGACCCTGTCGCAGGTTCACCACTGTTCCTTCCTTGGACCACCTTTGGTAGATACTGGCCACTGCAGACTGGGAACACCCCATGTCTTTTCTTCTCCATCGGTTTTTGTCTGACCCTGCTGACCCAATGAGCATTTCGCTGTTCATTGGTCATGCTTTAACTTTGCAATTTCTATTGTTGCATTAGTATAGCATCCTTCTCATGGGCATTTAATAATTTTTGACTTTTCAGTATGAGTCAAATCTCTTTTTTTGGCTTGTTTTATTTGTAAAAGAAACCCTGCTTAATAATTATCCACACCTGAATATAAGGCATTTTTCACTTCTAGCCTTTATGAACAATTATATAGATCTTATAAATGATTAAATACAAAATTAATAGTAGTTATTAGATTGATGTATATATATATATATATATATATATATATATATATATATATATACACACACACACACACACACACACACAATGGCTGGACATAAAGAAACACTTCTATAATCTGGCACATGATCTCTTGTATATCACTTTTGTGGACTTCAATTATGTCACCTAAAAGGAATGTCTTCATTTTTGTGAATACTATCTTGAATGGACAGATAATGGGTTGAGTATTGTTAATACAAAGGTCAGGACCTTTATCAAACGTGTTCACATTTAAGTCAACCTTTTTTAAACCAGACAGGATTTTTTCTCTGTGGTCCCTTACATGTTTTATGAGGTGAGATAAAGTTGTTTTAAGTGTTGCCTGTAAGTAATTTCACCACAACCTTGTCTAGACTGCACAATAATTGTTTGTAAATGGAGAGGTAAAATAGTTATTGGCCTGTTATTGAATTAGTTAATGAACCATATCTCATAAGACTGCGCATAAAAAAATCTTGAGCTGAGAGGTAGAATACTGATCTGATGTAAAAGATTTTTTAGAAAGGCTGGATATGCTGATATGTTTGTGCTCTCACAGGGCTTGTGAAGATTAAAGAAGCAAGAGACATTGAGACAAAACTAAATGAAGTGGAGCGACTGTTGAAAAACGCCATTAACATGCCCTGGAAGGTGAGAGATCTAGCTGACGACACCAGTATAAGGGAAAAGAGGCTTGTGTATTATTAAAGTGTGACTGTAACAAACAAGAGACATGTATTGTTATTTTACTTTTTTACCTGAGCATCTTCCTTAATGACTTGCTAAGGTCTTATCATAAGCTCATAAAAGGATGTTTTTCTCAGTTTTCTAGGTCAGAGGTTGTCTTAACATTCTTTGAACGCTCGCCGCTAGACCAGGTCCTGAGGAATGACAATGTCCACAAGATTCAGCCATGCTTTCAAAGTCCAGTTAAGATTTCAGGTAGCCTTTTAATGATAAAATGCTGGTTAATATTGATAATTATTATTACAATAAGTACATTATATAATACGAATAGTATTGTTAATATAATTATTATTATGTTATTTATCTTTATAAATAACAGAAATTAATTAGACATATGTTCGGAGATCATTTCATTTCTGACCATTCATTGACATCTCTACAGAGATCATGAGGTCTAATGGGTTTTGCCTGGCGAACACTGAGACCATTGTGTTTGATGAGAGTGTTCCACTGGACAAAGAGAGACCCTCCTCCACTGACTCAGCCCAGCACTCGTAAGTGTCTGACATTCCCTCTGTGTCATCCCAGTCCAAATGAGTATATACACATAAAGGAAATGTACAGTGAAAAAGCTTTGGTGTAGGAGACCCTTTACATTCATATAAAGTTTTTTGTTGTTGGTGTTTTTTACATCAGCCATTGACTACATGCTTGAAGTAATGTTTTCCTTGAGTGCACAGTGGTCTGTCACACACAGGAAGTGGTACTTCCTTCCCTGGGTGTGAGAAGGAAGCTCTGGAATGAAACCCTCCATAGATATCTGATGACATTATTCCCACAATTATACATGATATACACAGTTCCTCATTACATCCTGAACACTGTTGAATACAGCATGTGAAGTCTTGTTAGAGTTAAAAATAAAAACAGCCTTTATTATAGAATTATGCCAATAATGTCTTAAAAATGGGCAGCTTGCTAGATTTTGGAGTTATATTGTTTCTTAAAATGATGTTTTCCCATCATTTTATGTATTAAAATTCTTTAATAATCTCTGAATATGCAGGTATGATGAGGATGGGAGAGAATCTTTGGATCATGTGGATCAAGACCTGAGTGACGATGATCCTGAAGCTTATGTCACCAACCTGTCCTACTACCACCTGGTTCCTTTTGAAACTGACATCTTGGAGTGATGCACACAATTCTGCATGGGTAGACATTCGCGATGCAGATAGCCTGCATGTAATTTTTGCCAAGAGATGGGATGTGCTCTAGACGAGGCTAATTCTGATTGTGTTTATGCTGCAGGAAGAGTCTATATGAAGAGATTACCACTAGACATAGAATCTGTCCATCAGATTTGGTGGCCCACAATGATGCTGTGTTGACCAATGTGCCTCTTATTCAACCTAGAGTCATACTGCAGACAAGAAAATATAATAGGAACTGACATAAGGAAAAAAAATAAGTTGCTATTCCTGTTGCACAGATTGATGGTGGCCACTGTGTCCTAGTGATTTATCTTTTTCAAGGCCCAATGCCCAGAAAACCTGCCTGGAAAATTACATTTCTTCTTCAGAAAGAGTCTGCATTATGAGAATCAGTCCTTTGGCTTTAGTGGATGATCTGAAGATACTCCTGGAGAAGAAGATTTGCATAAGGATTTACCAAAATGGAAGGTTGTGATAGTAAAAGAACTTGAACATAAAATGCTGATTCAAATACTGAAAAAAAAAAAAAAAAAAAAAAATCCCATTTCAACAACCACACCTTTGATGTTGTACAAAAATCACTGCTTTATTAAAGGTGCCCTAGAATCAAAAATTGAATTTACCTTGGCATAGTTGAATAACAAGAGTTCAGTACATGGAAAAGACATATATTGAGAAAGCGCATGAGGGAGCACACGATTTAAAGGGGTCGCAGCCTGAATCGGTGCATAGTTAATGATGCCCCAAAATAGGCAGTTAAAAAAATTAATTAAAAAAAATCTATGGGTATTTTGAGCTGAAACTTCACAGGCACATTCAGGGGACACTTATATTACAACTTGTAAAAACTAGGGCACCTTTAATCTTAACAGCCATTTCTGCCTTATGTGAAAGACTTTGGACATAGCTAAATTAAGTTTGCCAATGTATAAAGACATTTTTCTGAAGTGAATATTATTAGCTTAAGGCCTCTCTTCTACTCTACAAATATGAACAGTAGCTGAACTTTCTTTTTTCCACTTGAACACAACAGACGTGCACACACACTTGGCTCATGGCTTCTAGTACACACTTACACAATTATATATACACACATTCACAAATACATCCCTACTTTGTAATGAAGTCATGTTTCCCTGCTACCCTTGAGAAAGATTTACTCTTTGTCTTGTTCTCAATTTTTGGTGCTTTAATAATCTTCTCCAACATTTTCAATTCTGGGTGAGCTAACCCTTTAAGTAATTGTGTTTGAGATTATATATTTTTGCAGCAAGTAATGATGCTTGATTAAATGTGTTATTCTTTAGGATGTAATATTATCACAGCCTTAGACATGTCATGTCCATCATGTCTAGCCATAAAATATTACTTTGTGACTCCCTTTCTCAAATCGAAATACCAGAGATATCAATTAAGTCTTGTTAAACACAAACACAAGGGCAGAATAATAGACTGCGTGTGCTTTAAGTGATTAAAGTAGGCCTATATGGACATGACCAAATGCACAGAACATTACATATCAGACACAAAATATTTTACAGAGGTTATTTTTGTTCATTGGGATTTTAATGATTATTTTTATAAACATTGAAAATAACTATTTCTGTCACGTTTTACATGTTGTACATTTATATACTGGCATTTTTGACTGGGGGGCTTGTGTGCACACCATTTATTGAAAATAATAGTAATTCATACAGTATATTTGAAATGATTTGCAAAACTTGTGAATAATTTATAAATAACACGTGCCACTAAAGCTTTTGTGTAAATATAATGAGTTTGCGTTATGTTTTAGGTGGTTTACTTCTTCAGAATACTCGAGTTATAGGCTAACACACTTGCTCCTTTAAATCAACTTTATTCACAGTAAGATATTCCTAAGTTCATATGCATACACCACTTGATTCCACAAATCGCATCTATAGAAGGACGTGTTTTATAGATTGATAAGGCTGTTTCATTTTCACCTTTATTTTTGAAGAGCGCCACACCATAATAGCCTATCAGCCTATTTTTTAACGTTTACTGACACCTGCTGTTCATTCATAGTAATGTTATTAACTGTCAGATATAGCCTACACTACCGTTGAAAAATTTGGCATCAGTATTTTTTATTTTTAAATAATAAATATAATTAACAAGGATGCATAATGTTTACAAAATATTTCATTATGTTTCAAATAAATGCTGTTTATTTAAACTTTATTAATCAGAATCATGAAATAAGTAGCCTATCATAAAGTATCACAAACATGATCACCAAATCAGCATATTAGAATATTTCTGAAGGATCATGTGACACTGAAAACCTGAAAATTCAGCTTTGGCATCACAGGAATAAATTACATTTTAAATTATATTAAAATGAAAAATTATTGTTTGAAACTGTAATATTATTTCACATTTCAATTGACTAAATGCAGCCTTGGTGAGCAAAAAAATCCCCAACCCCAAACTTTTGGATGGAATAATTTGTATTTGTAAGAATTTTTTTTAATTCTCTAATGAAAGTTTTCACAGATCAGAAAAGTAATGCTAGTGACCCAGGGAAGGGTCAGCTGACCCATACTGAACTGTGAAAGTTTTCACAGATCAGAAAAGTTATGTACATGACCCAGGGAAGGGTCAGCTGACCAAAACTCAACTGTGAAAGTTTTCACAGATCAAAATAGCGATGTTAGTGACCCAGGGAGGGGTCAGCTGACCAGTACTGAACTGTGAAAGTTTTCACAGATCAGAATAGTGATGCTAGTGACCCAGGGAAGGGTCAGCTGACCCGTACTGAACTTTGAAAGTTTTCACAGATCAGAATAGTGATGTACATGACCCTGGGATGGGTCAGCTGACCCGTACTGAACTGTGAAAGTTTTCACAGATCAAAAAAGTAATGTTAGTGACCCAGGGAAGGGTCAGCTGACCCGTACTGAACTGTGAAAGTTTTCACAGATCAGAATAGCAATGTTAGTGACCCAGGGAAGGGTCAGCTGACCCGTACTGAACTGTGAAAGTTTTCACAGATCAGAAAAGTTATGTACATGACCCAGGGAAGGGTCAGCTGACCAAAACTCAACTGTGAAAGTTTTCACAGATCGGAATAGTGATATACATGACCCTGGGATGGGTCAGCTGACCCGTACTGAACTGTGAAAGTTTTCACAGATCAAAATAGCGATGTTAGTGACCCAGGGAGGGGTCAGCTGACCAGTACTGAACTGTGAAAGTTTTCACAGATCAGAATAGTGATGCTAGTGACCCAGGGAAGGGTCAACTGACCCGTACTGAACTTTGAAAGTTTTCACAGATCAGAATAGTGATGTACATGACCCTGGGATGGGTCAGCTGACCCGTACTGAACTGTGAAAGTTTTCACAGATCAGAAAAGTAATGTTAGTGACCCAGGGAAGGGTCAGCTGACCCGTACTGAACTGTGAAAGTTTTCACAGATCAGAATAGCAATGTTAGTGACCCAGGGAAGGGTCAGCTGACCCGTACTGAACTGTGAAAGTTTTCACAGATCAGAAAAGTTATGTACATGACCCAGGGAAGGGTCAGCTGACCAAAACTCAACTGTGAAAGTTTTCACAGATCGGAATAGTGATATACATGACCCTGGGATGGGTCAGCTGACCCGTACTGAACTGTGAAAGTTTTCACAGATCAGAATAGCGATGTTAGTGACCCTGGGATGGGTATATATATACCTAAAACAGTGTTTGTCAATTTTATTCCAGCAGTCTGCGTGTTCATTGGTAATAGATGTTAAACATGAAGAACGCCTTTATTTCACATTCCTTACTGGCGGACTTACCAAGGGGTTTACGGACAAGAGCTTTGCTGTGAAAAAATTCACAGATCAAGCTGGTGAAGATGACACCAGTTTCATTCCTCTAAGTGTCCAACATTTGGAGATATAGCCATTATAAAATTAAGAGTCGCTACGAAAAAAAAAAAAAACCTGATTTCGGCCCAAAGGACAGCGTCACCTTAATTCACAAATCATGGAGAACGATATTTGGTATTATTTGCATGTCTATGACAGCGCACTGCGTATTTATAGCCAAAAGAAATCTGAATATCAAACCGCAAACCATCTTTACTGCGGTCACTGAGAGCTTTAGCTCCAATTTTGATCAAATTATTTTCTAATCGGTTGCATATTATGTCATGGATATATCCCTTGAATGCATACTGCAGTCCCTTTTGTCTTGCTCTCTCAGATATTTCACCTGTTCGCCAAAAATGACTAATTATCTCCTTGAAAACGTGTGACACCGGTGCATACACACTGTAAATGATTTGCCAGACGCGAAAGCTTGACAGGCGTAGCAACAGTAACTAAGGAGGGCGGGGCTTAGAGAAGGGTTGTCCACAGATGTCCGTCAAGATCATAGACATCATATAGGTGTCTATCCTATATGATGTCTATGGTCAAGATGGCTGAGCTCGATCGATTTCCGGGTCATAGGATGGAGGACGGAGGAGCGAGGAAACGAGGAGAAGCCTATGGGAGAAGCACCCCAAATCTCACGTATTTGAAATACATATATCATAAATACTGTCCTAGAAACAATGTTCATATCGAAGGCTATAAAAACAAACATGAATGTAACTGTGTAATATATGCTATTATGTGCAAAAAAGGGGTCAAATCACATTAGGCCTAGGCTATATTCTAAAATTGTAACTTTACAATCTAAAAACAATGTTTTTTTAAAGCAGAAGTTAAATACACTTAACTAAAATGAAAATAAATCAAAACAAAAGAACAGACTAATTATTATTATTTTGATTACCCTAATCACGGCAATAAGATTGTCAATTTTTTGTCCCTTGGTCTCCTATTCCTCACAATATAAAACAGCTTTCACAATCACTCTCATACAACAGTAGCTGGGTCCAGGGGTCCTCTTTTCAGCAGATGTACTTCAATGTGATGACATAAAAATGGGACTTTTATGATCTTTGTTTCCTCGATGAGTTGATGACTTTTATTTTGAAATCTTCCGCAACAGTTTGAACTGTGAACTTTATTTCTCAATTTCATTTAATGTCGACATGGATCGCCAAACCACTGCCGTCCGTCCAGAACATCGATTTGACACTAATAACTTGAAAAGATATTTGTCAGGGAAACTTGACTTTTCAGGCAGCACCTTAACTGTGCAGCAGTACATGTAAGAAATCTCCCATACATCTCCTTTATATGCACCTTATGCAATCAAAATCCATGTTTTGTTTGTTATTGTTTTATTTTATTTTATTAATATGTTTTAAATAGAGCTGGTCAGTCCAACCCAACGTTTTACATTGAGACTGCAGACAAGCGTTATGTGCTCAGAAAGAAACCTCCAGGAGAACTGCTGCCTGGAGCTCATAAGGTAACGTTACTACTGTTCAGTATCATATTAATGTGACAAAGCAGGATAACTGATGCATATTTATAGAATAATTGCAGCTTAGTTGGGTCTCTCAAACGCTGCCGTGAACATGCAGAAAGGACTTTGACACCAGTGACTGTACTTGTCAACGCAACACATAACTCTATGTAAGTCAATCAGTAGAGGGAGACACAACCAAAGAATACTAAGTGAAATGTGCAAGACTGTACACTTGTTTTGATTCTTGGTCTTTTTTTTTTTTCATTAAATGCTTTACACTTTTTCTATGCCAGGTTGCTTAACAGTTCTCCATCTTTTGTATTTTATTGTATTTGTAATTGTAATTGTATTTGTAGTTTATTTTGTATTTTATTTTTTCAACTAACTAACTATTTTTTGTTTAAAAGAGGCATATAGATTTCTAATATCTGCTGCCATAAAACATATAATTTGCTATCTATTCCTATTCTTACTGGCTACAATTTGTCTATTTGTGCATTTCGGATGAGACCGATGGATCTTTAAACAGTTTTATAAAAAATTAAAACTATTAAAATTATTTTAATCATAAACAATACTAAAATAACACTGAAACCAACAGGACTTAGTTTTTCTTACTTATTATATTTAGTCTCAGGTTGCAGCAGAAATAAACCGTTGCCCCTTTTCTACTGTATATTATAATGTTTTAGAAAGTTCACCCAAAAATTCTGTCATCATTTACTCCCCCTCAAGTTGTTCTAAACCTGTGTAAATTTTTTTTTTGTTCTGCTGTACACAAAGAAAGACATTTGGAAGAATGTTTGTAACCAAGCAGGTTTGGCCCCCCCCCATTGACAATTTTGCTATGGTTACAATTGTGTCAGTATTAAATTCTCAGACTGTCATTTCACAGCAATAAGGCTGTCAATTTTTTAGTCCTTGGTTTCCTATTCCTCACAATATAAAACCGTTTTACCATAGTATAAGGTGACCAGATTTCTGAAATGGAAACCAGGGACATTTCATATTTGAGTGTTCAAAATACCACCAAAATCTCATTTGTTATTATCTATTAAATAAAAAAGGGGACAGTACATTTTTGATTTTTTTTATTGCTGTGGGTTTCACAATTTACATTAATTAATATTATGATTCACCAAAATAACTAGCCAGTAGGGCTAACTACAAAAAACTATTAAACTATTGCACTATTTTGAAAAATCACATTACAAAATATTTGTTGTTTATCTCACATTATAATATTTGTAACATTTATTATTGAATTGAATATTTTAATTTTCACGAGCTGTTTTTGTCCAATGACATTTTAATTTTCTGTTAACAGCTTTACTGACAGGAAAGGAGCTTTGTTGTAGTATTCTTGAGTGAAGTTCATAAAATGTAGGTTACATTACTATTTCCCACTTGAATTTGTCAAATGTTCTGTATACCCCCTCTAGGGGGGTCCGACGGCATGGACCCCTGTAAGAAAAGTTTGTACATTTTAAGGTTAAATGCATCAATCTGGTACACTTTGGAAGCTCAAAATTAAGAGCTTCAACCCATGTACAGTGTGCACATTGAACAAAGAAACAGCATTAACTTGTAGTCTACCTGGACATTAAAGAGGGTTCAAACATCTTTTTAGTTGTGATATAAAGTCTACATCGTTTTAGGTGTTTTAGGATGGCAAACAATTATTTTTACAATAAAATAATAATATAATAATGTTTTAGGCCTAGCTATATAATTATTCATATGACAATAATATCCATATAGGCCAGTGGTCTCAAACTGCCGGCCCGCCCTCCCCCTCTACCCGGCCCGCAACTGATCTCAAAAATAAAACATAATCCGGCCCGCTAAATTATTAATATTATTTTTCTCTCCAGTTGCTACCTGACTGATATGCAAAGAAAAAGTCGCCGTTCTATGGGGGCATTCACATATCGCGTCACATAAGCGGCCGACCCGCATTCTCCTTCTTTCCAAAGCGCTTTCGCTCCAGTGGCGTCTGTCGTTGCTATGCAACCATGAGCCGCGCTCTCAACCGCGTCGCTTCTATTATGAACGCATTTGCCCAAATTACAGTAAAAGCACTCGACTTTAAGTCACGAGCGTCGATTTAAACCACCGAAACGCGTCCGATGCAGCCATTAAACGTTACTGATGTTCAAACGGCATCTTGGACAAATGCGCTGCCAGGTGTCTGTCAAGAAACAGAAGAGTGTACAAATGTATTCAGGGATTGTATTTGTTCAGTACGGTGTTGGTCAGTGCAAAATTTTAATGTTATTTAAGCGAACATAAACTAAGGGAAAATACTTCCATTAAATATTAAAAACTAATAATGTATGTAACAATGAGAGATTTTTATATTTTTTGGCAAAATAAAGTTGATATATAGCTCCAGTTTTTTGTTTATTTCTGACCCCTCCACCAGACTTTTTTGCAATGTATTTGCGGATTATTTTGAACGAGATATAAAACGGGGACATTTCCGGGGACAGCTCCAGTCGGGGACGGAGCACCAAACTTACTCGGTTACTTAATGTAACCTCGGTTCCCTGAGATACGGAACGAGTACTGCGTATGGGGGAAAAGTCTCCTTTTTTCCCCGCTACTGAAGCCTTTTTAATAACGCAGTGCAGCTGCATCATCATTGGTTCACTCATTGCAAGTCGTTGAACCAATGACGTCGCGGCTTTGCTGCGCGGCCTATGGCGACAAAGCGCGTGAACTTTCCCGCTGAAAGGGGCGGGGTAAAGCCCTATATAAGTGAGCATTTCACCATAGGCTACTCAGGCCATATCGACTGAAGCGACGACCCTGAGCCGCAGCCTAGTGGCACGGCAAGTGACGCAGTACTTGTTCCGTATCTCAGGGAACCAAGGTTATGTTAAGTAACCGAGTAAGTTCCCTTTCTATACTTCACTCGTACTGCGTATGGGGGAACGAATTCAACCACGCCGTGCCACTGCTGGGGAAACGACTGGACTGGACTAGTGTCAAGTGGGAAGGCCGAAGCCGCCGTAACCCTTGTGCACTACGAGGGGAAAACTCCCGGGTTTCGCGTATTTGCGCCGAGAGGACCCGAGCCTGTAAGGTCGGAACGTCCAATTGATAAAATCTGGCAAAAGTGGATGGTGAGGACCAGCCGGACGCCTCACAATTGTCTTTAATGGAAATTCCACTGGACCAGGCCCAAGATGAGGCCATACCCCTAGTGGAGTGGGCTCTTACTCCTATGGGGCAAGGGGTCCCCGCCAAGGAATAACAGAGCGTAATAGCGTCAACAATCCAACGCGAAAGACGTTGCTTTGAAACCCTTTGGAGCGGCCGCCAAAGCAAACAAAGAGCTGATCAGACTGCCGGAAGGGTTGTGATCGCTCGATGTAAATGCGCAGTGCCCTGACAGGGCAAAGTAATTCCTGCTCCTGATCGCCCGGCATGGGGGAAACGCGGAGAGCGAAATAACCTGCGACCTGAAAGGTGTAGAAAGCACCTTAGGAACGTAGCCCTCCTTAGGTTTCAGCACGATTCTAGAGTCGTCTGGCCCGAACTCAAGGCATGCAGGGCTAACAGAAAGCGCCAGTGCAAGAAGTAGGGCGGTTTTTAGCATCAGGGGCCTAAGGTCTGCTAGCGCAGTGGCTCAAAGGGCGGGCCCTTTAGAGCTCTGAGGACCAAAGAGAGGTCTCAGGAAGGAACCGTAGGGGTCCGTGGTGGATGCAACCGCCTGGAACCCCTTAGAAACCTCACAACAAGGTTGTTCCGACCTACTGACTGGCCAGCAATAGGAGCATGAAACGCTGCGATGGCTACTACATAAACCTTGAGCGTGGAGGGGGCTTGCCCCGCTTCCAGGCGTTCTTGGAGGAAGGACAGTATAGCGGCTACGTAGCATTCCTCTGGGTCTATGCTGCGGTTAGAACACCAGCTAACAAAGACCGCCCATTTTTGAGCATAGAGGCGTCTAGTGGACGGGGCTCTAGCTTGTGAAATGGTATTTAGCATGTTCTCGGGGAGGTCAGATGGCTCCCATCGAGGGACCACAGGTGCAGAGCCCACAGCTCCGGCCGTGGGTACCAGATTGTTCTGTTCACCTGAGAGAGAAGGTCCTGTCTCAGGGGAATCGGCCAGGGGGATTTCGTGGAAAGCCTGAATAGCTCCGAGGTCCAAACTTGGCACCTCCAGAGCGGGGCCACTAACAGAACTCTGTGTTTGTCTTCCCTGACACGCCTGATCACCTGAGGGATCAGAGCGACTGGGGGAAAAGTGTAGAGAAGGGTGTTGGGCCAAGAGTGGGCCAGCGCATCGTCCTTCTTTGAAAAATAAATTGGGCAATGAGAGTTGTCTTGAGAGGCGAAGAGGTCCACCTCCGCCTTTCCGAAGAACTCCCAAATGGTGTGAAGCATCCACCTGTCTGAGGGGACGTTGCTCCAGGACAGCACCTTATTTTATTTTTTTTTATTTAACCAGGAAAGTCCCATTGAGATTAAAAACCTCTTTTTCAAGGGAGTCCTGGCCAAGAGGCAACAACATTTACACAATTATAAACAAACAAAGAAACATTAAAATAACACAGATTGCCTCAATAATGTGCAACTGTTTTTCGTAGTCTCCATTGCTTTCAGCTTAGTTTTAAAAGCATTTAAGGTCAAGAGCTCAGTCAGTTTCCAGTCCTTCTGCATCATGTTCCAAGCAAAAGGAGCTGAGTGGACAAAGGCTTTCTTCCCCAACTCTGTGCGGGCAAAAGGAACAGAGAGCAACAGCTGATCGTTTGATCGCAGGGAGTAAGAGCCAACACTTCTCTGTGTAATTAAAGTACAAATGTAAGGAGGCAGTAATCCAAGCATAGCTTTAAAAATAAAAATGTACCAATGTCCCTGCCTCCTAGTGGCCAGAGAAGGCCATCCCACTCGTGAATACAATTCACAGTGATGCGTCATGGCTCTACAGTTAGTAATGAACCTCAAAGAGGCATGATAAACCTTGTCCACCATTTGAAGACATGAAGAAGAAGCATTCATATAAAAATTATCTCCATAATCTAGCACAGATAAAAAAGTTGCAGTGACAAGGCGCTTTTTTACTTCAAAAGAAAAACACAATTTATTACGAAAGAAAAAACCCAGTTTAAGTTTTAATTTCTTCACAAGTTTTTCTATATGTGGTTTAAAAGTGAGGGAGTCATCAATCAAGACACCAAGGTATTTATATTCATGAACAACCTCTATGACATTCCCTTCAAGAATGGACACTACTGGAACAGTCTGAGGCACCCTCGTAAAATTTGAAAACAACATTAGCTTAGTTTTGTCATTATTAAGAACTAGTTTTAACTGAAGAATTGAATGCTGGACGGCAACAAAAGCTTTCTGCAGGGTTTCAATGGCCTGAGCAAGGGATGATCCATAGCAGTAAATGACTGTGTCATCGGCATAAAAATGCATATTAGGTCAAAATGTTTCTGATGCTAAGTCATTGATATACAAGATAAATAGGAGGGGCCCCAAAACTGAGCCCTGTGGCACCCCCTTACGGACAACAATAAAATCAGAAGAGAGACCCTCATATTTAATGCATTGAGTCCTGTTATTCAGATAATTTGAGAACCATGCAACTGCATGCTCTGACAATCCTGAGCAAATTAATCTGTTCTTTAAAACAGCATGGTCGACGGTATCAAAAGCTTTTGACAGATCTAAAAAAAGTGAAGCACAGAACTGTTTCTTATCAAGTGCCACAATAATATCATTTATCACCTTCATAATAGCGGTGATAGTACTGTGCTTTTTTCTAAAGCCTGATTGAAATTTAGAAAGGATGTCATTTGAGTACAGAAACTCTTTCAGTTGATCACACACAAGAGATTCCAGAATTTTCGATAAAACACATAAATTTGATATTGGCCTATAATTAGACAGAACTGCCGGATCACCTCCTTTTAATAAAGGTAAAACAAAAGCTGATTTCCAAACTGATGGAATTTCTTTGGTTTTGATAGAAAGATTAAAAATAATTGAAAGTGGCTCTGCTATAAAATCTGCTGCCAACTTCAAAAAATAAGGCTCCATCAAATCTGGTCCAGGTGGTTTTCTGTGATCCAATGTTTTTAGAGCCTTATGCACTTCATGGACAGTAAATGGTGCAAATTTAAAAGGGTCTCCAGAAAACATTGGGGATTCTTTGCAAGGATTCATAGAGGAAGTTCCTGCAGTGTCAAACAAGGAACCAGATGATAAAAAGTGTTTGTTAAAACAATTCAAAACTTCACTTCTATCATAAACTGGAACTGAATCTTTAAGAACAAATGTAGGAAGAACCTGAGAAATTTTATTTACAGATAAAGACTTACTATATAAAGACTTACTCTTACTTTCCAGAATTTCTGTGGATCATTAAGGTTCTCAGTGGTAACAGACAAAAAGTATTTAGATTTAGCCTTTTTGATTAGAGAAGTACATTTATTTCTAAGCTGTTTGAAAACAGTCCAATCAGTGAAAGAATCCGTTTTTCTTGCCTTGACCCATGCTCTATTACGCTCATGTATGGTATCTGCCAGTTCTGGTGAAAACCAGGGATTTTCTCGCCCCTTCACTCTGCATTTCCTTAAAGGGGCATGCTTGTTTACAATTTGCATAAAACTTTCCTTAAAAAATGTCAAAGCTAATTCTACATCTGGTAGTAGCCCTATATTTTCCCATTTCACCATTGATAAATCATGATGAAAAGCTTGTTCATTAAAATGTTTAAGATTCCTCTTACAGACAACGCGTGGTTTACATTTTGGAATTTTAGTATTTCTACAGGCAGCAACTACACAGTGATCACTTGAATCATTACAGAAGACACCCAGAGAAGAGAACTTAAGTTATGAGGCACGTTTGTTAAAATCAAATCAATCAAAGTTGACTTTTCTGGACTCTTGAGATTAGGCCTGGTGGGTAGGTGGACTAACTGAGTAAGATTAATAGAGTCACAAAACCTTTTAAATTCATCAGAACTTGCATTTAGCCAGTCCCAGTTCAAATCGCCTGATATAAGTATTTCGGTGTAACTTAATTTAGTCAAAAGATCCTTTATTGAATATAGTGCCTCTTTTGAAGCTGAAGGAGGCCTATAACACCCAACAACAGTAATAGAAAGAGACTTTGCTATTTCTACATTCAAGGCCAAAAATTCCATTTGTTTGTAAATTGATTGGGATAAAACAATAGAAGTATTAAATCTTGATTTAACGTAAATAGCTACACCGCCACCTTTTTTTAGTCTATCAGTACGATAAACATTGTACCCAAGTATGTTAATGTCTTCATTAATAATAGATTTACTCAACCAAGTTTCAGAAATTATAACAACATCCGCACCTGTTGATTTAACACAAATTCTAACCATGTCCATCTTTGGTAGTAAACTACGCACATTAAGATGAACATATTTGAGACCAGACAAAGACTTAAAATCAGAGGGAGTCTGGGGGCATTGCAGCTCAGGTCCAGGGTTTGGTTGCACATTTCCAGACAAAAGTAGAAGTAAGACAATCAACAATCTTTGTTTCACATTTGATTTTGACTCAATTCTTTGATGCGTAGAAGCCAAGCAAATTCCTTCATTTAGTGAACAAGTAAGATAATTATACAAAGCAAAAAAGCATTGAAGTTTAGGTAGGTCTCTGGGCAGAGCTGGCAAAAAGTTTGTCACGATCCAATCGAACTGGTAGTTGCTCTGGATTTATAAAAGCTATAGAGCAAGTGCCTCTGTAACTTTGAACGTTTTTCAAATTGTGGTGACTGTCCAGAGCTCTCCCCCAATGTGTCCAGGAACAGTTGCTCACTCCGAGATCCCAAACGCCCAATAGGCAAATAAGAATAGTAAATAAGGCCATTATCCTAAACATTTAGCACTAAGAGAAGTAAATAGCACAGACCTCAGAATGGGACACTCGGGTCCAGGCCTGTTAGCTGCAGGAGACTGTAGCAGGCTCAGATCCAGGCTGGTTAGCTGCAGGAGACTGTAGCAGGCTCAGATCCAGGCTGGTTAGCTGCAGGAGACTGTAGCAGGCTCAGATCCAGGCTGGTTAGCTGCAGGAGACTGTAGCAGGCTCAGATCCAGGCCGGTTAGCTGCAGGAGACTGTAGGAGGCTCAGATCCAGGCTGGTTAGCTGCAGGAGACTATAGCAGGCTCAGGTCCTGGCCGGTTAGTTGCAGGAGACTGTAGGAGGCTGTAGCAAGCTCAGGTCCAGGCTGGTTAGTTGCAGGAGACTGTAGCAGGCTCAGGTCCAGGCCGGTTAGCTGCAGGAAGCTGTAGCAGGCTCAGATCCAGGCTGGTTAGCTGCAGGAGACTATAGCAGGCTCAGATCCAGGCTGGTTATCTGCAGGAGACTGTAGCAGGCTCAGATCCAGGCTGGTTAGCTGCAGGAGACTGTAGCAGGCTCAGATCCAGGCTGGTTAGCTGCAGGAGACTATAGCAGGCTCAGGTCCAGGCTGGTTAGCTGCAGGAGACTGTAGCAGGCTCAGGTCCAGGCCGGTTAGCTGCAGGAAGCTGTAGCAAGCTCAGGTCCAGGCCAGTTAACTGCAGGAGGCTGTAGCAGGCTCAGATCCTAGGCTGGTTAGCTGCAAGAAGCTGAAGCAGGCTCAGGCTAAGGCCAGTGAGCTGCAAAAGGCTAAAGTAGGCCCAGATCCAGGCCGATTAGCTGTAGGAAAATGTAACAGGCTCAGGCCAGTTAGCCCTGCGGGATCTAGTCTACAAATTTCATGAACATCCACAATCCACATAGGTTTGTCAAATAATCCATAAAATACTGACTGCCATGTTCAAAAAGATAATTAATTGTTATAAAATCCTTTAAAACATCAATCAGAGACAAACACTTAACAGACAAAGGACATGCTGCCATCTCGGATTGTGGGTGGGGCCCATCACTGGCTCATCCAGGCCATCAGTATGTCTGCATATCTGCTCCCAGGTTGTTCTTTCTGGGGATGTGGGTCGCTCTGAGTGGCCGAACCCGTGAAGAAGCCCATTCTAGCAGTCGTTTCGCCAGAGCGCATAGGCGGCTGGACAAAAGACCCCCTTGGCGGTTGATATATGACACCACTGTCATGCTGTCCGATTGGACTAAGACGTGGCGATCTTTCAAATGAGCCTGAAAGGCCTGTAGGGCTCGAATCACTGCCAGCATCTCGAGGCAGTTGATGTGCAGATGGCTTTCCTCGTGGGACCATGAGCCCGGAGGTCCCTGAAGCCGGTCTCTTCAGTGCCAGACTCGTCCATGGCGCGGAGAAGTTTGGCTTGGAAGACCTGGGAAATGGCCATAGAATGGAGCGCCGAGGCGGCTTGGCCAGCAGAGGCATACGCTCTCCCTGCGAGGGCCGAGGTGGTCCTGCAGGGTTTAGATGGAAGGGAACGCTTCGTCTTCCAGCCCACGGCCGCGGGCGGACAGAGGTGAGCGGCCACTGCTTCGTCCAGGGGTGGCAGGTGTTCGTAACACCACGTCCGACTCGCCCGGCCAGTGCTCCGGTTCAGAGGCTGCCAGAGACACTGAGTCGTCGAGCTGCTCTTCATCGGAACCGCCGAAGGAAACAAGGTCGCTTGCATCAGCTGAGGGACGTTGTTCAGGGCGGGAGAACAGAACTGGGGACTGTTCTCTGCTGGGAGAGGGCGAGGCACGCGGGCATGGGCCGACGTGAGCTCGCTCAGCTCAGCGCGCTTGGCCGGTCTTCCCCGCTGTCTCTTCCTAGCCGGCTCGCGGGAGGAAGGAGAGAGGAGGGCGCGATTGGCGGGGTCACTTCCCATGAAGAAAGCAGCCCGTGAGCGCAAGGATGCCAGGCTCATAGACTCGCAGTGCGAGCATGAGCCTCCAGCAAGCGCATCGTCTGCGTGGGACTTGCCCAGACATCCAACGCACTCGCAGTGGCCATCTGCATTGAGCAGAGGGGCTCTGCATGTAGTGCAGTGGTGAGGCATTGAAAAATGCCGGGGCGCCGTGAAAACGGCGATTGTGGTGCTCTTAGACGGCGAGGGCCGTAAGCGGTGAAAACCGCTGTGGAAAGTGCTCTTAATGCGGTGTGGAACCGCGGAAAAATGCTCTATTAGGCGCGCCGGATGGCGGCAGGAGACGCGCTGAGACAGGGCCGGAAGCAGGAAGCGGGAGGCGGCGGCTCGTCGACGGCGCACAGGCGGCAGTCGGCGAGGGTGCTGGTGAATCTGGCGACTCAGCTGGGTCCGATGCAGGGCCTCTTTGACGGCGGCAGAGCTTCTTCCAAGGCGGTGAGCTTCTTTCCAGGTGAGCAGGCTTCTACGAGGATCAGCGAGGAGAAGACGAGTCGTCGCTGAAGGAGAAAGGACTGAGTAGCCTATGGTGAAATGCTCACTTATATAGGGCTTTACCCCGCCCCTTTCGGCGGGAAAGTTCGCGCTTTGTTGCCATAGGCCGCACAGCAAAGCCGCGACGTCATTGGTTCAACGACTTGCAATGAGTGAACCAATGACGATGCAGCTGCACTGCGTTATTAAAAAGGCTTCAGTAGCGGGGAAAAAGGGAGACTTTTCCCCCATATGCAGTACAAGTGAAGTATCTCAGGGAACGGGACGTCTGGTCACCCTACCATAGTAGGCAAAACATATACTAAGTTAGTCAAAGGTTTTATCTGTCTTTTTTTTTTTTTTGTTTAAAGACAGATAAAACAGTAATAATAATAATTAGGGATGGGCATTTTTCCAAAATATTGTATTTGAATATTTGGGCTCGTAAAAACCGGATATTCGAATATTCGTTTATTTAAATGAGGTTAACGAGAAAGACGTTATTGTTTTATATTCATCAATATTTTGTAACCATTTCTGATCAAGCTTACGATTAGGCAATATACACAACAATCTTACATTATATCTCATTATATTCTTTTAGTTCAAAGCATTAAACAATATGTGTAAACAGAAAATATTAAGAAAAAAAGCATTTAAAGGAACACTCCACTTTTTTTGAAAATAGGCTAATTTTCCAACTCCCCTAGAGTTAAACAGTTGAGTTTTACCGTTTTCGAATCCATTCAGCCGATCTCCGGTTCTGGTGGTACCACTTTTAGCATAGCTTAGCATAGTTCATTGAATCTGATTGGTCATTTTTAAGCGCGATGCTAACGGTCTAAAGAGTTTTGATATTTTTCCTATTTAAAACTTGACTCTTCTGTAGTTAAATCGTGTACTAAGACCGACGGAAAATAAAAAGTTGTGATTTTCTAGGCTGATATGGCTAGGAACTATACTCTCATTCAGGCGTAATAATCAAGGAACTTTGCTGCCGTTCCATGGCTGCAGCAGTGCAATGATATTACGCAGCGCCTGTGAGCCCCTGCTTGCACAGGGAACGCGCCTTGCAACCATGGAGACGTTTGTGAGAGACGCTGTGTAATATCATTGCGCCTGCTGCAGCCATGGAACGGCAGCAAAGTTCCTTGATTATTACGCTGGAATGAGAGATTCAATGAACTATGCTAAGCTATGCTAAAAGTGGTACCGCCAGAACCGGAGATCGGCTGAATGGATTCGAAAACGATAAAACTCAACTGTTTAACTCTAGGGGAGTTGGAAAATGAGCCTATTTTCAAAAAAAGTGGAGTGTTCCTTTAATCTCAACAGCACGAGCGGGAAAATACTAATAAAGCAGACAGTGCCCGTTATTGTATAAAACGTACATAATACACTCGAGTCAGTATATGGTTATCGTGTTTATATTGTTTCACATGTTCATGTTGAGAAAAACAATAATATCCACATGCTCGGGTGAGAAAACGAACCGTGCTGACAGACGTTGCAGAGACCAAGATAACAGTACATAACGGTGTGCTAAGCTAAGTTTCTAACCGTAGCACTGTGTTTTCTGTTCGTAAAAATATCTCCCTCAACGAAACTTAAAGGAAGCATATGTCTCAAAATCATTTTGCTATCAGATAAATTATCATCTTGGCTCACTCGGGGATAACTTACAGCTGCACTTAGTTGACGTCATGAATGCAGTGATGGACAGCTGTCTTTCCTCACTCGACGGGTATTTAGATTTCATGTGCTTCCTCATTATGGTGTTGATATTATGATAACTCAGTTTCATTAATTAATTTGATCAAAAGTAATTCCATTTTGTAAGATAATTTTCATCTAAGTAATTCCAAACTGCGCGAGGTAACGTTAGATGACAACATTATGTGATGATCAAATAAAACCTTGTTGAAACTTGTGAAAAACTTGTTGAACACGCTCCACAGCGCCACCCTGGTGCATTAAGTTATAACTGCGAGTTTTAGTGCTCAGGATTTATCATGGATTCACTGCATTTACGGCCAGTAAAGCAACATAGTAAAATTCGAATAGTATTTTTATTTTTCGAATATTAATTACAGAACGAATATTCGAATATTCAACTATTTGTGCACATCCCTAATAATAATGCATTTTATTTAACAGCGTCTTTCAAAACACCCAAGGTCACCTTACAGGTAAACAAGCAATAACAATATATATACATTATATATCAACACAACTTAAAACACACATGCATCATAGAGACAGTAAAAAAAGCAGTAAATCATAAAAAAGCCTGTGTAAAAAAGTAGGTCTTAAGACGGGATTTAAAGGTATGCAGACTGTCAATATTACGGATATCGAGAGGGAGAGAGTTCCATAGGCGAGGGGCCACATGGCTAAAAGTTCTAGCTCCCATGGTAGTTAAGCGTATACGTGGTAAGACAAGAGAGAGTGTGAGTGAGGATCTTAAAGTGCGTGAAGGGGTGTAAATATGAAGAAGATCAGTAAGATATGGAGGAGCGAGACTGTGAAGTGCCTTGAATGTGAGAAGCAGGATTTTGAAGTCAATTCGATATTTCACTGGTCCCTAGTGAAGTCACTGTAGAGTTGGTGAAATTGCAGCTCGTGTTCTTACTAGAACCCCTTCTACCATGCACGTGTTCTGAACCAGCTGAAGTTTATAGAGAAGTTTGGAAGGAAGACCAGTAAGAAGAGCATTGCAGTAATCAATACGTGAAGTAACCAGTGCATGGATGAGAATTGCAGTGTTGTTAATTGAAAAGGAGAGACGAAGGCGATTAATATTACACAGATGAAAGTATGCAGTGCGTGTAATATTATTAATATGGACTTCAAATGAATGTGTGCTATCCAGAATAACACCCAAACTCTTAACCTATGAAGAGGGATAAATGGGATGTTGATCGATATCCACAGACAAATACAGTAAGATTTTGTCAAAGCGGATTTTGTCCCTATAAGTAGGACCTCGGGTTTATTACTATTAAAGGTGCTAAAGAGGATGTTTTGTTTTATACATTTTTGCAATATTACTTGTCTTTTCTAACTGATAAAAGACTATTTATTAGGTGCACTGAAAGGAATAATATTAATATACATCATCTGTGCACGAGGTAGGGCCTTAAAAACATCAGCCAATGATCGCGTAAACGATTAGCCATCTGGCTTGTCAATCACTGCCATTATGTTTCTTGTGAAAGACGTGCGCGGATTGGCCCTCTGGCTTGTCAATAATTGCCATTACGTTCCTTGTGCGAGAAGTGTGTGGCTGTGCGCACCAGGAACTTTCCACACTCTACAGGCGCCGCATGCAATGTTTTTGTCAGGAGGCGGGAGTAAAAACTGCAGATTATGAGTTTCCTTCGGTGAGTCCGACATAATCAAGTCAAGTCAAATTTATTTATATAGCGCTTTTACAATTGGTAATTGTTTCAAAGCAGCTTTACATATTAGAAGCACAGAAAAAAAGGGAAGTGGTTAAAACTGTACAAACAAGCGTGGTAATATGTAACATATACAAGATGGTGCTACATTAAGCCAATGTCGGCTGACTTCCAGGGGTGGAAAAAACCCCCTAGGAGAAAAACCCAGCGTGCTAGCACTGGGAAAAAAGTCCTAGGAGGGAAAAAACCCCTTGGAAGATATATATATGTAAATGTATATGGAGATCAAAATCTGAATTGTACATTTTTATTATAGAGATTAAAAATCGATTATATATAAATATATGTAAGCGGATACGGGGATTAAAAATCTGAATTATAGATGCAGCCAGAATTGGATCTTTAGGCCCATTGTCTCCTGGGTTACGTTGTAGTCAGGTCCAGACGCAGGTTCTCCATCTGATCTGGATACGGCCTGGATCCAGCACCCGGCAAACCTCAGGATAAGCAGAGAGACCGATATTAGCGTAGATGCCATTCTTATTCTGATGTACAGGTATATCTAGTGTTATAGGAAATGTTCTCGGTTCCGGCCGACCTAATTATTGCAGCGTAACAATCCTTTAACGGATTTGAAAAATGTTAATGTATTGATAATGTGTTATGTGTATGCAAGAGCAAAGAGATGTGTTTTTAGTCTAGATTTAAACTGACAGAGTGTGTCTGCTTCCCGAACAATGCTAGGAAGATTGTTCCAGAGTTTAGGTGCTAAATAGGAAAAGGATCTGCCGCCTTCAGTTGATTTTGATATTCTGGGTATTATCAACTGGCCTAAATTCTGAGATCGCAATAAACGTGAAGGACTATAATGCATTAAGAGCTCACTTAGGTACTGGGGAGCTAAACCATTTAGAGCTTTATAAGTAAGTAGCAAGATTTTAAAATCTATACGATGTTTAATAGGGAGCCAATGTAATGTTGACAGAACTGGGCTAATATGGTCATACTTTCTGGTTCTAGTAAGAACTCTAGCTGCCGCATTTTGGACCAACTGTAGTTTGTTTAAAAGCTGAGCAGAACAACCACCCAGTAGAGCGTTACAATAATCTAGTCTTGAGGTCATGAATGCATGAACCAACTGTTCCGCATTTGTCATTGAGAGCATATGTCGTAATTTAGATATATTTTTAGATGGAAGGCGGTTTTACAGATACTAGAAACATGACTTTCAAATGAAAGATTGGTATCAAAGAGCACACCCAGGTTCCTAACTGAGGACGAAGGTTTAATGGAGCACCCGTCAAGTGTTAGAGAGTATTCAAGGTTTTTTCGTGAGGAAGTTTTTGGTCCAAAGATTAGGAAATCAGTTTTTTCTGAATTTAATAATAAGAAATTTCTTGTCATCCAGTTTTTAATGTCAGCTATGCATTCTGTTAGTTTTGTGAATTTGTAGGTTTCGTCAGGGCGCGAGGAAATATAGAGCTGAGTATCGTCAGCGTAGCAGTGAAAACTAACACCATGCTTCCTAATTATCTCTCCTAAGGGCAGCATGTACAGAGTGAAAAGCAACGGTCCTAATACTGAGCCTTGTGGTACCCCATATTTAACCTGTGATCGATACGACATCTCTTCATTAACTACCACAGACTGATAACGGTCAGATAAGTATGATTTGAACCATGCCAAAGCAATTCCACTAATGCCAATATAGTTTTCAAGTCTTTTTAAAAGAATGTTATGATCGATAGTGTCAAAAGCAGCACTGAGATCTAATAACACTAATAGAGAAATACAGCCACGATCGGATGATAGGAGTAGATCGTTTGTAACTCTAACGAGAGCAGTCTCAGTACTATGGTATGGTCTAAATCCTGACTGGAAATCCTCACAGATTCCATTTCTTTCTAAAAAGGAACACAGTTGTGTTGAAACTGCCTTTTCTAGTATCTTTGACAGAAAAGGTAGATTCGAGATTGGCCTGTAATTTACTAAATCTCTCGGATCTAGTTGAGGTTTTTTAATAAGAGGTTTGATAATAGCCTGCTTAAAGGTTTTTGGCACGTGTCCTAGTGTTAAAGATGAATTAATTATATCAAGAAGTGGACCTACGACCTCTGGAAGCATTTCTTTCAGTAGTTTAGTCGGCATTGGGTCTAACATACATGTCGTTGATTTTGATGATTTGATAAGTTTAGATAATTCTTCCTCTCCTATAGCGGCGAATGATTCTAGTTTTACCTCAGGGACACTACAGTGCACTGTCTGAAGAGAAACTGTACACGGTTGCATGTTTATAATTTTCTCTCTAATATTATCAATCTTGCAAGTAAAGAAGTTCATAAAGTCATTACTGCTGTGCTCTATGGAAACGTCAGCAGTTGAATCTCTGTTTCTAGTTAATTTAGCCACTGTGTCAAATAAATACCTAGGATTATGTTTTTCTATTAAGAGATTTGAAAAATAAGTAGATCTAGCATTTCTTATGGCTGTTCTGTACTCAATCATTTTTTCTTTCCACGAAAGGCGAAAAACTTCTAGTTTTGTTTTCTTCCAACTACGTTCAGCTTTTCTAACAGCTCGTTTTAGAGCCCGAGTGTGCTCATCATACCACGGCGTTGGATTAGTTTCCTTAATCTTCTTTAGACGTAAAGGAGCGACCGCATCTAATGTGCTGGAAAAGAGAGAGCCAATAGTTTCTGTTGCAGCATCGAGTTCTTCTAAGTTGTCAGGTATACTAAGGCGATGAAACTGCTCGGGGAGATTATTTATAAAGCAATCTTTAGTGGCAGACGTGATTGTTCTACAATATTTATGGCTGGGTGGTGGTTTTGTAGCCTTGGCTAATTGTATTATACACGAGACTAAATAATGATCTGATATATCATCGCTCTGCTGTAGAATTTCAACAGCATCAATATCTATTCCATGCGACAGTATTAGATCTAGGGTATGATTACGACAATGAGTGGGTCCTGACACGTGTTGTCTAACTCCAATAGAGTTTAAAATATCTGCAAATGCCAATCCAAATGCGTCTTTATTATTATCTACATGGATATTAAAATCACCAACAACAAGGACTTTATCCGCAGCCAGTACTAACTCTGATAGAAACTCAGCAAATTCTTTGATAAAGTCAGTATGGTGCCCTGGTGGCCTGTATACAGTAGCCAGCACAAATGTCAACTTACATAATGTTACATAAAGCACCATCACTTCAAAGGAATTATATTTGAAATTCTTTTGAATGATTCTGAATATATTACTATAAATTACAGCAACACCTCCCCCTTTGCCTTTCTGTCGAGGATTGTGTCGATAATCATAACCTTGAGGACTAGATTCATATAAAGTAATGTAATCGTCTGGTTTTAGCCAGGTTTCTGTCAAACACAGCAAGTCTAGTTTATTGTCTGTGATAATTTCATTTACAATAAGTGCTTTTGAAGAAATAGATCTAATATTCAGTAACCCAAGCTTTATCATTTGTTTATCTGATTTATCTGTGATTTTCATTTTTTGAACATCAATTAAATTTTTACCCTTAAAAGGTTTCGGAAGTTTTTTGTATTTACTAGTTCGAGGTACAGACACAGTCTCTATGTGATAATATCTAGGTGAAAGTGTTTCTATGTGCTGTGAATTATCTGAGTTCTGTGACGTGAGGCGGCTAGCAGACGGTCGGTTTAGCCAGTTTGTCTGCGTCCTGGTCTGGGCCCTGGTTTGTCATGTTTCAGCTCTAAGACTATTTGCCAAATTTCTAGAGAGAAGAGCAGCACCATCCCGGGAGGGATGAATACCATCTCTTTTCAACAGATCAGGTCTGCCCCAAAAGCTTTTCCAATTGTCTATGAAACCTATATTATTCTGCGCACACCACTTAGACAGCCAGCCATTGAGTGATGATAACCTGCTAACTATCTCATCACTCCGACGAACAGGAAGAGGGCCAGAACAAATTACTTTTGCTGACATTGAATTTGCGAGTTCACACACCTCTTTAATGTTAATTTTAGTGATCTCCGACTGGCGAAGTCGAACATCATTTGTGCCGACGTGGATAATGATTTTAGAATATTTACGTTTAGCATTAGCCAGCACTTTTAAATTTGCTTTTGTGTCAGGTGCTCTGGCCCCCGGCAAACATGTGACTATGGTGGCTGGTGTCTCTATTTTCACGTTCCGTGTAATAGAATCGCCAATTACTAGGGCACTTTCAACAGGATTCTCAGTGGGTGCGTCACTGAGTGGGGAGAACCTGTTTGATGTTCTAATCGGAACGGAAGAGTGGTGTTTGTTCTTGCCATTATGCCGCCTCACAGTCACCCAGTTAGCCTGCTGCGTGGCTTCTACAACCGGAACCGAATGTGTAGTGTTTACTAGGCTAGTCGCATCCAAAGCAGTATCTAAGGCCCTTTCATTCTCACTATCCTCAATTAAAGTTTGGATGCGTGTCTCTAATTCTGAGATTCTCTCTGTCAGCCTGACAATATCCCTGCATTTATCACATGTGTAAGTTTCACTGCTGACAGAAAGAGCTAAGCTGTACATGTTGCATTTACTACACATGATAATCGTCGGACATGACTGACCGTGTGTTTGATGAACGCCGTCCGAAAAACTGCAACGCACACGGGACTCGCTGGCTGGAGGTCTCGGTCGCTTGCCGGTGCCTGGGGCGAGGGTGATGTGCGGGACGCTGTACCTCGCGGTGGATCGATGAATGCCGGGCAGCAACGTCTCCACAGCTTCCCCATCTGGCGAGGACAGATCAGAATAACATACATCGGATAAATCCGCCATTCAATCGACAAGGAAGGTTGGTTTAGAGGAAAAAAAAGAAAGTAGACGGTAGCTAGCAGGCTATGGCTAACACTAGGTGATTACGCTGGTGGATTGCTAGTAATAAATCGTTCCGTTTAGTAATACTATGCAATAGGTTAAGTAATCTAGTGAAAAATAAGAAAGTTATATTATGTGAATAGGAATAAAGAGAAGGATTTAGGATAAACTCCACGAAGCTCCGAGCGTAGATCAGACAGCTGGCAGGCAGCAGCGTTGAGCAGCGTTGAACCGGAAGTCAACGTAATGAATCCACTAACACGACACATCGAATGCCGGTGGTAAACACTCTGTTCCAATACTCGTGCACGAGTTTTGGGAAGCGTTACCTCGAAATGAGCTGTGAAGGAGGGGGGTTGTTCTTACGCATGCGCTCATTTCAAAAACTCACTAACAGTCTTTGGTTTCTCAGTCGACGAAAAGATCCTCTTTAGCACCTTTAAGCTTAAGAAAGTTAGCTGAGAGCCAGTCTTTAATTTCAGCTAAACAACGGGACAAAGAAGGCGGTGGAAAAGAGTCAGAGGGTTTGGAAGACAGGTAGAGCTGGGTGTCATCGGCGTAGCAGTGAAAGTGAATACCATATTTTCTGAAAATGTGACCAAGTGGGAGTAGATAGATAATGAATAAAAGCGGGCCCAAAACAGAACCCTGAGGAACACCAGTATTGACTGTAGATTATCTTGAACTGAAATGCTTTAATTGGACAAACTGAGTGCGACCAGAGAGATACGATGTAAACCAGGACAAGGGTGTGCCAGTGATCCCAATAGAAACTAACCTGTCAAGGAGTATCTTGTACGAGGTGGTATCAAAGGCATTTACATTTACATTTATGCATTCGGCAGACGCTTTTATCCAAAGCGACTTACATTGCATCATTTGTATCTGAGTGTGTGCAATCCCGGGGATCAAACCCATGACCTTGGCATTGCTAGTGCCATGCTCTAACCACTGAGCTTTTAAGGATTGGAGTAATAATAGCAGGTAGATAAAGATAGTAAGCAGGCTTTGACTGTGAGTTGGTAAAGGGTCAAGCCAACAGGTAGTAGACTTGGATTCCCGGATGAGACCCAGTATCTCCACATCAATTGGTAATAAAAAAGTAGAGAAAACAGAGTGTGGGGACACTTGAAAAATGAACAGCAGAAATTATAACCTGTATTACTAGCAAGTAATTGTTGGTCAATATTTTTAATCTTAGACTTAAAGAAAGTCATAAAATTGTTGCATACTGTGGTAGAATACATATCTGACGGCAGAGAATCTGGTGGTTGTAAAATATTTTTTACCACAGAAAAAAGAGATTTCTCTGGCTCCAATTAAATTAGAGTAATAGTCAGATTTAGCTTTAGACAGTGCATCCTTGTAAAGATGGATATGTTCAGAATGCATTTGTTTATGTACATTGAGACCAGATTTGGCATGCAGACGCTCTAACCTACGACCTTTAGTTTTAAGTTGACGAAGTTCTGGGGTAAAGCATGGAGCAGAATGATTAAAAGAAACAGTCCGGGTTATAAACATCCAAAATCTCAGTCCATTGTTATAATAAGAAACCAGTACATCAGCGTCAGAAAAATCAGCTTTGCTGGAGAAGATGGCAAGTTCATCAGCAAAAGTAGACGCATCAATGTTCTTAATGTTCCGAAATTTGATAGAATGACACAGATTTACCTTAAAGACTGTCAGCTGGGTGCAAAAAGACACAAGCAGATGGTCTGATATGGACAAGTCAGAAACAGTACAATTATAAGGAATTATGCTAGAACAGCAGATGAGATCGAGGATGTGCCCTTTAGAATGAGTGGGCAAGTTAGTGAATTGCTGCATACCAAAACTATCCAGACAAGATAAAAATTCACTTGTACTTGTTATTGACATTATCTATTTGAATGTTAAAGTCACCCAGCATGATAACATTTAAAAAAGTAATGATGTATAATATTAATATCATCATACTGGTGTCAGTCAAACAATACATGTATTGTGTGTTTTTTTGTGTGTGTGTGTGTGTGTGTGTGTGTGCAGGTAGATAGAGAGTATGCTGTTCAAAAGGCTTTGTATTCTGTTCGCTTTCCTGTTCCTCATCCTGTGATTTACTGCTCAGATACTTGTGTCATCGGCACAGAGTTCTACATCATGGAGCATGTACAGGTACTTGTAGCCAGTGGAAGTTACCTTGATTGATAATTTAATTTATGTTGTTACAATGTTTGACCATGTCTATTGTCATTTTAAGACCATTTTATGTAACTGAATATATAATCATAATATAAATGCATAATAATTCAAGTAGGCTACACACTTTCAAATGACAAAAAACATTTAATTACTTAGATCATGGAAATTAAGGATAAAAAAATGTAATATCCTAAATAAAAAAACTTGAATAAATGGTAAATATTCTCAGTAAAGTAAGGGTGCACTACTGCTGAAAACACAAACCCTACTTAGCAGTCAGATGTCCGTATGAACAAAGACATTTTTATTTGCACTGGAATAGTGGATTGCAGCTTTGAAATCGAGAGCATTCAGACTTGTTCTTCCAAACTGTCTGTAGTTGTCAGGAAAACACCTGTCGATGACTGCTCTGTGTAGGAATTGCAGATGACAGCGTGATTGGCAAAATGTTGGTGACATTCATTATCATGTAAATGTAATGGGCGATATATTACGTCACCAAAAATTATTGAGGTCAGACACATATATTGCGCAATAAGTCGATATATTGATTATTGTGACAGGCCTAACCATGTCTGAGTTATATCTAGCTAAAGCAGTTAAAATTATGCACTCTGCCAGGAGGCGGCAGTCATGATTGTTTCCACCCCACCTTTTCAGTCCGTGTAGTTTTGAATGGTTTAAGAATGGAGGGACAACAGGGATGATGTTATTTTGTATGTCTGCACGTCAGGGACGTATATTCAGGGACTTGAGGCTCCCAGGGGTCAGTGCAGCAGAGCGAACTGCTCTGTATGTGGCAGCAGTGGAGACTCTAGCCAAACTTCACTCTCTGGACGTAAATACGCTCGGCCTCCTGGGATACGGGAAGGGATCAGGTTATTGTAAAAGGCAGGTAAGATAAAGACGTTATCAGTCATAAGGTATTGATCTGAAATCAAAATTTCAAATTTGGACTGTTATCATTATCTAAATCTATGGTCATCTTTTGACCCACCAAGAAAATAATTTTTGGAATTATGTCTTGTTTTCAGGTGTCCACATGGGCAAAGCAGTACAAAGCCTCTGCCCACAAAGAGATTCCATCCATGGATAATCTCTGTGATTGGCTGAGCCACAACCTGCCAACCAATGACAATGATGTGTCCCTTGTTCATGGCGATTTCCGAATTGACAACCTGATATTCCACCCTACAGAGGTACTAATAGCTACAATTTATCAAGTCATATTCTGATGATTTTTTTTTTTTTTTGGCTTAAATAATTAAATGAAATAAATAATTGATTAACACCATAATGATGCATATATATATATATATATATATAATATATACACACACTGCCCTCAAATGATAAATCCTTATCATTTTTTGGTGCAAATACATTACAGTAACTTGACATTATCATTGAAGACCAGCAAAATAATTTTCATTTTGATTACATCATGATGGCAATATGTACATGTCAAAGTCAGACATGTCCCTTTGCCAGCTGTGATGCCTGGTTACTGGTTTAAACTTGGCCCAGGTTTGTAAAAGATTTTTGGGTCAGCACACCTTAATAGCTTCAACAATTGATTGCCAATTAAGTTTACAATACAATGAAGCAATTAGAACCCAGTTTAGGTCAGATAGCTGCTAATGGTGGATATTTTGATGAGTCGAAAGTTTACGTTTTTTTCTATGTATAAACTGTTTATATAATAAAATATGTTTTCGCAGTTTGTGTTGTCCCTTATCAGTGCAAAATTATCACAAATTAAAAAGGATTCGAGCCAATATTGTCCAAAATGTACTACTAGGGTGTTTCCAAACTTTTGGAGGGCGGTGTGAGTGTATAATATAATATAATATAATATAATATAATATAATATAATATAATATAATATAATATAATATAATATAATATAATATAATATAATATAATATAATATAATATAATATAATATATTATTTATATATTATTTATATATATATATATATAAAATATAGGGTTGGGCAAAAATACATCAAAATGTATTTAAAAATAAAATACCAAATACCTTGATTTTAAGTGTATCAAAATAAACTACAAAATACAGCAGCCACAAAATGTATCAAAATAAACTACTGTATTTTTGTATTTTGAAAATACTACAAAATACTTTTACAAGGGAGCATGAAATTTCTTCGCAAACCTTCCATCAACTGTCCTATGTGATCTATCCCTTTACCATTACACTGACTCAGATGATTAAGTAAACAATGTTTGATGGCTTTTCTCTGCCTGAGTCATGCAATAAATCTAACATATGCAACCAGTTAAAGCTGCAGTAGGTAACTTTTGTAAAAATGTATTTTTTACATATTTGTTAAACCTGTCATTATGTCCTGACAGTAAAATATGAGACAGATAATCTGTGAAAAAATCAAGGTCCTCTGGCTCCTCCCAGTGGTCATATTGCCATTTGCAGAAATGCATCCGCTCCCGGTAAGAAATAACCAATCAGAGCCAGGAGGAGTGTCTTAGCAATGTCAATCAAGCTCGCGTGCACGCTGATCACACTCCTGTCATGCACAGCGCGATGCGTACAGGCGTTCAAATTCAAGATTACCGGTGTGCTGCAGCTTTGCTTATGGCGGAAAAACAATCCAAACTGCCAATTCCTCGAGTGGCTCCTGCTCATAAAATAAAGACGGGTAAACGGAAAAAGACAGATGACGATGATAAAAAAGCCAAAAAGAAAGAATTAGAGAGCCCGAAATAAAACGAGGGTAAATATCGGAGCGGCTTTTCCGAGGTGAAGGGAGCTACGTGTCCTGAAAGGATTAAAAACCGATGCAGAGTCAGCCACATTTCTGCTTGATAAGTAAGTATCCTTGCTTGATTTGTTTCATTTTTTAAGAACTACACAACTAAGATAATTTCAAAACAGGCCTGCCCGTCCCCTGCCTGATGCTTCCTCTTCTCCCCACCCGTTGACTCCTCGAAGTCGCTGTGGGTGTAAATTCCTTGTCGGAGCACA
This sequence comes from Chanodichthys erythropterus, assembly GCF_024489055.1. Lineage (NCBI taxonomy): Eukaryota > Metazoa > Chordata > Actinopteri > Cypriniformes > Xenocyprididae > Chanodichthys > Chanodichthys erythropterus. The sequence goes on from NC_090243.1 coordinate 607,888, forward strand.
TTGACTCGGTGTCAAAACTCTAGCCGCATAACATACAGATAAAATGTCACGCACTTTGCAAAGCAACTACTGAAACCTACTAATTCACTGGCTTGCCATGTTGCTGAAATAATGTACTAGCAAACCTTATTTAGCATTACATATTGATAGAATAATTACTTGCATACTGTAACGTTAGTTACCGTTATATTATCATACTAGCTATTTATTACTTATAGAAATAGTGCAACGTCATATAGTTACATTACATGTATTACAAAATACGTAATGTTTTGAGGACCAAGTTTGTAGTCAAAGTATGGGCAGGCCATAGTCAATGTAAATCATATTGTTGATATTTCGTCTGTACCAGTGAATGTGCCATAACTGTTTATCCGTGTGATGGGGGAGGAGCTGTGGAGGGAGGGCTGTAGCGCAGCAGAGAGCAAGGGGGAGTGACCTGTGAGTTGTGCTTGTTCAAATTTTCAGGCTAAGTCAACGTTTTCTAAAAACTCCCTACAGCAGCTTTAAAGGCACAAATATGTAGGATTTTTGGATTAAAATGTCCAAAAATCGCTAGAACAATTTTATGTATTTTGTTGACTTGTGTACTTGCATTATCCCAAAAGAATTTCCAAAATTGTTTAAATCTTGAGAAATAAGCAATTTTAACAAGGACACAGACCATGTCCGTGTGTCGCCTATCAATGACATCATTACCCTCGATTTCCGGTTTTATTTTGTAGAAACCATGGAAACATCAAAGACACTTTAGTATATTATGTGTTTTATTAGACAGGGGAGCAACTGTTTGGATACATTCATCGACAGAAAACTACTCATGTTATATAGCTCAACACATTAAGTCTTTTTGTTTAAATCTTGTTTTCTTGATTTACAGTGAGTGCCATGTTTTACCATGACTAATATCGATCTGGCTTACTGCAGTGTGCAACAAGTGTCTCATAGCAGCCGCCGAGCAAACACACAGAGTAGCATTATAACAACTTTCAACACACAAATGTATCTAATATGATAAAACAGCGCTGCTTTACCCCAGACATGTGTCGCACTCGTCTCCCATTATCATTCACTCCAGCGGCCTCATTCAGCTTTCACAGCATTCAGCCCTGCTCTGCTTCATAATACAGTAGCATTAATAATCTCATCCATGAACATGATTTCTGCCCGAGTCTAATCCTGATTGTTTCCACCGGCTATAGACGTGAAGACAACACCTCCGATGATTATGTGAAATCAAGGTGTCATCGAGCTATGCCCTTGGTTTGAATAAGTGACCTCAAGCAGTGAAAAATTACATATTGTGGCTTTAACAGATCCAATATTAACATATCCCTGTGATCTCCCAGATGAAGGTTAGTTTTAAAGTAACCAATAGTTTCCTTATTTGGTGTTTGGTAACAAAGGCCTTACTTTGCATCAGCAACACTGACTCAATGAAAAACAAATCATTCCTAAGAAGACAACTGACGGCACCTGTATTCATAGCAACTAGTTTCTTACTAATTAATCATTTGATTGTTAATCATAAATATAGGGGGCTGCTGCTCATTATAATAGTTTTCAAGAACATTATGTAAATTGGTAAACTATTTAGCCCAGGCTACCAAAACGGACACCAAAACTTAATGTGAACTGTTAAAAATTATATCAATTTATGCAAAAAAAAAAAAAAAAAAATGATGGAAAGCTGTCAGCCTGCACGTTTCTTAACCACCATATGGATCAATTTTCTGTTTTGATCGCAACAAGTCCCTGCAAAGCTAACTATTGAGTTAGCACCGATCAGAGGCTGCATTTTTATGATGTCATCATGTAGACTTCTTACAAAGTATTTTACAGTATTTTAAAAATACAAAAATACAAAACACTAAAGTATTTTGATACAAAATACAAAGCCATTTTCATCAACCCTATCAAATACAAATTACAAAATACTATTTTGTATTTGAAATACATATATCATAAATATTGCCCATCCCTGTGTGTGTGTGTGTGTGTGTGTGTGTGTGTGTATATATATATATATACACACACACATACACATACACACATACACACACACACACTTACATGTGAAAAAGTTAGGACATCCTATTCAATTCCATGGTTTTCTGTATCAGGGCATAATAAAATTTGGGAAATAAAACCTCAGATGAATAACAACTCATGACATATCACACCGTGTCATTATTTATTTAACAAAAACTAGGCCAAAGTTAGGATACCCTTACTGTTAACATAGGAATTAAGAGGGTATGTAATAATCAGGCACTGCTAATCAAATGCCTTTGATTAACTGATCATCAGCAAGTGGGATCAACTCTATAAAATCTGAAGTTCTGGCAGTTTGAGCGTCTGGAGACTTCAGGTGTGTGTTAACACAAAGCCAATGAGCAAAGACATCAGCGATGATTTTAGAGAAGCAATTGTTGCTGCCTATCAATCTGAGAAGGGTTACAAGGCCATTTCCAAACAAATTGAAGCCCATTATTCTAGTGTTGTCAAAAGTACCGGTACTTTGGTACCAAGTTGGTACTGAAATTTTGAAAATGTGACGATACCAGCATTTCTGTAGAATCGGTAGTACCGAGAATCCGGGTATATTCGGTACCCACTGATAGGGCTGTGGCATTTACGTGAATATGACACAAGTGAAGCACAAAGCTTTGTTTACAAAAGAAATAATAGGTTAGCAATTAAATGTGAAATCGCATCCACGGAAATATTTTGGTTCATGCCGAATGAGAGAGGTACGCGAGTCCAAGTTTTGCGAATAACGATCTTGTCACCTGATTATCAGCGAATTTAACAATATTCCATTAGTTATTCCATTGAACATGGAATCTCTGTTTCTTTTCCCAAATCTTCACTCACGCAGGGGATTATAAACATTTCTTTCGTTCACATGTAGGCCTGTTAGGCTATTGGCATTCTTTACTGTGGTAAAGTAGAAAAACAGGACAGACACCTTTTTGCTTGCACGTCGATTTCTATTTAACACGGTTTGGCACCGCAAAGATAATTTACGGTTTGATATTCAGATTTATTTTGGCTATAAATACACAGTGCGCTGTCATAGACATGCAAATAATACCGAATATATTTCTCCATGATTTGTAAATTAAGGTGACGCTGTCCTTTGGGCCGAAATCAGGGTTTTTTTCGTAGCGACTCTTAATTTTATAATGGCTATAGCTCCAAATGTTGGACATTTAGAATATATAAATATATATATATATATTTGTCATTACCGATTAAAGAGTATCTGGCGCCACCGCACGGTTAAATAAACACATTTGCCGAGTACATTGGTATTAAAAACGGCTTTTTAAAAAAGCCTTCAATGTTTACAGTGGGTGGAATGGTGCGCTGTGATTGGTTGAGCGGATATATCACGTTCTGCAGAAAAAGGAGACTAGCGTTTGTCGCGTTTTGGAAAGAAAGGGAGAAAACATGGCAGAATAACATGACGGATATCACATTTTGCGCAAAATTGATAAATGACTTTTCAATACCGACCAGATACTATACTGATTTTGGCGGAAACTATTTTTTTTTGAAAATGGCGTTTATCGCGTTTTGGAACCAAACCCTTCATACATATATATATATATATATATATAAATAAACGGGGGGGCAGAGCAAAGAGACACACGGCCACGAGATAAAATTCTATTGTGAAAGTTTTCACAAATCGAGCTCGACCTAAAATGTTATTTTATTCCAGCAGTCTGCGTGTTTATTGGTAATAGACGTTAAACATGAAGAACGCCTTTCTTTCACATTCCTTACTGGCTGACTTACCAAGGAGTTTATGGACAAGAGCTTTGCTGTGAAAAAATTCACAGATCAAGCTGGTGAAGATGTATAGGCCATAAAATAGGCCATATAAAATAGTAAAATAGTTCCAACAGATTTTGTTGTGGTACCGAAATTGGTACAGATAACCGTAAAATTTTCATGGTATCTGTACCGATTACTGGAATTTTGGTACCGTGACAACACTACATTATTCTACAGTGAGATAGATTATTCACAAGTGAAAAACATTCAAGACAGCTAGTCTACCCAGGAGTGGACTTCCCAGCAAATTCAGTCCAAGATCAGAGCTTGCAATGTTCAGAGAAATTGCAGAAAACCCAAGAAATATACCTCAGACTCTACTGGCCTCAGTTAACATGTTAAATGAGTTCAAGTTCAAGACAATACAATTAGAAAAAGACGGGACAAGTATGGAATGTTTGTAAGGGTTCCCAGGAGAAAGCCTCTTCTCGCTAAAAAAACATGGCAGGATGGCTTAGGTTTGCAAAGTTGCATCTGAACAAACAGTAAGACTTCTAGAACAAAGTCCTTTGGAGAGATGAGTCCAAAGTGGAGATGTTTGGCCAAAATGCATATCACCAAGTTTGGTGAAAACCAAAAACAGCATATCAGCACAAACACCTCATACCAAAAGACAAGCATGCTGTTGGAGGGCCGATGATTTTGGATTTGTTTTGTAGCCATGGGCCTTTGGCACCTCAACTCACAGTCATTGAGTTGACCATGAACTCCTCTGTATACCAAAGTTTTCTAGAATCAAATATGAGGCCATCTATCCAACAGATAAA